>NC_087441.1:90830751-91468443 GCF_036321535.1 Camelus dromedarius | reverse complement strand
CAAATTATAATTAATAAGATAATATCTATAGCATATTGGACCATTAAAACTAAAACTGATTGTGATTATTATGTATTTATTTCTTACATGGTTGTAACAAACACATACACCCCCTTTTTTTGGTTATCTATTCTTCTACTTTGTGGAAATTTCTACCAAAATGTGTCATTTACCATTCCCAAAATTAGGCACATTGAGGTTGTTTCAAACATGTTCTCAAATTCTCACAAGATATATGAGTCTTTGGAATATGGACTGGTTTATTGACTCATTTCTAATGAATATAATGTGTCAGAAGTTACATTGTATAACTTGTGACTCAAAGAAAAAGGAAACGCAACTTCCTTCCACCTGGATCTCTTGTTCTGGAACTTTTGAGCTGACACATTTTAAAGCCTGATTACCCTAAGCTTCATACTGAGGTCAGGTGATGAGACCACATGGAGTAAGGAAGAGATGCCATAGGATTCCTGTCTATTCTGTCCCTAAGCTGTCCAACTCCCTCTAACTTCAACCTGCAGACATATGAGTGAGAGAGACTTCAGATTACTTCAGACCCCTGCCTCTGAGATGCCCTGGCAGATGTCAAGTGAAGCAGACAAGGCTTCCCCTCCATTCCCTGTCTGAAACACAGACCCACAGAACCAACCAGCAAAATGAATTTTCACAACAAAAGTTTTGATAATTTGTCAAGAAGCAGTCACTGCAAAACACAGAGACCAACATTTCAGTTCGAATGTATCTTCCACAGATTGCAATTGGTTTAAGGATGATTATGTGGTTTAAGCTAAGCAAGACAGAATTGGGATTGCTTGCTTGCCTGATTGCTTGATTAATTTGATTTATCTTGATTGATTCTTTTTTCTGGGTGGTAGAAGTAGACATATGTGGAGTTTTCAACGTGGAATTTGGAAAGGAGGATATCTCTGCATGTGAGGTCCTGAAAAATAAGTTCCTTGTTAAACTGGAACTCTGAGCAGCATTCATAATGATGAAGAGAGGGTGTCTCAGAAAGAAGTCAGAAATGAGATGCAGAAAATGATACAGGTTGCTAGTTACATATTTGAAGCCTGGAATCCATTCTCACCTGAAATAAGCATTTTTCCCCTCGGTTGGCCTGCTCCCGATTCTCAGGAGTGTACTCTCTTTTAGTACCTTTTTACTTTACTAATAAAAACCTTGCTTATATCACACTTTCTATCTCTCATTAATTTCTTTTCAGTTCACTAAGAACCATGATAATTCTTATTTCCCTTATCACAGTATCTATCCTTCTCAAAGTATGGACTGATAAGTAATTTTTTATGGCTTAAACTAGTTTGAATCAATGTCACTTTTAACCAAATGGTTACTGAATAATGCAATAGTAAAACATGTTTTATTGTCCTCTTACAAATCTGATTCTCACAGATTTCTTCCAAACAGTATTCACTTTCTATCAGTGTTGTTCCTCAGTAATTCTCCAAAGGGGCATAATACCCTCTGAGAGCTGCCCTACATCAAAGAAAATAAAAAAGTCAGTTTATTTGGTTATAATACAAATTTGGGAACACTTTTTTCTAAGGAAGTTGCTTTTTAAAAAATTTGGATCTGTGACAATTGTGATTTATTACAAGTCAAAAAAACCCCAGACAATGTCAAAACTTTGAGCAATTGACAATGGATATTTGAAAATAGATAATTGAAAAGAGATATTTGACAGTATCTCATTTCCATACTCATAAAGGAAGACAAGAAGGGTTGCAGATGATCTTTCTCATCTATTGATATTATGCTGTCTATCAGATCCTAAAAACATATCTGATGTATATAGTTTCAGATGCATTTAAAGCTATTTTTAGGACATTCAAAAATTAATTGTTGTAAGATTATTAAAGGAATAAACTCAAAATATTTTCTTCTTTAAAATATTAAAATACTGTTTGAGAATTAATATTTTAAGAGACTAGTTATATTCTCCATTTCAAACTTGGCGATTGTAAATAAATAGAAACAAGTATGAAACTCAGTTTTAGAAAAAAATATGGATAACCATACATTTTGTTCTACTATTTTCTTTTCTTTCTTGTTTTAAACCTGAATCTGCCAATCATGTTTTTCCATAGGACATATATTCTTCTGATTTTATTCCTTTCAAAATCTAGTTTTTCCCTTAGGGAAAAATGTTTATATTTTAAAAAATGATCTGGAATTTCTCAACAGAGTCAAGGAACCATGTTGTATGAGTCAAGGGTACAAATGGTGTCTTTTTCCCTGCACCGCTCCCACCCAATCAATCTGCATGCAAAACTGATGCATGGCAAATTCCAGAATAAAAAAATATAGTGTCAAGAGGAATAAAGCATGACAACAAGAGTGATACAAGATTCACTTTTCTGATTGTGTGCACATTCTCCATTTCCCCATTGTATTGTCATTAAGTTCTCACACTATGTAACAGTGCAGAGTGGCCAGAAGTTGGTGAACTATCCTTTCCATCAGAAAGCATACATGCATAAACAAACAAACAAAGTACAATTGTAAAACACAAACCCCAAAAAATAAGGAAAGAGAAGAGGAGTAGAGGGGAGGGGAAGGTCATAAGAGAGAATGCTGTCAAAAACCCACTAGCATAAATATTTAACACACAGGAAACCGAAGCAATGTAGCAGGTGTGACCCAGAAAGAGAGCAATTGACTTAAGATACAGGAGAAATTAAGCCTTGGAAGGATAACACAGAAAGAAGATTTTCCTGTCACAGATTTGACAGGATTGTTTAATACATGTTAATTCCTGTTTTATTCTTACAACTGTATCCTACACAGCAAAGAGTGAGAGACCAAGGTAACCCTCCTCCTCAAAGTCAGAGAAGCATTGTGTCCTGGGAATTGTGGCTATTCTGGACTTAAACGGACAATGGTGAGAAACTAATTTGAATATTCAAATTTTAGAATTAGAGTATTCCAAAATGTGTAAAAGCAAAAAGAGTATAACTGAAAGACAGCTGCATGGCCCCAAATGATGATTTTCATAGAGTATTTTCCTAAGCTCTGGCTCTATTACTACATGCTGCATTTGTTGCTGTGCACCATCTCTGGGTCTTGCCCAGAGCCTGCTGAGCTAAAGAGAGATAAGCTGTCAGATGTTGAAGTAGTTGATCAAGACAAAAGGCCAGATGAATGTAACAGTCAAGCCTTCTATCACTTGTTGAGATGACACAGTTAGAGGTTAAACAGGAGAAAGTGCCAGCACCCATGGTGGTTCACTTTCCACCAGGATATTGCCCAAGACAATGGTCAGGTGGATCAATGAAAATATTTGTCTTACTTTCCAGGGAGCCCCCAAACCAAATGCTCCTGTCATGTTGGATCTGAGGTCTGTGGGGAGCCAAAGGGTAAGGGCTAGGATACCACAGAGAAAAATATTTTCAAGGGTCCCTGATAAGGTTATCAGGGCAGAGGTGCCTGAGAGCCTCCTCTGCAGTGAGACACTGATGAGGAAGCCTCCAAGAGGAGGGCCTGGGCCAGGAAATGAGGTAAGCATAAAGACATGCATGACTAGGGTCCCTGGGTTCTGAGACTGCAATTCATTGGCTGGGCACTGAGTCTGGGTGGGCTGAGCAGCTTTCCCCTGTGAATTTCCTCAAGTAAATCCTTTGCAATTGCCTATAGTTGGACTTAAATTAGACATAGGCTTTTGTCCTGGAGCCTGGCAAACTCAATTCTGTCTATGTGAATGATAGTAGTGATATTAGCCAACTAGTTTGGATGCTTTCAAAAAGAGCAGAGACCTAAGATTGATGTGCTGAATAGATCATGTCAGGGAGGGAGTCTGTGTGTAGGGGAGAGCATTGTCTAACTTACCAGCCAGTGAAAGTCCCCAAGGGTCAAATGTAAAAATGCCAGTGAGGAGGAAACAGCTCCCTATTGAGTAACTTGGCTGAATAGAATAAATATTTCTCACCACATAAGGAAGAGGTGTTAATATGCAAGTGGTTTGATTTAAGGAAATTAAAGCAACATAATATTTCTTAACCTGAAAGATATTCAGCAAAAATATACCCATTATACAACTATAAAAATATACCAGTGAGGATTGTATTCAGCAGAATATTACAACCTCATGTTCACCACAAACACAGGACTTTTTTTTTTAAATTATTTAACAACATGCCAAGTGATAGATTTTACAAAGGGGACCTAATTTATGTTATCCCAGAAGAGACTTAATGTCTCAAGGTTATGTAGGAGATATTCTGAAAAGTGTATCCCAGGTGACAAATATGTGGACCACAAGATACCAAGGATCCTGGGCTGCTGGAGGGTCTGAATGAGGCCTCCCTTGGCCAAGTCTGATGGCAGGAGATAAAATTGGAGTGGCAATAAGATATTCTTTTCTGATATAAAATTTAAAACTCTCAAAAAAAATAAAAACCACTCATGACATTTTCTTTTATTGTACCATATGTCTCCCCCCTTATAACTGTTAACCTAAGATATGAAATATTTTTTAGTGATATGTACTAATGATTTCCTAGAAAGGCATTATAATATATTCAGTCTAGAAACCCATTAGAATTGCTCTTTTAAGATTTATAGTCATGACTTTTTACTGTATGATTTTTCATGATTTTAGAAATGTGTATAAATTTTCCAAATTGTGAAAATAGCTTGATTTCCAGTTATTCTTTTCCTTCCTATTTTTCTCTGAATGTGACGCTATCATCTGAACAATGAAGCTGTCTGATCCCTCACAGCCAAAATGAAAGAGACCCTTAGAAAAGTAGTCCTTCCCTGAGAAAGCAAGAATATGCAGCTTCACTTATAAGGGAACCCAGAACATCTTAAATTTACCAACCTCACAAAGAATACAGGGATGTGATATTGGAATGAATGGCTAGAAGTAATTATAAAACTTTCATCCTTACAACCCTAACAGGTTTACTCCCATTTAAAAATCTCCAGTGCATGAGAAATCAAATATGTCAATTTATGAACTTTTAATTCCTTATCATTAAGAGAATATGCTTCACGTTTCACTGTAATTTACTAAGTTCTTTCTGAAACTGCATTTCATGTTCTCCTTACACCTATCTGTGAGATAAAGTGAGCAAATGTTTTAATTCCAATTTTGTACATATGGAAATCAAAACAGAGAGAAAGGAAATAATTTTCTCCAATTTCTTGAAACCAGTCAGTGACCAAATTGGGTTTCAAATCTAAGTCTTCATTTTTCAAACACTTAATGGCCTAAATAAATAGTTGGATCTGAAGGGCTGTAAAGTTAACCCAAGCAACAATAGATTTTCTCTAAGAAGCTTAATTTTCATGGGAAAATTATTGCACACATGTGGGTAGATAATATCATCCAATGTAGCTCAAAGAAGCAGAAAGGATAGGTCAAAATAAAAAACATTTAGAGATGATAAATAATCATCATCCAAGAATACTGTAAGTATCTTCTTAGCTATATAAGCAAACATAAAATTGGAGAGTTGAAATTATTTAAGATTAGAAGTAGAATAAGAATCAGATGGCTTTTTTCAGGTCCTCAACATCAATTATATCTTTTCCTTTGTGATTAGTTAAAAGGAAATTATTTCTTCCCATTCAACTTCTGAAAGGAGAGTTAGGCAGTCTTTGCCTGTGACTCATATTAGCTGGTAAAGATGAGGTGCTCAATAAACATTTCTCAAAAATATAGTCTTACAGAATGTTTTTAGTGCTCTTCATTTTTAAAATTCTTGTTTATTCTTGTCTCCAAAACAGACAGACAGTTTAAAAGTAATAAAAAAAAAAGTCATTGTTTTCGAATATGATATATGTTTTAGCTGTGGTGTGTGCAATTAGCAGAGCAACGCTCCCCATTCTCTCTTGACTCATGAATCACAGCTGAGCCCAACACAAGGCATCACCAAGTGACACACATACAATACTTCATAAAATATAGTAATACATTTCTCACATAAATTATATTTATTGGCTATTCGTCAAGTCACAGGTTCTTTCCCTGAGTTTTCACAATGATTCAGGACTTGGGACAGTTTGGTTTTGGCAGCTGTTCTCATAATTGCCTGATTGTCAGTCATTAAATTTGCCCTGTTTTTTTAATAAAATATGGGTTCACACACACTTGGTGTAACAATGATTAAGCCTACACTTATTCAATTATCACTTTTTTATTGTAAAATATTTCTAAATAATTTTGAAAAGAAATTCACTTAACTCTTGCAACATCTCTTAATGAGGGAATCAGATCACCAGTATTGTCTTTTTTGTTTTATTTTTGTTTGCTTTTTTTTGTTTTGACAATGACCAGCACCAAGAGGTTGCTGGCTTTATTTTATTTTTTTAAATTAAAGTATAGTTGATTTACAATGTTGTGTTAATTTCAGCTGTACAGCATAGTGATTTAGTATATATATATTATTTTTCAGACTCCTTCCCATTATTGGTTATTACAAGAGATTGAATATAGTTCCCTGTGCTATACCTTGTGCGTCTGTTGATCCCAGACTCCTAATTTATCCCTCCACTGCCTTTTCCCCTTTTGTAACCATAGTTTGTTTTCTATGTCTGAAAGTCTGGTTTAGTTTTGTAAATATGTCCATTTGTATCATTTTTAGATTCAGCATGCAAGTAATATGATATTTGATTTTCTCTGACTTCAGATAATATGATAATCTCTAGATCCAAAAATAATTAATAAAAACCATTCTTAGTTTCTAATCAATTCTCTCATTTGGTGGACTCAACACTTGTAGATTTTAACTTTAAACTTTTAACTCTTCCCAAGGAACCCTACAAGTTCACAGTATGTAATATTTTGTATCTTAGTTATAGTGAAATTTAGATTCACAAGTTCTCTTGCTGGGTTGAAGAAAAATGTTTTTGAACTATAATAAATTCACATGACCATCTCATATAAGAATATCAGTGCTTTTTCTGGTTCTTAATTCCCTGTCAATGCATAAAACTCGAGAGGAGTGCTATGAATAATATTTCCTAAGGAACAAAAAACATTGTTTATAAATTTTAAAACATTGAGTGAGAGAGAAAACTTCTGCCAGAAGTGAAAAGTTTTGCTATGTAGATATTTTCCCATGACATATCAAAATATAGTGACTTAAAATCACATCTACCTGTTATTTTTTTTCAAGGTTTTGACTCAGTTTGGAGGTCTTGCTAATCTGAATTGAGTTGGACTAACATTGCTGAAGGTTCTTTCTCCTGTATAATAAACTTATGAGTCAGTAGTGAACTGACCAGACTTGGCTGGCTTCAGCAGGGGTGACTTAACCCAGCTTGATGGGGTCTCTTAGCTGCCAGGAAGCTAGTCTCAGCTCATTCTCAGGTTGATGGTGAGGATTCAAGAGAGAGTAGGTCATGTCATGAACAGGACAATCAAAAGTGCACTCTTCTATCTTCAATTAATTTTCAGCTTATATCACAATTGTTAACATTGCTTTGACCAGAGCTTGCAATGTAGAAAAGTCCATTCTCAAAGGGAAAAGCAGAAAATTACAAAGTAAATGACAGGATTTAGAAAAGAATTAATGAGACCATGAATGAAATTAGCCTACCACAAAAGGTGATTCACTTGTTAATAACACTGTTGAAGACCTGTCTTCTAAGACAGGGACTGATTCTCCATTGAAGGGTGAAGACAGTAGTAATAATAATAATAATAATAATAATAATAATAATAATAATAATAATAATAATAATAATTAGAACAGATATAGCAAAGCAGAAACAGACTCACAGATACAGAGAATGGACTGTTGGTTGTCAGGAGAGAGGGGTGTGGGGTGGGGCAAAGCTATTATAGAGGATTATGGAATACAAGCTACTATGCATAAAACAAGATACAAAAAGACCTAATGGATAGCACAAAGAAAATAGTCACTATTTTATAATAGCTTTGTATGCAGTATAATCTATAAAAATATAAAATTTCCATGCTGTACACCAGAACTAATATATTGTAAGTCAAAAATACTTCAGTTTAAAATAAAAGAACTTAGTGAATGAAATGAGGGTCATTTGGTTTTTTACTATAAAATAATTACCATACAATAATTACTAGCTTCCTGATGGCATTTATAATGACTATAACTTTCAGTTAGAGGCAAACTAGGAACCTCTAAGAAGTCAAAGAAAACACATATTTTGCATGATTGACAAGTCTTTCCTTCCAAAATACACTCATACTTCAATTTAAAAAAAAAATCTTTATTGAGAGCCTGGAAATACAGTTATGTTCAATTCAGAGTCCTTGCAGTTGAATTGACAATTGAAATATAAAGAAATCCATGTGCCAATAGAGCTAAATACATGAATTCTATGGAGTGCTACATAATCAAAAACTAAACTTTGCCACATATATGCTTTACTCTAAAAGTCTTTATTGAAATATATAAATGATAAGACAAGTGCATAAAACTTAACTTTAAAGCTTGATGAGATTTCACAAATTGAAAACACTGACATAACCAGCTCTGGGATGCTTTTGAATGTTTTCTCTGTGTTGTCTCTTTCTTTCCCCTTATTATTGGCAAATACTTAGAATAGCAAGTGCGTGTAGTGCAAAATTTGTGGCTCAAACTAGACCAGATAGCTGACCATGTTTTTTTTTCCAGATGCATTTTTCTTGAGAGACATTAAAATGTAATATACTTGTTATCAGTGCATTGCCTCTCTGCTGCAAACCACCCTTAAATGACTGCTCTGAAATAATATATTTGGACCCTGTAGATGTTTCTCCTGTGGCAGATGGCATGCTTTGTTAGTAGAGATTACCAGAGAGACACTAGAGTAAGAAAGGGGTTTCTCTTCCAAGTCTGCTGTGTTTTCCTAGGCAGGCTCCTGCACCATGTCAACTTCCAAGCTCAGCAGAGGGCATAGCTCCTCCAGTCCCTTGACTCCAGAAGTACCTGACTTATAAGCAGCTCAGGATATTCCTGGGGGGTAGATTTCTCCACCAACTCCACAGTGGCTTCTTAGTGGGGATTTTCCAGCAGGGTACCTCCTATTAAAAATTTCTTCCTGTACTCCCTGGGAGGCTTGTGGCCTCGGTGAACTTCTCCACTCTCTCATGAGCCATAGATATACCCACCCTCTAAAAAGAGGTCTGGGTGTTCTCCACACTTCAGGAAATGAGTCTCTCCCTGTGGTTCATGATCTCATCTCTAGGAGATCTGGTTGTTATTTCATCTGTTATTTCTAGATTTTCTATAGGACCCTTTACATTCTAGTAGATGTTTCCCTGTTATAGATAATACTTTTAATTAAAATGTCCACATTCAAGGTACCACATGGTTCCTGCCTCTGGATTAGTGCTTGACTGATGTGATTGCTTTCTTCAGGGTCCCAGAGCTCTTCTGATTCAAGACATGATTCACAGTAGTAAAGTTGGGTGCATTTTGCATAGTATTATTTGTCAGTTGAATCTATGAAATTTAAAATATCTGTCAATGAATATTAAGCTCAACTTAGTAGAATATTAAAATCAACCTGAGATATTGGAAAGGTAATTATTGAAATTACATTGAAAGAAAGAAGCAAATGTTATTGAAAAGCAAATCAAAAGGGAGTGGGAAGGAATAAATTGGGAGTTTGAGATTTGCTGATACTACTATGTATAAGATAGATAAACAACAAGCTTATAATGTTTAGCACAGGGAACAATGTTCAGTATTTTTCAGTGACCTGTAATAAAGAATATGAAAAGGGATATATGTATGTATATGTCTGATTGAAATATTGTGCTGTACACCAGAAATTGATACATTGTAAACTGACTATACTTACATTAAAAAAAAACATCAGAAATGTATATTATTTGAGTACAAATACCGAGACATATTTTGTTTTATCATTTGAATATATAATAGCATCAGAATATAATTTTAAATTGTCTTTATTAGTTATTTATATATGTTCATACAGTTAATTAATTGATTCATTGATTTGTACACTATATATGACTGGGTGATCCAACTTCTAGCCAGGAAAAGCATACTTTACACAGGATAACTGACTTTGCTACCTCCCTTCTCTGATTTCTCTTAACCCCTTTGGAGGATCATTCACTCCTCTAAATTATACATCAATTTTTTAGGCACGTTGATAACTTTATTCTGGTTCCACCTGGTCTCAAACACCTGGGAGACACCCCATTTCCTAAAGATGATCATGTAATTTTCTCTGACAGAGTTTAATGCTTCCCTTCATCTTTGGCCTTTAGCAGTATGAATTTATTTCTAGGTTGTTTTTTAATTCATTATTTGTTGAAAATTCTTGACCATTCATTTTGCAATTTTTTTCCCTCATTCTTTTACTTTCTTTTTCCTTCTGGGACTTCAATTAAATATATTTCAGACTGATTGGCCTACATCTCTTGGATACACTGTTCTTTTAAATTTAAATTATTAAAATTTTCCAAGAATTTCCTCTTTTGTTTTCATTTGAGTAATGTCTGTTGACCTATATTCAAGTCCACCAAGGCTTTCCTTGAATGTGTCAGGCCTACTGATGAGCCTGTCAAAGACATTCTTCATTCCCTTTGCTGGGCATGTGTTTAAATTTATTCCTAGCCTGCTCTTTGACATTTTCTTATTGTTTCCATTTCTCTGCTGAAATGACCCATCTATTCATGAATGTCTTCAAGTCTTTTCACTGGAGCGTGTGATGTATTAATCATAGTGATTTTATATTCCCTGTCTGATTTTCACTTCTATTATTTGTTTTATCTTTCAACAGTGGATTCTTTTTTCTTTCCATTTCATAGGTCTCATAACTTTTAGTTGAAATATACATATTCCATGTAGGGGGTCAGAAGCCTAAGTAAATAATGCTTAAGGCTGGAAATAGGCACACCTCTTTTCCTGCTAGGCTTTCATTGAGGAACTGAGCTGTGTTTCTGTTTTGCTGGTAGTTTCAATTACCTGCCATGCATGGCCAACCTCAGGTTCCTTCAGTGTCACCTTGTGGTTAGGGCGGGAGCTAGACTGATAGACTATCTGAGTTTTATTCTGGAATGTGCTTGGTCCACCTTCAGTTGTAGATGTTCCCTGTGACCCTGCATCTTGGTCCCTGTGTGCTCTTATCCCTCTGCTGGGGGTTGGTCTGCTGTTGCTTGTTTCTTGGTCCTGGTTACTCCAGGTGGTGAGGAACAATGAGGCTTTCCACATTTTCCTCATTTAGCATCAGTCTTAGGTAGCTCACGTGTCTCTGAGTCATTGGAGCCAAGTTTCCTTGGTGATCCTGCCCTGCCCTCCATGGTAAAAAGAAATCTTTAATTTTCTGAAACTAGGAGGATGTCTGCCTGTCTCCATTAACCAAACTCTGAGTTTTCAACCCCCTGAAATTGACAGGATTTACTGCCCTTTATTTTCAGCATCTTAAGACATTATTCCACTGGGGAAAGCATCCAGGTAAGAATTGTTTTCTCCCTCAGCAGTGCCATCCCAGGGCAACAGGAACACACCAATTGTGGGAGGCTTTCTCCACTCTTTCCTGCCCCCAGGCTTTTTCACAAGCAAACAGTGAGGTCCATGGAGAAGGGGCTGCGACCATCTGTGATCCCAGGACTCCATACTCTCCCAACTGGGAGTGCTCAGCTTTGAGCAGTTCATTAAGGAGTTAGTTGATACTTTTGTATCTGTTTGCATCCCCACCTTGTCTCCTTCTGTTACCCTAAAAGGGGGAAGGAAAAGGCCCCAGTTCTTGACTTACTCAAAAGATAAAAATTCACATGGGAGATGAAAGCATTGTGCAGTGAAAGATTTTATTAGGAAAGGTGAAGTACCCCTCCAAGAACAGGAGGCAGGCTGATCCAAGTGCACACAGCAATGGTCTTTGCTCCTTCCTCTTGTACCCTCACTTAGAGGTGGTCTTTTGATTGATTGATGGCTCTTGCCCCTGGAGTGCTCAGTCATGTTTGTCCCCTTTTGTGAATGCCCTTATCCATGATGAACACAGAAAAACCCATGGAGGGGCCAGAACCTCAATGCTAATTATATTACAATGAGCACTGTGTCATGTCCGGTTAGGTCCTTGTCACTACCATGAAGTTCCAGCCTTTTAGTTCTAACTGGTTTCTTGCTGGCACTCACTTAGAAGAAGTAAAGCCCCTTTATGCTGGAGGCAGGCATGCCACCATCATACAGACCATCCTCTCTCTCCTCCACATGTCTGCCTGGTGCCCCCACTTATCTAACTACCTAACACTTTCAGTGCTCTGGGACAGGTGACGGATTGCCAGTGTCTTGTCTGTCTGGAGGCTCATGCCAGCGTTCCTCAAATTTTACCCTGATGGTAACCATTCAAAGTCAGCACTCTGATGGGTTCAGCAGCAGTGTGATTTTGCAGATTTCCCAGCTTCTTCTTATGGTTTGATAAGTATGACACTCTTTCCATGTGTCTATCCTTAGATGGAATCAGGTCTCTGTAATACATGTGATTAAATCACTAATTATTCATGGTTACCAAGATTCCAGGAATTTTTGGTTATTATGTTATTAATATTTCATGATGAAACCAAAATAAAGATGTGTTCTCCTTTGAAATATGCCAAAATATAGCTTAAAATCTAATGTTTTATTTTTATTCCATTAAATTAAAAAATACAATTCCTGTCTATTTAAAGCAATAAGAAAGAGATGTGGGATTTTCTATGTATACTTAGGGGAACCTATGTACTTTGAAATATGTGACAATTTTTATTGAATTTTTTATACGTATTGAACACATGAGGGTATCTATAAGCTACATATGACTTAAAGTAAAATAATACTCTGATAACTGTAGAATTAATAATCATTTAAAAATATACAATGGCAAAGACACTTGAAGCCCTTGGAGGCTCCTCCCCACTAAATTCTCCTTTTTCTCTAGAGGTAACTCCTACCATGAGTCCTATGTTAACCAGTTCTTTGCTAGTCTTTGTATTTTTACTGTAAATGTATGTATCTGTAAAACATGCCATTTATTTTTGCCTGTTTGGAATTTTACATAAATTGAGCTATACCTCATACATGTATGACAGAGTCTGGAGTTCCATCTGTGTTAATATCTATGTCTATAAGTGTGGACTTTCAGAACAGGGACTCAAGAGCCAGAAGGCCTTGTTTTGAATATTATATCATTAACTTAACAGCCTTCATATAGAAGTTCCTTAATTTTCCTGTCCTGTTTCTTTGTGTGTAAAGCATATTGTCATATTAATTAAACAAATTAATGCAGTCGATTCATATAGCTAACTAATACAGCTCAAGGCTATATGACCCTTTAACTTTTAAAGCCCCTTCATTTTGAAGCGGCTCTATTTAAGAAATAGAAGACAAATTATAAATAACTATCAGTCACAAAATAAAATATTAATTACAATAAGAAAAAAATCACAATTATAAATATATTTCTAAATGTAACAAAAATAACTGACCATATAAACACATTCTAGGACTGTTTCCAGGTCCCTGGAAAGGTTTGTACAAATGAGGTGCTCGGAAACAAATTCCATCAGCTTCATGGCAAGTCTGACTCCGCATATGTAAAACACTGAATAATAGTTCTGTAAAAGTGACTGATATTTTTATGTATTTTTATTATGCATGTTAATAGAAATTTTTTACAGTATTGTTTCCTTAAGTGAAATAAAATTAATCTAACTAATTAAATGTACCATCAAATAATATTGTCACATAGAATTTTCATACTTTTGGTTTTAGTTTTCTTTTGTTGTTGTTCTCAAAGTTTATTGTTGCAGGGATTAAAAAGAAATTGAAACTAATGCTGTTATTCACTCGTGCAGTTAAATACCTTCAGGCACATATGAGACACGGAGTGAAAATTTGAAGCTTATCTTTCTGCAGTCAGGGGTTGGGGACGAGGGAGGGAAGCACGCTCCAGCTCCAGGGGAGGGGGCTGTTTGCGAGTGTATGCAGTGAGCGGTCCAGATCCGGGGATGCCCGCGGGCAGCGGGGTTCCCGAGGGGCGATCACGTCTCCCAGGTGCCCCCCTGGGGCTCTAGATCCCGCGCGCTTGGCACGACCAGCAGCGCGCCAGCCCCTCCCGCTCCAATTCGGACTCGCGGGTGGGCGGCAGAGGACGCACATCTGTCCCGCTGGAGACCTTTTCTCTCTCTGACTTGGACACCAAGCTGGGCCCAGTCAGCCCAAAGCCCCAGCTCCGGGAGCCCGGCTTTGACACCGGATACTCGCCAGCCCTGCACTGAGGCCAGCGTGCCAGGACCTGAGCCCCCAACCTGCCTGGAGAGGTTCTACCCGGGGCCAGGGCCGGCCACGTGGGCAGTCCCCTCTTCCACACCAGGCCTTGACGCTGGATGTCCCCGCTCCGCGTGTCCCGCCGCCCCTGCCCAGGTCCGAATCCCGGCTGGGCGACTTTCTGGGCGTCGCAGCCACGTTAGGGACAGGGGTGCGCATCGATGAACGGTGGCGCCCGCGCCTGGCTTACGTTGGAGCGGGAGCGGCGGAGCGGTCTCGGGCGCAGCCACGCCGCCTGTGCCCGCGGCGCGAGACGCTCCGGTCTCGTCCTGGAGTTACCTTCTCTCTCGGTCCCAACCCTCCCCGCACCCCTCCCGGCTTGGCCCCAGCTTCGCGCGGCCCCTCCCCTCCCCTTACCGCCTCCTCGCCCTGCTCTCCGGCTGCCCTCCCGCCGCTCCCACCCCCTGTCCTCCCTCCCCTCTCTCCAGCGGCCTTCCCCGATGGCCTGCGAGAAAACCAGCCCCCACCCCAGCCGGTAGCTGGCGCCCCACGGCGGCCAGCCCAGGCGCAGATGGCGGAGGTCCGGCTCCCAGTCACCCAGCGCGGCGCTCGCGAGCGGGAGCGCGCCGCCACTCCTGGCTGGGGGCTCAGCTGCGCCGCCTGGTGGTAGCTTTTCTACCAGATAACGCAGTTGCTTCACTTTTTGTTTGCTACCAATTTGAAATAAGAATTTTAATTCCTGTACATTTCGTTTTCTGCTGTGTTTCTTTGAATTGATACATGAAATTTTTTACTTTAGGAAAGAAAGTTGTTAAGAGTAATGTATCTATCAAATTCAATTTATATATTTAATTTATATTTCACTGTGCTATTTATTGATGAAAGATTAAATTTCTAAGTAAATAGGCCAGTAAGAAATTGCCATAATTTTTAGAAAATCACATAAATTTTTAGATAATAGTAATTCTGTGACCTTCAATAATTAGAAGCTTGCCTAAATTACTTTTATTGCTATTTTATAAACATATATTGTGTGCACATTAAAAGCTAGGAAAATAGTTTTCACAATATTACAAAGTAAAAAGCATACTGACATAATCAAACTTAGAAAGGAAACGACTTTAATGTCACTGTATATGAAAGCAATGTATGTTACATAGAAAACTGCATTTAAAGTGTACTAATATGTGGAGACCATGTAATTTAGAACCGTGAGTACAAACCTAATATGAAATGGGAAAATAAACTTAAATTTACAATTGACCACATTGTAACAGACAGAATTTATCTTTTACATCGTAACAAACGCCTATGGTTAAATACAGGTCTGAAATTCAGCTGCTGGAGTCTGGTGTAATCACACCTGATGTTCACTGCCTTGTACATTCTGACTGAAAAGTGCTCATCACCTACAGGTTGTCAAACCTTGTGATTATTATTCTCACACAATATATTACAGTCAATTAGCACTAGCCATACAATTTTCAAAATTTTAGAAATGTACTACAAATTTTCTTCTCCCCCCACCAGTTCCCTTCTGTGCTGTCTTGAAAATAAAATTAGCAATCAACTCAGTATAATACATTATTTTAAGTATTTCCTATTGACTTTCCAGATATTAGCACCCTGAGGCAACTGTTTAATAGTGTTGAGGCCTATAAAGATTTAATCACTGAGAAAATATTTATGGAGTGTCTATTAGCAGCAAGACTATAGAGACGTAATAAGGGTTCTGAATAAGTGAAGATTTTGTCCCTGAATATAAGAAGTGTCGGTTCTAAGGCCGTAGCTCTCCCTGGTGACTAAACATCACAATCACACATTTGACTTCATCTGTTTAAGATTGGGAGAATACTGAGAAAATCAAAGAGTAAAAGATCAGAAATGCTGAATCAGGATGGAGGTAAAGAGTAGAACTGATGTATCTGTGTTAAAGAAAAACTCAACAGATGATTTTGATGTTTCGCTAAAGTAGTGGAGAATTGGGAAAGAGGAAGATGGGTTAGTAATTGTAATATCACAAAAGCAGGTCAGTTCTAGAGTCTGACTGGTTGGATGCCAATCTTAGACCATTGCTTTGACGTATGTCTTATTCTGCTGGGCTGCTGTGACAAAATCCTACCACATTAGTGACATAAACAACAAAAATGTCTTTCTCACAGATCTGAGGCTAAGTCCAAGATCAAGGTATGAGCATGTTAATGTCCTGGGTGAGGGCCTCACCTTATGGCTCATAGCCAGTCTTCTCCTGTGTTCTCAAATGATGGAATGGGTGAGAGATCTCTGTGGGGTCTCTTTTCTAAGGGCACTGACCCATTCCTGGGGGCTTCACCCTCACAACCTAATCACCTCCCACAGGCACCAGGATTTCAACGGATGAACTGTGGGGTGGGGCACACATTCAGCCCATAGCGGTCGATGACCCCCAAACTTAATTTAACATCAGTATATTTCAGTTTTCTTGTATATAGCATGGGGCTAATAGTAGTGCATTTTAAAAAGATAGTTTAAAGGATGAAGTTTATTTATTTAAATTCTTAATCACAGTGCCTGACATATTTAAGTGATCAATAAATATTTATCGAGTTTTACTTTAAGTGTAGTGAAAAGATCCATGCTTTATTCAAAGTGGGGAGGCAATATTAAAATATGACTTATTCAGAAATGCTGTCTGGAATGGTGATTGTAAAGTTGAGTCTGGAAGATTCTGCTTCCACTTAGAAGAAAGAGGAAAAAACATGGAAAGATATATAAGTTAGAAGTGATCACACAATATTCTGATTGAGACAATATCTAAATTAAAGGGATTTCCTGTTGCAGAATGACACAGATAGCAAATTAAGATACTTTAATAAATATTCTCAAGGTTATATTCTTGGATAATTTTCACTTCACTGGGTGAAGGGATCTTGATTATAGCAGATAGCGAAGGGCTGTGCTTTCTAGATAGCCATATAGGAAAACGGTGGAAAACTTGTTTATTTCAGGATTTAAGGCTTATTTTTAAAAGATTATTTGAAAATAGACTTTAAAAACATGTATGCAGTTTGGGATAAAAGAATATACAAATGTAATTACAAATATCAGATATACTTTGTGTTTGGATGATCGTTTCCAGTTATTCTCATCCAGCAAAGGGGCTCATCTTTGTTCTGATGTGGTCCCCCTGAGCTGTTCTGCTTGTGAAAAAGCTTTCTCATACTTGCATCCCTGTGTGCTTGTCTATCTTACACACACTGGTTATCTGACTGTTACACTTCAGGTCATCGAGAATTCTTTTTGGTTTGTGAGATTTTTCAAAATATTTTTAACTTGAATCATCCTGAATTGGTATCTGCAGAAGTTTGACCTCTTCCTTATGATACCCAGCCATGTGTCCACTACCTGTCTTGGTGTTAACTGGAGGGATGGCTCTGGCCTTTCTGTTTGGAATCTCTGTTCTACTGCCTAAGTGCTCACCCAGGAACCCTGTTTTTCATGATAGCCTACGGTGGTGTTGGGGTTGTTATCACACAGTAGTGTTACACGGTGATGTCTTTATTAGGGTCTAAGCCCCAGATCTTCTCCCATTGTCCAGGTCATGAGGCTTTTCCTGTAAGTCCACAAAAGCTCCCCCTGGGAGCTGCAGAAACATGATATGCATAATCTTCTATAATATGACATTGAGAAATTTTATTTTGTTTGATAGTTATTAAGAATGTATTCTTCTTGAGCTAAATAATACGGAAGCCAGAACACACAGGATGTTTCCCTTTCTCTTCAGCCCCTCCTCCTCTTCACCCTCTCTTTGACTTTCTTGATGGAGAGAATATTTTCATCATTCGAGACCTAGATTCAACAGCCCCATAATAATTGTTTTCCTTGATTGCCGTCAATCTGTGTCTATCAGTTGGAGGGAAGCCATTTTTAACAGAAATGCACATGTTGTGAATACAGGTAAATTCAGAAACACAATAGAGAAGATTTTTGGAGCCATGCTTTGTGGATATTGCTAAGTCCCTGAATACTACAATATTTTAAAGATACAGGGATAAAAAATAACAGATGAGGGAAAGTTTTCTTAAACAAATGATGCTGACACAATTAGTTACAGTTTAGAAAAAGAAGTAAAGATGGATACTTACTTCCTTAAAAAAAATTTGAAAGGAAATGTTAAAGGGTTTGATGGAATTGTTACAACAATAAGGGAATGAGTGAAATGTATTGGGAAATGTATTAAATTAGAATGAAAAAGGGTTTTCTAATCATAAAGTTGACATAAAGAATGAAAAAAATCCCAATCAAAAATGTTCTACACAAAAATTAAAAGATGAGTAATACATTAAAAGTAAAATTGAAGAACTAACATGAAAAATAGTAAACTCAATACTTAAAAACTGGAAAAGATAATAAAGAATTCTTAGAGGGTACATCCTAATCATTAACAAATATATGAACAAAAACCTTTAAATAACACCTATAGTAAGAGATTCTGAAAATGTGCAAATCACAGCTTAAGAAGACAGGTGCATCATCCCCTCCTGGTCGTCCTCATTCTCTGCTGCTGAGACAGTGAAGACACCACTTTTGACTCTAGTTTACAGGTTGTTGTTTCCTGACCTCAGGAGATCTGTCAACTTTTCTTCCCTTTACCCATGCATTTCCACTGTATTTCTAGCCTCTCGTCTTCAGCCCTATCAGGATATTTGACCTCCTTTGATTTGGGCATTTTTCTCTCTGCTTGCTTCTTTGTTCTCCTTTCCTGTCTTTATTCCTATTTCAGTTCATGATTGACAAGGTCAGCAGTGTGTGTAGGGGCTTAAAAGCCCGGCCTCTGGAGGAAATTTACTGGTGTCTGAGCCTAGCTCTGCTAACTAGGGGCCAAGTGAAACTAAGAAGATGACTTGACCTCTCAATATCCCCCGCTCTAAAATGGGAGGATTGTAGTAGTCTCTTGTCATTGGTTTGTTATAAGATCAAATATGTCAATATGTATGGATTACTTAGATTAAGTATCTGGCATATAATAGCTGCTATGTAAGTAGGATTCAAATGCACTGATGATCTGTTTTTTCATTTTGCATACATAGTTTGGGTTATTATATTTCAAGCTTACAGTGTTTTGTAATTCAGTGTTTCTTCTTTAGAGAAACATATTGATCATTCTTTCTAGATTTCTAATTTTTTAAAATTCATAAAGATTCCATTAGCCAAAGTGATATATGGCTTTATTTTAATAAACTTAATTTTTCATTTTTATGTACTCCATACATAACTTATTTTTAATAACAACTTTATTGAAATATAATTCTCATATGATAAAATTAACCCCCATAAATGTGCAATTTAGTGGTTCCTAGTATATTCCCAACATTATTCAGTCATGAAAGCTATTAAACTTTAGAATAATAGGATTCTATAGCTATTAGTGGTTATTTCTAGCACCCCACCCCCTCAGCTCCTGGTAAGACTAACATATTTTCTGTCTCAATAGATTAGGCCATTCTGGACGTTTTCATATAAACTGACCCCTACAATTGGAGGCTGTTTTCATTATCATAATGTTTTCAAGATTCATTTATATTGTAGTATATATCAGTACTCTATTCCTTTTAATTGGTAAAAAAAAATTCTATTGTATATAGGTATTCAATTTTGCTTTTGCCCATTCATCAACTGATAGCTTTTTGAGTTGTTTTCACTTTTGGTTACTATAAACATTCGTGTATAGTGTGTGTGTAGACATATGTTTTTATTCTTTTGGATATATGCCTAGGATTGCAATTGTTACACACAGAATAGCTCTTTGTTTAAATTTTGAGGAACTGTCAAACTGTTATTTAGAGTGGGTACACCATTTAATACTCACACCAGCAAAGCTGAAGGTTCCAACTTTTCCACATCCTTCCAAAAGTTGTTATTGTCCTTTTTTTTTTCATTTTAGCCATCCTAGCAGGTGTGAAGTTGTATCTTATAGTGATTTTTATTTTCATTTCCCTAATGACTAATGAGGCTGGACAATTTTTACTGTACTTATTTTTTATGTGCTCTCTGTAAATTTTTTTTGAAAAATATCTATTAAAATCATCCAAGATGTACTGCAGATAATGGTTATCGTGTCTCTTTTCATGCCAATACTTTTTTTTTTTTTGCCTGGCGGCACTTGCTAGAACTTGGGAGTAGCAGGCCCTTTTGTATTTCTGACTTAAAAAATAAAGATTTTAGTGTTTAACTGGTGATTACTATAGGTTTTTGTAGAAATGCTTTTTCAGGTTAATACAGTGCCTTTGCATTCCTAGTTTACCAAGAGGTTTTTTTAAAAAAAAATTTATTATGAATAGATGTTGACATTTAAGGCTTTTTGTATATCTGCAAAGATGATTATATAGCTTTTATAATTAAGCTCCTAACATGGTGAATTACATTGATACATTTTCAAATATTGAACAGTCTTTTATTTCATTTTTGAGGTAAACCTTAATTGGTTATGAAATATCAAGTACATGCTAAATTGTATTTGCATATATTTGGCATTTTTGTATCAATATTCAAAAGTGAGATAATTTTCCTTTCTTGTACTAGTTTAATCCAGTTTGTATATCAGAATTTTACTGGCTTTGTAAAATTAATTTTTTAGCTTTCTTTTTCTATTCTTTGAAACAGTTTATATAAGATAAGAATTATTAATTCTGTAAAGGTTTAGTAAAATATATGACATTTTTTTGGGAAACATATTGGATATTTTTATTTTAAAAATTACTATTGTCAACTGCTGTAGCAGGTGTTCTTAAGATCCAGAATTTATATCTAAATCTTTAGATGAAATCTTCCTTAGATATATGGTCCCTAATAATCTTCTTTAGATTGCCCTCAGATGACTTTTTAGCACTTGGAGAATAGTATGTCTTTTCTGGTTACAAACATTCTATTTTTTAAAAAAAAATCTTCAAAATGTTTACATTGTTATTTATTGAGTTTAATCTCATTAGTTTTGATTCATCATTACAACTAACTGAGGTGTTTTAATTTTTAATTTGTTTAAATCATTTAAAACTATTTTTTGTCTTTAAAATATTTTATTTTGAAACAATTTTAGAGCCACAGGGAGTTGTAAAGGGAGTTTAGAAAGTTCTATTTACTCTTCTTTCTGTTTCCTCCAAAGGTTACATCTTACACAACTATAGTACAACATCATAACCAGAGGTTTGACATTGGTACAATGTAAGTGCAGTTCTCCGTTATTTCATCCCGTGTGTGGATTTCTGTAATCACCACTACAGTCAAGATACAGAACTGTCTCATAATCGCAAAGATCTTTCCTACGCTATTTCTTTATAATTACACACTCCCCCTCCCCTCCACCATTCCTGACCTCTGACAACCACTCATCTGTTTCCATCTCTCTAATTTTGTTATTTTGAGGATTCTTGGTATATACTAGATATGAGTCCTTTGTCAGATGTGTGTAATTTCTCCTATCACATAGCTTGCCTTTTCACCTTCTTCCCAGGGTCATTTGCTGAGTAAAAGTTTTAACTTTTGATGAATTGTCTTCTTGATTCATTGATTTTTCTCTATTTTTTGTTTTGCATTTCATTAATTTCCTCTTTTTATTTCCTTTCATTTGCTTGCTTTGAGTTTACTTTTATCTTCTTCTAGGTTATTAAGGTGAGAACATAGATTATTGATTTGAGACTTTTTCTCTTTTCTAAAATTTTTCCTTTTGGCACTGCTTTAGTTATGTTCCACGCATTTTAATATTTTGTATTTTCTATTTTCATCCTGTTCATATAGTTTTTAGTTTCCCTGAGCCTTCCTCTTTGATCCATAGATTATTTAGAACCATGTTGTTTAGTTTCCAAGTGTTTGGGGGTATTTTCTCGTTACCCATCTCTTGCTGATTTCTGGGTTAATTCCATTGTAGTCAGAAAGCATTGTCTGTATGGTTTCAGTTCTTTTAAAGTTTTGAGGTTTGTATTATGATCAGTATTAAGTTTACTTTGGTCCCCTGTGCACTTGAAAACAATGTGCGTTCTGCTCCTGCTGGGTGGAGTACTCTCTTCGTGTTGGTTAGACCCTGCAGGTTGAGAGTATTGTTGAGTCCTGTATCCTTGCTGAATTCCCCTCTACTTGTGCCATCAGTTGCTGAGAGAAGGGATTGAAGTCTGCAGCTGTAACTGTGCACTCTTCTACTTCTCCTTTCGGTTTTTGCTTCATGTATCGTGCAGCACTCTTCTTTGGTACATGAACATTTAGAATTGCTATGTCTTCTTGATGGATTGACTTTTGATCATTATTTAGTATCCCTCTCTGTTAGTGGTAATTTTCTTTGCTATAAATTTTACTTTTTCTGATAGCAATGTGTCCACTCATACTTTCTTTGATTAATGTTTATGTGGAATATCTTTTTTCATCTGTCTAGTTTTAACCTACATATAGGCATACCTTGGAGATGTGGTGGTTTTGGTTCCAGACCACTGTAATAAAGCAAATATCACAAGAAAGCCAGTCATATGAAATTTTGGTTTCCCAGTCCATTTAAAAGTTATGTGTATACTGTGCTGTAGTCTGTTAAGTGTGCAATAGCATTATGTCTAAAACAACAATGTATGTACCTTAGTTTAAAAATATTTTATTGCTAAAAAATGCTAACCATCACCTGAGCCTTCAGTGAGTCGTGGTAGTTACATCAAAGATCTCTGATCACAGATCTCCATAAACAAATTAATAATAATAAAGCAGTTTGAAGTGGTGTGAGAATTACCAAATGGTGACCCAGAGACACAAAGTGAGCAAATGCTGTTGGAAAAGTGATGCTGATAGACTTGCTTGATTCTGAATTGCCACAAACCTTCAATTTGTAAAACTCAATAAACTGAAGTGGAGTAAAACAAGTATGTTTCTATACTGTTAAATTGAAGTGTTTCTTATAGACAACATAGAGCTCAGTCATTTTTTTTAAATTGACTGTTATTTAACTGGTGTGTTTAGACCACTTAGATTTATTGTGGTTATTGATTGGTCCTTTTTCTGTTTGTTCTGCTTTTCACTTCTCTGTTTTGCTTTACGTAACTTCTTGTGGATTACCTGAAAATGTTTTAGAACTTAATTTTGACTTATCTGTGGTGTTTTTGAGTGCTTCTCTTTGTGTATCATTTTTTTTTAAATTGAAGTTGAGTCAGATTACAATGTTGTGTCAGTTTCTGGTGAACAGCATAGTAGTTCAGTCATACAGATTTATTCATTTTCATATCCTTTTCATTATAGGCTACTACAAGATATTGAATATAGTTCCCTGTGCTACAGCTATTTGTGTATCTTTTTAAGTGGTTACTGTAACCATTACATCATATACACATAACTTTTCTTAGTCTGCTGGTGTCAACACTTACCAGTTTGTTATGATAGTCTTGTATGTTTCCTCTTCACACACTGAGAAGTGCATCAGCATTATAATTTTTGCTTCAACTACCAAACAAAATTTAGCAAACACAAAGGAGTAAGAAAGTGTAATTGTCCATATTTGTACTATTTTTATTGTTCTTCCTTCCTTCCTGATGTTCCAGGATTCCTTCTTTTTTCATTTTCTCTTTGTTTTGTTCATTCTTTTAGAGTAGATATGTTGGTTGACAAATTCTGTTAGTTTTGTTCATCTGAGAATGCCTTATTTTGCTATTTAAAAAGTGTTTTTTTAATTGACACAACATTGTAAGCTGACTATACTTCAGTTAAAAATACATACTTAAAGTAAAAACATTTTCTTTTGTTGAAGTACAGTCCATCTACAATGTTGTTACTTTCTGGTGTACCACAGAGTGATTCAACTTTATATATATAGGCCATTATGAGGTACTGAATTCCCATGCTGTACAGGAGGACCTTGTTGTTTATCTATTTTATAGATAATAGTTAGTTGATTTGCTCTTCATTTTTGAAGGTTATTTTTGCAGAATACAGAATTCTGAGTGGGCAGTTTTCTCAACACTTGAAAAATATGTAACTTCCTTTTGGGCTCCCTGATTTCTCATGAGAAATTTGCTGGAGGCATTCAGAATTTTTTCTTTGGTCTTTAGTTTTTAGGTGTTTAGCTATAATATGTCAGAGTGGATTTCTTTGGGTTAAGATCCTGTTTGGAATTTGTTCAGTCTTAAATATTTAGGTTTGTTTATTTATTTATATTTATTTATTTATTCATTCATTCATTCATTCATAACAAATATGGCAAAATTTTAGCCATTATATCTTTGAATACTTTTCTAGCCCTACTGCTTTATCCTCTCTGGGACTCAGAATGCATAAATGTCATATTCATTGATATTGCGCCCATCTGTCCCTGAGGCCCTGTTCATTTTTCAGTCTATTTTCTCTTTGTTTTTCAGTTTGGGTAATTTCTATTGTCGTGTCTTCAAGTTCAGTGATTCATCTGTTCTTTTCTGCAGTTGAGTCCATGTATTGAGATTTTTATTTCAGGTATTAGGTTATTTGGTTCTAAATTTCCATGTGGCCTTTTACCTTTGCTGTGATTTTGTGTTTCTTTGCTGACTTTTTTGTTTGTTTGTTTGTCTTTCATTTGTTTCAGGTGTGTTTGTAGTTGCTCACTGAAGCATTCTGTGATGGCTTTTAAAGTCTTGTTTGGTAACTGATACCTGTGTCATGCCAGTGTTCTTATCTATTGATTATCTTTTCTCCTTTCACTTGAGATGTTCCTGGTTCTTGCTATGTTGAGAGAATTTTTGTTATTCAGTGCTGGACATTTTGGGTATTATATTATGAGGTTCCAGATCTTATTTAAATATTATGTTTTAGTAAGTCATTTCTGTTAATGCTCCAGCAGGGAGAAGGGGATAATGCCAGTTAGGATTTGAAGCTCAGATTTTAATCTTGGCCTTTGCTGACACTCATCTGGGGAGGGGCTCCATGTTACTGCTGATTGTGGACCAGAGTTCGGGCTTCCCCCCAAGGCCTCTGCAGGTACCTTCTTTCTGGGATGGCAAGGGGTGCCCTACTGTCATTGGTGGAATTCCTGATGTTCCACTGGGCCTCCTGTCATAACCCAAACATGGAGGCAGTGAGGGGGATGGAGGTCCTCGTTCCGCATGTGGTGTCTACATTGCAGGTGGGGGCTTGTCTTCCTGTAATGTTTGGCTGGAGACAGGCAGTAACTGTGTAAGTTTTCTGTGTTTCCACTGTCCCTTCATCTCCTTTGGCTGGAGAGAGCAGGCTTTCTGGGGACATTTTTTATTTGCTCCCATTGGTGTTTCTGGGTTGTTGGCTTCCCTGGCACCTAGTGTGGGATGCATGAGACAAAAAGAAAACTCAGGAAGTCACCACTGTGTAGTTCCTCAGGTCCTGATCCCTGGCCAGTCTGCCACATTCTCTTCACCTCTCAGCATGTTTTTGTTTCTTTCAAATATAAAGCCTAGGGAGTCTAGCCATGCTTAGTGGGAAGAGCAGGGAAAAGTATGTTTATCCATCTTTCCAGAAGCAGAAGTCCAAATTTAATTAACTTTGAATGGGTAATACATTCATGTGACATACAAGTTGAGTGATATAAAAAGAAGTTACAGTGAAATTAACTTTCTCCCACCCACTTCCCCTCTTAGTTGGCAACAGTGCTTCTGGTTACTGTGCTTCCTTCTGAGGTAACTTTACAGATACCAGCAGACATACACAGATGCGTTGTTACCCAGATGGTGGCATACTGCATACACTGTATCCTGTTTTTTTTCTCATAACACTGCAATTTAGTGAACCTTCTGGATTCATACAAGAAGAACTTCTTTATCATTTTTCATGGCCTCATGCTGTTCCAGTGCATGGAGATGCCATGTGTATGTAACCACTTGCACTGTTTAGGTGTTGGTCCTGTTACCTGATATATTTATTTTCCCTTCTATCTTAGTGTCTTCTGCACATTTCTTGTGTTTTCTGTGTACACCTGAGTCAGGGTCCTGTGTAAGCTGAAGTGTGTTGGAGACAGGTGCTGGTGACTGAAGTCTTCATTTTATGATAAGTCATATGTATACTCCATAAGTATTTGGAGATACTCATTACAGCTGCTTTCCTAGACTTGGTTCTCCATCATGTTCACAAGGGCTCTTTGGTCCACAGCTTGCTTTTCATAGGTGTCAATAAAAGATTTTGGGTATAAGTTCTATATACCCTTATTCACTTTCATGGGTTTAGGTGCTTCCACATAACAGTTAACAGAATGTATGCACTTTGTTGTTATTTCTAAGGGGCAAGAAAACACAGGTCTACTATGATTTGGGGTCAGAGTACTTGTATCTACCTTTTGGGAAAGATGAGATTGATTTTGTTATCATTTAAATTTTTGGGCATGGTAGTTTCATTCTCACTAAATTAGCACTTTTTCTTTAGGGTGGTGATTTTTTTCTTTTGAGTAGAAATATTGCCCTCAAATTCTTGGTGAACTTGAGTAAAGTCATGAATTGAAGAACCTTTTTGCCTTTGTCTCTTGATAGTCTTTCATGTTCTCTTGGCAGTTTAATGCTAAATCCATGCAGAATTAAGTTTGATCTTGCACAGAGGATGGAGTCTGGAACTTGCACTGATAGACTGGAACTTGCACTGACAGACTGTGTGAGGATTTTTTTTTTTAATTTCAATTTTTTAATTTGATATTTCCAAATATATAAAACATCAAGATTCTTACACCAGTTATCTCAAATGAGACCATAAAAAGCAATTTTAAAGTGTATACAACAATCATTCCCCCCTTCAGTTTTGCTACTTTATACAACTATGGGATAGACAGAAAATTGAATGGCATGTGCCTAGTTGGAAAATTTCACCTGTTTACAAAAAAAAAACAAAAAGGAAGAAATTAAGAAAACTCAAAATCAAACATGTAGGATACTTGCTACTTTGTGTCTGCAAGTCAATTTACAAACTTTTTTTTTTTAATTTAGTAGGCACTTGGGACTGAAAATTTTAGCCGCCCAGTTTTATCCAACTACCCAACAGAAAGCAGCACAAATGAAAGTCCCAACACTCTGTAAACTTTGAGGGACTGAGAGAGTAGACACTATTTTTTATCTGTAGTAGATTCAATTGTTGAGCCTGCAAATGTAGGCTTTTTTCTCTTAACAGAAATAAATATCCTCAGGGCCTTTCCTCTAGCTTCAGTGGGCTGAGTTCAAGAATAGTGAAGAACCCCTCATGTGAAATTTAAAGTGTGACAACTCTGAAGTATTCTGATGCATTATACAAAATTTTCCTAGTTGCATAGACCAAAGACAGATGTTTTGCTAAATGGCACTGAAGAAAATCCTGACCCAAGTGGCACTACTTGGTCCAAATGTTACTGACCAAAGAAAATGATACAACAATATTTATAGGCTCACCTTTAAGAAATGGTTGACATTAATACTGTACATATTTTACACATCAAATACATAGTCCAAGAGTTTATAAAAGAAATTCATGCATTATTACCTTTAAGAATATCAATGTACAACATACCCAGGCCCCCCAGTACTTGTGACATTTCAGGTGGACACAGTGTTATGTACAAAAACAATCAATTTATCTTCTGTGTTAAGTATATAATTTAAAGAAACTTCAGAGATTACTGAGGAAAAACTTAGTCCACTGAAGATTGATAACAAGTGTCAATCTGTGGGATTTTTAAGTATTTCCTTTAAAAAAAAAAAACACCCAGAAAACATAACCTCTGTACAAAGAAAAATATAAAAATTCTGGAAGATCATGTCTGATCACACTACATAACTTAGAATGAAATGTCAGTGGATTAAAGTTTTTCTGTCTTATTCCTTTGGAAGCCTTAATTTGTGAACTAATACTCGTATTTAGCTCAGCTGCTTTTATGGCACAAGAGCCCAGTTTTAAAATGGTGGCACTGATTTTCCTTATAACAGCACTATTTTCAGCAGCAATTATATTTTTAAAGGTTAACAATTTGTACAACAAATGTCTAACTATGCTTATTCCTACTTTATACTCAACAGTTATGATCTTTACAAAAAGCTAATATCTACATAGAGAACCATCTTTTACTTGCCCCATCTCATCTCTGACTTGGTTGAGGAAGTACAGGCATTTCAGATTAGGTATTTATGTGTTTTAGATGGGATTCTTGGATTTATGTGAATATAAAAATAAGACAAAATAATTCTTAGGTACATTCCAGTGTCCCAGTAATTAGTTACATGATAAATAGTACCTACCTGCTGACCACCTATAAAAGATGAGACATTCTGAGGCACCCTAAAAAACTAGGTCTGTAACAGGTGAACAAGAAGGCCATTTTACTCAATTCTGATGCAGTCACCACTGACTGCTATTTAAGGTGTTTACTGGTAACCAGCAAGTTTAACTGAAGAGATGTCACTAAATTTAAACTGAAAATATATATTTAAAAGTAGCAATTTACATTGAGGGAAATATGGTTCTTGTGTGTTCTGTGTAAAGAGAGATTATGAATAAAGGGAATTGGCAACTGAGCACCCTAATTCAATTCCATGAATACAGGTTCCATGATAAGATATCTACTACATGCATTTTGCTTACAGTAACTGCCTAAAACTCACCAGCTACATAGAGTTAAACTCTGTATTAAGGGACTATTGAGTTACAGGGGAATTGGCCATATCACGTAGCTAGTGACATAGTACCAGTTGTGAAAATTGAGATAAACGAGTTGACAAATGGATTCATTGAATATGTTAATATTGTGAATGAGAAGACAATTCACCGGGATAATATACCCACAAGTATGTTGATCTGACAAAAACCACAGACTGACATCAAATGGATAAAAAAATACTGGGGAAAAAGTGAAAATGCCAACCAAAATAACAAGGTGGGTGGGCTGGGTGGAAGAGCACATTTAAGGCATCTAAAAAAAAAAAATCCACATGGCTTTGGCTTATTAAAATATTTTACACTATCTTTTTTCTTTTTAAAGAAGATTTGAAAGCACCTAAAAATCAAGCAGATTGTTAAAAAAAATCCCGCATGGCAAATTCAGTTTGTAAGCGTCCTTCAGATATTTGTCAAGGAAAATAAAGAAGCCTCTGCCCATGAGATTGCACATGGTGGAAGAGGTCCTTCCAACCCTGTCTATCTTATGCTGGATGGCAGCCCAGAGGTTCGCTGTGCAGCAGCTACAAACAAGGTGTTACACTCTGGAAGGGAAGGGACTGTGGAATTTCCACTGGTTGTCGAGCAACCCAGCTTTAATTTTTCCAGATACTCTGCATGTACAGGCTTATGACACTGGAGAACTTGATGGCATCCTTTACTTTGAACCACTCTATCTCCCTTCCTGTATTAATAGAATCTTCCCAGTCTTCTAATATTTCAGTGACAGTAAGGACATAGACATATGTCCTGTGCTTTCTGTCTTGGTTCTCATATATGCCCAGGAGTCTGCCTGACTTTCCTTTGAATCCAGCCTCTTGGTAAGCCTCCCTCACGGCAGCACCGGCAGGCTCCTCCTGGGGCTCCAGTCCTCCTCCTGGGCCAGTCCACTGGTCCGGGACCGATGCCTGCCCACCTGCAGCACCTCGTCCTCCTGCTCGCTCCGGAAGCACAGGGACGCCGCCCGCTTCTTGAAGCCCTCGCGGTCCTAGGTCCGCGGCCTAGGGGGGCTTGGACCTCATCCCAGAGGCGGGCTCTCGCTGCCGCGGCCCCTGCGGAGGCCGCCACCCCGCCGGGGCGCGGGGGCGAGGGCAAGTCGGGGCCCAGGGCGACGCGGCCGGTCAGTCCCAGAGCCGGCGGCCGCTCCGACGCGGGGCGAGGAGCGAGCGCCGGTCCCTGCAGCCCGGGCGCCCTGGAGGGAGCGCGGCCTCCGCCCGGGCGTCTGCGGCTCTCCCCGGAGCCCGCCGCCCGCTCGCCCCGGTTCCCGCCGCTGCCGCCGCCGCCCAGGGCGGAGCGGGGCGCGAGGTGCGGGGAGACGGCTGCAGGGGCTCCCGCCGGCCCGGCAGCAGCGCCGCGGCCGCGCGAGGCGTTTGGTGTCGGCTGCGGGCCGTCCCGCCAGGGCCCTCTGACGTGCTGCGTGTGCACAGGTGGCTGCGCGGTGCCCGTCAGTGCGCCGCCCGTGGCGGGGTCTGTGTTCGGGGACGGGTGTGTTTGTGGCTGCAGTTGCCGCAGTTCGTCCCGGCCCTCCAGACTTCCCCAGCCCCACTCTCGGCCTCGTGGTCCTGGCACGCCCGCTGCTTCTGCCCCGGATGCTTCCTCTGGGCTCCGCCCCCAGCACGTCCACGTCACGCCTGCTGCCTTAGTCCTGCAGAAATCCTGCGCTTTGGATTTGTGCCACCTTCTGTAAGTTGAAAGCTTCTGGACCAAGTGCGGCAGTGAGATGGAGTCAGAAGAGGAGGTGAGCAAAGTGATTTCTGTCCTGTACCTCTTTTCTTTTTCCTACCTTTTCAAGCTATTATTTCAAGATGCCTTTCTGAGGGCAAGGTTTAAAATTCACTCCCTTAGCTTTGCTGTTATTCTTCATTTCTAATAAATTGGGAACTACAAATACTCTACTTTTAAAAATGGTTGTATATGTTTACTCATTTGTTTTGGAATAAATTTGATGAAGATCAGTTTATGGGAAAGCAAAATGTGACCAGGGGTTAGGAATTTAAGTGGAAAATTGAATCTTCATGAAGCTTTCCACATTTCATTAGATGTTAAATTCTACAGTGAAGTTTCATATGATTATTAAATATAAGTATATTCCTAAATATCGTGGTTAAACTGTTATTAAAATAATATATCATAAAGCCATTAATATTTTTACATAATACAGTTGTTTGATTATTGAATTTTTCTTGTGAGATATTAGTCAGCAACCTCAGTTTTTTCTTTTATTGATTTTGTAACAAGAATAAAAATATATTTTTGTTTTTTTTTGACACAGTTTTATTAAAATGACTTGAGAGTGTATGAGCATTTTTCAGTTTATTTTCTTCTTTCACATTATATTTTTAATTTTGTGTCCTTCTACATTGTATTCTAAAATTTGGAACCGATTGATATGTGCTTTTCACTTCACTATCATGAGGGATGTTTTTTCAGATGAAACTGAAAAATTTAGTAATTCATCTTTTGTCAGTATTAAAAGCAGACCAGCTAGGCTCCTTTGTGCCGCACTAAAAATAATACCAGAACATAAGAAAGGTTTCTGTATTACTTTATGTGCTCTGTGATAGCGTCTTTTCTGTGAACACACTCAACTCCTAATAAGACCCTGGCATTGAAAATTTACTTGTACATACACAGGGTTATATTATGCTTCCTTGATCCTTGAAATGAGTATGGATGCTGACAGAAATCTTTGTGCTGTTCTCCCAAAGGTATTGCCATCAGAGAGTCAGCAAAGGTGGTTGACCAAGCCCAAAGGAGGGTGCTGAGGGGAGTTGATGACCTGGACTTTTTCATAGGGGATGAAGCCATAGATAAACCCACGTATGCCATAAAGGTAAACTCCCCACCGGGATTTGCTTCTGTAAGTGTATCACCAAGAACAGAGCAGTAGGATGAATCATGGAAAATGGTAGATTTCATAGCAATTGTACTTGTGAGCTGTGTATTTTATTCTTGTGTTGGAAAAGAGGTTTTGTTGTTGTTGGTTTTGTATGGGGTATTTTTCAAAATTGAAGTATAGTTGATTTACAGTGTTGTGTTAGTTGAACAAGGTATTTTTCATGTGGGGAAATCAAGTGAATTTACAAAACCCCGGAATGCAGGATTGACTCTGGGAATGCTGGGCTTCATGTGAGAGCAAGACCTGCTTCTGTGGAAAATTGCAGGTTGACTCACTAACCTGTCAGATGTAGAAGAGCTGTAGACTGATTAATTAAAAAGAAGCACTAAAATTGTTTAACTAGGTATTTGTTCTAAAAACCTCCAAACTCCAAATGGAATGGTATGGCAGATTAGCTGTACTTTTCCATCTGTTACTCCACTGTTAAGATGATACTTTGTACTTAGAGATGCGAAGTAGAATATAAATGATAATATAACTTAATATTTCTGGTAAAGTGTCTGTTATTTCTTTACATAAACTAACATTCACCCAGTGCAAAGGACCTGTTTTCTCTAATAACTCAGTCTCTTCTGGGCCAGTGCTTTTAAAACTGTTGCTTTTACTGACATGGACTGAAGCTTGACATAGTTTGTTTTCTCTTCCTTTAGTGGCCAATAAGACATGGAATAATTGAAGACTGAGATCTAATGGAGAGGTTCATTGAACAAGTTATTTTTAATTTTCCCTGAGCTGAACCTGAGGGCCATCACTTTTTGATGGTGAGTAACTGGGACTGAGAGAAGAGCCCTGTGGATTCTGGGTTGCTTAGATATTAAACCCAGGATATTCTTCTCTGGGGAGTTTTTAATTCCCGCTAAACTCTTTGTATGAGTTGGAGTGCTTTTTAGGCAAATAACAGAAGGTTCAACCAAAATGTCCAAAACCAAAGAGGGCTTATTATCCCACAAAACAGGATGCCAGGGTCAGGCCACTCAGGGCTGGTTACTTGAGCAGCTGAGAGATGGAGGTGAGAACCCAGCCTAATTCACTTGTTTGGCCTCTTGTGCTGGTTCCCCTCAGGCCCCAGGGTGGCTGCCCGAGTTCCTGTACTGACTCTTGGTGTATTTACTTTTAGAGTTTTAGAATTAAGACTCTCTTCCTCAGAAACCTTCCTAGCAGATTTGCCCTGTCTGTCCGTGCCCAGTGTGGGCCCTAGAGGGGAACAAAATTACTTTGGTACATTTTGATGAGTCAAGATTCTCTCCTGTTGCTGGTGAGGGGACCACATCTCATCACCTGGCCCCAAGAGGTAAGTACCTAAACCGGCCTCCAGCAGCAAGGAATGAGGAGGGAGGAATGGGTTTGAGTAGGAAACCACCTGTGTAGTTAGGTGTCCTCCTGAAATAACTGGATGGCTCTGACCTTTGCTTCTTACAGCAGAGGGAGCTGAGTCAAGGTGCTGTTTTGCCAAGGTTAAATCTCACTCTAACACTGAGCTGAGTTATGGGCCCTGATATTGTGGATGTAATTGATCTTGTTCAGATGAAATAAAACAATACAGAGAAATGAAGAGAAGTGTCTCTTGGTTGTGGAGCCTGTTTTCATTGTTTTATGTTCTTTTTAAGTTAAAATTAATTACATGTATAAAACACTTACTTTAAGGAGAGCAATTGCATGTAACATAAGCTGCACATTAAAACCTACATAATTTAGCTTTGCATTTTTTCCATGCTAGTGCATTGTCAAATGGTCCCTGATCCAATTATATAATTCTTCCTAATGTTAAATATGGAATATTCTTTAGAATTATCTGGCTTAAAATATGTTAAGTACAAGGCTGTTATGGTAGTTAGTGGAATCTATATATTTTGTGTCTATAAAATCAAGTCCTTGAAAGTGCTCTAAGCTTTTTCCTGGCTGTATCTTCACAACTAGGAATTGCCACATCCAAGTACTGTGTTTTACAGGCCACTGTGTATTTTCTCTCCTGTGTATCTACGATGGTTTATGTAAAATACATGGAGCCAGGAAACTGACAGTATGTCTGAGTGGCTTTGTCTTTACAGCCAAAACAAATTACAGACTCCCACCTGCCATGCTTGGCATGTTCCCTTCTCTTGTACGTCACATAACTACCTGTTGGTAGGACTCCAGGCATGGGCCTGGGGCCCAGCTTCCTCTCCCTGCCTGCCCCATCCTGCTCTGCTCAGAGGGAGTCTGAGTCTTAGGCCTGTGGAGCAAATGCAATCACCAGGACACAGCCCACAGGAAATTTTTCCTACCAGGAATTTTTCTGCTCTAGCTGGCATATACACCGCAGTACAATAAAACCAATTGCTGGGAACGAACTGGAGGTGTTTGGTATGAATATGGAAAAGCTTAAATCCTTTGCCAAAAATGAGTATCTGAAGTGAATGTTCAAAAATAATTGTTTATTACATTAAACATAAGAAAATATTGTGTTACATTTATTGTACATTGAAGTTAGCAGGTGTGTTTGCTGCATGATGTGACAGAGGAAGTTATGAGAACGGTGGTTTTATCTCAGGCTTATGTCCTTCCTCATCAGTTAATGGGATAATTGAAGGGGAGTGAAGCAGGTACAGGGATTTGTGGCCATGTCCAGAAATTCATTGAAGACATTTACTGAACCACTACATCAGCTAATGGCTTCTTGGTGTAAAAGAGTCTAAAAGTTTTAAATTAAAGTTCCCTCAGTAGCCTATGAAATTGTCCCTTCTGACTGCCATGACAGACATCTGCACATCCATGGTGGGAATGAGCTCAGTACGGCTCATGTTTTTCAAGAAGTTTCAGAGACTCAACTCATGTTGGTCACGTGGACTAAACAGATAGCAAATGGGAACCACACTCTTTTCTCTAATACTGAATTGCCCAGAGTTCAAGACAGAATCATATATTCTAAAGAACTGCAGTGCTCTTGAAGGGAAATTGAATTGTAACTGTAGAGGAGATTTGCAAACCTTTTTGAATATGAATCAGGGGAGAAAGAGCAAGCAGCAGTGCTGCCCAAGGATGCTGGGAACCAGGAGCTCTGCCATCCACTTGAGAGCAGGAAAGATGTGTGTCCCAGCTCAGGGATGGAGGGTCACCCTTCCTTTATCCTTTTGTTCCAATCAAGTCCTCAGTAGCCTGTGTGCTGCCCACCCACATTGGCAAGGGCAGGTCTCCAAACTCAGTCTGCTGCATGCTAAGCTCTTCCAGAGACACCCTCTCAGACACACCCCAGAAAGAACGGTTTACCAGCTCTCGGGGTACCCCTTAGCCCAGTCAAGCTGACACATAATATTCACCATGACATGTGGCTTGTCCTGGCTTACCGCAGTAACTCCCTTCCTGGTTCATGAGGGTGGCTCAGACCTGCTCTGTCCTGTACACTAGCACTGGCCGGTGTGGAGCTGGACATCCTTGGCACTGCTGAGTCTGTTACTGCTGGCCCGTGTTCTTCCCATTTTCAGTATATTGTCATCTCCACTCCTACTTGCCCTTCCTTGAGGATTTATGTTTTTAAAAATATTTCTTTACTGCAGTTATGGAGAGGTTTGGGACTGGAGCAATATTAGTTGCATGTGTTCAGCTTGCTTTCTTTATCCAGAAATATGGATTGATTTTTATATTACTGACTAATTATTCATTTTTGAATTAATATTTGATGATATTTTACTATTATTATGAATAAAATGCTTATGTAACTTATATTCATGTGAAGATTTAATCATATACTTCAGTATTTAAAAAATAAGAAAAACTTGATATCTCCAATTTAGATCTCGTTATGTATAAATAATGGTTTTTGGAAGGTTTTATTTAAATTAGTCCTCTAAAGGAACAATTACTGGTGGTAAACATAGGAGAAAAGGAGGATTGAGGAAAACATAGATTTATGATTATGGTTCTGAGAACCCAGAAGAATGTGTCTTTAATAATGCTGAATTTGATTCAGGAACCAGGAGAACCTAATTTTATTGTAAACATTCTCTTAATGGAAGTGTATAGATTTTAATGTTAGTTCTTCACAGATGGTGAATTGTTTGGCAGCAAGTACTAAAGTGTAAAAATCAGTGATTTAAGCAAGTTAAAGGTTTTATTTTTCTTAAAGTCATTTGTAGCAGGGAGGGCAGTGCTGGTAGGTCAGGTTTCTGGTGTCATTAGGGATCTGTGTGCTCTAGTATATTTAGCATATGGCTTCCATTCTAAGATTGCCTTAGATCACAAGTTAGCTGCTGCAGCTCCAGTCATCACCTCCATATTCCAGGAAAGAAGGGGTTAAGAGCAGAAGTGGGCCTACTACATGAGTCTACCTTCAACCTTGTAAGGAGCTTTCCCAGAAGACACATCCAATAACTTTTGCTTCTTATTGGCCAGAACTTACTTAGCCATCCCTGTACACCAGGAAGTCTGGGAAATGCTGTTTTCTGGGCCTGTGATTGATCAGTGGTCTGTCATTAAGGCAGAAGGCAGAATAGATACTGGGTAGGGAAATTGCAGTGCCTGCCATAATGATGTGACTACAGGTATGAAGACAGTGGCAGATCAAGAATTCAGCTGTCTTCACAACTGTGGTTGGATATGGAAAGTGTTTTCCACGTTACAGAGCCAACAGGCTAGGGAAAAGACACACCAGGATGTGCTGTGGCTTCTGCCCTGGGGTGAAGTCTTTCTTCTGTTAGCTTCTCCGCCTGTGGAGAAATAAACCAGGAAGTTGTATTGGGAGTTTCTGTGGCCTTCGCACACAGGCTGTAACTCAGGGTTTCACAACTCTTGTAATGAATTTTTTTTTCTTATTATAGAACTATAAGTGCGATTTAGAAAATTTGGAAGATGCTTGTGGGGCTTTTCACACTCCTATCCCATTATCATAAATATTAACATTTAGTATAGATATACTTAATCTTTTCACTCATGTTTTTATATGATTTGCATTCAATATTGTGTCCTCCATCCCTCTCCCCCATTTTCTTGCACGGTTTTCATAATCCTCGCTTTAATGGTCATGCAATCATGTATCCAGTGGTTGTTTCCTGTCTGTTTAGCAGCCCCACTATTTTTAGATGTTTACTTTTGTTTCCAGTTTCTTGGTTTTGTAAGACATAACATAAAGTAATCTTTGCACATTTTTTCTATATTTAGAGAATTTTTATATTAAGAATATAAAAGTTATATATATATATAATTTGGAGGTCCAGATGTGTTAATAATTTTGAATCTCTGGTATACAATTTCACACTGAAATCTTCAATGTACAAGAAGCCACATTATTTGAACTCTTAGGATTGATTAATATCATTTTTGATTATTTGACTTTTTAATTTGCAGTTTGAATACCTTTGATCTTAAGCAGTTTTTCATGTATTTATTAGTTCTATTTTCTCCTTTGTGAATTGCCTATTCATGTCCTGGGTGTTGTACATATCAGTGTTTTATTGCTTTTATTGTTGCTATGATTTCTTTGAACTTTATTCTACTTAAATTTTTCTTTTGTGATAAAATGCACATACCATAAAATTTATCATTTTAACCGTTTCTGAATGTACAGTTTGGTGAGTTGTGTACATTGACATTGTTGTGCAACCATCACCACCATTCATCTGAGGAACTTCTTCATCTTCCAAACTGAAACTCTGTCCACATTAAAGAATAACTCTCTTTCCCCCTCTCCCAGCCCTAGCCCCCACCATCCCCCCTCTGTCTCTATGACTGTAACTATTCTGGGTCCTCATATAAGTGGAAACATCCAGTATTAGTCCTTTCATGACTGGCTTATTTCACTTGGTATAAGGTCTTCATGGTTCAGCAACCTTGTAGCATGTGTCAGAATTTCCTTCCTTTTTTAGGGCTGAATAATATTCTGTTGTATGTATGGCCACAATCTGTTTATGGTGTGAACTCTTTCATATAACAGATAAGAATTTTTTGTCATAAGCAGATACTTTTTCTCACTTGATTTTTTGTAGGTTATGTTTTTGAACATCTATAATTGTAAATTTTTATGTAAGTAAACCTACTTTCCTTTGATGTTTATATATATTTTTCATTCATCTGGGATTTATTTGGAACATCACTTGACACTGAAATTAAACCCAGGAAGAATCCAGAGCCAGGGTTAATCTACTTCTTGTTGGAATGCCTTCTATAGGCTCACATTTTTTTTTAAACCAGGCAGGAAGGAAACATTGCATGACTATGCTCCCACTTTGCATACCTTTCTAGCCTTCCTCTCTTCATCCTATTCCCCCCTCTAATCAGTTTAAATGTTTTGTTTATAAAATTAACTTATTAAGGTGCTTGGATTCCTCTTCAAGGTAAGAGAAGACTCTAGGTCTCTGGAGTTAATTCATTCAATTTCTTCTGGCCTGAGATATATTCTTGATATTACAGTTGATTGTTGATATATTCAGCACTTGCTAAAGGCCCAGCCCTCTCCCCACCAAGCATTTGCATGAATTAACTCACTTATTTAATCCCACAGACAATTGTGGGGTAGGTAGTTATTACGCCTGTTTTTCAGGTTGATAGGAGGTGCCATAAGGAGATATATTGTAACCTAAATATTGGAATCCACAGCTATTCTTCATGTGCTTTAAATGAAAGAAAACTAAAAAAAAAAATCTGATATAGTAATCACTAACACAGTGCTAAATGTGTACTGGGAACATTAAGGTATTAACTAATTTGATCTCAGCCCCTTGAGGTAGGCACATTAAAATAAGTAATGTGTTGTTGAATAATGTTTAGATCACTTACTTACAATCTGCTTTTGATGACTTTATTATTTCTTGTCTATGTCTTAAGATTGCTTTCTCTCTCCCATTCAGGGAGTGTGTTGATTCTAATCAGAGTAATTAAAACTTACTTGGGGCATGATGTTTGAGCTTTGTATCAGACAGGAGTATAAACTAAAGCCCCCAGCTAGTTGATAGCCAGATTTGATTATTTGCTTGAATAGTTAGCATACACACAGCACAGAATTCAAAAGGTGCAGTAGGATTTCCAGTGCAAGAGTGTCTCCTTCCCACTTCTGTGTTGCCTTCCAGATCCCCTTCCTGGAGGAAACCAACTTTACTGGTGCTTAACCAGCAATAATTATGTGAAGGCACATGGATTATACATAAACTTGCTTCATAAAATGGTAACAAAATTGAAGTACTATGGTACATTTTGATTTTTACTTTAAAAATTTTAGAAATTATAATTTGAAATATATGAAATTTACCCACTAAACACAGTTTTAAATATATCATTTGTTAACGTTACCTACATTGATATTGTGGTGTAACAGAACTCTAGAACTTTTCCATCTTGCAAGATATAACTTTGTGCCCATAAACATCTCCTCATTTCTCTTCCTCATACACCTTGCTTTTTAAAAAAATGTTGTAGATACAGAAGTATATTTAAGAATGTGTATGTATGGAGAGGCCTATTTTCATGTAGCAAATTTATAGTAGATATTGTTTCATATCTGCAGACACACTGCCCATCCTTTTTAATTGCTGCAAAGTGTTACATTTTATGGATGTGACCTAATCTGTGTAATCAGTTCCTTGTTATGTGCAGTTATGTAGTTTCTGATCTTGGAAGCTGTGACAACTGTGCACCTCTCTGAGGCACCTTGTTTTAGATGTCCCTTGGCTTGACAATGGAATTTGATTTTGTCTCATAGACTTTGTTCAGAGACTTTCTCTTCAGTAGGTGAGTTTCTCACTGGTACATGCTGATGATTTTAGTGATAATAATGCACTTTCACTGAGTACATTCCCCATGCCAGGTGCTGCCATGAGCACTTTGTTTAGACTCCTGTGAAGTCAGTGCTAATTATGCGTGGAGAGAGGAAATCACTTTCCAAACTTGGTAAAATCGAAGGTGGGGTGTAGCTGGGCTGATTGGAGTTGGAGCTCTCCCGTTGCCCGTGCTGAAATGGCCTGGGCTGTGTGGCAGGTGTGTGTGGTCACAGCTGCTTTTCTGGTGCTGTGCTTTCTGGTTTTAGTGTGTTTTATTTATGTATGGATATTTTAAAACTCAGGCTTGGCTTTCTCTTTGGTTTCTATTGGGTGCATATTCGTTCTGATAATTGGTAAAACATATTTTAACATAACTGTACTTTTGTATAAGATATTTACCTGTATTTGTTTAGGGATGATTACTTCCAACTGTGCTTAGTGACCACGTTGGTACATGGCCACATTTCTTACCTCCTCCTCCTTTCTTCTATCACCTGCTTTTGATTGTTTATGTTAGTGTACTTACTCTGATATTTATGTTTGTGACTTTATGTTTAGTGGTGTCTCTGATGCTCTACCAAGAAAACAATATCTTTTGATTCCATGACACAAGGGCAACAGTGTCTTTATATTTTCCTCCTTTCCATCTGTGCCTGTCAACTTGATACTACTCCTGTTGTTTTAATTTATAATATTTACATTCTGTTCTATAGCTATAGATTCTCCCAGAAAAGAAAAGCATTTATCCCTACATCTTAAATGGACTACTTGCTCACTGTAAGTCTTTGGCTGTACTTTATGCATTCTTATTATTTGGCTAAAGCTTATTGTCTGATGGTTAATTCATGAAGGGTTCATAGAAACCAAATTCTCTCAAGTTGTTGTATGTTTAAAGATATTTTGTTTTTGCAACAGACTTGATTGGCAGTGTGGCCAGATATAGAATTCTGGGGTCATATTTTCCTGCCAGAAAACTCTGTAAATGTGGCCCTGTGTGTCCCAGTGTCCTGCATGCAGCTGTGCCAATGGCCAAGACAGGCTGCCCTTTTCCTGCTTTAAGAGTATGTTGCTCTACTCAATAAGCCTAACAAAACACCATAGGCTGAGCGGCTTCAACAACAGACAGTTGTTTTCTCACAGCTCTGGGGGCTTTAGGTCTGAGATCAAGGTGCCATCATGGTTGGTTTATGGTGAGATCTCTCTTCCTGGCTTGTAGATGGCCTCCTTCTCACCAGGTCCTTGTGTGGCTCTTCCTCTGTGTGTGAGTGAGAGAGAGCTCCCTGATCCCTCTGCCTTATCCTGCAGAGATGTTAGTGCTGTCCTGTGACCTCACTGATCCTGGATTACCCCTCTAGGGGCTTCATCTCCAAACACAGTCACCTGAGGGTTGCAGCTTCAGCATAAGAGTTTTGGGACACACAGCTCAGTATATAACAAAGGGTAATGTGGATTTTTATTTATTTATTTTTTTGCCAAAAGGCCTAGATTTTTTTCCCTTTCTTTGTTTTTTTTTTTTCTCCTTTTCTCTCTCTTTTTTCCCCTAGCTTAAATATGTGATGTAAATCCATATTTATTAACATGGAAAAATGTTCAACATATTGCTGAATGACAAAAAGCAGTTTTATTTATTTTTATCTTTCTGTAATCCTGTTAATTTCCTCCTATTAGATAATAGTTATTATTTTAAATAGACATTTTAAAAAACTCGGATATCTATGTCATGATATTCATCTGCTTTATTTTTATATTTTTCTGGGTACATGTTTTTTATCTGCCATTTGTTTTTTCCTATTTTCTCTCTCCCTTCTCTTCTTCTTTGAGTGTTTTTATATGGTGTTTGGCTAGTCTCTTTGTGTTCTTTCCTCATCTTTGAGTGAGGGGATCTCTTTCTGAACTGGCTGTGTGTCGGGTTTAGGCTGGGTGGTGGGCAGTGTCTGGGTGAAGCAGCTTCTGTCCCAGGCTTGTCTTTCTCACAGCTGATGGTGGAGGTGTAACTTCTCACCTTGCTGCCTGTGCTCTGAGGGGAGGGGCCTGGGGAGCGAGGCTCCTGCAGCTGTGCTGCTCAGACTGCTCTGACTCCAAGCAAGGGCTCTCTGCTTTTGCTCTTCTCTGGAGAACTGGATATTGCCTGGTATCTGAAGTCACAGGTGTTTTCTTTCCATGTCCTCACTCATCTGGTCTCAGTGGGGCTGTTATTGCCCTTGGCAGCTCAGTGCACGTCTCTTCAGATTCACGGTGTTTGGGTGTTCTGTTATCCGAGGTGGAGTTTCCTTTTCTGTAGCTTGTTCTTGTTATGGGGTGGATTAGTAAGAGCAGAAGTGTTTAGAGAGGCTTTACTCTCTCAAAGATTTTAAACCTCACAGCCAAAATATGTTTAATCAATCACTCTGGGTGTACTCTGTCTGTCAAATTAAGGAGTTGTACAGCATCTTAATGAACATGCTTTTAGATTAACATTTTGCTGTTCTGATGTAATTACATGAAATTTGGGTGAACACTAAATATAGTGAATATTTCCTTACAGACAGAACCTCCTCTGAATACACCAGAAAATAAAGAATATCTTGCAGAAATTATGTTCAAATTATTTAATGTACCGGGACTCTACATTGCAGTTCAGGTAAGGACAAGTGACTTTCATGATTCCCAAGTGACCTTAGTTGTCTAATGTGGAAGAAATGGTGATTCTAGAGGCCTCTGTAAGATTGTGTGGTGTGGTTTCCTTTCCCATGCACTCAAGTGCACATGAACTCATCCCATTCAGGTCTGAGCTCAAACACTGTACAGAGCAATTTCTGTGATTTATGTTTTTACTGCTGGTGTAGAGTTTGTCCAGCTTTTGTCTGTTTACATTCATTAAAATCTAAGGTATCCTCAGGAAGACAAGATCAAGATGTAGGTGTGGTTCTTTGGCTTTTTTTACTTCTGATCATAAAAAAGAAAATATACTATAGAATCTGTTAAAACAAAACAAAATGAAACAAAATAAATGTCTTTCAAGGGTTTCCCTTTGTGGATCTGAGCTCCTGTGGTTCCATGAGTTTGCAGAACTTCTCCTGAAGCTGCTTGTTCTTCGTGGGGGGGTTTGTTGTTTTTAGGTGTAATGTATCTGCCACTCTATATAAGGGAATTGACTGAAATTTGGGGGAATAAATGATAAAATTGTTTTCCAAAATGCTTCCTGCATATTCTATTCCCTTACTTGTAGGAAAAAAGAGGAGGAGTTGCATAGATGTTTAACTTGGAAGATTCCACATGCTGTGTCCTCTGTGTGGTGATTCTCAGTAGACAGTGATGTCTTAAAGGCTCTGAAAATGCCTACATTAGGAAACTCTGTTTATTCCACCACTTCCAAAGTTAACCAGAAATATTCCCCCACCCCTAAGCTGTTTCTGTTCCATGGAGTAGGAGACACTTCAGGAAACACTGGCCCAGTGGTTCTCAAAGTGATCTATGCAGCAAGGTCTCCTCAAAAGTGTTTTTTTCAAAATACACATTCTCAGAATTTATATCAGACCACGGGTTTCCAGCCTCAAAATTTTGGATTGGGCAGTCCTCAGGGGAGGGGAGGTTACTGAGCTGTGTGTTGGATGTCTAGCAGCATCTCTGGTCTTGACCCACCAGGGGAAGCACCACCACCAGCCTCCCCTCCCTCAAGTGTGACAGCGAGAAATGGCACCAGGTATTGCCAGGTGCTCCTTGGGGGCAAAATTGCCCCTGGTTGAGAACCACTATCCTGGTTCTGCCAGATGAGAATTTCTGGGTGCCAGGCCCAGTATTTTGTCTTTCTAAAGTCCCCACAAGTAGTCTTATTGCAATCCATCTGTGGACCCACACTGGGAACCAGTGGATTAGAAATTAAAACCTCCTGATTCCACAATAAAATTCCTTTCTCTCTGGCTTTTCTTTGCAAAGCTTTGATTTATCTTACTGAGAAGTTGACTCCTCCAGATTAAGTGCACAGAATTTACATGTTAGTTGTCCACTTTGGAATTTGGATTTGGGAGGAAGATGGAAGGTAGGGAAGGGAAAGGTCATTCAGACTCAGTAAGAAAGAAAGGGCCTATTGCTCCAACCTGAAGACATGCTTGTGGAACACTTGAGAAAGTCCCCATGCTGATGGTCTCTGTGGTATTTGTGAAGGCAGTGCTGGCCTTAGCTGTGTAGTGGACATCGACAAGTTGGTGAACACACATTAACAGGAATCATCATTGACAGCAGGGATGGGGTCACTCACGATATCCCAATGGTCAGCAGGGCACCGAGTTCTGCTCTGTCTGTGGGCCTAACCTGATTTGAGGTGAAGGAAGCAGTGAAAGAAAAAACCCTTCTGTTAAAGCACCACTTTTGAAGACATACCTGTACTTAGCAAAGGTAACAAGAGCCTTTAAACACAGTTGTGTGAGAAAGTTGAAGATGCCTAGTGTCTGTGGCACTGGCAGTTGGAAATTTGCAGTAGCAGATTTGTGCAGTCTGGTGTCAGCAGTCGTCTGATGTCCCTGGGCTCTGCTTGGCCCCGGTGTCACTTTGCCAGGAGGGTTTTCCTGGCTTTCATTCTGAACTGTAATCTGGATATCAGTGGGTGCGGCACATGAACATTTGGAGGATGATTTTGTGTTCTGTGACAATCCTCTGGAGAGGATTTGTTTCTTGCTTTTTAAAAATTTTTTAAGAGCCAAGAAGGAGAGATTGTTCACCTTGACTTGCAGGATGCTCTGCAATGTCACTTTTTGGTTTTAATTTTCAAAATATAACAGAAGTGATTTCTAATTCAGGTTTCAAGAGACTATATATATATATATATATATATATATATATATATATATATATATATATATACATATATATTTGGTACAATGGACTAGTTAAATGAATTATTTAAAGTTTTTTTTTTAATAAATTGAAGCTATCTGGAAGGGGTTACATTGGGAATTCAGACCTGCCTTTCCTCCTCCACGTCCCTTCTTGGAGGCAACCCCTGATACTAATGTTTGTTATTTTGTGTATTACAAGTATCTTTTGTGCAAATATAGGTTTGTGTGTTTATGTGCTAAGCTCCTTTTAAAAATGCGATAAATGAATCACTATGCTATACACTGGAAACTAACAGAATTTTGTAAATCAACTAAGACAAATTTAAAAAATGCAAACTAGTTTTTTTTTAAAAAACAATTCATTTATTTCATTTAAAAATAGTCACTGCTTTATTTCAGGACGTTGCAGAGATGATGTACTAATATGCTGGTGCTTTAATACCTCAAAGTTCAGAAATCACTGCAGGGGGAGGCTGATGTGTATACAGTCAGGAGGAAAAAGCCAAATATTTCCCCTCTGTCATTGCACCCTGCCAGTGTCCCCTTTGCCCGGGGGTGAGGAGAGGCAGGAGGCCTGCAGAGCATGCTCTGTGCTCGCAGCCCCTTCATCCAGTCTCGGAACACTGCCCCCTCCTGGGTGTGAGGTGTTTAGGTGCCACTTGCTGTGTGGTCCTGCCTGGCTCCTCTCTCAGGTCATGTCCTCAGAGGTCAGTGCAGGCCAAGGTCAGGGCCTGTGCCTGTGGGTCTGCTTCCTGGCCTCCCCTGTGCATCTGAAACAAGTTTCACACTACGTGCAGGCCCACAGAGAAAGTTGTTGTTCAAATTTTTCTCTGTTTCTTAATGCAGCTTTTTTCCCCCTATTTATAAAAATTACATTTACTGTACAAAATTTAGGTAAAATGGAGAAATGTAAAGAAGAAAATAGAGTGACCCACAAACCTGCCCAGAGGACTGTGCCACACTTTTTTGGTATAGTCTACTGAGCTCTTTTTCTTAGACAAACGACACACATTTTAAGCACAGTTGGGATACCCTCCATCTGATTTCATGTTCTATTTGTACAGTGTGCTCCTGAGGTTGTATTTTGCATATTGACTTATCCCTGATGTATCTTTATGGTTAAATACTCTGTGGAAAGATATTTAGTAACTACCTGACAGCCCATCATGTGGGTGTAGCACAACTCACTTACTTGTTTTCCTACCATTGGCTGTGGGTTGTTTTAATATATTTAATCTGTGATGAAGCTGATACTCAACATGGTTTGAATTAATTTTAGAAATTGTTATATGTAATGTATTGAGTATAGAAATTGTGAATAGTTTCTGTTTGTGAGAGCTACTGTCCTTATGATTTTTTTATTTTAATAATGTGTACATATCTTTTATCTTGATATTAAATATTTTACAATTGGCTTGGGCTGCTGAGAAAGGCTACACACTCTCTCACTTCTAGAAGTTGGGCACCTCAGAAGACATAAGAGGAATTCAGTCACCTGTTCTTGCAACTTCAGTGGTAACTGTGATTGTACATAGTGGAACTGATCCATCTGTCAGATGGATGAGGATTTGCTCCAGCCTTCTGTCTCCATGAGTGTGTGACAAGCAGCCAGTGCCATCAGGGAGCTCAGAGTGCCTCCTCTACCTGGTGCAGGTGGGGACATTGTCCACTCTGCACAGCTACTCCCACCAGCATGAGCTGGACCTTCCCAGCCGGTGGCCTGCATGTTGAGTGGCACCCCAGGGGGCTGGTGAGGACCTGGGACCACACAGCAGCTCCTGGCCCTCTCCTGCTGGTGATGGCTGACAGCCTGGTCACTGGTCCGGGAGGGCAGCTGGGTGAACGGATCCAAACTCCCCCCAGCATGGATCTCACATAGCATAGGGTTGAGGGGAACCTGCCAGACTGTTCCTTCCTACCAAGTGCAGCTCTTACTAGAGTGAGCAGATCGGTTATTGAGTCTTTAATGCATGCCTAAACCATGCTGTGTACTTGACCTGCTGCCTGTCACTGGGTCTCTTCTGTGCACCCACTCACCGCATATGATGGGTGAAGGTGCCAAGGCTGAAACATATGTGTTAACAGATGTGGCCATGGTTACTCTGCCCACAGATGTGGAACCAGGATCTGAGTCCAGGTTGTCACACTTTAAGTCCTGCATGCTAACCAGGTGGTTGACTTTTAAATGCAAGCCAATTTGTAGTTGGTTTAAAAATTAATAGTTAAACAGCAAAAAAAAAAATGTGACAATGAATATATATATGTTCATGTATAACTGAAAAATTGTGCTCTACACTGGAATTTGACAAAACATTGTAAAATGCCTATAACTCAACAAAAATGTTTATAAAATTAATAGTTGAAACTTTTTCCTTTTTGTTAGAGGAACAATAAAATGACCCATTGTTCGGACAGACAGCAGCATTTTGGAAATTAACTGCCTTCTGTGGTTTTCTCTTCACATTCCTAATGGAAAGGCCACTTTGTTTGCTTACAGAGCATCTCAGGTTCTCCTAATGGAATTGCATACATGGTCATTTTATTCCCCCTCCCCCAGTCCTGAGCTTTGCACAGAGTGGAGATTCAGTAAATGCTTGCATTGCCAGGGCAGGTGGGGGCAGGAGTCTAACTTACAGTGCAGGGAGGGCTTTCCTCCTGGAGTTACTCACATGGTGTTTTGCTTCTCTGTCTCCCCAGGTGGAAGGTTAGGTAATTGGAAGCTGCATCAAACACATCCCTATTGCAGGTAGAGATATGTATTTCATTCAACAGCCGCCAAGTGAGAGGGAGGTGGGAATCCCTCCTGAGCAACCACTGGAGACCACAAAGGCCATTAAGGTAAAAACAGATGGGAAATGGGCCAGTTTGGTTGTGAGAGAGAAATAGTGTTTGCACACTTCCCCTTGTGGCCACCACCCCTGCTCCCACTGTGCCTTCCTTCCCCTCCCCATGAATGTGGGTCTCCATCTGTTTACCACTTGAATTAAGGGGCTGAAAGCTTAGCCTCTTCTCTGAACATGGATGCTTGTGGAGTTCTCCAGCTGTAAATGAGAGCAGCTTGATAACTGTTATTGAGCATCCTGCCTAGTACGATGTCATTTAATTGGAGCCTGATTAGACAGAACCTTCAATTAGCCAAAGTGTCTTGCACCTCTCCCTCCAGGCTTCATTTCCTGAGTAAGAAGCAGACAGTAGCAGCAGTGACTGTGAGGAATCCTGTGCAGGCAGCCAGAATTCAAACTCATTTCCAGCTCTTGCTGTGTGTGGTTCTGTACCCTGAGAATTACCATTCAGAGTGACGCTGTTCTAGGGTGAATCATTGAATAGAGTCCACCTGTGTTTTCTAGACTCCATTACCATGCTGGAGGAGTTACAGGAAGCTCTAAAATTAAATCAGTAAGATTCGGAGGAAAATGGCTCATTGGTCCTTATTTAAAATGCCCACTTGACTGATCCATCAGTTTGGTCATTGTGTCACTCTGTAGGTAGCAGTTGACAGACCCCTTTCAAAGCAATTTTCTCTTCAGGTTGCAAAATCAGGACAAATTACTGTTTTGTTTTTGTTTTGTTTTAGTCAAAATGAAGAGATTTTTAGTAATACAAGGATAATTATTATATAAAGAGCAAAGATTTTGTTTTTGGAGAAAAATTTAAGCATGGAAGTGACATGTGAACTTGAACACACAGTTTCTGAGCTGCAGGGGAGTTTAAGGGAGGTTAGCCTCCTCCCTTCCCTCCCACTTTTGCACCCAGTAACAAGCTGGTTGAAGGAAAGCTAGTGCCTGGGGGGAGTCCCACATTTTGCATGACACTCTTGGTGGATGGAGAGGTATTTTTAGGACAGGGTGCACAGGTGTGAGTCAGGGCCCCTGTGAGTAGGGTGGCTGGGTGCCCGGGTGTGCCCAGGACTAGAGTTTCCAGGGATGGGTCACTTCACAGCTTGGGTGTGTGGTCCTGGGCAGCCCATGGGAGTCAATCCTTTCCCCCTGGGGGAAGGTTTACAGAAGTAGCATAAGACTTTCTTTTTATGTTAAAATATTTCCTAGAACTTCCCGTAGTCCTTTCCTTGTGTTTCTTCAAGGAAATAAATTTGGATAGTTGACCCAAGTTCCCTCACCTCCCCATTCCTGTTACCAATATGTCTCACAGCCTCTGGCTCCTCACTGTCGGGGTGGCCATGCAGGTGAGAAGGGCCCTGAGTATGCTGACTGTGACAGAGGCTGCTCTCCTAGTCCTCGTGGTGGGCTTTACCTTCCTCACTGGCTCTCTGAGGTCCATCTCTGACCCTGAACCAGGTTTGGCCCATTTGGGCAGTGACAATGTATCACTCAGCCATGAAGGTAGGCAGTGGAAGAGCTCCTTGTGTTCCCTGCAGGTCAGCCACCCCAACCCTGCTGTCAGTTAGTTCTTGCCCCACTTCTCTCTGTGGGAGTGGGTCAGAGTTACCCTGTGTCTCGTTGCCCCTGTGGGCAGGAGTGGGCCTGTGGATGCGTGGATTCTGTTGGTGGGGGCAGTGGTGGTCCAGGACTTGGGGCTGACACACTGCATACCATCAACTCTGTGGAGGCACTTCCTGCCTTCAGTTAAGCCTCTGAGTTGCTGTGAGACATTGACCTGGTGTCTTAGGACAACTTACTGTTTCTGCCCTCAGCCTGGTAGATTTGAAGTTGTATGGACTGACCCACTCACTCAGTTATCAGTGAGCACAGGGGTGTGTAGCAAGTCTGGCCCATCAGTCTTACAGTTGTGCAGAGTATACCAAGGATGGTATTAGGTTTCATTTCAGGGATTCTAAGAAATTTTGAACTTAGTATCATGAAAATGCCTTCAGAGGTCCTCCTGAGCACCAACTTTGGGCCTGACAAAGTGCAGGCATTGAACAAAGCCCACCTGGCCCACAGGAAGCTGACTTTCAGAATCCGGTACCCAGGGGCCAACTGCTGTTCTTGTGAGGTTATCTCTAAGGACAGATGATCAACCCAGAGACCCCCAGTCAGGCATCACCAGCTGAGGAAACACTTTGCACAGCACAGGCTGGGGCTGGCACTGAGCGGGTTCCCATGCCCCAATGTGTGGCAGCTCCATCCTATCAAAGTCGGGCTTTTCCTTTGGCTCATGGTCCCAGCACTTTATAAAGTGCTGTGCCATTTACTTATTTATCACTGTCACTTGTTACTCTGACTCTCAGCCAGTGTATGGGCCAGTGGGCAGGGGTCTGTGTGTGTTTTATTCACTTGTGCATCCCACGTGCCTAAGCACTCACTAACTCTGTCATGGAGCCACTGAGTGTGCTGTGTCAGACCACAGAGCAGGTTAACCACCTGACAATCGGATGTGGTGACCACAGGGCCAGATCTGCTGCCTTCAGATCTGGGTTGGGCTGCGATGCAGGTCTGCTTGTCCCAGTGGGTGGCAGCGAGTGCCTGGGCAGGTGCCACGTGGGGGCATACAAGGAGTAAGAAGAGAGGAGATGGAGACTAGGGACTTGATAGGCACCGTCAGACATCATCTCAGATAGTAGGCAGCAACATGTGACACAGTGAGGCTGGGACTAATAGCAGAGCTGGAAAGAAAGCAGAGTACATGGCCAGAGCATAGCTGTTAGACATCACTGAGCCCAGTAAGTGTCCCTTGTAGCTGTGGCCTTGGGCAGGACTGATGTCGGGGGTTTGTGGTGCTGGAGTTACTGGGTGCTTGCCGGAGGGCAGACTGGGTGGCCGCTAATGCCTGGTGACATCTGTGTGTGTGTGTCTGCAGGAGAAGTACTGTCACATTTGCCCCAATATAGTCAAGAAGTTTGCCAAGTATGACGTGGATCAGCGGAAGTGGATCAAACAGCAAACAGGGAACAGTGCCATAAGCCAGAAGAAGTTCATTATCGATGTTGGCTAGGAAAGTTTCCCAGGCCCTGAAATTTTCTTTCACCCAGAGGTAAGACATTTGTTTTCTGAGTGTGCAGAGAATGACGTGTGTGGAGCAATGCTGTCACCTCGTGTGTGCAAGAGTGGCTCCCCGTTGGGCTCCCAAGTGAGGTGGCCACCTTTCAGGGAGGACCTTGGGAGTGTAGGCTGCAGCTTCAGTGGCTGCTCTGGCTCCTGCATGGTCCACGCACTTGACTGGGTGTTTCATCGTGCTCCTCTTTGGGTCTGGCTATCTGTTAAACAGTTAATGGTTGGTTAAACCAAGAGTGGTTAGGAAGAAGCTTTAAGAGCAATAGAAGAGAATGGATTTGAAATTCATCTCCTACTGATATGAAAACTAGTTAATCTCGAGGATTGATTGGAATTTGCCTCTGTATAAGAGTACGATAGCGTACATATAACCTTCCCATCAGACATGACGATCCATCCCCAGTCCAACATTTAACCCAGTACAGCTGGTCCTGCTGTGTTCCCTGCTGCAAGTTAGATAAAGCTTCTGTCTGAGGACAGCCTTGGAAAGAAGAATTAAAGATATCATCAGTTTAGCAAGTAGTCACAAAGAATTATTACTGCGTTTGTAAAAGCAGTAACTAAGAGGCAATATTTTAAGGTTTAAGTAAAATGGACTTTATTTGTATTTTGGTATATTTTTCTGCCTCATTCAGTTTACATTTAATAGGTAAATACAAACCACTGCCTGTTCTTCGATGTGTATGACTGTTCAGGGAAATGGCACACAATGTATGTCTGACAGTACCTGATATCACGGCACTCATTCGCTCGTGATAGTCTTCAGTTAAAATAGACATAAACCAGCAAAGTCCAGTGAACAGCTGCATGGCGCCTTCTTCTTCCCTCGAGCACATTGACACTTTTCATGATTTTTAAAGCATTTTTAAGAATTTTGTAATTGAATTACTTATACTTTAGCTTATTTCACTTATGGAATTGAATGTAAGATTTTTTAGTTAATAACATGGTTATTACCATATTGATTGTTTCACCTAGAAGCCACCACCATTCCCCATTCCCAGTCTTCTAGTTCAGATTTACAGTGTGAGTCACTGACTAGGTTTTTTCTTATATCCTGGCTAACTTTTTCATGACATTAGTGTCTATACATCACATGCTCATTATCTACAATATTTTTCATTACATGCCACATACACTGAGCACTTGCTTTTTACAATCTCATATAAAGTTTGAGTCACTGTGTATTCTAACGCAGGGCTGGCCTGTCTTTGTTACTGTTTGATTTCTTTTCCCTCTCTAAACCCACACATTTCATCTCTTGAAGGGACATGTCACCATCACTCCATGCACAGAGTCACTTGGATTAATTTGACACATTCATTCCAATGTGATGGTTTAAAAGGCATAGTGAATTCTGTATTTGTTAAAGTTACATTTTAAAAAAGTTGTTGAGAGAAATGTGTATTGTTTCTTTTATATCTGTACAAAATTCTGTTCACCAACCTGGATTTTATGCAATCCATCTCAGATGTTGTTGACAAAGTAACACAGAACTGTCCCATTGATGTCCACCATCTGCTATATAAGGTATAAGCTGCTTGGGTAACATGCTTGGATTTCATTCTGAAATTAAAGGCCCAGCATTCTGAGAATAATAGACCCTTACCATCAGTCTGCAGATAGTCCTATTTGACTTCTGTTTTATAAGATTTGTTAAGGGCCTGATTCCTGGTAAAATATTTTTCTTGGAGTGAGGGTGACTTAAATGCTTGGCAATATAACTCAGTTAGCCAGAAGTATTTGATTTAAATATTCTAGTATCTCTTATTCTTATCTGCCCAGCTGTATTTTTAAATTGGACAATTTTATCCCTCCATGTTGACTGAAAGATCAAGGGGGTCCTTCCCCTCTTGCTTTCTGTGAGTTTGCTGGTCTTGCTTCATGAGTATTTAGATTAGTGCCAGATGTGTTGTTGTCAAAGAGAAGGAGGAATCTGAAATGAACAATCAGAAAATGCTCATGTAATGTTTCTCCAAAATTCTTTGAGTGCAGGGAATTTTGAAACTTGAAAGGAGAAAAAGGCATTTCATTTAACTGTAGGATGAAGGAAGTGTTGCTGAAAGCCAGAGGGGAGGGGCAGAAAGTGGCAGTCAGCTGGCCCTGCTTCCCTGCCTGCTCACCTCTGTCTGCACATCCTGCTCTTCCCCCAAGACCACGTCTCCCCTTCACATATGCAGGGGCCTGCACCTTAGGGGGGAGAGGACCAGGCTCATTAGGGAGGGCTTAATACAGTTTATTTCATCTGGACAGTAGAATACTAGTCAGCCTTTAAAAAGAATGAGGTAAAGCAATGTAAATTCAAATGAAAAGATGTCTACAGTATATATTGTCAAATGAAAAAGCAAGTTGTAAAATTTACACATAGTATTATTTCATTTTATTTAAAATATACTTTATGTATATATATATATAAGAAAAGGTATTGAATGATATGTGTTAAACTCCTTAAAGGAAATAAAATATATCTGGGCAAGAGATGGATAACTCTTACTTTCTACTCTTTGTGTTTTAAAATTATTTTAAATTTTATGGTTACTACATGTTATTTTTATTATTGGAAAACATTTTCTATATAGACAAATTTGATGGGTAAAAGCAAATAATAATTTGGTTTTTATTGGTATATAACCTTAATTAAACACATCTCACCTCCAGTAAATGTGCAAGGAAGGGAAAGCAAAGGCAGATGAGAGTATTAAGTTTAGTGCAGTATGTGGCTTGTTCTCCCTACTTCTTAAATCTCACATAACATCAGCTGTGTCTTCCTGTCCATGAAAGCAAGGAACAAGTGTGCACTATCTAGTCCTCATTTCATCATGGTGGAGATGGAACTTCTGCCAGCAGTAAGGATTGCTCATGCTGGGGTTGAGTTTTCTCATTTGATCATTTAGTTTGCTTTCAATAGATTTACAGGATTCTTGAAGTAGAGCTGGCCTTCTAGCCTGAGTACCTTATTTAACAGATGATGACACTGAGCCCTACAGATAGGAAAAGGAGGCAAAACTGGAGGGACCTGGGTCACATGGGGCAAACTGGTCTTCGACGTTTTTCTAATTGAGGTAGGGTTGATGTACAATATTATATAAGTTCCAGGTTGCAGTTTTTAAAGGTTATACTCCATTTATAGTTATTATATCAGCTATATTCCCTGTGCTGTATAACATATCCTTGTAGCTTATTTATTGTATAAGTAGTAGTTTGTACCTCTTAATTCCCTATCCCAGTCTTGCCCTCCCCTCTTCCCTGTCTCCATGGATACCCATTAGTTTGTTCTCCATACCTGTGAGTCTGTTTTTTGTTGTTGTTGTTGTTGTTGTTATGTTCACTAGTTTTCTTTTTCAGAGTTCATATATAAGTGATATTCTACAGTATTTGTTTTTTCTGTCTGACTTATTTCACTCAGCATAATACTCCCCAAGTCCATCTATATTGCTGCAGATGGCAACATTTCATTCTTTTTTATGGCTCAGTAATATTCCATTTTATATATACCACAACTTCTTTATCCAGTCATCTGTTGATGGACACTTAGTTTGCTTCCATATCTTGGCAATTGTAAATAAGGTTACCATGAACATTGGGGTTCATATATATTTTTAGGTTAATGTTTTCATTTTCTTTGGATGAATACCCAGAAGTGGAATTGCTAGATCATATATTAGTTCTATTTTTAGTTTTTTGAGAAGCCACCGTCCTGTTTTCCATTGTGGTTGTAATAGTTTGCATTTCTATTGTTCCTTCTTTTCCTAGTTTGGGTGTATAAATTATACTGACTAAACCCAGAGTGAACTAGTTGCTCACAGTGTCTCTCAATGTGACTACACATTGAATCAAGTGGGAAGCTTTTCAAATCAGGATGCCTGGGCCAATTATATCAGAATCTCTGGGTGGGGGTTTGTGATTTTGGGGGACTCAGCTCCTGAGGAGACTGATGCGCATGGACAGCCAGGGCTGAAAACTGGCTTCAAGCAGCACATGCTGCCTGCAATGACTTGACCTCCTGGATAAATCACAGGCCTCCAGGACTCAGCACTCACACACTAGTCTCTGTATAAACTATAAACCAACAGTGTATATGGGTTCAATTTTCTCCACATTGTTGCTGAATATTTGTGGTTTTGTGGTCTTTTTGATGATAGCCATCCTTGTAGACACGAGGTAATATCTCACTGTGGTTTTAATTTGCATTTCTCTGATGATTAACAACACTGAATGTCTTTTCACTGCCTGTTTTCTTGGCTCAGTGGCAGGAACTATAGGTCGATTTTCTTTTGATGAAGCAAGTAGGAGGAGGCTTGCTTTAGGTCCTGCTGACAACACCTGAGATCTTCTTGGTCACTGAGTGAACACCTTACTCAGGCTCATTGACAAGAAAAAGGTGGTGGAGAATATAAAATGTGGCTTTGAAAATTTAGACATTTTAGAAAACTAAAACTTTTTTTTTAAGAAGTAGTCATAATCTAATTTTTATTTCAGTCTGTTCTGTAGATAAGGGTGTTCACATGCTGCCTTTTTTTAATTTATTTTTTGTTCAGTTTCCAAGTGTGTTGGAGGTTGGGTCTGGGAATGGTTCTTCTTTTTCATTTTATTATAGCTCTCTATCTTTATGGGTTAAAGATTGTCAGTTATCTGTTGTAGACTTGAAGGGCTTTTTTTAAGTGGAAGATTTCCTATGTTGGCTGTGCACATTTCCATGATATTGCTGTGAGATCTGTTTTTGGTATGGTGTGGTTCCATGTCATTCTTGTGAGTGCATTGCCTGTTATTTCTATGATTGCCAATGTGGTTTTTGTTGTGGTGAACACAATCTACTTTTGTTGTTTAACAGAGCCTCATTTTGATTAGGTGTTTATCACAGATTGGAGAGTGGCTAGGGCTTCTCCTTTTATTGGAATTGAGACTTCCAAACCATTTCTGGGGTGCAGGCTGTGGTATGTGGTGTTGGAATGTTTCCAATACACACTCATAACAGTTCCTTTGCCCTTTCTATTGCCATGGGAATGTCCAAATTCTACACAGAAACACCAGTGGAAACAAATCTAAAGATGTCATGCACTAGGGCCTCCTGTAATGATCCTTCAGTCCCCCAGCTGGGTCCTCAGTGCAGTATCAGGTCAGTGCCATCCCTATTGTCACATTTTCATGTAGTAGACAAGGCTGATGGAAAGGCTTCAACTTCCCCTTCTGTGCACCCAGATCTCTGCTCTTGGCTCTCTCTTCCTTGTGGCATGGGACCACCAAGACAACCACAGAGCATATCCACACCCTCTGCCTTGGACCCAATAAAAATCACAGTTGTGCCTATGAAATATGCAGGTTCTTTGGCCATGGATTCTGATTTCAACCCGAACTTCCCCTGGGTCTCTCAGACCAAAATTATGATGATTCTGATAGAACCGTGCTTCTCTTCTATTGCAAAAATGCCAAATTGGGCCCTGGACCTGCAGAGATAGTGAATATGTCCATGAGATACCTAGATAATCCACACCATGTGCATCAGCAATGTTGCTTTTTGAATTCAGGTCCCAGGCAGTTCTGTTCCATAGACACTACCAATCACAGAAAACAACACACTCCAACCCCATGAGACTCAGTCTGTGCCATCAGCCTCAGCCCTCTCCCTCAGCTTCAGCAGACATTCCTAGCTCAGCATCAACAGCTCAAGTCAAGGTCTGGGGATTGATTACAGGGATATTTTGTGCTGGTTTCTTTCAGTTCTGTCAGCCAGGCATCTGCTGTGCACTCCTCTCACCCTCATTGGATCTCCTTCAATCCCAACTGATCTCTCTGTGTGTGTCCAAGTAAAAGAGTGTTTTCCCCTTTTTGGCTCTCTCACCAAAAGTCAGATCCTGCACTGATTTCCTTTTCTACTTTTCTTTTTCCTCCTTCCCAATTTTGTGAGGACCTTTTCTGTCTCTTGAAGTAAGAGACAGAAAAGGTGAAATTGATGTTCAACCAATGTCCAGCAGGTGTCCTGAGCCAAGGGGTGAGTGTACATGGATGAGAGTGAGCTAAGAATGCACTTGTAATCAAGAAAATATATCAAACACAAGAATGTTATATGGGGATTAAGTTTTATAGGAGAAGAGGAATGAAATGAGTTCTGCAAGGGAAACAACTATGTAAAATTCCTGGCTTTTCTAGAACAGTTTGTTTATAATGTGTGTTTTTTTTTTTTTATATGGATGACATGGTAGATACAAAATCACTTTGGTATTTAATTTAGCTTCCATTGTGTACATTAAAAAGAGTGGTTTTTGTAAATCAATATTTATAATGTAAGAAGCACCATCTTTTATAATGATTTAAAGTCAAGATAAAATTTTTACATATTATCTTTTTAAATGGATGAGGAAAGGACACAGTGTTTCAAAATCCTTTAAGAGGGTAGTGGATGAAAAAACATTCAGGCACTATGTTCTAAACTGCCTGGAAGCTTAGAACCTGTGCTGACCATTTAACATTTTGACCCAGTGAAATGATAAAGCCAGAGTCATTTCAGAAATGTCCAAAAGCTATTTCAAGCATCCCCTGCAATTGGCCACATCCAGAACTCTGAACACAGTAAATGTTCAGTTAACACTAGCTCATTGACAAAATATTTTGGCCATTCAACTGATATCTATTAACAGCATAAATACAATATCCCTTCTTCCTAACTCTAACCTTCAAGGAGATCTTTCAATTTTTCAAATATCAGTCAAAAGTATGTTATTGAATGAAGCCCTCTACTAGATAATAAGTACACTGAATTTGTTTGTTTTGTTCTTTTCCAGATACTGATTAACATGCCAAGTATAATGCCTGGCCCAGGAAGCTCAGGAGATGAATCAAATAACTTGACCATGAAGGAGCACTGAGGAGGAGGCAGAGATGATCTCTGGCATGGGTATTATAATAGGCATACTACAAGGCTCAGAGGCAGTGCAGAGGAAGAAATGAGGAGCTCTTGGAAGTGGTGGGCAGAGGGCAAGTGTTTGGAATGTTCTTTAAGAATAGGTACACTTGAACTGACTCTTAAAAGATGGGCAGGTGTTTGACAAGGCAATGTGAACACCACAGATAGAGGGGAGTGAAGCCACCTGGAATCCTTCCTCTCTGCACTGCAAACAGTTTGGGATGGTTGGTGCATATGGCACGTGACTGTGCACATTCTGTCCATGTTGTGTGCACTGATGATTTAGAAATGACAGAAGGGCAAGTGGTGAAGCTGGAGAGTTGCAGAAGCACACAGAGGAAGACTGCCTTACATGGTTCTTCAAGGTATTTGTACATGATCCTGTGGCAAAGCAAGTCATTACATGATTATTAAACTAAGCAGTATTGGTGTGGAATTTGCCTTCCACAACAATTATTTTCCTGCAGTGTGGATGACAAATTTGGGAGGTGGAAGAGGGGAAAGAATACAAACTGAACTGCTGGTTGGAAGACAATTATCAGTGGTCCTGGAAAGACTCAAGGCAATCAAGGAGCTGTGAAGGAAGGGTGCTGAAGGGAGGGACCTTAAGGATATGGCCTCTGGACAAACTGATTACTATTGTTTAAGGAGTAGTTTAGTGGGGAGCAAAGCAAAGACAAGCACAAAATGTGTTCTAAGACTTTTGGGGTTATGTAATTGGGTAAATGGTATTGATATTTGCAATATATATATATATTATATATATGGAATCAAAAAATTAGTCACAAGTTTCTGGGAGAGAAAGTATCTTCGGCACCCTAACTCCAGGTCCCCAGTTTTTCTATGAGGCAGGAAGCACAGGTTATGTTATCCCTATTTTATGTCCAAAGGGGTAAACTTTTTGCCTACTATCACATGCAGCAGGTTGGGAAGTTTACTCTCTACCAAGCTTAAGGACAGGTAAACAAGGGAGACAAGAACCATGCTTTCACAGAACTTATATTCTTGTGTTTGTGTTGGGGGGAACAGAATATGAACAAGTCAGCAAGCAATGAACCCAGGTCTGAAGGACTATGATGGTAGCAGGCAGTGGTACTTTATCTAGATATTAGGGAAAGTATCCCTGAGGTCACTCTGGAGCTGACCTTCCATTGAGAAGGAAGCAGTCATTCAGATTCTTAGGGGAAGAATTTTCTAGGCAGAGAACAGCAATTGAGAAGTCCCTGAGGTCGAAACAAGTTTGCTGCACCCTGAGGGAGGAATTCCAATTACAGAGCAATTGAAGAGCTGGGGAAATTCCTAGTTCCAGTGGCATTCCTGGGAAGGTGAAAGTGAAAGGCTTGTGATGCCTTAGGGTAAATACCTAGCACAAATACTCTTGGGGAGGGCTGGGAACCTGCCCACCGTGCACAACACTATGCCTCTAGAAACTGCATCATGACTCACAAATGCTTTTGGAAGACAAGCCCTTGCTCAGTTGCCTATTTTGGTACCTCATTTAACTAAAACTCATTTAGGTTTGCCTACAGAGATGAACTTAAAAATCTTTAGATGAATGGAATTCATCTTAAATTTATCAGCTCAGAACAAGAAACCACCTACAGTCCAATGTCAGGCAGCTCTTCCCCCGAGGCTCAGTCATGCCCTAACATGTTACATGGGAACAGAGCCTCCCAGCCAACTTCCAAACCCCTAAAAGAGACCAGAGAGGCAACATTTTCCCCAAAGAATGCCCCGTTAGCTCAGCTGGACAGGACAATTAGAAATGGTACCCCACTGCCAAGGTGCCAAGCTGGGTTCTTGTCTATGTGAACCTGGAATGCCTTGGAGAGATGGGACATTGGGGCTGCCTGCTGGCTCTGAGATGGGCCATCCCAAGCACAGTCCTGCCTGCTCTCTGGAACACACTGCTCACACCTCTCATCCTGTGGTCATCCTCCACTGCTACTTTGTGGGCTACCTATTCTTCTGCCAACAGTGTTTCTTATGCCACCCCATTCAGCCAAATGGCTTCAAATTCAAATTCTCACTACAGGTAATGCAGATCAACACTCTGACACTCTCTGAAAAGATCCTACTTTACAGCCAATTTTCTCAGATATCTCTGCTTGGTGTATCAAAAAAAAAAAAGTATGTGAATTTAATATTTATCAATATAGCATGAATACATTATGAAATAATTAGATTCTTCCTAAATTATGTAGCCCCTTTCAGAGTATCACATTGAGAAGTTATATATCACGGGCACTTATTTTAAATACAGCCCCAAACCATGAAATGCATTCTTTGGAGTGGTGCTGGAGGCTGTGGCATGTTTTGGTCCATGCCAAGGGCAGGCTCACCTTGTGTCTGAGCTCATTTCAAACCATATGCTCATAACATCTATTTACTTCAACTGACTGGTCAATTTTTTGTTCCTAAAATCACCATTCAACCTTGGATCATAAGATGTTCACACATACTTTCACAGCACCGGTATGTCTCCTTCCTAACAACTTTAATAATGGCAATTTTTCACTTATTTTCAGTGATTGATTCACCTGTCTCCCTCAGTAACTGCGACTTCCACAGCAGCAGGGACCATGTGCATTTCTGCTTGCCAAAATGTCCCCAGAAACTAGCACAGCTTCTGGGACACAGTAGGGGCTTAACAACTAGCCACTGGGGGAAAGATGCTATGAAATATACTCATTGGTGGAAATGTTTCTGCTTCTAAGAGTGGATCTGCCAAAAATCATTCAAATCAAGGCTAAATAAGGTTAAGGCTCAGCTATGCTGTTTTTTTCTTTAAAAAAAATACAAGAAAGACTTTGCTGCTATTTGGGTTTAAACTGATTTTGGAGACAACACTCATTTGTATATGTATGGAGATGACCAATTTTAAAACTTTTTTTTTTTAATGGAATAAGCGTTCATTTTCAAAAAGGTTCACCCAGATTCGGCCAAATTTAAAAAGATAAGAAAAACTACCACTTACTTTGTCAGGCGCTCTCTCTCTATTATTTTCATTTAATCCTCATATCTGAATCTAACCCCAGGTCACAGATGAGGAAATGGAGGGAGCAAGAGGCTGGGGTTAGACACTGACTAAGTGGCAGAGCCAGGATTCACATCTAGGTCTATTTGATTCCAAGAGCTATGTCTTAAATCTAAGCCAAACTTTAAGCTAAAAAATTAATGCTGACATTGAATAATAATGTATTTGTTGCTCCCTCTTATGAAAAGGTACAAGACTACAGCTTAGTACCATCAACTGGGGCAAGTATTTAAAATAGAATTTGGATGCCAATGATGGGGTATCAGGGAAATGAGAAAATTCACAAAAAAGGAATAAGGAGGGATATTAACTAACATTAACCGAAAGCTTGTTTTATGCTAGATACTGTATTAGATGCTTTCATAGTAACATTTATTTTAATCCTAAGACTCCTGTGAGATGGGTAATAACAGTCAAGAAAAAAGTGGTATAGGGTAACTGGTATTTGGCTACTCCGATGCTCCTTTCCCCCTTTCTTTCTAAGGATGTGAACCACCCACATTTCAGCTGAGTATTGTCTGGAATAAGGACAAAATTCCCCAGTCTCTATTCCAGCTTAGTGAGGTCACAATACTAAATTCTGGTCAATGAAATGTAACAGGAAGTGTATGACTGCCTCTGGGAAATTTCCTTAAGAGATCATAGATGCTTGCCTTCCTCTGTCTCCTTCCCTTCCTTCCTTCCTCCTTTCTACATTGCATGTGATGGATAAAGCTCCATCTAGGGCTATGAGATTGAGGACCTCATCTGATGTTTAGCAAACCTAAAAAGTGGAACCAGCCTAAGCCTCAGGAGATTTGTGAAATCATAATACCAGTTCTGGATTGTCTCTCTAGAAATTTTTTTAATGTGAAAGAGAAACAAACATCACTTTGTTTATGCCACTGTTCTTTGCAGTCTCTGTAACTGGCAGCTAATTTTAACTAATCCAGAAACTTATCCAAAGTGATCATGTAAGGTTCAAACCCAGGCCCACCAGTCTGCAAAGTCCACCCTCTTAGGCAGAAGCCTGAAGAACTCCTGATTATAATCTGCAAAAGATTGGTGGTGCGGGAAGGGTGTGTGTGTGTGTAAAACTGCTGACAAGAATTTGACCGAAGGAAAGAAGGAAAGTTCGAATATGCTCGCAATTCTGCATACCTAAGAGACAATCAAAGGGAATATGCTACTGGACAGTAAAGAATATAGTCTCCATCAGAGGTGGACAGAGAAAGATCTGTCACCTGCATGGATCTGGAAAGAGAAAGGAAAGAGAAGCTGTGTCTCTGAAAGATGCTGCTGTATTTTATTTCCCATCTATATTTTATAAATTTCCTATATGCATTTATTATTCTGTTCATAGAAAATTCTAAAAGACTCAGTCACTATTTCCACAGCCAAATTTGTCAAAGTGTAAAATTGTGTTTAGAAGTCTCATCATAATTATTAAGCACTCATTCTGTGCCCATCAGTATGCTAGATATCAAGAACAATATCAAAAAGCATCAATATTGGTTTCTGACCTCAAGCAGCTCAGAACTTAGGTGAACACATAGAAAACAACCAAGTACTATTTACATGAAGAGATGGATCAGTGCAGGTGATAATAATCAGAAAGAGACTCATGAAAGACAAGTAAAATTTAGAAAGACCTAAATTCTATATGTTTGCCTTATCTGCCCCAAATATTGTCTTAAAAATGACCAATCCACCCTCAGGGCTCAGTCAATCTCTTTCTGGTAACCTGAGAAAATCCAGAAGAAAAAGACATAGAAATACTCTGTTTTCTACAGCATCCCATTGGTTTGGGGACATATCTAGTGGTAGGCTCCTCACATTCATATGATAAAGGAGATGACTGTGAGCAGCAATGTGGCCGGTTCCTCTGCCCAATGGCACAAGCAGAGTCACAAATAACAGAAATGAAAGGATCACTACAAATTGTGTTATTGAACTGCATGACCTACATGGAGCAATCAACTCACTCCTAGGTTTGGCAGGGCCATTATTAGTTGATTCCCTGAAAAACAAAACAAAACAATAAAACCCAATCCAAACCAAAAAATAAAAAAAAAAAAATTAAAAAAAGAGAGACTCTGAGTGTCATCATCTCTGCTCCATGTGGCTGCCTTGATAAGAGTTCAGATTTCTCTGTGTCATGAGAAAATTTTTATGATTAATGGAAGACAGAATATTATCCAGTATTAACAGTTATTTTCCAATTCTCTATTTTAAAATTATTTCTGATAATGGAAAATTCTCTATTTCCTTCAATTAATTAAAACATTGAAATTCTACAGTGTATAAAAGAAAGCACTGGAGTTCTGGAGAGGTGAGGCAGAATACGAAGGTAAACAGGAATCATTATTCCTTTTCTCAGAGGTATGTAATCTACAGGGGAAGCATGCAGCACCTGAAAGGGGAGGAGAGGTTTGTGGGCCACGCAGGGTTGAAGGAGGAGCATAGGAACATGGGTCTGGGAAAGTTTGGCTAGCTTTACAGTGCTCAATTGAAATACTACTTTGGAATATTTTCTCAACACCAGGGTTCAAGTTTGTTAGTCTTACTGATACATCAGGTCAGAAGAAAAGAACAAAAGTGAGAAGGCATTCATGGCTTTGCATTCTCAGAAAGTCATCCTGCTGGTTCAACTCTGTATGATTGAGCATATTGTCATTGATGAAGAATTTTTATTTATTTTTGATCAAAGACTTCACCATGTTTTCCTGAACTTTTCAATCTCCTGTTTGCAGAGTTTTAACGTGAGCTCTCCTCGGGCCTGGGAGAAATTCTGAGAATGACCCCTGAGAATGAGCTCAGTGGTGAGAAGTCCAAGGACAGGATGAGGTCGACATTGCAAGTGTTTTTGGAATAAGGTAGGTTGACTAGAATCTGTAATTGTGCAAGGCCAGCTGTGCACTTCTGTGTGAGCTGATACTTTATCATGGTCCCAGTCTTAAATATTCACGACCAATTACTCTGTGTTCTCAGCCCACTATGCTGATTGACCCTCTGCCTTAACTATATGACATCCCTTCCTTTTATGACAAGTGTTAGGAAGGTGATCTTCCAGGCTCTCCTTCAAGGGAAAAACACGATTTCCTGCAGCAGGATGCCCGCCATCTCCAGCTAATCTGTCTTCTTGGAAGATGTCCAAATATTTCTTTGAAAGTTTCCCATGCATCCCATTTAAAAAATAGGTACTGTCATCTGGGTCCCATATTGGAATCTGCCACACAGGAGCCAGCCAGTTATTGACTATTGTCTCTTTCCCATCCATAAAATGAAGAGTTCTAAGAAAATATTTGCAAGTGAAGCCAGGCTGAAAGCTTAGAATTAAAGCAGAGTTAGTGCTCTTTAGCTCCTGTGAAGTGATATAAAAAAAGCCCTGATGGGTTCTGCTAGTGACTGAGACAGTGCTTGCTGGGATCCCTGTAAGAATTCAATCTGTGTTCCCTGGACCATGTTGAAATCTGGGCAAAAGTTTTCCTGATACTGTGAAAGCAGCTGGTTTCTGAGGTTCCTCATAGTCAACTTTTTCATTTCTTTGATTTGAAGTAACCCAGGTCTAATACCAGCTAGGCCTTGATTCCATGCCCCTCCCATCTTATTTTCCTCAATGACTGTGCGTGTATGTATTTGTGCATATGTGTTTCTTGGCCTAATATTAGGCTGTTAATTGTAATACACATTTAATACTGAACTTCAATTCTAATCTTAACTGATTCTCTAAGACTAGGACATAATATGTATGCATATGTATGTGTGTTTGTGTGTGTGTGTGTATGTATGTATATATACACACATATATATAGTTTGTTAAGAATTTTTAAGAATCAATATAAATTGTAAAAGAACAAGATTCAGAACATTTTAGAAATAGAGGAAAAGAGATATGAGTCAGAAAGTGTATGAGAATTGGTATCTTGGCTTCTGCTTGTGGCTTTTCTGTCAGTGAGATCTGGGGCAAGCCACTAACAGTCTAGGCAGGAGTTTCTGTTTTCTGTGTTTAATGTAACTATCCTGGACTATATCAGAAAAGAAGATAGGAATATTTCATGTTCCAGATATCTCAGACTTCGTTTCATCTTACCACTCATTTATCATCCAACAAATGTTTATTCTATGCCTACTGTGTGCAAAACACTGGACTGGTTTCTGAGGATACATTGGTCCATTTGATGGATGTGGCCTTTGCCCTCCTGGGGTCCACAAGTCTCCAAGCATTCCTCCAGGGACCGTTAGGCTGGACATGATAAATCAGTGGGGACTAACTAACCAAACACCAGTGTGTCCCCACACCACAGTTCTCTTTGTCTTTGTCTCCTGAATCCTATGTATCCAAATGCAGGCATACCTTCCAATTATCCACTTATTCTACTAATTTATCTCTGCTAACTTCTTTATCTCCAATTCAGTCTCTCCACCAAATTGTTTTTGGAGGATTTAAAAACAAATAAACATGTGCCCTCAAGAAACTTATAATTTAAAAAAAAAAAAGAGGCAAATATGTAGCTGGATATATGAGCAAATTCAGGGCTGATTAAAATCTCCTAGTACAGGATATTGACATGGTTCAGAGCCTATGACTCAAATATGCTTTATAATAGCTGAATGTAACCAGGTCACCTTATGAAAAAGAGCAGTATGATAATAAATCAGGCGTCCTTTGTCTCATTACAAAATTGAAGGGCAAAAGTAGTTGGGTCTTACATTGGTAGATGAAAGAGTGGGCTAAAGTGGAGAAGACTTCCCAGATTTCTCAGAGAAATTGAGACCTTAAGGGCAAATTAAAAAAAAAAAACTTAAGGCTTAAGGAAGTCTGTTGTTTTTGTGAGCAGAATAGCTTTATGTGTCTGGTAAAGGCCTCTGTGTAACTGGGGGAGTTACAGACAGATTGATTACAAGTAAAAATAAGGGGGGAAGCATACTAAAGGATGAAACAAATATGTAAGTGGGTGTAAATTTTATAATTTTACCTTCATCTTTGAGTGAACTTGATTATCAAATAAAATGCCTGGATTTGCTTAATTTACTTAACCAATTCAATAATCAGATACAAAATTTTGTTCTTCAGGGTTCTCAAGGACACAAACACACAAAAAAAGATGTGTGCATTCTGACAAAACATAATCATAATGCAAATAATTTCTATTTATAAACTATTTTATAGTTCATGCATATCACTCAAACAGTGTATTACTGTCATTTCAAAATAACATGCTCTCTCCTCTGTAGTCTGCACACCTGAGAGTGACAGCATCTCTTAGCAGTCCCCAGTCTTGCTGAGTCATTCTTTTCATCCTCCTGTACCTCAGGCATCATTCAGAGGCCCAACAGGTTGAGAATTGACAAGTGCTTAACTATTGATCCCTAACTTACTCTGGAGGAATGCTGTAAGACTGTGGACCTCAGGAGGGTAAAGGTCACATCCATCACATAGACTAGCACATCCCCAGAACCCAGTGCATTGTTGTGCATATGGCAGGCACCCAATAAATACTTGTTAGATAATAAATGAATGGGTGAAGTGAAGTCTGAGGCTTCTGAAATGCACATTTTCTCTATCTTGTATAGTGCAGGGTCCCCTCAAGATTTAATCCCTAGCTCTGTCTACATTAACATGTTCTTATTTGATTGAAGAATCAACACACTTAAAGACTGGGATTTGGAAGTGAGAAGGAGTACATGGAAGTGATTCAGGAAGACAAGGAAATGAGACACAAGTGGCAACATTTGTCAAAGTAAGATAAAAAAATACTTATTACAAGATTACTTATTATATTTCTCATATCTGTGCATGTCTTCATCTTCACCTTCTGGTAACATATACATCCACGTTGAATTGAGCCATTTTCCCCAAATCGAGGATCTTGTGACTTTGAAGTACCATAATATCTTGAGATTTCTTTGATAATTTTTGACCAATGGGTTCTAGAGTTGCTGAAAACCCTGACAGTATAAAATAACAAGACAGTGTAAAAACATGAGTCAGAAAATCATGACTGCCTTTAGACATAGCTACTTAAATATAGCATGGTGACTAAAATTATGGATTCTGGAGCAAGACTACTTAGATTCAAATCCTGACTTTGCCCTTGTGAGCTGTTTGATTTTTGTTGTTAATTAATTTCTCTGTGCCTTAGTTTTGTATTTCAAAAATGAGTTGTGGTGAGGATTAAATAAACAATACTGTTAGAGCAGTTCTATGCATATAGGAAGTGCCATATTAATCTTAGCTCTTGTCGTGATCATGGGTAAGTCACTTATCCACTCTGGGTTTAAAGTTTCCAGGTATAAAATGAGAGACTTTGACTAGATTTTCTCTAAGGCCCTCCTGAACCTACTGTTTGCAAATGCTTACAGTCCATGTGCTTTTCTACATATATGTATGTAGTTTGTGATAGGAAAGTGCATGATTAGTAAATGCTTTCCTTGATTGATGCAAGGAGATGTTATTAGGGGATTGAGACAGTCTTCTTCACTAGGCCAAATTCCTTGAGGGTAAGAGTGTATCTTTTCCTCCTCAGGATCCCAAGGCCTAATGTGGTGCCTGGGGACAATGGGTGCTCTGTAAACTGTTAATAGATATGGAATAAATGCCTATGCCTTGTGTACCCAGATATATGGGAATGGGAAATGGTTGTAACTCCTTCCTAGGCCTTATCTCAATTAAAGCTACTTACACCGAATATTCAAAAAACATTAGTGCTCTCTACTGGAGACATTCCTAGTACAGGAATTCAAGTTTGAGTTTTTGATGGCAAATTCTGATTTGAGTTCATAAGTCCTGGATTTGAGAACTAGGGTATAGCAGATACACATAGTTCACTGTGTTGCAAGCACAGATTTGGTGTTATGGCACTGAGTTTGGCATGATCAGCATTAAAATGCCAAGCCTCATTTCTTTGCCATGTATTTATGCATTTTTTCCAGAGCAGCTTTATCTATAGATTTGTACACATGTTGTTTTTGCTCTGATTCATTTTAAGTAAAAAAAAAAAAAAAAAGAGAGAGAGACATAGCATTAATTGAAAAAGTAATGTTAAGAAAATGAAAAGACAACCCACAAAATGGTAGAAAATATTCACAAATAATATATCTGATAAGGGACTTGTATCCAGAGTTCATAAAAACAAAACTAAGCAAAACAATAGGATTTACATTTCTCATTTAAGTTATTATTTTCTCTACACCACAAGTCTTTTTTTGGCATTACTGTTTACTTTTTCATTAATTGAATATTTTCTAATATTACTTTTTAACTTCTTTAATGATTTTCTTGCTATATATTTTTAGTTATTTACTTAGTGATTGCTTTAGGCCTTACCATATATGTCTTATCAAAAACAGTTTCACAATTACACCAGCAATTTCAGAGAATGTAGAAACAGCATTCCCATATAGCTCTACTCTCTTTTCTTTCTTACTGTGGTATTCTTGTCATAGGTATTATCTCTATGCATGTTATAAGCCCGACAGTACATCATTATAATTATTATTCCTTTATGTAATTTTATGTCTTTTAAAGAAGCTGAGAGGAGAAAAGAGAGCAAGTTTATACGTATAACTTTTTTCTTTTTTTTAAATTGAGTTATAGTCAGTTTCCAGTGTTGTGTCAGTTTCCAGTGTAGAACACAATTTTTATGTTATATGTATAATTTTTCTCATATTAGCCTTCTTTCCATTTCAGGTTCGATGCATTTGTTCCTTTGGATTCAAGTGAAACATCTGGAGTCAATTCTTAACCCAATGTTGGTTTGTTCTCACCAACCTCTTTGCCCTGCTATTGGTAAATATATTACATTTCTGTATGTTATATGCCCACAAATACAATTAAATGTATACTGCTTTATGATTTTTAAACAAGATAAGAAAGGATAAGAAATAGGCAATTATACTCCTTTATAATTGCATAATTACCTTTATCAGTGTTCTTTGTTTTTTGTGTGTGTGTATTCAAATTACTGTCTTGGGTCACTTGCTTTCAGCCTGAAGGACTAACTTTAGTATGTCTTGTAAGGTAGGTCTACTGGCAGCAGATTCTTTCAGATTTTGTTTTCCAAATGTCTTTTTATTTCATCTTCACTTTTAAATGATAATTTTGCTGGATATATGATTCTTGATTAAGAGCTTTTAAAATTTGAGGGCTGAGAATAGGTTATCCTATTGCCTTCAGCCCTCTATTGTTTCTGATGATAAATCAACTGTTAATCTTATACGAGTTTTCTTAAGCAAGATGTCATTTTCCTCTTGCTGCCTTCAAGATTTTCTTTGGCATTTTTACTATGTGTCTATTTATGGGTCTTTTTGAGTTTATCCTACTTGCAGTTTGTTGAACCTCCTGGATATGTAGATTTAAATTTTTTAGGAAATGGAAATTTTTTAGCCAATAATTTTTCAAATATTTTTCTGCTCCTTTCCTTCTCTGTTCTTCTGGTGCTGCCTTTACATGTCTGTTTGTATACATTAGTGTCCCACATTTCTCTGAAACTTTGCTCATTTTTTCTTCATTCTTTTTTCACTCTGTTCTTGGATTGCATAATTTCTATTGATCTATTCTTAAGTACTTTTAATTTCTGCCCGTTTAAGTGTATTATTGATTCCATCTAGTGAATTTTTAAATTTCAGTTATTGCTCCTTTCAGTTCCAAAATTTCCATTTGGTTATTTTTAATAATTTCTGTCTCTTTATTAATGTTCTCTATGAGATGTGACACTGTCATCATGCTTTACTTCTAAAATCACGGTTTTCTTTGTTTCTTTGAACATATTTATAATGGCTTCTTTTCTCACATCTGGTCTCTCCTGCAGGTGGCTTTATTGCCTGCTATTCTTCTGGTATCTAGGCCATAATTTCCTGCTTATTTTGCATGTCTCATATTTTTTGGAAAATGAACATTTTAGATATTGCACCAAGTTTGGGTACTGGCTTCATCTCTCCCCTCTTTCAGTGCTTGTCATTGTTGTTAGATTGTTTACTTGTTTAAAGACTAACTGGATTATTTTAGTGTTGTCCATTCCCTTCTCTTCCTCCTCTATCCCCTAAACAGACACAGGGTAAAGCCTCTGATGTTTTTCCTCAGGGATTCATCCTTGGACATGCCCAGCCACTTTGGGATAACAAGGTTTTAGCAGGACTTAGGCAGTGTTTGTCTAGTTACCTGACCACACTAACCTATGAAACTCCACTAACTGCTGGTTAAAAGCTCTATTTTTCATAACAATGCTCTGGAGAATAAATTATTTACACCCTAATCCAGTCAAATTCAGACTGCTATGAAGGGACAGTTCCTGATGGTCAAAGTTTGAAATTTATTCAGACTCTAGTTCTTGCAGCAGGTTTCTTATTTTTCTCCAGCAAATAGTTGGCTTATCATTTATCCTGTATCTTCAATGAATTTATCAGTCTCCTCCACATTGCCTCTCACCAACACTTCTACTGTTTTTGAAAGCAAACTTATATTTGAACTTCATATGCTGTTGCAAATAAAGTTGGCTCCTTTGGGGAGATAATTTGAGCTCTCTGTTCTATGGTCTGCCTTTCCTCCGAGGGAAAATCTCTGAGCCACAACTCTGGTGCTGGAGTAAGGAACAATAGGTCAATTCTAAGTGACAGCCCAGTTTGAAGAAGTAAGTGCTCAGTGGATATATGGGCAAGAGCCCCAGGTGTCCTTGGCTTGTCTCCCTTGGCACAATCCCCTGTCCTATGAGTTGAGTCAATAGCAATTGGGACCTCAGTGTCCTACCATGCCCAAGGTAGAACCTTTGTCTCATGAGAGGAAACGTGGTGGAAGAATGGGGCCCCCACCTGTTGGCTGCAGTAGTACAGAACTTTGCCTCAGCAACAATTATCTAGGGGCAGTATGAGAAATGCTAATGTCATGTCTTCCCAGGAAGACAACCCTCCAACCAGGACCTGGGGGGAGTCAAAAACTTGTGTTCTTGGTTGTACAAGTCTGGTTGGAGTTCCCAGCTCAATGAGTGGCGAGGGGAAAAGTGCGGATCTTCAAATACTAAAGACTCATCATTTTATGGAGCTTTAGTAAATATTCTTTAGTAAATGTGTCTTCATTTGCTGTATATCTGTAGCGGCATTTCCATTTGTGTATGCTCATAAGGCCAACTATTTTTAAATGTGTTTTAAAAATTGTTTTCATCAGTTTTTTTGAGGAGTGATTCTGAGTTGCAAACCATCGTGCCAGAAGTGGAGCCAGGAAGGGGAAACTGATACAGTATAGATTAGCATTCTCTTTAACTGAGGGCTTGCTGTATCTTTGGTTGCTAGTGGAAGGCCTAAGATATATTTGTAGTATTAAAAATAAAAATTAAAAAATAATTTTCTAATGTTAGTATGTTAGAAGCAAAGCATAAGATGGCAATTCCTGTAGATGATTTGTTGCTTGAATCCTCTGAGAAGAAATCTTTAGAGAAGTGGAGACATAGGAGGATGCAAGTTCCCAGGCATTTCTCAAGGGAGATCATGTAAGCATTTCTAGAAGCCAACACTCAAAGCATCTTGTGATGGATACTCTGCTGTAAAGAGACTAAGAGAGTTCAATATCAGCTATCAAAATCAACCTCATAAAAATAATCATATTAAAGAGTATGTAGAGTAAAGAAACTCAGTGTAGAGTTTACTAACAGCTGCTCCAAGAACCCAAATCAACCACATAAACAAAATTGTAGCAACAGTAATAAAAACAATATAAAAGCCACTCTTATTGGACACTTTCTACCTTTAAGGAAGTACACTTACTATCTCTAATCCTCATGATCACACAGTAAATTAGATATTATTCCTACATTTATGCAAGTGAAGAGATTAGACTTAACATATTCTAGGTCACTTAGCTTGGTTCTAGAGCTTAGTCTCAGATGCAAGCTCTCTGACTCCAAGGCCTGTCCTCTGTCCATTACTTACACAAAACTGTCCAAAAAGGGGTGAAGAAATGAGAAAAGAAAGAAAAACAAAGGGTAAAAATAGATAAGAGAATAAAGTGGTAAGGAAAAATGTATGAAAGTATAGTCATGCATGGGAGTGCCAGGGCAGGAACAACAGGTTCCCCTGTAGCTCTTCATTAGCACAAATACCCTCCAATTTGGTCTAAGCCTTCTGAGGTGAGCTTCATCAAGGCTCAACAATGCTGAACCCACAAATCCTTTCAATGTAGCCCTATTTCTACGTTGGGTTTTTGCTGAGAAGTCTGAGGAAAAACTCCCTTAAACTTTCCAGAAGCCCAATTGTTTGAGAGCATTTATGATACATACTGTATCTCCTCAGAGAGTCTTTTTCTGATTATGCCATACTCCAAGAATGCAACCGTAATGATTCTGAGGTTTAAGGAAAAGAATCTTCAGTCATGTCCTTCATTTCATATTTGACCCCTCCATCTTTTTTCTTTTCTTTTCTGGCAACACCCTGGATTTGTTCTTTGCTTGGAAACCATTTATGAATTTAATTTTAGGATCATTTCCCTTCCTGGGAACTGCTGCTTTGTGTCTTCCTATTCCCCTTCCCAAAATTGAGTTTATGGTCTCCATAAGATTATATATCATGACAAAAGTATCTTACAAGTCTCCTTCAACTTTCACTGCATTTTGCAAATTTTGATGAGTTGTATTTTTATTTTTATTTCATTGAATACATTTTAAAATCCCTCTTGAGACTTATTTGACCTATGTATAATGTAGAAGTTTGTTGTTTACTATCCAGGTATTTTAGGACTTTCCAGCTATCTTTCCATTGTTGATTTCTAGTTTAATTTCACTCTAGTCTGAGACATACATTATAACATTTCTGTTCCTTTCAATTTTTATGGTGTGTTTAATGATACATAATGAGGTCTATCTTGGAGAATGTTTCATGTTAGCTTGAGGAAAATATGTATTCTGATGTTTTTGGTATTCTATAAATGTTGATTATATCCTGTAGATTCCAAATAGAAAAATCAATCAATATAATATACCACATTAAGAGAGCAAAGAAAAAAAATGGTCATCCAATTGATTCACAAAAATCCTTTGATCAAATTTAATAATTTTTCTGTTAAAAAAATACTAAAAAATTAGGAATAGAAGAAAACTTCCTCAACATGATAAAAACCATGCATGAAAAATCCACAGCTACATCCTACTCAATGATGAAAGACTGAAATCTTCTCCCCTAAGATAACAAAAAAGACAGTAATGCCCATTTTTCCCTCCTCTATTTAACATAGTATTAGAGGTACTAGCCAGTGTAATAAAACAAGGGAAAGAAATAAAGAGATTTAAAATTGGAAATGAAGAAATATATTCTCTCAACACACGACAAGATATTAAATATAGAAATATCAAAGATTTCACCAAAAAATAGAAAAAATAAATGAATTCAGCAAATTTGGAGGATACAAAATCAACAATTAAAAATCAGTTGCATTTCTATACACTAACATGACAATTAAAAAAATTAAGAAAGCAATCCCATTTAAAATAGGATCAAAGTGATTAATTAAAAATAAATTTAGCCTAGAAGAAGGATTTGCATACTGAAAACATTGCCAAAAGACATTAAATAAGACATAAAGAAATAGACATCCATGTTCATAGGTGGGAAGTTTTAATATTGTTATGCTGTCAGTACTACTCAACAGATTCTACAGATCTCATGCAATTCTTATCAACATTCCAATATTTTTTCCAGAAAATAAAAAGTTCTAAAATTCATAGGGAATTTCAAGAGATTCCAAATAATCAAATAAAAAATCTTCAAACAGAAGAACAAAGTGGGAGATAACATACTTCCTGATTTCAAAACTTAGTACAAACTATTGTAATCCAAATAGACATATAGACGAATACAGTAAATAAATCTTCTCATATGTGGTCAAATGATTTGGTAAAGGTGTCAAGACCATTCAGTGGGAAAAGCACAATATTTTCAACAAGTGATACTGAGGAAATTCGATATTCACATGCAAAAGGATGAAGTTATACCCTTACCTTCCTCCATATTCAAAAATTTACTCAAAATAGAACAAAGATCTAAATGTAAAAGCTAAACAAAATCTCTTAGAAGAAAACGTAGGGGAAACTCTTCATTCTATTGGGTTTGGCAGTGATTTCTTGGATATACACAAAGGTGTTTGTAGACAACAAATGAAAAAATAGATAAATTGGTTTTTACAAAAATTTAAAACTTTTGTGCATATCAAAGGACAATATCAAAAGAATAAAGGGTAACTCACAGGATGGGAGAAAATGTTTACAAATCATACATTTGATAAGAAATTAATATACAGAATATATAAAGAACCCTTTAACTCAGCAACAACAAAAACAAAAACAAAGAGCTCATTTCAAAAATAGTCAAGGACTTGAAGACACCTTCCCCAAATAACAAAGATAAATGGCCAATAAGTACCTGAAAAGGTGCTCATCATCATTATTCATTAAGGAAATGAGATACATTTAACACACATTAATATGGTTGCCATTTCTTTAGAAACAGAAAACAAATTTTGGTAAGGATGTAGAGAAATTGAGAATCCTGTACATCATTGGTAGGAACAAATTGAACAGCTAATGTAGAAAACAGTATAACTATTCCTCAGAAAATTAAACGTAAAATTACCATTTGATTCAACAGTTCAACTTCTAGTTATATATCTCAAAAGAACTGAAAGTAAGAACTCAAATATATAGTTGTACACCAATGTTTATAATAGCATTATTCAAAACAGTAGAAAAAAATGGAAACAATCTAGTTATCCACTAACGTATGAATGGGTAAATAAATTGTAGTGTATTTGCTGGTCAGAATGGCTGTCATCAAAAAAATACAAGCAACAAATATTGGCAATGATGTGGAGAGAAGAAACCCTTGGTGGGCTCTTGGTGGGAAAGTAAATTCATGCAGCCACTGTGGAAAATAGTATGGAGATTTCTCCAAAAATCTCAAAATATAATTACTATATGACCCAGATTCCACCCCTGGGTATATAAAAGCAAAACCAAAACCAAAACCAAAAACACTAATTTGAAAATATACATGCATATCAATGTTCATAGCATCATTATGTACAATTACCAAGGTATGGAAGCAACCTAAGTGTCCATGAACATGTGAATGGATAAAGAAGATATGATATGCACACACACACAGATAGATAGATATAGATAGATATAGTATGTATAGATATTTATTGTACACTACACACACACACACACAGTAGAATACTACTCAGCCATAAAAAATGAAATTTTGCCATTAACAGCAACATAGATGGACTTGGATGGCATTATGCTAAGTGAAATAAGTCAGACAGAGAAAGACAAATACTATATGATATCACTTATATGTAGAATGTATAAAATACAACAAACTATTGAATATAACAAAAACAACAACAAAAAATGAAGCAGGCTCACAAATATAGAGAACAAACCAGTGGTTACCAGTGGGAAGTGGGGTGGGCAATAAAGGTATGGAGGAGTGGGAGGAGTGGGAGTAACACACTATTGAGTATAAGACAGGCTACAAAGATGTACTGCACAACAAAGGGAACATAGCCAGTATTTTGTAATAACTGCAAATTAAGCGGAAATATAAAAGTTCTATAATAATTAAAAATTAAAAAAATAAAATAGAGTGTAGTACATTCTTACCATGGAATGTTATTCAGCCTTAAAAAGAAGGATATTCTAACACATGTTACAGTCTAAATAAACCTGAGGACATTATGCTAACTGAAATAAGACAGTCACAAAAAGAAAAATACTATATGATGTAATTTTTATGAGGTATCCAGGGTAGTTAAATTCATAGAAACAGAAAGTTTACTCACACTTACCAGGAGCTTGGGGAGAGGGAAATGGAGACTTGTTTATTGGATACAGAGTTTCAGCTGAGCATGATGCAATGGGTTGGAGGTAGATAGTGATGATGATTGTAACATCTATGTGAATATACTTAATTCCACTATATTGTACACTTTAAATAGTTAAAATAGTAAATAGTTGTGCATATTTCATCAAAATAAAATAATTAGGTACTTTAAGTGGGAGGGAAATAGAACTTGATTGTCTGCATTTTCTATATTAATGGACAGTCAGCAGGGGCAGAGAGAGATTGGGGCCTTAGACCAAATATATCAGGGGAGGAATTCATTACTCATGTTTTATCAGGGACTGTTTCCTGGGCTAAGAGTGAGCACCATATTCAATGCAGCCTGGGACCACTGTCCACAGAACAGTGGTTAAGGAATAAGATCACATTATCTGAAGTAAAAGGAATTCCATCCAAATAACACTGTTGAGTGGCACAACCACACTTCCATGGAAAAAGAGACACAAGGAAGAATATTCCAGAGTTGTCATATCAGTCCTAGTACAGTCATAGAAACAGAATCCACTTTAGTTTGTTTAAACATAATAATTTGTACAGGTGATAAAGGAATAGAGATCAAAAAACACAAAATTCTTCACCAAAGCCTTTACTTTTTGGCCTATAGGTAATAAGAGGGATATTTATTACCCTTTGAAATAATAAACAAATGTCACACTTATTCATACGTCCAAACATTAATCTATTTATTCATTGTTTCAATCACCATGCACTCTAGGTTTTACCTTACTTTAAAGTTAACATATTTGGTCCTTAGGGCTCTATAATACACAATTATATCTCCAGGGAAGATGCACTAGGTTGAAACCAAACTTTAAAAATGACTATTTGGTTGCAACTTAGATTCTTGATCACTAAACATAAAATATTTATATATATACACACACACATACACATACATACACATACACATATCTATATACACACACACATCTATATACACACACATATATATATATACATGTATATAATTACAATATTTATTTCTGCCTAAATAACATTATGTAAGGTCCATACACAGTGTAAGCTGCATGAGGACAAGATCTTTGCTTTTCTCTCTTTACATAATCCAGAACAATGGCAGGGAGGACATAAGAATTTAAGAAACAATGTAAATAATTAGAACCAAGCATTCCTTAATGAGGATTAGAATAGATGTGTGAATAAATTGTTAACTACTTTTTAAAGCCTTTTTATTTTTCTAAGTGACCATTGTCAGTTTTATTATTTTTTATTGAAAGAAAATAGAAACAGTATTTCAAAGAGATATCTGCACTCAAGTTTATTGCAGCATTAACCACATTAGCCAAGAAATGAAAGCAACCTAAATGCCAACACATGAATGGATACAAAAGATGTGGCACATATACATATACACAAGGGAATATGATTCAGTCACAAGGAAGGTGGATATCCTGCCATTTGCAACATCAATGGACCTTGAGCACATTATGCTAAGTGAGATAGGTCAGAGAAAGACAAGTACAGTGTGATATCACTTGTATGTCGAATCTAAAAGAGACAAGGCTTCTCTTTGCTCTTCAATGCAGGGTGTGTCTAGTCCAAGGGATTAGAACATCTGCTTAAGTCAAGCTCTCAGTGGGAACAGATATACAGATATTTCTGTAGAATCGTTTACTTTTGCATTAAACCCCATGATACATTGTTCACATATTCATTACTATATGGTTTCTTCTTTAAAAGGCAAAGCCATTCATTCTTCCTTCTGAACACTTGAAGCCACGACTAGACGGAGTCATTTAAATTCTCCAGTGGAGATGAGTTAACATCCTCGCAGAGATACTGAGACTGTGGTGAATAAGGTCACAGAGAGGGAAACTGTACCAAAAGAGTTTCTTCTGCTCCTCTGGTCCTTAAGTCAAATTAGAGACCTTAATCTAATATCTAAAATCCAAACAATCTATTATCTCAGAGGTTTGGTGTGATCATGGAATTCTGGCAATTGAAAACAATCACACATGTGTCAGCTTTTTGTTTTTACAGAAGTTTCTTACTAAGTACCCTCTGTGCCTAAACATACACTATGAAGATGTAAAGAAAATACATATATATATATATATAAAATGGTGTCTGTCTTCAGACGAACTATACTTTTATTTGAAAAAAATAGTAGAACAAGTTAGTTGCACCTGGGCCAAGACTGTGTTCATACCAGGATGTCATGTACCTCTAACAGGGAGACTGTGATGTCTTTTCAGGATCTGAGCATCACTCCTAGCTTGGATCCTGATTCTGAGAGTCCTTGAAGTGTTTGGGCATTCTCATTTCCCAGCATATGGATCCAAGTACATTTCCAGAGGTCCCCTAGGAGAGGAACTGTGAAAATCATTATCATTTATCCTCATCCCAGAGTTGCAAGGTCCTCTCTCCTGGGATCCTGCCCTCCCCTCCAGGTGATAGTTCCATCATCTGAAATTGGTTTAGACCAAGGCTACGGATTATAACCTTTTATCAATGTTACCTCTCAGCTTCCTATAAATATCCTTGATTCCAATGGTTTCCTCCCCATTCTTTTTTTCTCTACAGACACCTTGTTTTATTTGCCATCTTCAGAATTTCCTCTGGTCAGGTCTGCTGGCTGCCACTCCAACCAAATTATGGACTGAATGTTTGAATGTGTTCTCCAAAATCCATTTGAGGAAACCCCAAATACCAATGTCCCAATGTGCTTGGAAATGGGGTTTGGGAGGGATTAGATAATGAGTGTGGGGCCTTCATGAATCTAATTAGTGCCTGTATAACAAAGAATCATGAGATTCATTCTCTCTCTCTCTCTCTCTGTCTCTCTCTCTTCACCATGCTAGGACTCAGTAAGAACCTTGTCATCTGTAAAGCTGTAAGAGGACCCTTACCAAGAAAATAACAATGCTGGCACAGTGCTTTTGGACTTACAGCCTCCAGGACTGGGAGAAATAAATGTTTGTTTTGTAAGCCACACATTCTATGGTAATTTGTTATAGCAGCCTGAGCTAAGACAAACCACGATGCTCATTACTCTTATTGTATGTACTTGAATTCTGATGTTTAAATGCCAACACCTGGCCTCTGTGTGTCTGGGTTTTTCATTCCCCATTACTATCAAGGCATCCATTTCTGCAGTGGTGCATCACCCCTTCTGTACTTGCCAACAGCAGAGACGCCACCACTGAACTTAAGGATGATGGGAATTCCTCTCACCAGTGACTATTCTTAGTGTTTAGTAATTTGTTTCTAAACACTGTAAAAGTGTAATTGAAACCTATGAAATAAAGGTTACTGTTGTTGAGATTTCAAGGGGTAACAGGAAAGTTCATACCTTATTTTTGAAGCAAATATAAGGGATTAAAAACCAAGGCCAAAGCAAAAACAAGATTAGGATGCAAACGTTATTTTCTAGTATTCTGATCTTAGTCTTATACCCCTCATTTAGCAGGCTAATGTCATTTCTGGAAGCAATGAGCAATTCCATTTATTCACATTCCATTTACTATTTTAATTATTAGTATTGTAGTTTGTTTTCTTTGTTATTCGAGAAATAACACAAGCTAACTTTGCAAAATTGAAAATATAGAGTATATGATGAAAGGAATGTGTCCTTTCCATCCCTGATGCCAAGCTGTCTTCTCCAGGAAGAACCAATGATACCAATTTCTAATGAATCTTCCAGAAATGTACTATACATACATGTTTATGAGTGCCCAAAATAATTGCCTTTTTTTTTTTTTACGGTGAACACATTATACAAACTGTTTTGTGCCTCATTTTTTCACTCTACATTCTATCTTCCAGATTGTTCTATATTTATACAAATAGAGCTCCACTATCTATTTACTAGCAACATAGAATTCTAGTATAAATACATGCAAAATATATATTACCAAATTACATAAATGAGCATTAAGTGGTTTCCAATCTTTTGCCATTAGAAGTGAAGCCTCAGTTAAACTCTTGTATATATGTACATACACATATATATGATTTTGCACACATATATATTTCCTAAAACTGAACACACTATATCAAAGTGTCCATGCATTTATTCTATCTAATGTGGGCCAGGCATCAGTATTCTCTAGAAATCACTTTTTATATTTAAAGCATTGCTGGATGAAAGTGAAAAGCATGCATATCAGAAATAGGCCAGAGAACATACATGTATATTATATTATATATCTGATTTCTTTACAAGGAGAGCTACTTCTTTTTAAATAGTGAGCTCACTACTTTCATAACATTACCAAGAATATTAGCTGGGGCAGGCAATAACGAAGCGATTCTTTTGCCAAGTTTGTCCAAGGCTTGTGCAAGCAAGGAACTATCATCATTTTTAGTATCAACAATTCTCTCTCCCAAATGATTTATCTCTGTACTCATCTACTCACATTTCTTTCTAAATCCTTCAGTACACAGATCTTCTTGGACCTAAAAAAAATAAATGAGGAATGAGGAAGAAAGTAAAACTTTTTAAATCCCCCAGTTTTTCAAGGATTACATTTTGTCAAACTTTGAAACTTTGTCAGACTATCTTTGTTTTATTCCTAAAATTGTTCTCTCTTAATCATGAAAGGAGACTCTTGTAACAAGGAATATTTCCTGGTTTGGACCGAAATATTAAGAAGAAGTGCAGTTTACAGCCTTAATAATATTCATATACCTTAGGGTTTTGCCAGGAGGCTAAGCCTGGCATGAGGACAAATGTAATATTTTCCAGTCAAAAAATGCAAATGAGAGGTAGCCTTGGTCTGACTGCACTAATTCTCAGTCCCACTCAGGATGACACTGTCACCCATATTATAGAAATCTGTTATAAACACATGGCCCCTAAATTATAGAAATCTCTTATAAATCATGTTCAGATGAACAATGAGAGAAATCCCTCCAAGCCACATGATAGCTTGGGGATCTGTCCACACCTGGAGGCAATGCAGCAAGTGTAAAATCTATCATTTCTATGTGTTTTTAAGTCTGGACATTTCTGGTAGTCTTATGTCAGAACAGATCTACCTCAGGGCCTTGGGCTGAGCATGTCTCCTGGTAAAAGGTAGTGACCTTGGTAGAGCGTACTAGTTGTTGTTCATATTAAACACACATAATTGGAATATCTGTTCAATGAAGCCCTGTGAGGTCATTTTAAAATTCTCTAAATGGCTATTCAACCCTATTTATATTCTCTGAGGGCTTGGAGTAGAGGGGGGAATACTCATCCTGAACTCTCCAAAGTCTACTTACAGAGCCAAATTTAAAGGTTTTGGAAGGATTCAAAGGCTTCAGGGTTTTAATAAATCACAAGCAGTAGATGCACTTGTGATCTCTGCATGACCATGCTGTAACCTTCACCCATCCCTTCATGGGGTACCAGGGCAAATCTATCAAGCTCTACTACTGCCACAGCCTGATTCACCTTCAGGTGATGCTCCAATATCTTGTTTGGCTCTCTCAGCAGGTTTTCTCTTTCTCTCACCGTCTTCTCCATTATCTGAACTATGTGTTTCTGGAGACTTCTCTTCTGAGCCTCCACCTGCTGCTGCTGCTCCTGCAGTTTCTGTTTCAGCAGCTCCTGTTCCTTCTCAGCTGTCTCCTTCCAGGTCCACTCTTCTGCACCAGGAAGGTATTACAGAGGGAAAAATAGGCAAGGATTGACCTCCACCCTCCTGAGTTCAGAGGCCAATCCAAATTAAAGAGAGAGGTAGGAAATCTCTGAAGTCCTCCCCCAAAACCCCATGTCCACACCATCGAGAACACACTTCAGAATGTGAGAGAAAAGGCTCTGCCTGTCTGGGGTCCAACCACAGTTCCCTTTGATGTTTCCAGATGCAGCAGGGTTGTTCCACAGAAAGGAAGGAAGCTCCAGTATTGGGAAGGTTTTGCTCTCACAACTGTCAGAGGGCACTGCAAGAACATACACATCCCACTGTGAGCCCAGCCCTACCCTGTACCTGCTATGGGCTTCTCCCCATCAGTGAGGGCTTTATCTGCCTGCAGGATTTCTCTAGTGCCATCTGGGACTGCAGAAACCTCTGGAGGAACCCATTTGACTGAGGAACCAAGGAGGAGCACAGAAATTAGATTTCCAATAGGGAAATTAGTGATGCAAAGACAACTAAGTCCATGTAACTTTTGCTTCAAGTTTAAAGTTCCATAGTGGTTCCTTACAATGAGTCCAAGCTCCTTAGAGTGACCTGTCTCTCTCCAGTCTCTTGCCCAGTGCTACTTCCTTCTCCCCACTCTAGAATCCAGCCAGTCAGAATCATGTTCAGTTCTACAAACCCCAAATCTCTGGTGCTTTTACATATCTGCTTTACCAGTGTGAAATAGTGCCTCTAAATTGTGCTGCTGTTCTCCTCTGCCACTAGCTGGTTATAACTTTAGACAACTTATTTTAACCTTCCTATGCTTCTCAGTTGAGATCTTTAAAATGTTGATAATGTAGATGCTTATTAATGCTATTTGAAAGATTAAGTTAAAGAGTCCAGGGAAAGAGCTTAACATTTTGGCTATAGGAAACAACAGTTCAATATATATTAGTTGCATTATTATTGTTTTATTATTATTATTATTATTATTATTATTATTATTATTATTATTATTATTATTATTATTATTATTATATTTGTTTCTAACACCTAAGTAGCTCTTTCCAGAGTGTTATAGCTTGCCTATGTAGTTGACTTCCTGTCTCACTTGTGATCATCCTTGTGTACAAAGACTGACTTGTAAATTATCAGTGCTCAACACGTCAAATATGTTGTTGAGTAAAAAAAATGAATAATTTCTGTTCTGTCTCTTGTGGATTTAAGAAATCTTTACTCATGGTTGGGAGTTGACATTTGTACTCTCTTCAGGAATAAATAGCATGCAGTGAACCTTAAAAGCCACAGCTGTTTGAATGGCCCCATACCCTCTCTTTATGCATGCATGGAGCTGCACTCTCAGATTTTCAGGAGGCCCCTTTGAGTATTCTGTAGGTTCCCCATGTTTCCCTTATTCCTCACCTTCACTCCTTTCATGGGCAATTGGTAATATTCCTTTTCAATAATTTCCTTTGCTTTCCTGTAGAGTTCATGACCTCCAGGAACAGAGAAAGTTCCTGCTGAGATACTTTTTATTAGTGCCTGTGAAAGCTGATCAAGTTTAGTCTGGCAATATTTGATTGATGTCTCTTCATTCTGCATCAAGAAATCATCTTTCCTATTCTTTATGATTTCCTAGAGGGAAGAAAGATAGAGGGCTGTCACCAGAAGCAAGGAACAGAGGAAGTAAATTTCCAAAGGATCTGGTAGAAGAATTGGTCTAACTGTGTTCCTCATGAGAAAAGTATTCTGTTGGAAGACATGTAATAAAACAGCAGTCACAAGATTTGATTTATTCACAGCTCTGAAAACTCTGGAAGACCATGGGGAAGTTCCCTAACCTCCTTTGGGTATTTCATCTGAGCTGTTGGAGTTGCATTACCTAATCTCTCTTGTTCCTTGAAGCTGCCACATTCAGTGATTCTGTCTTCAATGATAGATACAACAAGGAGCAACCAAAGCTGAAAGTGGCCTGAGATGTGGATCTGAAAAGAGAAATTTTGGTTCCCAGCCATAGGAGTGTGTTCACAGAAAAGAAGCCAGCTAAAGAATGTCTTGGGTGTTCTGGACAGGCTTGGAATCCACAGAAGTATTTATTTCAAGAGGATATCTATACTGATTTTTCATTGAAGGTCAAAGGGAGTTCCAGATAAACTGCCTGAGTTCTGGCAGTCAAAAAAGAAGGAAATGTAGTCCTTTGAAACTCTGTCCCTCATGAGAACATGGACTACTTTATCCTTGAGTGAGAGATGAGCCGTGGGACCGGTAACAACACTTCTAGGCTTCATTCTTCAAGGGGAGGCGACATAAAGTAAATACTAAGACAGATTACCACAAGGTTCCTCTGGAACTCCTGCTTGTCTTCCTTGAAGGAGTGCTCCATGAAGACTGCAGGGGCTTCCCTCTCACAGGCAGCATGCTCCTCCAGCAGCTCCTGCAGCATGTCTGTGGGGAAGCACACTCGCTGGGCTATCTGCTCGCTGTAGTGGTTGTCTGCCTTCTGAATGGCAGCTGAGTTCTCCAGCTGGGCCAGAGTTGTCACTGCGTTCTCCAAGAGAGGTACTTCTCCACTATTGATAGTATCCAGGTAGGTCACAACCAGAGTCCTCAGCCCTGAAGAAGCCAGGAAATTTAGGGGCTAAATATCAAGTTATCAATCAATGGCTCCAGGATTCTGAGACTATGCTTCTAGGGTCATATACACATGCACACACACAAACACACACACGCACCCCTAACTCCTTCTACTATTATCACCTTCATTTTCCTACTGACTCTTCATTTTTATGGTTTTCCAGGCCACAGGACTAAAAAGGTTAATATCTACTTCTATCTAACATACTAGGGGCTACCTGGAAAATACAGTTTCTCATTTTAAAAATTGAAAGCAATACAGATTACATAGATAGACAGATGAGGCAAAGTGTACTATGTTTAATTTATTCCTAATTCTGAGGCTTTGAATGGATTTTCAGAGATTTATGGGCTAATATTTATTTTTGGACCACTCTAAATTCTCAAATTATCTTTTGAATTCTCCTTGTGAAGAACAATTATTGTATAGGACTTTTTTGAAAACATGCAGTATTCTGTTTTTACACCAAGAGAGTGAATATATTCTAAGTGGAGGATGTTTTCAGATAAGTGGGAGTCACCGATATCATTGACAAAAGTTGAAATTTGGGGAAGGAATTTGTAAATCCCCCAAAGTGAGATAATTATAAAGTATACAGATTTCTTCATGGAGTATAAAAGTCTGTAAAATCAGAATCCTTTATAGAATCAAACAAAAATACTAGAAAGCACATTATATAAAATATTCAACACATAGCAGTCCCCATGGAAATGGGAAAAAGAGACTCACCTTTCCCAGTGACCATGATTCCTTCTGTGAGGGTCTTGGTCCTTGCTTCAGTGAAGATGTAAGAACAGAAATTTTTTGTTTGCTCCTGGAATTTAGGATCCAGTTGGTCTTCAGATGCCATCCCAATATTGGCTAGAATTTTTTTTCCTATGTTGGCCAGTCAAAGACAAAACACTTCCATCTTGGAAATAAATGCCTGATGCAGTCTCTGGGTAGATTGGATGTTTGGGCTTTGGGATTCTTCCCTGAGGGACAGAAAAACAGGGATTAGAGTGTGTAGAGTCTTGAGGCGAGGGGGTTACAGGTGTTCATGGCAGGGATTTGTGTGTCTTTGCCATTTCTACACATAGAACTGTTTTAACATAGACATTCAATACTTCTTTGCACATCAGACTTATACCAATGATATAACTGCAGAGAAATTTAGGGAGACATCTGACCCAGTAAAGGAAACCTATGGCTGGTCTCTCCAGACATGCACATAGTAGAGTGGTTGTCTATGATGTGTTTGCTTAACTAGCAGCTAAAAGGATGAAAGGTCACATGAAACTTTCTGCTCAATTCAACCTCATGTAGGAATTGAGCTGTGGAACCAAAAAGGAGAGCTACAAACAAGGGATCATGGACAGTAATTGGAATATTAGGAATGACATCCTCATTATTTAAGAAAAACTGTTTTGATGCTAAAAATATTTGATGCAGTGTTATGTATTTATTAGTAAAAACCTCTGAAGTATAAATGTACCTGAAATATAATTTTAAGGTATCACCTCTAATCTATAAACTCTTTGAGGTAAATGTTTATATCTGGTCCTCTCCTGCCAGCCAATTTCTTAATAGCTGTTTTGAGAAATCATAAATAGAAACATGAAAGGAAGAATGACTAAATTGGGATTGATATTTCTCTCAAGGTTTCAATAGACACACATCCTTGGAAATGTAACCCATGAAAATAATTTTTTACCTTGTAATTAATTCATGGGTAAACATGTGGGAATTAGGAGAAAGCTATGATGTGGAAGGTAAAATGAATATTCTAATAATTGTCAGTATTATTGAAAAGGCATAGATTGTAAAGACAGTCACTTCTTCAGGTTTATTTAGAACATACAGTCATTTTGTAGATGATATAATTATACATGATTAGAAAGTTTTCTAGCCCTCTTTGAAAAGAATAATACGTGAAATCTATATTTTGTTCATTAGGTAAGCTTTTCACTGCAGTTTCATGTCTAACAATTAGCTGATTAGTTGTTTTCTTCAACAGAGAAAAATTGATGGAACAGGAAACACAGTGTCCAGTCTTTAGAATGTTTCATCACCCATGTAAATCTGGATGCTAAATTTAAAGATGTATAAAAAACAAATTGGTTTTGAGTAATTTCACTTTACACTTTACTTTTCTTGAGTAAACTTCAACTGTAGCCCCTAGATCTTTGCAACCCACTTTCCAGCCACCATTTCCACAGACTTTGATTTAGTCTCAAATACAAATGCAATCACAGAGATGAGGGATATTGTTTAGTAGATCCCACACTCTATTGGACCGTACACTGCCCAGGCCATACTCTGATACCTGGAATCAGCTTCAGGGCATTCTCCAAGTACTCATCTTCTGTGATAGGCTGACCACATAACTGCAGCTCCATGGTGAAATACCATACAGTCCAGATAAAGTCTGGAAAGAAATTCACAAATTCTGTGGAATCTTCTACTCTATCAGGTGTTTGAGAGGACTTTGCCCTGATGTTTTGCAAGCTCTGTCGCATAACTAACATTTGGTTAGGGAAAAGAAACTCACTACCAACAATTCCCACATTTCTCTAGTATAAAAATATTATAAACACACTCTTTTGCCATGGGTCCCCTCTGTTCCACCCAAGAAACTAAATGACAGGAAGGGAGAGACTGACTCTATCCTCATCCCCATGAATTCATTGAAACATGGTGGTTCAGGACCTGGAAGGATACTGCAGATGCTCCAGGGCCTGGTGGTTAATGGTGCTCATGCTGTTCTAGACAAAGCTACTGCAGAGAACCACAGCCAGGGCAAAGATCCATGAATCATTCTTAGACTCATCCTAGAAAGCACATTAGAACAAGAGAGTTAGAAGTTTACCCCTACATTAGAAATTCATCTGTACACTTCTTCAATCATGGTTTCATTTATTATTTCAGCTAACATACTCACCATGCAAAGAAATTGAAGACAGATGTAAATGCAGATATCAACTTTGACAATTACAGAGACATTTCTTGTGTTTGCAAATTTTTCATATATAAAAGGATTCTAGTGTTCACAGTGCTTTCTTTTTCCTCAATTGGTTAAAGTAAAATAACATATACAGAAAAACTAATACAGTACCTGTTGTGTAATTAGGAATTCAGTGATGAGTGTGGGCACTTATTCATTCTGCATATATTTATTAATCAGAGTCCATATAAAATATACCATAGTTGGCATAACTGGGTATTTAAATTATATGCAATCAATAAATACTTGCAGGAAGCTACTAAATATCCCCCACTGTTCTTAGATTTTAAAAAAGCAATGCTAAAAATGAAAATTTTCTTTCAACATGATAATTTCAAAGCAGTGGACAAACATCCATAACAGTAAGTGCAACAAAGATAGAAGTATCTGTAAAAGGCTTACTCTCAGTAATGTATATAAGCAGTGAAACCTATAGCTATAACACTAAACTAAAATTTAGAAGTCTATCAAGGAAGAACAGGGCTATGAAATTTGGAGAAAGAATATGTGATCTGAAAGCTTCCTCAATATCTTGAGCTGAATATTAAAGAACTGGTAAATGTGGAACTGAAGAAATGAAGGTGATCCCATAGACAGGAAAACCCAGAGAAACAAAATTAGAGATGGGAGAAGACAGGGGTCTTGTAGTTAGAACAGAGTCATTTGAGGGCAGAGGGCAAGTGGAGAAGTTAAGGTGAGTTTCATGCAGCCTAATCAAGGGCCCTAAAGCCCAGGCTAAGTTGTATAAATCATAGCATTGTCTAAATGATGGCATAAACTGGAAATAGGTTTTTTTTTATTATAAATGGCATGTAAAGTTGCTCCCAGTGCAAATGCAAAAACTGTGGTTTATGTTGAGAAGATTCTAAATGGGAGTTTGGGGGGATAAGAGTCTATTCATTACTTTCTTTCCCCAAAACCCAGTTTTTAAAAATAATCAATTAGGATAAGAAGAAGTAGCAGTTATGACAAGCAATTATTTCAACAGCAAGATTATATCATTGTTTGATGTATGGCTTTAAAAATAAGCAGACTTTCTAACTCCTGTTGAGAAAAAAGACAGAGCTATAAAAATGTAGGTACTATTTCCAAATAAATCTCAAAACGGGGAAAGGAGGGATAGTTCATTTCACCCATTAGCAGAAAGCTAAAACACCAAAAATCCATTTTAAAATGTTCCTTGTAGGACAAAAACTTACTTTTATAGAACTTGCACATTCAGAGTTGTCTCACAGATTTCCAGAACACTCTGTGAGTAGTTGATGAACTTCATCATAGAAAATGTAAACCCGTCTCTTAAATCCAACCCTCAAATACACTCTTCACCTTGTAGCTAAGAAGGTGAATCAGAAATTTTTCCTCACTCACAGATTGATACTTCTCTTTCTTAGTTATGCTTAACTGTAAGTTCTCAAAACCAGTCAGGTGCTGCCTGGATTGCCTTTCAAAACTGAAGGACTTATTCCCCCAGCTGTTGGGAGTGCTGGTGGAAGACAGTCTTCAGGTGTCAGCCCTCTTAATTAGAAAGGGTTCTGGAGCAGCTCTTCAAAAATGTATCAGCACCCCTGTCCCAAACTCTGGATAACTCAAAAAAGCCAATCCAGCCATGGAGCTCCCATGAAATTCCCAGAAATTGGGGATTGCAATGCAATGTAATTTATTCTTCTCTCCAGCCTGCTTCTTTCCCAATTACATGGTATTAAATCTGACTGCAGATAATGTCTTGTCAATAGAACTAAAGACTCTTTTAGGGCAGGACATTTACTTTGGTCACTGATATCTACAATTCTAAGTCCAAAGGCCTGGAACTCAGCCGTTCAATAATGACTTACTAAATGTAATTAAGTCATCCACACAGTGCCAAGAAATAAAAGAATTTATCTAAGACACTATGATAACTTACCTAGAAGTGAGATTCAAACAAAACATAGTTTGCCTTATTTACTATAATTGATTTCTAGATTTTACAGATTAAATCAGTAAAATTTCTAGGACCATGGAGAGATAAGGGGAAAATCCAGAATAAAAAGGATTTAATTGTGAATTTCTGCTTTACCATTCACATATCCCCCAGGCTCTAATTGTGCAGAAGGACCACCAGAGTACGATTGGGCTTGCGTGGGTGAGGCACACACCACATCCAGATGCCCTTGGTTTCAGACTGCACTGTAGAGCCTAGAGGAAAGCCTGTGAGGAGAGGGGAGAAAGCAGCATTCAGTTAGAGCAGATAATCTAAACAACCAAGGGGCTACAGAGTCAGATCTATTGGAACGTCAGTATCCCAGCATACAAGTTGGTGCTTTCTCCATTTCCTCAAGAATGTCCTACTTTGTGTGTCATCTGTTTCAAGGAGGAAGGAACATTAATTGTGATAAAGATACCAAGCAAGGGCTCAACATAGAGGCAAAGGGGAATCCATGAATCAGACAAAATGGAAGTCACTGATAACCATAACAAGAGTATCTTGAAAGAATGGTGAGGTTCAAAGCCAGAGAGAAATGGACTGAAGACAGACATGGGAAGAGAAAAAGGTGGGAAAAAAAAATCAAGATTATATTTTTTGTCAGACAAATTTTTCAAAAGTGGGGAGAGGTGTTAGCCACAGTAGTATATGACATACAGGAAATATTTTTAAGATTATAGACATTTGAACACATTTATATGTTGATGAGTATAGTCCATAAAAAAGCAAAATGTGTTTCAAGAGCGAGTAGACACAATTGCAAGAGTCCAGTGCTTAAGCATGTAAAATAAGGTAGGATTGTGAGAATTGGTAGGAGAAATTTTGATTTACAGGAATAAAACATACAATATGATAATGAATTACAGTAAGACAGTGGTTTAGCAGTGAGAAAAAGGAGTGGAAAGTTGATTTGTTAAGAGAAGTTTGGTTCTCCCTACACAAGATCAGGACAAAAATTAAGAAGCTGAGGTATTAGCTAGAATCAAGCAATTGGTCCTTGACCCAGTACAACACTCACCATGATTCTGACCTGCAAGATGGTTCATCAAGTAGGATTTGCCTGAATGATACGGCCCTACAATGGCCACCACCAGCACTGGCAAAGAAATCTCACCAAGAATCTGCAGAGATTTTTGGTTCACTGAAAGCACCTTGACACTTTCCAGCAGACAAATGGGGTCCATCATTTTGGGTCTGGATGCCATGGCAACCTGCCAACCTAGAAGAGCTTCTTAGTGGAAATCAGATTATAAAGTCATTCTCTAACTCAGACTTATACAAAGCATCTATCAACTTAGGATAAGGTAAGTAAGAGTTCTGTGCTTTCCATGAGACAAAATGTAACCAAGAATTAGCATACTGCAGAGGTTTTCCCCCATCATTCCCTCAAGTCTCTCATGATATTTGTAGTGAAATAATGTAATATCACTCTCCAAACTGTTATTTCAAAATAATAATATAATTAAAGTTATTGTTATGATGCACTGAAGGCCTACAATATACCAAGCCCTTTGATAATAACTTACATATCCAGCTAAACTGATATTCACAAGAGACTGAAAGTTAGATATTAACATAACTACTTTGGAAATGAGGTAAATGGTTCTCACAAAGGCTGAGTGAATGTCATTGAGAAAGGATTGAAAATCTACATACTTGAGCAAAATGACAGACTAGCAAATTCTTAGCTCTTGTTTCCCCAAGGAGATATAAACAACAACCAAAATACTAGCTAGAATAACCTTACAGTAGTTCCATAAAACAGTCAAAGGTCCAAAGCAACCAACCAAATACCAAATCAAGAAACAGCCTCATTCAAAATGGTAGGAAATTCTGTGGTTTTTCTGTTGCCCTCGGTCCCCATTGTGGTAAGGTCTTTAAGGAAGTGGCAAATCATTTCCCAATTCCCTCCCCTGATTCAGAGAGAGGGAATTTTATAATGTTCTAACCTGTCAGGGCTGCCTCTTCAGGTCTCTGTTTCACCTCACATGAAACTCAGGGAAGGGTGGCAGAGGGGTAGGTGGTGGTAAAACTTGGATATCAGGTGGAAAGAAGCAGCAGGTATTTCTCAAGGAAAAATGTGGAGAGACAGCTCCACAGATGCCTAGAGCAAGAGGTTACCAGTGAATATATAAAATAGACTATCTAAGGCATCAATTGAGTTTCCAATTCCCTTTTTCAAAATAAACAGAGCAGAGCAGACTGCATTTACAATGTTCTGACATCTCATGGGCTGCCTGAAGGACTGTTATCTTTTCCCTTATTTGGATCTTAGGCAGGGAGAAGCAGTGGGCATTGCTTGGGAAAGCTGCAGGGAGAATGACCTGCAGACACCTATGACAAGTTATTATGGGTGTGTGATATTGAGATGTATAATAAGAAACACAAATTTGATCATTGTCCTTATTCCTGGTATATAGCTCTTAAAACCCTATGTGATGAGAGAGATGAAATTATTTTTCTTGTAACTTTTGGTCTTTTGTCCTCAATTCCTAAAATAGCTCCAGACTGATAAAGATGAAAGGAGAGTCTTTTGATATTTATAACAAGCACCTTTTAACAACAACCGAGTTTATGTTAATGAGGTGATTTTGTAAAGCCCCTAGATCACTACAATGGAGTTGTTTGCTTGAGGAATCAATGTTATTAGAAAGTTGCAACATTTAGCCTGATGCTCCAACCACTGGGGAGCAGAGAAGAGATGAAAGTTGAGTTAATCACCAATGACCAATAGTTTACTCAACCATATCTATCTAAGAAGTCCTCCATTAAAAAATAAATAAAACCTAACTGAAATGGTTCAGAGAGTTTCTGGCTTGATGAATATGTGGATGTTGTTAGAAGGTGGCACATCCAAAGGGGTCATGGAAGCTCCACATGCTTTTCTTGATATCTTTCCCTTTCCATCTCCTATTTTGCTGTTTATAGGCTGTATCCTTTTTTAAAATAAACCAGTAATCTAGTAAGCAAACTATCCTTCCTGAGTTCTTAAGCCATCCTAGCAAATCATTGAACCTGGGGAAGAGATGGGTAACTCAATGTACAGCCAGTTAGTCAGAAGCACAGGTGACAACCTGGATTTGAAATTGCATCTGAACTGAGGAGAAGTCTTGTGGGACTGAGCCCTTAATCTTTAGGGTATAAACTAACTCTTGGAAGTTAGTGTCAGAATTGCTTATTGTGAAAAAATTCTCACGTATGTGGTGACCAGAAATAAGTATAGAGAATAGAAAGTTGAGAAAAGAAACTGAATTTTTCTTTTTCTTTTCAGGGTGGAGACACACAATAGACAATCAAAAGTTCAAAGGAGGCATCCTTTGGGAAATTAATATACTTAAAAGTAGCACATATATGGGAAAACTGAAAAAGCAAAACACAGGCCCAGGGAAGATGCATGCTCAAAAAAGCCTAAAAAGACTTTAGAACTTCTCTTAAGTTTAATCCAAAGTTTCAAAATCAAGACCCAGCTTAGGAAAAGACTTCCTTGTCAAAAGGCCAGTATGCAAAGAATGGGAAAGGTGACTGCTTTCATAAATGCTCAATTTCCAGGGGGTGGGAGGGTAATAACTCAGTAGGAAAGCATGTATTTAACATGTCCAAAATCCTGGGTTAAGTACTGAGTACCTTCATTTAAAATAAATAAATAGATAAATAAATATCCAATTTTTCAACAACAACAACAAAAATCACAAGGCATACAAAATAAATGAAAATATGGCCCTTCCAAAGGAAGAATATATAGTGGTAAAAAAAAAAAAAAACAAAAACAAACCCTGAGGAAACATGTGCATTAGATGTATTAGGCAAAGACTTTAAAATAACTTTTTAAAAATATGCTTAAAAAGCTAAAGGAAAACTCAGAAAAATAACTAAAGAAAATCAGAAAAACAATATATGAACAAAATTAGAAAATGAACAAGGAGATAAAAATAATTAAAAAAGGAACCAAACTGAAATTCTGAGGCTGGAAAATACAATGAATGAATTTACACATTTTCTACAGGGAATTAGCCTTGGGGGTAAAGCTCAGGGGAAGAGCATTTGAATACATATAAAGGGGTTTAGACTTGCACAGGCAAAAAGACTCAGCAAACTTGAAGACAGGACATTTGAAATTATCAATTCTCAGGAGCAGAAGGAAGAAATATTTTTTTTAAAGTGAATACAGCCTAACAAACTTATGGAATACTGTCATATAGACAGGTATATACATTATGAAAGTCCCTGAAGCAGAAGGGAGAGGCAGGGCAGAGAGATTATTTGAGGAAATAATGGCTAAAAAATTCCCAATGCAATGAAATATATAAATTTACAAATGCAAGATATTCAACAAACTCCAGTAGGATAAATAATCAGAGACCAATGCTGAGGCATATTATAATCAAACTGTCAAAAGACAAAGAGAAAATCTTGAAAGCGACAAAAAGCAGTAACTCATCACATCCAATAAGATTGTCAGTCAATTTATCAACAAAATATTTGTAGGCCAGAAGGCAGTGGAATGATATGTTCAAATTGCTAAAAACTGAGTGATGGGGTAGGGGGGAACCTACCAATCAAGAATACTGTTTCCAGAGAAGGGGGGTCAAGATGAGGGATAATAACTTCTCACAGAAAAGTGACTGAAAACTGGCAGAACTCCTATACAAACAAGATTTCAAGAGATATTTCCACATAATTAGGGAGGAGTAAAAACTTCAGGTTGGGACCTGTGCACCTAGGGAAGGACTAAGAGGAAAAGGAAGACTGTGCAAATAGACCCTAACCCTGAGGAGTGAGTAGGTCAAGCCACAGACTTGGCATCCCAGTCCTGGGGTCCTGCACAGAGGAGACAAATCCCCTTGGCTACTTGGAGAAAGACTGAAACAGATAGAAAGGCTGGAGAAGCCTAGACTTGAAGGAGTGAATGGGTGCTGGTTTGCCACCAGACAGGTTGGAGACAGGTCAGCCTGAGCAACTACCACCTTACTGTACACCCCAGGAAGATTTTCTATTCAAATAACAACAAAAAGAGTACTGTTGTGGTTATATCTATATGAGATAAAAAAGTTATTTCAAGCACTGTTAAAAGAGACAAAGAAGGACATTATGTTAAAAGAGTCAAGTTTATGTAGAAGATAAACAATTCTAAATATGTATACCTGAACCTCAGAGTTCCAAAATATGTGAAATAAACATTGACAATATTGAGCAACAGATCACTTAACAATAATACAATAGTTTAATACCTTACTTGCAATAATAGGTAGAAAAAACAGAGTACTTGTATAACACTATAAATTAATTGAACCTAACAGACATATACAGAACACTCTCATCCAACAACAAGAGAAAACACGTTTTCCCAGATGGGCATGGAATATTTCCAAGGATAGACCCTATTTTAGGCCACAAAACAAGCCAACAAATTTTAAAAGGTTAAACTCATACAAAGTATCTTTTCTGAACCCAATGAAATGAAACTGGAAATTAATAGATGGAATAAAACTGCAAAGTCTACAAATATGTGAAAACTAAACAAAATACAATTAAGAATAAAAATAAACTCCCTGAACATAATGAAGTCTATGTATGGAAAAATGCACAGGTAACATCATCCTCATAGGTAAACTACTGAAGACTTTTCCCACCCTCCTGCCTCCCCTTTTTGAGAAGGAGACTGCACACTTTAGGTCAATGTTCCCACACAGTTGCTCCTTCTCCCACTTGCCACTCTTCTTCTGTTTCAGGAGGATGTCCTGAATCTTGAGAGATTAAGGCCAAGGTACTTAGCTGAGAAGGGTCAGGATTTTTGCAACTTAATCCCATAAATGAAAAGAAGAATGAAAATGCAAATATTGTTTTATATTATATTGAGAGACATATACATATACATATTTTATATTATATTGAGAGACATAGAGAGGAAGCAAATCTAGGAAAATGCCACCAGTGGGTAAATCTAGGTGAAAAGGATATGAGATTCCCTTGTAATTGTTTTCCAAGGCAAATTTGATTTTAAAAATTAAGTATTAAAAACAATTGTACCATGTTTCTTCTGGCATATTTCTGATTGGCATTATATTAAAAGTTCCCTATAATATCTATGCATATTTCATAATCAGACTATATAAACATGATATTATATTCAAATGTCTCAACTATTCAGTTCCATATTTATAGGTCAAGTATTCAAGATGCCTCAAATACTATCAAAAATATTTTTAAAAAATACCAGCTTTATCAGTTACTACTTGTGTGGCCTTAAACAAGAAGCCTCACCTAGCTAAACCTAAGTTTTTAAGAATAATTATAGGGGTAATATGAAAAAAATGGTAAGTCCAGTCTGGAGGATGTTTTGATAATAAAATCAGATAAGTAAAAGCTTATATATGAGCATAGAATGCAGCACAAAATGGGATTTCAGTGCATGCTTACTGAATTAGATGGAGATTTATCCGCAATAATTGCACTAAACAAATTGGGTTACATATTTGAACACAATCTGCAAACTTCAGGTTACTAAGAAACAAGGTCTATAATTTTTTTTTTTCAGAACAAAGCAGCAAGAAAATTCAAACACTGCTCCTGTACCATCTCCTTTTTTCTGATTCTTCATTGTGGGAGAAAAGAATACAAAGGAAAACAGGATCCTCTAACAGCTACATTATAATGACCAGAGTTGTCCAGTCCCCCTCTTTAAATGGAAAACTTAAAGGAAGCTGCAGGAAAATGTGAGAGAAACAACTTTATAAAAACCAGGTCTGCAGAATAGAATAGAAAGCCCAGAAATGAACCCACAGGCTTTTGGTCAACTAATCTTCGACAAAGGAGGCAAGAATATACAATGGAATAAAGATATTCTATTCAGGAAATGATGTTGGGAAAACTGGACAGCAGCATGTAAATCAATGAAGCTAGAACATTCCCTTACACCATACACAAAAATAAACTCAAAATGGATCAAATGTTTAAACATAACACAAGATACAATAAACCTCCTAGAAGAAAACATAGGTAAAACATTATCTGACATACAGCTCAAAAATGTTCTCCTAGGGCAGTCTAACCAAGCAGTATAACTAAAAGCAAGAATAAACAAATAGGGCCTAACTAAGCTTACAAGCTTCTGCACAGCAAAGGAAACCATAAGTAAAACAAAACAAAAATATAAGGAATGGGAAAAAATTTTTGCAAATGATGAAACCAACAAAGGCTTGATCTCCAGAATATATAAGTAGCTCATACTACATAATAAGAAAAAACCAACAGCCCAATTCAAAAATGGGCAGAAGATCTAAACAAGAAATTCTCCAAGGAAGACATACAAATGATCAATTGGAACAAGAAAAAATGCTCAATATCACTAATTATCAGAGAAATGCAAATCAAAACTACAGTGAGGTATCACCTCACAACAGCCAGAATGGCCATCATTCAAATATCCACAAATGACAAATGCTGGAGAGGCTGTGGAGAAAATGGAACCCTCTTACACTGCTGGTGGGAATGCAGTTAGGTGCAGCCACTGTGGAAAACAGTATGGAGATTCCTCAAAAGACTAGGAATAGACATAACATATGACCCAGTGATCCCACTCCTGGGCATATATCAAGAAGGAACTCTACTTCAAAAAGACACCTGCACCCCAATGTTCATAGCAGCACTATTTACAATAGCCAAGAGATGTCAACAGCCTAAATGTCCATCAACAGATGACTTGATGAAGAAGAAGTCGTATATTTGTACAATGGAATACTATTCAGCCATAAAAACTGACAACATAAAGCCATTTGCAGCAATATGGATGCTCCTGGGGAATGTCATTCTAAGTGAAGTAAGCCAGAAAGAGAAAGAAAAATACCATATGAGATCTCTCATATGTGGAATCTCAAAAAATTTTAAAATGAATATAAATACAAAACAGAAACTGACTCATAGACATAGAATACAAACTTGTGGTTGCCAAGGGGGCAGGGCGGGGGGAGGGACAGACTGGTTGTTCAAAACTTGTAGATACTGACAGGCATATGCAGAATAGATAAACAAGATTATACTGTATAGCACAGGGAAATATATACAAGATCTTGTGGTACCTCACAGTGAAATGTGTGACAATGAATGTATGTATGTTCATATATAATTGAAAAATTGTGGTTTACAGTGGAATTTGACACAATATTGTAAAATGACTATAACTCAATAAAAAATGTTTTAAAGAAACAGACCTGTGATTTCTTAGCTGTGAATAAGTCACATAATTCTTAACATCAAATTAACAAACTGCAGCTATTCAATCCTGTTCCAGGTTGGTTTTCAAAATGTGATCTACAGAAAAAAAACTACCCAGAGGGATTGTTAAACCTAGGTTGTGTATGTATAAAACATGCTACAAATGATTCCAATGTTCTTATGAAAAACAAACCCATAAAATGCGGGGGTGGGGGTTGGGGGACAGGGGAAGAGAGAGAATAAGAGGGAGGAAGAGGGAGCCAGAGAGACAGAAAAAGAAAGATAGTTTTGATGTGATCGTAATGTTTAATTAATAAAGATCAGGAGTGAGGGGACTAAATTTATCTCTACATAGAGATTTACAGAGCTCTCACTGTGAGCTTTCTTAAATTGACTAATAGAAACATTAAAAAGGAACAATTTCTATAGATGACAGTTCCCTATAACCTCCTTGCCAGAGATTGCCTTATTCTCTGAATTCTAACGCCAGCCCACAGACCTTGACAGAGTAAGACAGGCAGGCTCCCAGGAGGACTCTCTCAAGGAGCAGCACATCGAGGTGAACACAGTGTGTCTTGCTGTCACTTTGCAGCTGCTACTGGTCCATACAGAGAAGCTAGTTCCTTTGAACTAAAGCCAGCCACAGACCCCTGCATGCCAGACAGCAGGCCACTTGCCCTTCCTCAGGTGTCACTTTGAATCTGAAATCAATCTTGCTAACTACTACATACAGAATAGATAAGCAACAAAGTCCTATTGAACTATATTCAGCATCTTGTAATATATATATTACATATATATATTATATATATTTATATCACTGTGTTGTACACAAGAAACTAACACAGCATTGTAAATCGACTCTATTTCAATAAAAACAGAAAAGAAATCAATTTTGCACTGCATGTAAAAGACAAGGACATACCTGCTCCACACACTGGGGATACGAGAACGGTTCTCAGTGCCTCTCACACCTTGCTCACTAGCTCCTCCTACCAGTCTGACTCTCCTTCATGAAAGCTAAAAAAGAGTGAGGAGGTTCATCTTTTCTTGGTCCATCTAGTATGATGGTAATAAAACTGAAGCTGAAACCAAAAGTAATTCATGCTGTTTTTCATTTAGCAGAGTCATGCTAGATCCACTGATTACAGTACGAATATGGGTGTGTAGTTCGTGGTGAGAGGAGATTAGAAAAAGCTATTTAATAGTCACATCTTAACACATGCCACCACTTTCTGTGGGCTGCCCTGCACTGGAAGGCCTTCATAGACCCCCTTCTTGATACATCTCTCCCCCCGTGTAAAGTTGCTAAAGGCGGCTTAAGTTTCTTTAGCAAACAAGAAAAATAGAAAATCCATGGCACAAATGTAAGCAAGGCTGTATACAACAAGTATATTTCAAGCATTTTCCTCTTGGCGGGGATTCCTGGGTATTTTTGTTAGTAAGGGGCTTTTAACATTTTACATCTGTTCCTTAATATATATGTTTAGTTAAATGAAAATCTTTTATCATAATTAGAAAATAAAGATTAAAGATGGAAATGAACAACCCTTCATTGTATTATCTGGAGATGCTCACTATTGGCATTTTGCTCAGCATGCCTGTACTTCCCTAACACATGGGCCCTCTCCCTACATAGATACCACCTTTCCACAGGAATTTAGCCAATTGGACCAGTTCCAAAGGGATGTATTTGGCCAGATAAGAAAGTGACTGGGTGCACACATTTGTGAGAAAAAAATGGAGCAGCGTATAAGGGAAAGATGGGAAGTGCAGCAGGGAGATGTCCAAGGAAGCCAGACTGTGAGGGTATAAGGAGTACTTCTCCTTCCTCCTCTTCTCCACCTTCCTCAGCATTCTCTGTGTCTATGGAAACTTCTTCATAAAAGGCCAGATAGTAAATATTTTAGGCTTTTTGAGATATAGGGTCTCTGTCACAACTATTCAGTGAAAGCATCCCTGCAATAGGTAAACAAATGGGCATAACTATGTTCCAGTAAGACATTGTTTACAAAGGTGGACAATGGGAAGTCACCCTGGTTTAAGTAAATGTGGTGCTACGATATACCAGGGGTTGTCATCAGCTCATATATGTATCATTGTCTTACAAGCCACGTAAAATTGTCCAAGTCCAGTATCTCAGGCTGAGTGTCTGCTTCTGGTGTCATTTGGGTTAAACAGTGACTAACTAACCTCATTGTCTTGGAGCAGAGATGCAGAAAAGGAATCTGTGTACTGTCCATGTGTCTATGCATCATCCACATGGGTTCCTGCCTGGTCCCCAAGCCATGCATCCACACGTCTATGCCAGTAACTGTCTCACTCCCAACAACATAGCACTGCCAGTAGCTCCTAGATCAGCCAAAGAGAAATAAAACGTGATGGAATACACTCAGTGGTAGTGAGGAAGAGGCTGGTTTGGTGTGTGACATCTGCCCACGTCTGCAGGCCTCTGTGAGTGAGGGAGGAAGCCTGACATCTGGATACGTGTCAAGGTGACTGTAGACTCAATTTTGGAATGGGGAATAGGAAGACACCAAGCAGCTATCTGGGTATTTTTCAAATTCATCTGAGTGGATAAAATATCCACTCTGTTTCCAATTAGACTTTTCCACATGTGGTAGTTGCTTTTAGGGCCCCTACATTTCCAAAGAGCCCCAGAAGGCAAAAGAAGCCTAAAGCTGAGTGATTATAGAGAGTTTAAGGGCTAGAGTGGGAAGGGGAAATTCTGATAAGGGTGGATTGAGGGTTGAAGTATACAGTTATGGGAACATTTAAATAGACCTCAGGATAGAGTTCTATTAGATTTGAAGGGGAATATGGTAGTATCTCCAGTCTTGTAATAGCCAGTATCCTTTCCATTCGGCTTTTAAATAGCCAGAATGAAAGTGCTGCATGGGATAGAAGTAGGAACCAGGAGTACCTTATCTAATAATTCTTGAACTATTAGACAGCACCAATCAAATTTCTCTTGTGTTATGTTATATTGGGGGATCTTGGGGGGGTGAGCATGGACAGAACTACTTCTCCTTATCATAGCATTCTATTATGGGGTTCTCCACCTCATACATGCCCAATTTCAGTTAAATTCCTTGTCTAGAAAGAAGAGAAGTCCTGTCCACTAATTGACTTAAGTCCACAGTAAGATTGGTACTAGGTTGAAGAGGACAGAGAAGCTTAAGGAAGTCTGGTAAAGCCATTAGAGGAAACAAAAGTGAATGAAATGAATAGGAGAGCTGTGAAAGAAGTCCTGCAGTATCACAATGAAGTATAATACCCCAATCCATGAAGTTATTGGAGTAGTTGGTCTAAGAGGAAAATTATGTTGACACAGAAGGGATCTTATAGATATACTGAGGGACTGGGAGGCAAAATATGACGGAAATTATCAAAACCCACCACTGGCAGTTTGGTGACTTTGAAGAAGGTGCCAGAAAAGAAAGCAGTGTTAAAAGTGAAATATGTCACTCCAAAATTAAAGAGAAATGTGGTAGGGTGCCCTTCAACTCATAAGGGTAACCTCACCCTGTGAATTTAGTGGGAACTGTGGTCAAAGAATGCTTGCTTCCTCAGAGCTAAGTTAGTATTCCTCCTGTGTGTTTTGGAGGCTTTTCTTTCTATTTGGAGTCTAGACAGTCCAAAATCCAGTGAACTTTTTCTTTGTAATGCCAGCAAATTTTCTGTTCAATTGAAGCCCTTAATTTGGGGTCCTGTCTTTGTTCAGATTTTTGTAATTGTTTTGGTTGTAAAGCCACGTGATTTAATAGTGAATTTTCTATTTTTTGGAAACGTTACCCTCACAATGCTGAGCTGATGTCTGAAATTCAGGCATCTCAGCATTTTAACAGTAGACTTTTTTCTGTCATAAAGCTCAAGTCTTATATCATTCAGAAAGCTGCAGCTAGAGCAAAGGCTACTTCTGTAATTCAGTTCAAGCCTTGACTGATCTTTCCAAATAGTTTCTAATTGCTGGTGTTAATTTGCCACATTTCATCCTTCAGTTGTTTACAATTTTGAACACATGACCAAACGATTTTAACAAGATAAAACTTAGAATGGCTTCTAACCCTTTTTCTCTAACTCTTACTTTCTGATTGAACTCAGCAGTAATTTGAGACCCCTCCAGGTCTTCCAAGATAGTGGTCCATTTAGCTTTCTAAAACCAAAGAAAAGTATTACCACAAATAAGTGGATAAGTTGATATAAGTTGGGGGAATCTCAGAGAGTAAGCAGCCAAGGCTTCTTGACTTTTTGCATAGTTTCCCTCTTTCCTTTTGGGACTTGGGGAAATCATTCGCCATGCAATTTAATTGAAGACAAATGTTTAAATGCTACTTTCTCAGTTTGTTTATGGTTGGGAGTAGGTCGCAGGAGTGGTTTGAGCATTGTCTACAGAAGGTGGAGATCCAACAGATTTATTCTCCACAGTAAGCTGAAAAGCAGGAGATCATTTTGAGGGGGGATCAAAAAGAGAGGGTGAAGAGGGAAGAATGGAGGCCCTGGAGGATAGGGCATACGGGATTGTGTTTGAGCAAGCAAACTCCTCTGCTGCCCTCTTGTGGATATCTGTGGCTGAGCAGCCAATCATCAGGCTCCCACTAAGGAGCAACTGGTAGGTTGCTTTCCTCCGTGGCAGTAACCAAGATGCTGAATCAGTCATAGCCACACTTCAGAAAGATTAACCAGGAAGGCGGAGGGTGGGAAGGGATAGACTGTGATTTCAAAATTGTACAATAGATAAACAAGATTATACTGTATAGCACAGGGAAATGTACACAAAATGTTATGGTAGCTCACAGAGAAAAAAATGTGACAATGAGTGTGTGTATGTCCATGTATGACTGAAAAATTGTGCTGAACACTGGAATTTGATACAACATTTTAAAATGATTATAAATCAATAAAAATGTTAAAAAATTAATTAATTGCTTTGTTTGTTTGTTTAGGCTCAGCTAGTCTTCTGTTGTTGGTAGCTTATGAGAAGTTTCCCCTATTTTCTGTCCTAGTCCCAAGGTTTAGAGTCAAGGAAGAAAGCAAAGCATTTCACAAATGTATGAAGCTGTTCCCTGCAAAGAGTGGATGCCTTTGGACAGGCAGTGTGCAGCTCCTGGTTTGTGACTAGTTGGGATCAGAATGGTCCTTCTCAAGTGTCCAGATTGAACTGCATTCAGAGTGCTAGGGAGTTACTGAGCTATTTCTGCTGCTCTTTTTTTCCCTCCAGGAGGGTGCATAAGCCTTTAAAATATCTATATCTATATCTATATCTATATCTATATCTATATCTATGTCTATATCTATATCTATATAAAAGTCACATGTTCATTTGTACATTGGGAAAAACAGATAGTGAGAGAAAGAGAAAGGTCTCCTGTGATGTCAACACAGTGACAAGCTGTTGGTGGTTTGCATTGTATCATCCTGTGTGTACATGTATCTTTGAAGAGTTGTATCCTATTAGAGAAGATGTTCTAGACCCCTCTTCTCACACAGCACCATAATTGCAAACATGTTCCTCAGCCATGCTCATCTTTTTCACCTGTGTAGCCGTCCTCAAGCTCACATCAGTGCCTTTACACTCTGCTATCAATTGTGAGGATGGGAAGATTTAAGAGGTGTCCCCCGTGGAAGCTCCTTGTTGTCACTCAAGCCTCAGCTCAAATACTGCCACCCCAATGTAACCTTCCCTCTCCCTCAATCTAAGGAAACTCCTCTGTCATTTATTATTTTCTTCATGCTATGCACCAGTCCTATTGGTAATGAATTTGTTCATTTATTTGTTGGCTTATTTTTGGCTCTCCCCTGAGAGCAGAAGCCTTCTCTATTTTCTTTATCACTCTGTCCTCAGGGCTTAGGGTAGTATTGATGCCAAGAATTTGCCTGGGTGGTAACTGTTCACTGATTGGCTGAATTCATTCTGTGGCTGGACCAACTGTACTAAATGTGTTTAAGTGATTTATTTTTGCAGTGCATTTAGGTTGTACCCTGAGTTATAATATTTTTAACAGCATTGTAAGAATGCCTTTCTACACTTGGACAGTTCTTTTCTCTCTCCAAACATTAAATTGATACATTTTAAACATACAGAAAAGTGGAAAAGATAGTGCAATGAACACCCATATACCTTCCATTAAGATTTAAAATTTGTTAAAATTTTGTCACTTTTACTTTCTCTCTCTACATACTTTTTTCGATGAACCATTTAAAACTTGTTTCATGACACTTCACAATACCCCTAAGTATTTCAGCATGCATCTCCCAAGAATAAGTATCTTTTCCTAAATAAACATTTGTTATTAGTGTAACTGGGAAAGAATGGTAATTAATAATTCTCTAATATAACCTGATAGCCAATATTTGAATTTCCCCAATTGTGTCTAACATACTTTTTTAGCTCTATCATTTATTTATATCTTTGAATCAGGGTCAAGCCAAGTATCATGTCCTATATTTATTTGTTATATCTGTTTATATAAACCTAGAAGTATCATTTTGTGTTTTTAATGTGTTATTCATTTTAAAAACAGCGTTGAATTTTAAAAGAAACTAGTTTTCATATAGAATATCCCACCTGTTTATTTTCTCATGGTGTCTTTTATCTTGGTTTTCTTTCCCTATGTTTCCTATTACTGAAGTTATATCTGGATACCGGCTTAGGTTATGTGAATATAATCACTTATACTCATGAGTCTTTTTGATATTAAAATTATCCCAAACTTGCCCATGATATGTCCATTTGGCATATTTGATATGACCTATTTGATATGACCTCATTAATCTTTGAGTGTACTTTTGTTTTCTGGCACCAAACTGTATCATAGCCACATGTTGTGTTTTTCCCCTACACCTGCAATCAATCTGTGATTTCTCTAAAGAACATTGTTTGCTACATTTTTTTAAGTGAACAAAAATTTGAAAACAAAAATCTGGGTGTTGCATTTATTCATTATTTCTGCAGTACTGTTGCTTCAAAAACATTTTAGTGGGCCAAACTGCTATATATATATATTATATATATTTATATATATATAATATGTATACACACACACTTTTTAATTTAATTTTTATTAAAGTTTAGTCAGTTTACAATGTTGCATCCATTTCTGATACACAGAATAATGTTTCAGTCATATAAACATACATATATTCATTTTCATATCTTTTTCTTTATGTTACTACAAGATACTGAATATAGTTTCCTGTGTTATACAGTATAAACTTGTTTATCTATTTTATATATCTTAACAAGTTTTTAAGTGTGTAGTGCAATATTGTTAACTGTAGGCATAGTACCATACTGCAGCTTTCTAGAACATACACATCTTGTGCAACTGACAACCTAATGAGCTACCAATCTCCCTTTCATCCTCTTCATAGCTCCTGGCAACCAGCATTTTATTCACTACATCTATGACTTTGACAATATTTAGGCACCTCATGTAAGTAGAATCATGCAGTATTTGTCCTCTGTGACCAACTTAATTCGCTTAAATAACATCTTCCGGTTTCATTCATGTTGTGTTAAATGGTGGGAATTCCTTACCTTTTTAAAGCCGAGTAATATTCCATTGTATGATTAGACCACATTTTCTTAATCTACTCATTTGTTGCTGGACATTAACTGTTTATAGCTTTGTCTATCTTATAGTTCTTTGTTCCTCTTTTCCTTTCTTGCTGTCTTCCTTTGTGTTTTGTTGATTTTTGCTACTTTTTGATTGTTTTCTCTTTTTCTTTTTTCTTCTCTGTTGGTATTTTCATGTCATGTGGTTACCATGAGGTTTGCATAAAATATCTTAGAGTTATGTCTCTTTTTAAACTGACAATAACTTGACTTCAATCACATAAAAAACTCTACTCTTTTACTTCTCCAACTTTATATTTGTTGTCACATTTTACATATTTTTATATTGTGCATCCATTCATAACTTTTTATACTTATGTTTATTTTTAACACTTTTGTCTTTTAACTCTTATACCAAAATAAGCTGTGATTTACACACTACTATCACAGTGTACAATATTCCATATTTGTTTATATATTTGTATTTATCAGTGAGTTTTATACTTTGGTATACTTTCCTGTTGCTATTTAGTGTCTTTTCTTTTCAACTTGAATAACTCCCTTTAATATTTCTTGGTGATGAACTCCTTCAGCTTTTGTTTGTCTGAGAATGTCTTTATCTCTCCTTCACTTTTGAATACCAATTTTGTGGGATATAGTAGTCTTATTTTACAGTTTTTCTTCTATCAGCATTTTGAGTATATCATTCTACTCCTTTCTAGCCTATAAGATTTATGCTGAGAAATTCTCTCATTTCTGGGCTCACTATCCTGTTCCATTGGTCCATATGTCTGTTTTTGTACCAATACAATGCTGTCTTGATGACTGTAGCTCTGTAGTATTGTCTGAAGTCTGGGAGAGTTATTTCTCCAGCCTCTTTCTTTCTCTTCAGTAATGCTTTGGTAATTCTAGGTCTTTGATGGTTCCATATAATTTTATAATGATTTGTTCTAGTTCTGTTAAATATGTCCTGGATAATTTGATAGGGATTGCATGAAATCTGTACACTGCCTTGGGTAGTGTGACCATTTTAACAATATTGATTCTTCCAATCCAAGAACATGGGATATCTTTCCATTTTTTAAAGTCTTCTTTAATTTCCTTCAGCAGTGTTTTATAGTTTTCTGTATAATTTTTTCACCTCCTTGGTTAGATTTATTCCTAGGTATTTTATTATTTTGGGTGCTATTTTAAAGGGGATTGTTTCTTTACTTTCTTTTTCTGTTGATTCATCATTAGTGTAAAGGAATGCAACTGATTTTTGAACATTAACTTTGTGACCTGCTACCTTGCTGAATTCTTTAAACAGATCTGGTAGTTTTTGTGTGGACCTTTTAGGGTCTTCTATATATAGTAACATGTCGTTGGCATATAGTGACACTTTTACCTCTTCTCTTCCAATTTGGATCCCTTTTCTCTCTCTTGCTTGATTGCTGTGTCTAGGACTTCCAAGACGATGTTGAATATGAGTGGTGATATTGGGCATCCTTGTCTTCTCCCAGATTTTAGTGGGAAGCTGCTGAGTTTTTCAACATTGAGTACTATGCTGGCTGTAGGTTTGTCATATATAGCTTTTATTATGTTGAGATATGTTCCATCTATATCCACTTTGGTAAGAATTTTTATCACAAATGGGTGTTGAATTTTATCAAATGTTTTTCCACATCTATTGAGATGAGCATGTGGTTTTTGTCCTTTCTCTTGTTGTTGTGATGTATTACATTGATTGATTTGCATATGTTGAACCATCCTTGTGTCCCTGGGATGAACGCCACTTGGTCATGATGTATAATCTTTTTTATGTGTTGTTGGATTCTATTTGCTAATCTTTTGGTGAGGATTTTCTCATGTATGTTCATCAGTGATACTGGCATATAATTTTCTTTTTTGGTAGTGTCTTTGACTGGTTTTGGTATCAGGATGATGATGGCTTCATAGAATGAGTTTGGGAGTATTCCCTCCTGTTCAGTCTTCTGGAAGAGTTTGAGAATGACTGGTATGAGTGAACCCACAAACTTTTGGTCAACTCATCTTCAACAAAGGAGGCAAGAGTATACAATGGAATAAAGACAGTCTCTTCAGCAAATGGTATGGAGGAAACTGGACAGAACATGTAAAGCAATGAAGCTAGAACACTCCCTTACACCATACACAAAAATAAACTCAAAATGGATCAAAGACTTAAACATAAGACAAGATAAAATAAACCTCCTGGAAGAAAATATAGGCAAAATATTATCTGACATACATCTCAAGAATGTTCTCCTAGAATAGTCTACTCAAGCAATAGAAGTAAAGGCAAGAATAAAGAAATGGGACCTTATGAAACTTACAAGCTTCTGCACAGCAGAGGAAACCATAAGTAAAACAGAAAGACAACCTATGGAATGGGAGAAAATGTTTGTAAATGAAACTGACAAAGGCTTGATCTCCAGAATATATAAGGAGCTCATATGACTTAATAAAAGAAAAAACCCAATCCAAAAATGGGCAGAAGAGCTAAACAAGCAATTCTCCAAGGAAGACATACAAATGATCAATAGGCAGAAGAAAAAATGCTCAATATCACTAATTATCAGAGAAATGCAAATCAAAACTACAATGAGGTTTCACCTCACATCATTCAGAATGGCCATAATTTAAAAATCCACAAATGACAAGTGCTGGAGAGGCTGTCAAGAAAAGGGTACCCTCCTTCACTGCTGGTGGGAATGCAGGTTGGTGCAGCCACTGTGGAAAACAGTATGGAGATTTCTCAAAAGACTAGGAACAGACTTAATATATGACCCAGGAACCCCACTCCTGGACATATATAGAGAAGGAGCCCTACTTCAGAATGACACCTTCACCCCAATGTTCATAGCAGCACTATTTACAATAGCCAAGACATGGAAACAGCCTAAATGTCCATCAACAGATGACTGGATAAATAAGAAGTGGTATAGTTATACAATGGAATACTATTCAGCCATAAAAACCAACAACATAATGCCATTTGCAGCAACATGTATGTTCCTGGAGAATGTCATTCTAAGTGAAGTAAGCTAGAAAGAGAAAGAAAAATACCCTATGAGTTCGCTCATATGTGGAATCTAAAAATAAAAACTAACAAAAAAAAGCATAAATACAAAACAGAAATAGACTTATAGACATAGAATACAAGCTTGTGGTTGCCAAGGGGCTGGAGGTTGGGAAGGGATAGACTGGGATTTCAAAATTGTAGAACTGATAAACAAGATTATACTGTATAGCATGGAGAATTAAATAAAGGTCTTATGGTAGCTCACAGAAAAATATATGTGACAATGAATATATATATGTTCATGTATAACTGAAAAATTATGCTCTACACTAGAATTTGACACAACATTGTAAAGTGATTATAAATTAATAAAAACGTTAAAAAAAGGAAATTCTCTCATAGTTATGGGTTCTCTTGTATGTGACAAGTTATTTTTTTTAATGACTCTTTGTAAAGTCTGTCTTCATCTTTGATTTGACAATTGCTTATGATGTGTCTCAGTGTCGAGTTTAAAACCATTCCCTTTGGATTATGCTGTATGAATATGGATATTTATTTCCCTTCAAAAATTTGGGAAGATTTCAACCATTATTTCTTTCTAATAAACTTTCTGTCCCTTCTCTCTCTCTCCTCCTCCCCTCATACTGTTCTAGTATTTCCTTCCTTCTACTCACTTTGGGGTTTCTTTGTTTATTTGTTTGTTTGCTTTAGTTTCTTTTGGTGTAAGGTTAGATTGTTTATTTGCTTTCTTGTTTCCCAAGATAGGCCTTTATAACTATACATTTTTGTCTTAGAATGATTTTTGCTGTGTCCTATAGATTTTGGAATGCTTTATTTCTATTTTAATTTGTTTCAAGGAATTTTTTAATTTCCTCTTTGATTTCTTTGTTGACCCATTTACTTTTTTATAACCTTGATCTTTAGCCTCCATGTGTTTGTGGCTTTTTTTTTTTCCAGTTTTCTTATTATAATTGATTTCTAATTTTATACCGTTTTGGTCAGAAAATATGCTTAATATAATTTCACTCTTCTTAAATTTATTGAGTTTTGTTTTGTGGCCTCACATGTGATCTATCTTGTATAATGCTTTATGTGCATTTGAAAGGAATATGTATCTGCTGCTTCTGGGTGGAATGTTCTGTGTTTATCTATTATGTTCATCTGGTCTAAAGTACTGTTTAAGGTCATTGTTTCCTTTCTGCTTTTCTGTGATCTAGCCATTGATGTAAGTGAGGTGTTAAAGTCCTCAAATATTATTGTATTATTGTCATTACTATTATTATCTTACTGTCTCCCTTTGTGTCTGTTAATATTTGCTTTGTGTATTTAGGTAATCCTATGTTGGATGCATAGATATTTACAAGTCTTGTGTACTCTTTTAAAAAATATTTTATTTATTATTGTATGATTTAATTATTTAATCTTGGGGGCAAGGTAATTGGGTTTGTCTATTTTTAGAGGAGCTACTGAGGATTGAACCCAGGACCTCATGCATGCTAAGCAAGAACTCTACCACTTGAACTATACCTTTCCCCCATAAAATTGTTATATCCTCTTGTTAAATTGATCCCTTTATCATTATGTAATGCTCTTCTTTGTCTCTTTTTACAGTCTCTGTTTTAAATCTATTTTGTTTGATGTAAGTATTGCTACCCCAGCTTTCTTTTTGTCTCCCTTAGCATAGGATATATTTTGCCATTCCTTCACTTTCAGTCAGTGTGTATCTTGATCCAAAGTGAGGCTTTTGTAGGCAACATATATATCGATCTTGTTTTTCATATGTTCAGTCACTCTATGTCTTCTGTTTGGAGACTTTAGTCCATCTACATTTAGAGTAATTATTGATAGGTATGCAATTATTGCCATTTTGTTAATTTCTTTCTGGTTGTTGATATTTCTTTAAAACTTCTTCTGCATTAATCTCAATTTGGTTCTGGAACACCCATTTCACATAGTTAAGATTTTCTTGCCTTATCCTCTAAGATGCCTCAGTTCTCTTCCATATCTTCTTCTTCTCCTCCTACTTCCTCTTCTGTGTTGCACTCAGGATATTGTATTCTGATTTGTCTCCCAGAACAGCAGTTCTCTTGTCAGATGTCTCTAATCTGCTTTTAATAATATATTTTGGGTTTTTAATTTCAGCTATTCCATTTTTCATTTAAAGACTTTTCCATTCCTTTTGAAATTTGCTGTCACTATATAATTTTCTATTACTTGCAAATATTTTAAAGTTTGTCTTTTATTTGTTTAAACAGAGAAAGCTTATGAGTTTGTAATCTGTATTCAATAATTTTCAACATTTAAATTTTTTTAGTCACTTTATTAATGTTTTTTTTTTTTTTTTTTTGGAAGGGTGTTTACTCATTGCTTCCTTTTGAGCTTGGCAATTTTTAAATTCTTATTGCTATTTAATTTCTTTTAAAATTTCTTGTTGGAATTGTAAGATGAATAGGGTAAAATTATCTTCCATTGTGAAGGATTCATATTTAATTCTTTAAGGTGCCTGTGGATATTACCAGTCCAGAGTCATCCTAAACCAAAATTTTGGCTTGAGTTCCTGGACCATCCAAGAGATGCAACCCTGTAGTAACTATATTTACTAGCTTCTGTATTTAATGGTTTGGCATCTTGGGACTTTGCAGTCCCTGAAGAGACTGATCAATCTGGGGTTAGCCAATTCTTAGAAATAGTAAAGGACTTCCTTGCAAGTGTGCCTTTTGTAAAAAACCAACCAATCAATAGGCTATATTCCAGCCACCTCCTCTATCAGCCTTCACACTCTGGGCCACTATCCAACTGCTCTAATCACCTGAGGATCAGATATCAGTCAACTATGAACACCCCCATACCATACAGCCTGCTGAAGTTATTCAAACTAACCAATCTTAACCTGACTACTTTGCTTCACCCCTTCCCTTTCCCCTTCCAGCAGCAGCCACAATAAAGCTCTTGCCCAGGTTTCACCTTGCTCACTCTGCTCCTTACTGACCCTGGTACTTTCTTGTGTTGCCCCACATTGTCATGGCATGCCCTCTCCTCTTGGGAGCTGTGAATAACAAACCATCTTTTCCATGACAATCATCTCCTTATCTGTTGGCCTCACCATATTTGAATAATAACAAAACATACACTTAAAAACAAACCCCTGGCTGCAAATAAATATGATAGCCATGAATCTTTTTTTGCTACTCTTCTCTCTCCTTTCCATACTGTATCAAATCAATATTGAATATAATGCATTGGGAGTGAGGGAAGGCAGATTCCCTTCAAGTTCACACTTTCTTTGTAGATGTACTCCAGTTGTTTTCATCCTTGGCTTGCAATTAAAATCACTTGGGGTGGAGGCCTTAAAAAAACACTCATGCTTAGCTCCAAGTCCAGCTCTGTTAAATCAGACACTCTGGTGATGGTCCAAAGGTCAAGTGTGAGCATTTTTAAGAGCATCCCTGTTGATGCTTATGTACAGAAAATGTTAAGAATAACTAGTTTATTCTTTCAATATCTAAAGGAAGTCTCCCACTAGACTGTGTCTGTCCTCCTAACACCTTCTACTGACAAAGCTGAACTTTGCCATTTTGCCAAGGAAAAATACTTGAGGAGTTAAGCTCTATTTTTTCAGAATAGAGAATAAAGAGTAGACTTTGAGTTGAGAAGTCCATGAATTGACAAATAGCACAATCACATTGAGAATCACACAAGGTGTATAGTGATCACATTTAATTTATTAACATTGAGCAAGTTTAGCACAGTTCCAGGAATACAATAAGTGATTAATATATATTATACTGTTATTATATTTTCTAATATAACATATAGTTTTATGTATAATAAAACCCATTCTAGTTTTATTATCAAATAATGCTGGAATTATAATTAACGACTCTAGGAGGTGTGAAATAATGGATAATTTTCAGGAGAGAAGAAATAGCATCTATTCCCTTTAAGCTGAAAAAACCAAACAATGCACAGTTATTCATTTGCCTCATATAGTTTAGGGAGTATTCCGATCTGAAGTTATTTTTTGAAGCGAAAGTTTAAGCCCCTCAAACTGCAGCAAGAATGCTTTACTAGGGCTCTACTATGGGAATTTCAGGCTTGGAATTTTTAATGTTCAAGCAAAACATATTTCTTCATTAATAAAGACACTTTGCCATTGAAGCTTCATCACATTTTGTGTTGAATGGAACTGTGTTGTCATTGCATTAATCTTCAGTGTACTTGAGAGGCAAGACTATAGAATTATACATCCCATTTTATATTGCTTTTATTTCCAATAATTGGTTAATATCATGTTATTAAAACCTAAGTCCTTTACCTTTCTTTTTCTCCTTTTCTCCTTTGATATTTTAGTTCATGCATTTTTACATTATTTTTAAATTGAGATATAACTGGCATATAATATTATATTACTTTCAGGTGCTCAAAATCATGGATTTGAAATAGATGTATTATATATATATCATATTTATATATTTGATACAAATGATCACAATAAGTCTAGTTAACATACATTGCCACAAATAGCTATATATATTTTTTCCTATGATGAGAACGTTTAATATCTACTCTCTTAGCAACTTTCAAATATATGATACAGTATTATTAACTATAGTCATCAAGTACAATGCATCCCCATAGACTCTTTGGGTGAGCTCTGGCTTTGAACTCTGTCCCCTTATCTCACACCTTCAAAATTGATGGCACATTCCTTTGTTTGACAACAGCTTCCATGCTCCACTTACCTCACTGAGTTCCCACTTTCCCTTGAAATTTGGCCTAATGATGTCATTCAGTACTAGTTTAACATTTTTATTGCTTTTGTAAAGATACATTTCCTTAATCCAGAAGCTTAAATTATTTTCAGTACAAGGCTTTGTCTGAAAGTATTATTCAGATTTGGTCACTCTATTTCCCAATTCTTAGGCTTCAGTTATTTCCAATTCTCATTGCTCATCCTCTTGCCTCTTTTCTCAATGTACTGTAGCAGAGCATTCCTGGTACCAGTAAGCTTACGTCTATGTCCTGCCTCGAGTGCCTTTCATCTATTCTGTCTCAGGCTTTTCTTCAAACTGTGAAAGGCAGCTCATTTTGCACAAGCACAGCCTGAAAGTTTAGGGGTGTTAAAGACATCTACAAAAACTCTCAATCAATGGGAAATGTGAGTTGTTGGATAAATCTCCACATTGCCCTTCAAAGGGATACTTCTGAAGTGCATTCTATGTAGTTCTTCAGAATATCCATTTTGGGATTGACCTCATTTCCCAGAAGGGGAACCAGTCCCATAACTCGCCTTTCTTGACTTTTCCATTTTCCCTGTCTTACTGTCCCTTTTTGCCATCTACACCTCTCTGGATTCCTGTCATCACTTCCCAAATAAGCCACATACATCCAAATATTTTTGCTGTGAAATTGTCTCTCTATAGGAGCTTAAGATCTTACTACTTCTCTCTTCATTTCAATTAACCTTTAAAGAAACTACATTATAGCTCTTTATGTTAGGAAACATATGATGGCAAAATTATTATTGCATGCATGGGATATACTTGTATATGTGGATTTCTACTTCACTATAATTGAATTTCTATAAAATCTACATTGAATTTATATTGAATTCTGTAAAGCACTTTTCTCAGGAAAATTCACACATTACTGGATGGATGATGGTTTTGAGTTACCACATGATGGCAGGGTAAGTAAGCCATTACACCTTAGATTTGGCCTTGTGCAGCACCTGTGGGAACTGTGTTGTTCTCTAATCTGTGCTGGGGATGAACAGACCATGTTGCACAAGTGTAGGCAGAAGTACCCCTGAAAAGTCTGTTATAACCTTCACCAATGCCCCACACTCTCAGCCCAGCTGAGGTCACCTTGTCATGTACCCAGATATCAGGCTTCCTCACTCACTCACAGATGCCTGCAAGCCTAGGAAGATGACACACGGCCAAACCAGCCTCTTCCAAACCACTACCACTGACTATATCACATCACTTTCTGTTTCTCTTTGACTGGTCTAGGAGCTACTGGCAGTGCTATGTTGTTGGGAGTGAGACAGTTACTTGCATAGACGTGTGGATGCATGGCTTGGGGACCCAGGCAGGAACTCACATGGATGATGCTTAGACAGAATGACTGTACATCTGCACCTCTGATGCAAGACAATAAGGGTATTTAGATACTGTTTAACCTTGATGGCTACTTGTATACTCCTCCCACAGTACCTCTTAATAGCAAGTGGATTTCTACAAGGGCAATTATCATCACAACTTTAGATGACCTTGGTCTGGATAAGTATTGGCCTCTATATTGACATTTAATATCTGTCTTATCCACTTTTCTGCCATGGTATTGATATGGTTGCTTTGAATATATTGGACTTTCCAATAATTATTTTAATGATAAAATGTCCTCAAAGTTGGCACTTTGCACCAAATAATGTAGTCTGCTTTCCCCAAAGCAGGGACACTCTCCTGAAGAACCGCCATATAATGTGCAAATGAGGAAGTGATATGCTTTCCACATTATTATTTAATCCATAGGCTCACTTCAACTTTCAACAGTAGGTCTAACTGCTTGTTTTCTTTTTTTTTTCTTTTTCTAGAATTGTTACTGAGATTCTCTCCTTTTTACAACCTTGATGGGTTTAAAACATACACGATAATCACTTAATCTGGGAGAACTTTTCTTTATGGTTTTTTTCACTAGGGATCTTTTTAGTGTGTATTACTATCATGCATTGTATCAGTACTACATTCCTGATTATTTTGATTGTGATTAAAAATACATAATATGACACTTAAATCATTTTAAATCATAACATTTAAATCATTTTAAGTACACACTTTTGTGGTATTAGCTGTCTATAGATAATTGTATAAACAAACTTAGTAACATGCGTACCTCCTTTAAGCATGGGAGATACCAAGAAAATTGAGTAATTCCCTGAAATGGCCCAAGACATCACTTGAAATACCATCTTCATCTAAAACCAAAAGAAACGAAGGGTATGTTCATTGTACAGATTTAAATCTTAGCCTTCTCCATTAATAAAAGTGTTTTGTTGTTGTTGTTGTTGTTGTTGTTGTTGTTGTTGTTGTTGTTTTTGTTTGAGATTTAGTCATTTTTCTATTCCTGGCACAGAGGTGGACACAACCTTTCAAATGGAGATTTCCATTATAAATATAAAATTGCCTCAAAAAGGCAAAATTGACTTGGGTTTCAGAGAATCTCATGGTTCTTTTTTAAGAAATCTGTCCATTGTAATCTTCAAGCTAAAGAGATCTATGTTAGAGTGTAATTTGCCATCCTTCACAAGGGTATACCCTAATTATCTTATGTATTCATGCATGGAAGGATATCCTCATATTTTAAAGATTTTAGGCATTATGAGTAGAGTTGTTGTGCATAATTGCAGGCTAGGTTTTGTTTAGACACTTTCAAAGCAGTTGTCTAAATACTAAAGACACACTGTTGTGTCCTCAGGTGAACTTTGAATAGCTTTGGAAAAAACTGCCAAACTGTCTTTCAAAGTAGCCACACATGGATTCCTCCAGCAGTGAGGGAGAGTTCCTGTTTTTCTTCATTCTCTATAAATCACAGGTAATGTCATTTCTTTGGAGTTTAGTGGTTCTAATAAGTGTGCATTTCTATATCATCATTTTAGTTTGTAATTCCTTAATGGTATATGATTTTCTTTGGAAAGGTGTTTGTTAAGATCTTTGCCAGTTTTTATTTGGGTTGTTTGTTATAAAATTTTTGATGTAATTGTGTCCAAATCCTTAATCAGGTATGTGTTGTCTAGATTTATTTTTCTCAGTGTGTGGTTTGTCTTTAGGTTTTCTGAATAAGATCATAAACAATGTTTAAATTTTTATTTTTTTTTAATTCCATGATACAAATTTTACTTTTGTGGATAGATTTGGGGATTTTTTTTAAAAAGTTCATCACTTAGACAAGGTTATGTAGATTTTCTTACATGTTTTCCTTTAGAATATTTATAGATGTGCATTTTTATAATTGTATGGACAATTTAGAGTACACTTGGTAAACACTGAGTTGTTGCAACTGCAGTTCCCAGCTGGTCAGAAGGTGGCTCCATGCCCACTCTCTGACCCTTGAGGTGCACGTTTCTCACTGAGGGGTTTGGCTCCTTGTGGAGCTAGTGGAGTCTGGGCCTCTTCAGGACCCGTCGTGGTTTCAACTTCAGGACAATGCTCAGGTAAGTACACACAGGCAGGAGCCAGACTTCTTCAGGAACCAACAGGAGGCAACATCATGAGAGTAAAAGATGTGGAAAAAGTGGGCAGAAGCTTTCTCCATGTGTTTACAGCCAAGGGTTTCCATTTTCAGAGGATCCAGAAGAGAAGGGGCTTTATATGGGAACTTGTGGAGTTTACTCTTAATTTTGTGTGTGATGTTGACAGTGTCTCGTGTCATTTTGGGGGGATATGGTTTCCGGTGTTCTTGGCACCATTTATTGAGGATAATGTCTTTCCCCATTGTGTGTCCTTAGTTCTTTTGTTGTGAATTAACTGACAACATAAACTGGGTTTATTCCTGTGCTCTCTATTCTATCACTCTGGTTCATGTGCCTGTTTTTGTGCCAGTACCACACTGCTTAGGTGACTGTAGCTTCATCATGTTCTGTGAAGTCAGTGAGAAAGTTGCCTCTAGCTGTTTTCTCCTTTCTTAGGATCATTTAGGTTATTCGGGGTTCTTTGTTCTACACAAATGCTAGGATTTCTTGGTTTTTGTGTCCATGAAAAAAAAGCTATTTGAATTTGATAGAGTTCGCAATTAATGTGTACACTGCTTTTGCTTGATGAATGTTATACCAATGTTCTTCTAATGTATGAGCACAAATTTTGTGGATGTGTGTCCTGTATCAATTTCTTTATCACTGTTTTATAAGTTTCCATGTGCAGGCCTTTCATATCCTTTATAATTTATTTCTAGGCATTTTGGTTATTTTTTGGTACAATTGTGAAATAAGTTTGTTTTAGTAATTTATCTTTCTGGAACTTATTAGCATATAGAAAGTCAACTCATTTTTCTTTTTTTAATATTTTTATTGCTTTATAATCATTTTACAATGTGTCAAATTCCAGTGAAGAGCACAATTTTTCAGTTACACATGAACATATATATATATATACTCATTGTCAAATTTTCCTCTGTGTGAGCTACCATGAGATCTTGTATTTATTTCCCTGTGATATACAGTATAATCTTGTTTATCTATTCTACAATTTTGAAATCCCAGTCTATCCCTTCCCACTGTCTGCCCCCTTGGCAACCACAAGATTGTTTTCTATGTCTATGTGTCTATTTCTGATTTGTATTTATGCTGTTTGTTTGTTTGTTTGTTTGTTTTAGGTTCCACATATAAGTGATCTCATATGGTATTTTTCTTTCTTCTTCTGGCTTACTCCACTTAGAATGACATTCTCCAGGAGCATCCATGATGCGCAAATGACGTTATGTTGTCGATTTATATGGCTGAATAGTATTCAATTGTATAATTATACCACTTCTTATTTATCCAGTCATCTGTTGATGGACATTTAGGCTGTTTCCATGTCTTGGCTACTGGAAATATTGCTGCTATAAACATTGGGACACAAGTGTCTTTTTGAAGTAGGGTTCCTTCTGGACAGAGCCCCTGGAGTGGGATTCATGGGTCATATGATAAGTCTATTCCTAGTCTTTTGAGGAATCTCCATACTATTTTCCACAGTGGCTGCACCAAGCTGCATTCCCACCAACAGTGTAGGAGAGTTCCATTACTCCACAGCCACTCCAGCATTTGTCATTTGTGGATTTTTGGATGATGGCCATTCTGACTGGTGTGAGGTGATACCTCATTGTAGTTTTGGTTTGCATTTCTCTGATAATTAGTGATATTGTGTATATTTTAAGAATTGATTTTTCTGTATTGATATTTTATCATACAACTTTTCTAAACTCATTTAGTTTATCAGTTTTTTTTTTTTTGGTGGTTTGTCTCTGTAACAGCATCTTCAGAATACCCACAAAAGGAGCAGTCATAATCATAATGATTAGATATAAAAATGTCAGGTCTAAGTGTAAACTATTGGATGGCAAGTCAAGGGAAAACTTGAGTACAAAATAATATATACAAAATTGTTAAGAAATACCAAAGGAGAACATAGTTGTAAATTAAGAAGTGTGACAAATACAATCAGGACATGAAGCAGGCACACTCATGCCATCACTCTACTCTAATAGTGATAACTTTTTATAGCCCATTAGCAAGTACAAGTAATTAACGAGGAGGTGATTCATGACAAGGTGAGCACACCAGAGAGTGTGCTTTGATGCATTAAAGTGTAGTTGAAAGAAAAGTACCTGGTTTACACCCAGTAGATTCCATACCTCATGAAAAATTTGAACTAAAGCCAGACCAGGCTTCCTACCATATTCAACTATCATAAGTAAATTAGAGATTTGTTTAACACTTAATATATTGAAGATAGAAAATTAAATCTAGTAGTATAAAGTACCATTAGGGAAAGATGAAATAAGTTAAATACCTTGAAACCAGAGGATGTATTTATGAACAGTTTACTGGAACAAATTCATCTATATGGTATAATAGAAGATTTATGAGTAGAGGTAATAAGCCCAACAAGTCTGATGATAACAGGTTGTTCAGAAAATAATTTTAGTTCAATTTTAATTATTAATTAAAAACAAAACTGTTAATACAATTTAGTATAATTTTAAAATGTACAGGTATGTAGATGCAGGATATAAGTTTCTCTAGAGAATAAGCATAAACAATGCTGTAGTTTGCTTAAAAGCAGCCACCAATTAAGAAAGTATTCAAGGTTAAGAACACATTCATCTCAATATCAATAGCAAAATAATAAACCTCATAATTTAATACTGGACTAATCTATTAGTTAGTAAAAGCAATACTATTCATATTGGTAGCAAGAAATATTTATCCTTGCATAAGCTTATATCAGTATGAATCACTTACTGATGGTTAACAGCAAAATAAACCCTAAGCAATACTTAATTATTTTTAAAAAACTGTTAGTCCAACACAGGTTTGCATTTAAGGAATGACTTTGTAAAAGGAAAAGGAACTTTGTAATCACATGTCCTGCATGTTTACCAGGAAGATTACCTCTAGCACTTCTAATCTTAGAGGCACTGCCTAACAAAGGACATATTTAATGGCCATGGTTTCCTGACACTAAAAATGGAGAATAATCACTTGTTTTCTAAATAAGCAGCTGGGAGAATGGCATAAGGTTTTTACTATCTCTTTTCATCAGTGAAATTGACCTTCCCAATAAGAGGTGGGAGCCATATAAAATGAGAAGATCCTTTGGTGCTTTATGTGTTTAATCTATAAAATAAATAACTGAATCTTAACGGATAGCATAGCTTTTAATGGGTTAATAATTTTGGTTGTGGTGGCCCCAATGAATATAACAAGCTCCAAGTGATTAAAATTTAGACCAGCTTTTCAAAATGCTGTAGCATGTATTGATCCAATACATTGATTTACAGAAAAAAGTACTCTAAGTATAATAGCTCAATTCAAATTTAGAATTCATTTCAGCAATAGATTTTATACCCTCAGAATTGGATCAGAAGATCCCAGTGTTGTAACTGCTGAAAATGCTTCATTTAATGATTAAAATTCTGTGAGATATGAGTTCAGACTGGATTGATCCCAATAAGTTTGTATGTATTACACACTTGTCCCAGTATGAGAGGACAAGAGAATTAAGGGTCACTTTATAAAAGCACCATCAAATTAATTGGTGATACAGTAAAATTTTAATAATTTATACATACCCTAGTGTAGAACATAGTTTGCTACGGTAGCAGAACACAACAATTGCATCAAACATAAATCTTTATTTCCTCAAGGTTAAGTCCTCTTCCTAAGAACAGGTTTATAATCTACATTCTTTTACTAAGTATTACAGGTTTGCTCACTGTGTCACTTTTCACATTAATTAAAGGGAATTCCTAGGTTCTGGAAATTTAGAGAGGCCCAAATATCATCAATTTATGTATATTATTGCACCAATGCTGGCCTTAACCATGGCTTTCACATTAGCAGTTCCTCTTAACATAACTTATCCACTATCCACTGATGTAAACTTAGGCACACTTCTTTTACTGGCTGTATGAAGCCTAGCTTCTTATTCCATGCTCTGATCTGGATGAGTATAATATTAAAAATACACACTAATCAGAGCTTTATGGGCAAGAGCACAATCTCAAATAAAGTAAACTAGCAATTATTGGTTTATCATTCCTACTGATAAATGGATCAATTATACTCTCAGTTATTAAACAAGAATACCTATGATTAATTTTCCCCTCCCAAACCCTAGCTAGATTTTTTTTATATTTACTTCTACTGTAGCAGAAATCAACAGAGCCCCATTTTGATTTAACAGGAGAATCAAAACTTGTATATACCTTCCATGTAGAATATGTAGCAGGTCTATTTTCTCTGATCTTTATAGCTGAAAATGTCAGTATCACTATAATAAATGGTTTCAAAATTATTCTATTTTTAAGGGCATTTCAAAATCCCTAGATAACAGAATTATATACAGCCAAATTACATACAGCCAATGTTATTAATCAAACATGTCTCCTAACAATATCCTTTCTATGAATTTGAATATCCTACACACAATTTTGAGATGATCATCTTATACATCTCTTATTTTTTAACATTTTTATTGAGTTATAGTAATTTTACAATGTTGTGTCAAATTCCAGTGTAGAGCAAAATTTTTCAGACATACATGAACATATATATATATTCATTGTTACATTATTTTCCCTGTGAGCTACCACAGTATCTTGTATATATTTCCCTGTGCTATACAGTACAATCTTGTTTATCTATTCTGCATATGCCTGTCAGTATCTACAAATTTTGAACTCCCAGTTTATCCCTTCCCATCCCTCTCTCCCTTGGTAACCACAAGTTTGTATTCTATGTCTATGAATCTATTTCTGTTTTGGATTTATGTTCTCTTTTTAGATTTCTTTTTTATACATCCCTTATTTATGAAAAAAATTAACACAAAGACTAGCTCTATGTATATGTTTCAGTACCTGTCAGTGCATCAGGCATCCCACTACAAACATAAGAATTATGTCTGACCAAAGAGATTTTGTTTGTTTGTTTTGCTCTGCTTTTAAAGAGGAAGTAAGTAGGTTTATTTATGTATGTTTAAATTTATTATTATTATTATTATAATCATTTAAAATATTTAATATATTATTATTATTATTATCATCATCATCTAAGCATACAATTTACCACTGATCTATACCCTCCCCCAAAATAGTTCTTTTAAAATAGTAAATAAAAGAGGTCTAATCAGTTCCTAGAATCATAGGAATTGATCCTACCCCTAAGAATTTTAAAATGTTCATGCTACCACATTATACCACATTCTATGGTGAATATAGTCTGTTAAATAAACTATCAGGCACATAGCCTAAGAGTATTGTTTTATATGTTTAGTATACTAGTAAACCCTATTTTTACTGTCATTCTACTGAACATTATCTCAGGAATCATTATTTTAATAAAAAGCTCACATGGTACTAGTATTTCCATTCTAAAAGAAAATTAATTGCACAAGTTATAGAAGCAACCAACAAGTATTTTCTAACAAAAAACACCACATCAATACTATTTATATTGGATATTATTATTAATCTAGTATACTCCAGTCAATGAACAAGTACAAAATTCTTTAATCTAAGAGCATCCACCATTTTAACAATAGCCCTAGACATAAAATTGAACTTCCCCCATTTCTTTTCTGAGTGATTGAATTTATACAGGGCATACGTCATACAATAGAGCCAATCTTATTAATGTGACAAATGTACACCCCTATGTGTTACACCAAATCTCACTGCCCACTAAACATACTATTCATCAAAGCTGTATTATGAAGTATCATCAGCAGCTGAGACAGACTAACAAAACCCACTACAAAATGTATAGCCTGCTCATCAACTGTCCATATAAGATGAATAAAAGCTATTACAATGTGTAATCCAATCATGACAACCCTAAATGCACTAATTTGTATCAAAAACTCTGTCAACTTACTATTTATGCCCTGTGCATGGACTGCAACAGTATCATTATCACACACATAAAATAAAACTCTTCTGATCACAATTTTTATCCCCATCATCATATTGTCTTAGGTGGTCTGCCACCAGTATAAGGGTTTTTCCTCAAATGAGTAATAACTCAAGATATAACAAAATTCATTAACATCAACCTACAAACATTAATATTCCTTGCAGCATTATTCAACATATATTTGTACTTCTGGCTAAAATCCTCCAAGGCACTACCTATATTTTTATCAATAAATTATAAAAAAAATGAGATTTTAAACATAGAAAACAACACTCTGATTATTACTAATCCTAGCAGTCACAGGATTACTGCCTTAATATCAACGGTATCAGTGCTTAAGCATGGATTCAGGTTGTACACACCAACAGTTTTCAAATGTTTAAGGAAGTACAATTTCATTTCTGAAAATACAGATTACAAGAGTTTGCACTACATCAATTGAAGCCAATCAAACACTTTAATTAAGGAAAATACTTAGTAGATTGGTGGGCTTCCACTACAGGAAGTTTCAGTCAGCAGATAAATCTTCTGGTAAACTGGCTTCAGTCTATTTCTCTCTAGATTGCTTTGGGCACTCCTTCCATGTTTAGTTTTGTTATCAACATGGGATGTCTTCTTTTTTTAAGGTTTTATTTTATTTCTTTTGGTAATGTATTTTCCATTTCAATTTACTAGTCTTACACCTTGATAAAATTGATTCTTAAGTATTCTAGTAATATTGATATTATGTAAAATATAATTCTGTTAAATTATTCTTGATATTATTCATTGTTACTGTGTACAAGAAAGAAATTCTGATACATTGACAATTTGTATTGTCTACTTGAAGTATTTGAGTTGCTTACAGCTTAAAAGTTGAGCTACTTAAAGAATTGTTCATGATTTCAAGATTTATATATATATATATATATATATATATGATGATGTCATCTGATTGGTGAATAGATTTGTTTTTAGTGTAACAATTTTATTTGTTGATACTTTTACTGTCTTTCACCCTGGCTTTTTGTGGAAGTTCCAGGAAAATAGTGAATAAAAGTGTTGAAAGGAAACCTCTGGGCTTTATTCCAGATTTTTATTTACTGTTTCTTATAATGCTGTGTATCATACTAAGATAATTTGTTTCTACCCCTATTTTCAAGAGTGTTTATACCATGAAGTAAGAGTGGAGTTTTTTAAAGTTTCTTGTGATCAGTTGAATCAGATTATGTGATTTCTCCTGCTGTAATATTGTTGTTTATTATACCATTTAGTTTTATGTTAAAATTTAAGACATTGTTTGGTTTAAAATGTTAAAAAATTATAAAATCTTCTGTGGAGACATTTGCTTAAGGTGCATAATCTTTTTATTGTGTGGTTAAATTAAGGTAAGTAGTACTTTAGGTAAGTGGAGGAATCGAATTTAATAGGCAAATTGATTGTTTTTGTGATGTTTCTGTGGGATTTTATTCCATCAAGATAGTCTTAGTTTATTCCAAGAAAATAGGATTAAGGGATGAGGGGTAGAGACAGGGTGAAAGTAAAATAGTCAGTGGTAAGTGTTAGGCAAAGGGTGTTAGGGGTCAGTGCTAGGGAACAGGGGTCTGGGGAAGTAGTGGATGTTTATGTCATGAGTATGGGCTGTGGTTGGGTCTATGGGCAAGAGCTGGGTTAGGCATTATGGGTCAGGGCAAAGGTCAAGGTCTGGGTTATGGTCTAGGTCAGGGTCTAGGGTTTAGGGTCTAAGGTCAGAGTCAGGGTCTGGGTCTGGGTAAGGGTCATGGTCAGGGTTTTAGGGTTCAGGTTAGGGTGTGAGGGTTCGGGTTTGGGTTCAGGCTTGAGTTGGGGTTTGATTCGGGGTTGGGGTTGGTGTTGTAATCAGGTTAGGGTTAAGGTTAGGGTCAGGGTTCAGGCTTATGGTCAGTGTTCAGGCTTAGGGTCAGGGTTCAGGTTCAGGGTCAGTGTTTTGGTTCAGGGTCAGGGTTAGGGCTAGGGCTCTGTCTATGGCTAGGGTTATGGTAAAGGCTTGGTTTCAGGTTAGGGTTTAGGTTTAGGGTTAGGGTAGGGTTAAGGTAGGATTAGGGTTAGTGTTAAGGGTAGGGTTAGGGTAAGGTCCAGTTCAGCATCTGGGTCTGGGTCAGGGTCTGGGTCAGGGTCAAGTTCAGGGGTCAGCATTAGGGTCTGGATAGGAGGCAGTGGTCAGTGTTAAGGTCAGTATTTTTGGTGTGGGGACAAGGTTCAGGGACAGTTCCATGGTCAATGTTGGTCAGGGTCATGTTCAGGTACAGTGTTTATGGTCAGGGTCAGCAGATGGGGTCAGGGCTTCTGGGTCAGGGCTTGGAGAGGACTAGTGTTAGGACCAGGGCTAGGACTAAAACCAGGGCCAGGGTTAGGGTTTGGGCCAGAGTCAGGGCTAGGGTCAGGGTAAGGGTCAAGTTCAGTGCTAGTGCTGTGATAGGCTAGGGCTCAGGGTACAAGTTTAGGGCACAGGTAAGTAGGATGCTGGCTCAGGTGATGGTTAGGGTACATGTTCATGTTTAGTATGAGGTTGAGGGAGAGGGTGAGGTTGAGGGAGAGGATAAGGGTGAGGGTCAGGATGAGAGTGAGGTTCGGGGTCAGGTTAGAGTTCCGGGACAAGATTGTGGTTGGGGTTGGGTTTGTGTTTGTGTTTGGGGTTGGGGTTAGGGTTAGGATTGTGTTTAGGGTTAGTGTTTGGGTTGGGGTTAGGTTTGGGATTGTGGTTGGGGTTGGGACAAGGTTAGGGTTGGAGCTGGGGCTGGGGCTGGGGCAGGTTCAGGGTCAGGGTTGAGGGATAGGAGAAGTGTTCATGGTTAGGGTCAGGGTTCAAGGTTAGGGTCTGGATCCCAGAATGGAACATGTGGAGAAGCATACATTCAGCTAGCCTAAAGGGCAAGGATAAATATAGAATCACTTACCCTGAGTTCTCACCATGTTTCCTAGAGCCGGTTTCAAGGTAAAGGCAGTTTGCGATGGAAAATCGAGTTGGAGAGAGTGCCTCCCCATATATACACATAGGTATGACTGTGTCCAAATCAATGAAACTCAGTGTTCGCAAAAAGGTAAGTGATGGATGGCTTCCACACACATTCAGTTCCGAGATTTATTTTTTAACATTTTTTATTGATTTATAGTCATTTTACAATGTTGTGTCAATTTCCTCTTTAGAGCACAATTTTTCAGTTATATATGAACATATATTTCACATTTTTCTCTCTGTGAGCTACCATAAGATCTTGTATATATTTCCCTGTGCTATACAATATAATCTTGTTTAGCTATTCTACAATTTTGAAATCTCAATCTATCTCTTCCCACCCCCTTCCCCCTTGGCAGCCACAAGTTTTTATTCTGTGTCTCTGAGTCTATTTCGGTTTTGTATTTATGCTTTTATTTTTTTTTTTGATTCCACATATGAGTGATCTCTTATGGCATTTTTCTTTCTCTTTCTGTCTTACTTCACTTAGAATGACATTCTCCAGGAACATCCATGTTACTGCAAATGGCGTTATGTTGTCGGGTTTTATGGCTGAATATTATTCCATTGTATAAATATACCACTTCTTCTTTAACCAGTCATCTGTTGGACATTTAGGCTGTTACCATGTCTTGGCTATTGTAAAGCTGCTATGAACATTGGGGTGCATGTGTCATCCTGAAGTAGGGGTCCTTCTGGATATATGCCCAGGAGTGGGATTCCTGGGTCATATGGTAAGTCTATTCCTAGTCTTTTGAGGAATCTCCATACTGTTTTCCACAGTGGCTGCACCAAACTGCATTCCTACCAGCAGTGTAGGAGAGTTCCCTTTTCTCCACAGCCTCTCCAGCATTTGTCATTTGTGGACTTTTGAATGATGGCCATTCTGACTGGTGTGAGGTGATACATCATTGTAGTTTTGATTTGCATTTTTCTGATAATTAGTGATATTGAACATTTTTTCATGTGTCTATTGATCATTTGTATGTCTTCCTTGGAGAATTGCTTGTTTAGATCTTCTGCCCATTTTTGGATTGTGTCATTTATTTTTTTCTTTTTGAGTCATATGAGCTGCTTATATATTCTGGAGATCAAGCCTTTATCGATTTCATTTGCAAAATTTTCTCCCATTCCGTAGGTTGTCTTTTTATTTTACTTATGGTTTCCTTTGCTGTGCAGAATCTTGTAAATTTCATTAGGTCCCATTTATTTATTCTTGCTTTTACTTCTTCTAGGAGAAAAATTGTGATATGTATGGCAGATAATATTTTGCCTATGTTTGCCTCTTATTGTATCTTGTCTTATATTTAAGTCTTTGATACATTTTGAGTTTATTTTTGTGTATGTTGTTAAGGAGTGTTTTAGCTTCATTGTTTTACATGCTGCTGTCCAGTTTTCCCAATACCATTTGCTGAAGAGTCAGTCTTTATTCCATTGTATATTCTTGCTTCCTTCATCAAAGATTAGTTGACCAAAAGCTTGTGGGTTCGTTTCTGTTTACAATGTTGTGTCAATTTCCAGTGTAGAGTACAATTTTTTCAGTTATACAAGAACATATATATATTGATTGTCACATTTTTTTCTCTGTGAGCTACCATAAGATCTTGTATATATTTCCCTGTGCTGTACAGTGTAATCTTGTTTATCTATTCTAAAACTCTGAAATCCCAGTCTATCTCTTCCCACCCCCTGCCCCCTTGACAACCACAAGTTTGTATTCTATGTCTATGAGTCTACTTCTGTTTGTATTTATGATTTGTTTTTTTGTTTTGTTTTGTTTTTTGGGTTTTTTGTTTGTTGGTTTTGTTATGTTTTGTTTTGTTTTTTTAGATTCCACAGATGAGCAATCTCATATGGTATTTTTCTTTCTCTTTCTGGCTTACTTCACTTTAATGACATTCTCCACGAACATCCATGTTGCTGCAAATGGCATTATATTGTCAGGTTGTGTTGCTGAGTAGTATTCCATAGTTTATATATACCACTTCTTCTTTATCCAGTCATTTGTTAATGGACATTTAGGCTGTAGGTGACACCTGCACCCCAATGTTCATAGCAGCATTACCTACAATAGTCAAGACATGGAAACATCCTTCATCATTGGTTCATAGTTTTCTGTGTATAATTCTTTCACCTCCTTGGTTAGATTTGTTCCTTGTTATTTTATTACTTTGGGTGCTATTTTAAAGGGGATTGTTTCCTTACTTTCTATTTCTGTTGATTCATAATCAGTGTAAAGAAATGCAACAGATATTTGAACGTTAATCTTGTAACCTGCTAACTTGCTGAATTCTTTGATCAGCTCTAGTAGTTTTTGTGTGGACCTTTTAGGGTTTTCTATATATAGTAACTTGTTGTCGGCATATAGTGACACTTTTATCACTTTTTTTCCAACTTGGATCCTTTTATTTCTCTCTCTTGTCTGATTGCTGTGGCTAGGACTTCCAACACTGTGTTGAATAGGAGTGGTGATAGTGGGCATCCTTGTCCCAGATTTTAGTGGGAAGATTTTGAGTTTTTCACCATTTTGTACTATTGTGGCTGTAGGTTTGTCATATATAGCTTTTATATGTTGATATGTTCCTTCTATACATACTTTGGTGACAGTTTTTATCATAAATTGGTGTTGAATTTTATCAAATGCTTTTTCTGCATCTATTGAGATGATCATGTGGTTTTTGTCTTTTCTCTTGTTGATGTGATGTATTACATTGATTGATTTGCATATGTTGAAACACCCTTGTGTCCCTGGGATGAACACCACTTGGTCATGAAGTATAATCTTTTTTATGTGTTGTTGGATTCTATTTGCTAATATTTTGATGAAGATTTTGGCATCTATGTTCATCAGTGATATTGGCCTATAATTTTATTTTTTGGTAGTGTCTTTGCCTGGTTGTGGTATCAGGGTGATGGTGGCTTTATAGAATGAGTTTGGGAGCATTCCCTACTTTTCAATCTTCTGGAAGAGTTTGAGAAGGACTGGTATCAGTTCTTCTTTGCATGCTTTGTACAATTCCCCGGTGAAGCCATCAGGTCCTGGAATTTTATTTATAGGGAGGTTTTTTATTGCAAATTAGATTTCATTTCTAGTGATCAGTTTGTTCAAGTGGTCAGTTTTTATTGATTCAGTCTTGGTGGACAGAATGTTTCCAGAAACTTGTCCATCTCCTGTAGGTTATCCAGTTTTGTTACATATAGTTTTTCATAATATTCTCAAATGGTAGTCTGTATTTCTATTTTGTTTGTTGCAATTTCTCCATTTCCTTTCTTTTTTTTGGCTAATTTGTGCTCTCTCTTTTTTCTTCTTTGTGAGTTTGGCCAGAGTTTTGTCGATTTTATTTACTTTTTCAAACAACCAGATTTTGGTTTGGTTGATTTTACCTATGGTCTTGTTAATCTCTATTTTCTTTATTTCCTCCCTAATCTTTATAATTTCCTTCCTTCTGCTGCCTTTTGGGGTTTTTTGGTCTTCTTTTTCTAGTTCATTCAGCTGGTGGGTTAAATTGTTTATTTGAGGTTTTTCTTCTTTTTAGAGGAAGGGCTGTATTGCTATAAACTTCCCTCTTAGCACTGCCTTTGCTGTGTCCCATAAATTTTGTGTGGTTATGCATTCATTGTCATTTGTCTCAAGGTATTTTTTAATTTCAGCTTTCACTTCCTCATTGACTCATTCTTTTTTTTTTTAATAACATTTTGTTTAATCCCCAAGCTTTCCTTTTCTTCTTCTTTGTTTCTCTGTTGTTGATTTCTAGTTTCATGGCATTGTTGTCAGTATATATGCTTGAGATAATTTCTATCTTCTTAAAATTGTTGAGGTTTCTTTTGTGCCCAAGTACATGTTCTACTGAGAACAAGAAATTTAAAAAAGAAAAAAATTCTATATTTTCCTTCCTCCCTCTCCCACTCTCAATGATTTATATGCCTTCTTTTATAATTTTGTGTTTATTTTATTTGTAATTCATGAGTTATCACCTTTCCAGTTGTGAGTTTCTCATTTATGTAGCATCCTGCTGCTTTTCTATATAGAATAGACTTTTCAATATTTCTTTTAGCATGGGTTTAGTGTTGCTAAACTCTTGTAGTTTTTCCTTGTCTGTGAAATTTTTTGTCTCTCCTTCTATCCTAAATGATAGCCTTGCTGGATAAAGTATACTAGGCTGCATCTTTTTTTCATTCAGAGCTTTGAATATATTTTGCCACTCCCTTCTGGCCTGTAGTGTTTGTGTAGAGAAATCAGCTGAAAGTCTTATGGCGGTTCCCTTGTAACTCCCTCTTTGCTTTTCTCTTGCTGACTTTAGGATCATTTCTTTATCCTTGACTCTGGCCATCATGATTATGATATGTGTTGGTGTGGGTCTTTTTGGGTTCTGCCTGTTTGGGACCCTCTGAGCTTCCTATACTTGGATATCTGATTCCTTCTTAGTTTGGGAAGTTTTCAGTCATGATTTCTTCAAAAACCTTTTCAATCCCCTTTGATCTTTCTCCCCCTTCTGGGACCCCTATTATGCGAAGATTGGGATGCTTTGTATTATCCCATAGGTCCCTTATGTCATTTTCATTTATTTTAATTTGTTTATCTTGTAGCTCTTCTCATTGGGTGCTTTCTATTGTCCTGTCTTCTAGGTCACTAATTTGTTCCTCTGCATTTTCTAGTCTGGTTTGCTCAGCCATTAGATCACTCCTCATCTAAGTCAATGAGTTTATCAATTCTACTTGGCTCTTCTTTATAGCTTCAATTTCATTTTTGGCATATTTTATTTCTCTAAACACTATCTCTTTTAGTTCCCTCAATACTTTGATCACTCCTTTTTTGAAATGTTGATCTAGTAGGCTATCAATGTCTATTTCATTGATTTTCTTTCAGGGTATTTCTCTTGGTCTTTTAATTGGGGATGCTTTCTCTGCTTCTTCATCATGCTCATGCCTCTCTGGAACTGTGGTTTATGGAGTATCAGTTATCTATTTTTCTCCTTAAGAAATGTATCTATCTAATGCCTATGTAGGAATAAGACTTAGAAAAAAAGAGAGAAAGATTTTTAAAAGAATGGAGAAAAGAAGGTTTGAAAAGAGTGTATAATGAATGATAGAAGAGCAAGTTGAAGCAGAACAGCAATCCAGTTGAGATGTCTTTTAAAAACCTTTAAAAAAGGAGAAAAGTGGAAAAGATGTATCTGAAACTTGTGTGTAATCAATAACAGGACATCAAAGCCAAGAGAAATAAAAATGAATTAAGAAGTAAAAATTAAAAGGGTGATAGAAAATATAACAGGTAAAAACAGATTTAAAAAAACAAAAAAGGAGGGGCTCAGTGTTCTCCTGTAGACTGTGTGCTTTTGATGTGAGATCTTTCTGTGTTTATCCTGTTTTGGAAGCTCAGCTTGCTGTTTCCAGAGGCCGTCCATTGGCACCCTTGTCTGTGCTGCTCCCAGTGCCTGTCAGCAAGCAGATTGTGCCTCCTCCCAACACTGAGTCAGGTGCAGCTCTCCTTTGCTATGGGCGGGCATGTCACTGCCCCTCCCGATGCCACAGTCAGATTTTGCAGACTGGCCAGGTAGAAGGGTGGGTCACTCCCCCTCCCAGCACTGTGGTCAGGGGCTGCATTCCTGCCCAAAAATCTGGGGCCACCCTCCTTCTCCTGGTGCCAGTCGCTTTGCTGCTTTGTGCTGCTGTGCTCTCTGCCTGGGTCCATGCTCCACAGGTGGTCTCAGGGAAGACTGAGGAACATCCCTGTCCCTGCCGAAGGCCAAATTTCAGCTCCTTGTTTGTCCTGGCAGAGTAAGTTTTCTGAGGGACCAGGACGGAAAGATCCTATCTGCCTCAGGCAGTTGTCAAGTCTCTGCCTGGCCCTTGAGTCTAAGTCCTTAGGTGCGGATGCAGGATTTGCCCCCAACCCCACTTGGGTGCTAAGCACCGGAGGATATGGTGGCTGTGCCTGAGGCCAGCCTCTCTTCACCTGAAAACTTTCCATGGGTTTTCATATATAAGGTTATGCATCCTTCCCCCAGGGCATGTCAACCATGTTGTTTTATGGAGGGCCCAGGTTTTTCTGCCCTGTGCACCCACACCCATGTTGCACAGCCCTCTGCAGCCCCCTGGGGCTGCCTCAGTGCAGCTGCCCCCATCCTCCACCTGCCTTGGGCAGTCTGGTCCTGGCCCTGGCTGCTGGCCCGTGTCTCTGGCTGGGTGTTGCAGGGAGCCCCTGTGCCTGTTTAACTTAGTTATGTTGGTCAAGGGCTGCTCTGTACAGATCCGAGCCTCAGAGGCTCCCCCTCTCTCCTGCCAGTCTCTCAGTTGGAGAGGGGAGACCCACCAAACTAGCTCCAGTCATTCTTTTCTGCTCCCTCCCCCAGGACCCATCCCACTCTGCTTTGCCTTTTCTTCTTTCTTTTTTCCTTTTCTCCTGCTAGATTTTTGGAGTCTCTATCTTTTGAAGAGGACAATATTCTGTTGGAGTTCTGCAGGTGCTCTGCTTGGCTGAGTGGGACTGTGGATGTGAGTGTTGGTGCATTTGTGGGAGAGGGTGAGCTATGAGTATCCTTCTACTCCACCATCTTGGCTTCCTCAGTTCCAAGATTTTAATATGGGAAGAGGCATACATTCAACTAGCCTAAAGGGCAAAGGTACATCTACAAACAGTTACTCTCATTTCTAACCATGTTTCTTGGGGCCTATTTCAAGGTAAAGGAAGTTTGCAATAGAAAACGGAGTTGGAGCATGTGCCACCCCTTATATATATAGGTAAGCCTGTCTCCATAAAACAGAATCTCTCTGCACACAAGGTAGGTGAAGGAAGGTTTCCACACACATTCAAATCCCAGAATAGAACATGTTGAGAAACATTCCTTGAGCTAGCCTAAAGTACAAGGGTACATGTAGAAACACGGACCCAGATTTTTCAGCATGTTTATAGGTCCAGTTTCAATTAAAGGTAGCTTGCATTGGAAAACCGAGTTGGAGCTAGTGCTTCCCCTTATATATATGGGTAGGCCTGTCTCCCTAACACAGAATCTGTGTTCCCTACAAGTTAGATGAAGGACGGAGTGCACACACATTGGATCCCAGAATGGATATGTGGAGAAGAATTCATTCAGGTAGCCTAAAGGGCAAGTGTTTCTAACACTTACCCATATTTCTCAGCTTTTTTTCCTATAGCCACACACATTCGGATCCCTGTATGGAGCATATGGAGAGGCACTCTTTCATCTAGCATAAAAGGCATAGGTACATCTAGAAACACTTATCTGATAACTCAGCATGTTTCCTAGAGCCAATTTTAAGAGAAAGGCAGTTCGCACTGAAAAACAGATTTGGAGTGAGTGCCTCCAGATAGGTCACTTGCATAGTTCCTCTAACACAGGACACCTGTGTTCCCAACAAGCTATTTGAAGGAAGACTTCCAGACACATTCAGATCCCAGAATGGAGCATGCAGAGAGGCATTCTTTCACCTAACATAAAGGGCATGGGTACATCTAGAAACACTTACTCTGTTTTCTCAGCATGTTTCCTAGAGGCGGTTTCAAGGCACTGGCAGTTTGTGCTGGAAAACTGAGCTGGAAACAGTGCTTCCCCAAAGATATGTAAGTAGCATTTTTCTGGTAACCCAAAAACCCCATGTTACCCACTAGCTAGGGGAAGGATGTCTTATATGAACACTTACTCTGCTTTCTCAGCATGTTTCCTAGAGTTGGTTTCAAGGGAAAGTCACTTTGCACTGGAAATCCAATTTGGAGCAATTGCCTCCCGAAAGATAGGTAAGTTTCATAGTTCCCCTAACACAGAATTCCTGTGTTCCAAACAAGCTAGTTTAAGGCCAACTTCCACACACATTCGGATCCCACAATGAAGCATGTGGAGAGGAGTTCTTTCATTTAGCATAAAGAGTATGGGTACATCTAGCAATAAATTCTCTGATTTCTCAGCATGTTTCCTACAGCCGGTTTCAAAGGAAAGGCAGTTTGCTCCAGAAAACTGATTAGAAGCAAGCGCCTCTTGATGGATATGTAAATAGCATAGTTCTCATCAAACAGAAACCCTGTGTCCAAAGCAAGCTAGATGAAGGACAGCTTGCATATACATTAGGATCCCAAATGGACAATGTGGGGAGGTGTTCTTTCATGGAGCATAAAGGGCATGGGTACATCTAGAAAAACTTTCTGTGATTTCTCAGCATGTTTCCTAGAGCCAGTTTCAAGGGAATGGCACTTTGCCCTGGAAAATTGTGTTAGAGTGATTGCATCCCCATAGATATGTAACTAGAATAATTCCCCTAACACAGAAACCCAGTGTTCCCAAAACTCTGAGGGATGGCTTCCACACACATTTGGATCCCAGAATGGAGCATGGGGACAGGTGTTCTTTCAGCTTGCATAAAGGGAATGAGTACATCTAGAAATAATTCTTCGGATTTCTCAGCATGTTTACTACAGCCAGTTTCAAGGGAAAGGCAGTTTGCACTGGAAAACCGAGTAGGAACAATGCCTCCCCATGGATATGTAAGTAGTGTAGTTCTCATGCCACAGAAACCCTGTGTTCAAAGCAAGCTAGATGAAGGATCGCTTTCACACACATTAGGATCCCAGAATGGAGCATGTGGAGATTCGTTCTTTCTTCTAGCATAAAGGGCATAGGTATCTAAAGATAGTTAGTCTTAACTCTCCACATGTTTCCTCGAAGCAGTTTCAAGGGAAAGAAAATAGCGCTGGAAAACTGAGTTGGACTGAGTGCCTCCGTATTGATTTGTAAATAGAGTATTCCTCTAACACAGAAACTCAGTGTTCCCAACAAACTAGTTGAAGAATAGCTTACATACACATTTGGATCTCAGAATGAAACATGTAGAGAGGCATTAAGTTCATCTAGCATTTAGAGGATTGGTACATTTAGAAACAATGACTCTGAATTCTTAGCATGTTTCATAGGGCCTGTTTCAAGACAAAGGTAGTTTGCGCAGGAAAACTATTTTGGAGCGAGTGCCTCCCATCCATTTGTAGGTAGAGAGTTCCTCCAACACAGAAACAATGTGTTCCCATCAAGCTTGGTTAAAGAAGTCTTCCACACATATTCAGATATCAGAATGGAACATGTGGAGAAGAGTTCTTTCTTCTAGCTCAAAGGGCATGGGTACGGCTAGAAACAATTACTCTGATTTCTCAGCGTGTTTCCCAGAGCCGGGTTAAAAGGACAGGCAGTTTACTCTGGAAAACCAAGCTGGAATGTGTGATTCCCCATATGTTTGTAAGTTGCGAAGCTCCACTAACACAGAAAATATGTGTTCCCAACAAGCTAAGTGAAGGACAGCTTCCACACACACTCGGATCCCAGATAGGAACATGTGGAGAGGCGTTCATTCATGTAGCATAAAGGGCATGATTAGATTTAAAAACCATTACTCTGATTTCCCAGCATGTTTCCTTGAGCCGGTTTCAAGGGAAAGGAATTTTGACCTGGAAAACTATGTAGGAGTGATTGCCTCCCAATTGGTCTCTAAGTAACATTGTTCCCTTAATATAGTAACTATGGTTTTCCAACAAGTTAGATTAAGGAAATCTTCCCAACATTCGGTTCCCAGAATGGAACATGTGGAGAAGCGTTCATTCATCTAGCTGAAAGGCATATGTACATTTAGAAACACTCTGAATTCTCAGCAAGTTTCCTGGAGCTGGTTTCAAGGGAAAGGCAGTTTTTCCTGGAAAACTGAGTTGGAGCTATTGCCTCCCCATACGTATATAACTTGTGTAGTTCCCCTAACTCAGAATCTCTGTGTTCCCAACCAGATAGTTGACGGACAGCTTCCACAGACATTCGTATTCCAGAATGGAACATGTGGTGAGTCGTTAATTCATCTAGCAGAAAGGGAATGTATACATCTAGAAACACTTTTATTTCTCAGCATGTTTCCTAGAGCAGGTTTCGAGGGAAAGGCAGTTTGCCTGGAAAACAGAGTTGGAGTAAGTTCCTCCATATAGGTTTGTAAGTAGAGTAGTTCCCACAACACAGGAACTATGTTTTCATAACAAGCTGGGTGAAGGAGGCCTTACACCCACATTTGGATCCCAGAATAGAACTTGTGGAGAAGTGTTCATTCATCTTGCACAAAGGGCTTGGGTACATCTAACACAAACACTCAGATTTCTCAGCAAGTTTCCTAGAGCAGGGTTCAATGGAACAGCAGTTTGTGCTGGAAAACAGTTGGAGCTCCTGCATCCCCATATGTATTAATGTAATGTAGTTACTTTAACACAGAAACTATGTGTTCTGAACAAGCTATGTGAAGGACGGCTTGCACACATATTCTGAACCAAATATGGAACTTGTGGACTGGCATTATTTCATCTAGCACAAAGGGCATCTGTACAGCTATAAACACTCTGAATTCTCAGCCTGTTTCCTAGAACCAGTTTTAAAGGAAAGGCAGTTTGCACTTCAAAACCAAGTTGGAGTGATTGCCACGCCATACATATGTAAGTAGCATAGTTCGGCAAACTTCAAAACACTGTGTTCCCAACAAACTATTTGAAGGAAGGCTTCCACACATATTCATATCCCAGAATGGAGCTGTGGAGAAGCATTCTTTCATCTAGCATAAAGGTCATGAATATATCTATGAACACTTAATCTGATTTCTCAGCATGTTTCTCACAGCCGGTCTCAAGGGAAAGGCAGTTTGCAATTCAAAACCGAGTTGGAGCGAGTGTCTCCCAATAGATATGCAAGTAGCTTAGTTCCCCTAACACAGAACACCTGTTTTTCCAACAAGCTAGTTGAAGGGTGTCTTCCACACACATTCGGATCCCAGTATGGAGCAAATGGAGAGGCTTTCTTTCATCTAGCATAAAGGGCATAGTTACATCTAGAAATACTTACACTTATTTCTCAGCATCTTTCCTACAGTTGTTTCCACGGGAAAGGCAGTTTGCCTGGAAAACCGTCTTGGAGCAAGTGCCTCCTCATCGATAGGTAAGTAGTGTAATTCCCATAAAACAAAACACATGTGTTCCAAACAAACTAATTTAGCAGGACATCCACGCAGATTCAGATCACAGAATGGAGAATGTGGAGAGGCATTCTTTCATCTAGTATAAAGCACTTGGGTACAACTAGAAACAAATTCTCTGATATTTCATCATGTTTCCTAGAGTCAGTTTCAACGGAAAGGCAGTTGGCAATGGAAAACAGTATTGGAGCTAGTGCCTCCCCATAGATAATTAAGTAGAATACTTCCTCTAACATAAAAACCTGGTATTCCCAAAAAGCTGGATGAAGGAAGACTTCCACACACATTAGGATTCGAGAATGGAGCATGGGGATATCCATTCTCTCATCTAGCATAAAAAGCATGGGTATATCTAGAAAAACGTACTCTGATTTCTCAGCATGTTTCCTAGGGCTGTTTTCAAGGGAAAGGAAGCTTGTGCAGGAAAAAATAGTTGGAGCAAGTCCCTCCCCATAAATAAGTAAGTAGCATAGTTCCTTTAACACAGAACACCTGTGTGACCAACAATCTTTTGAGAGCAGCTTCCACACACATTCAGATCCCAAATGGAGCATGTGGAGAGGCGCTATTTCATCTAGCATAAAGAGCATGGTTACATCTAGAAAAACTTACTGTGATTTCTCAGCATGTTTCCTAGAGCCTTTTTAAAGGGAATGGCTGTTTGCTCTGGATATACGAGTTGAAGTAAATGCCTCCCCATAGATATTTAAGTTGTGCAGTTCCCAAAACACAGAACAACTCTGTTCCCAACAAGCTATATGAAGGAAGGCTTCCACACTCATTTGGATCCCAGAATGGAGCATGTGGAATGTCGTTCTTTCATCTAGCATAAAAGGCATGGGTATACTAGAAACACTTAGCCTGATTTCTCAGCATATTTCCTACAGCTGTTTCAAGGGATAGGCCATTTGCATTAGAAAACCTAGTTGGAGCGAGTGCCTCCCAAAATATAGGTAAGTAGTGTAATTCCCCTAACTCAGAACACCTATGTTCCCAACAAAGTAGTTGAAGGACGGCTTCCACACATATTCAGATGCCAAAATGGAGCATGTGGAGAGTCTTTCTTTCTTCTATCATAAAGGGCATGTGTACATCTAGTAATAGTTACTCTGATCCCTCAACATGTTTCCTAGAGTTGGTTTGCAGGGAAAGGCAGTTTGTGCTGGAAAAACTGAGTACCAGCAAGTGCCTACTCACAGATATTTATGTAGCGTAGTTCAGTTAACCCAGGAGCACTGTGTTAAAAATAAACAACCTGAAGGACAGCTTCCACACACATTGAGATCTCAGATATGAGAATGTGGAGAGTGGCATATTCATTCAGCATAAAGGACCTGGGTACATGTAGAAACAATGACACTGATTTAATAAAGTGTTTCCTTCAGCCGGTTTCCAAGTAAAGTCAGTGTGCACTGGAAAGCCGAGCTGGAGTGCCTCCCTATAGATATGTAAGTAGCATAGTTCCCTCTCATCAAAAATTCGGTATTACAAACAAGGTAGGTGAAGGATGGCTTCCACACACATTCAGATCTGAGAATGGAACAAGAACAGAGGCATTGCTGCACCTAGCATCAAGGGCTGGGCATCATCTATAAACACTGACTGTGATTTCTCAGATGTTTCTTAGAGTCACTTTGCAAGGAAAGGCAGTTTGTGCTGGGAAAACAAGTAGGAGGAGCTTCTTCCTGTAGAAATGTAAGTTGCTTTGTTCCCCTCAAGCAGAAACTATATGTTCCCAACAAGGTTGGATAAGGACGATTTCCACACATATTCAGATCTGAGAATGGAACAAGAAGAGAGGCATTGCTGCATGTAGTATCAATGGCTGGGGAATATCTGGACACACATACTGTGATTTCTCAGCATATTTCCTAGAGCTGGATTGTAAGGAAAGGCAGTTTGCACTGGAAAACCGAGTTGGAGTGAGGGCCTCCCCATGGATATGTAACTAGCATAGTTCCCCTCAAGCAGAAACTCTGTGTTCCCAAGAAGGTAGGTGAAGGACTGCTTCAACACACATTCTGATCTGAGAATTAAACAAGGAGCGAGGTGTTGCTCCATCCAGCATCAAGGGCTGCGGGACATCTGGAAACACTCACTGTGATTTCTCATCATGTTTACTAGAGCTGGTTTGGAAGGAAAGGCAGTTTGTGCTAAAAAACTAAGTTGAAGCGAGGGCCTCCCCATAGATATGTAAACCATGTTCTTCCACTCAAACAGAAACTCTGTGTTCCCAACAAGTTAGATGAAGGATGGCTTCCTCACACACTCAAATCTGAGAATGGAACAGTGAGAGAGGCTTTGCTGCATTTAGCACCAAGGGCTGGAGGTCATCTAGAAACACTGACTGTGATCTATCAGCATGTTTCCTTGAGCCTGTTTCCAAGAAAAGGCAGTTTGTGCAAGAAAACTAAGTTGGAGCTAGAACCTCCCTATAAACATGTAAGTAGCATACTTCCCCTCAGGTAGAAACTCTGTGTTCCAAACAAGGTAGGTGAAGGACGGTTTCCACACACAATCAGATCTGATAATGGAACAAGGAGAGAGACGTTGTTACATCTAACATCAGGGATGGGGGATATCTAGAAATAATGACTGTGATTTCTCAGCATGTATCCTTGAGCTGGATTGCAAGGAAAGGCATTTTGTGCTGGAAAAAAGAGTAGACGTGAATCCATTTGAGTAGATATGTAAGTAGAATAGTTCCACGCAAGCCAAAACACAATGTTCCCTAAAAGGAAGGTGAAGGACGACTTCCACACACACAGATCTGAGAATGGAACATTGAAAGAGGCATTGCTCCATCTAGCATCAAGTGCGAGCAGATATTAAGAATCACTGACTGTGATTTCTAAATATGTTTCCTAATGCCGGTTCCCAAGGAAAGGCAGTATATGCCAGAACAACGAGTTTGAGCAAGTGCCTGCCCATACATATGTAAGTAGCATAGATCGCCTCAAGCAGAAGCTCAGTGTTCGAAACAAGGTAAGGGAAGGACGTCTTCCACACAAATTCAGATCTGAGAATCTAATAAGGAGAGTGGTGTTGCTGCATCTAGCATCAAGGTCTTAGGGACATCTAGAAACACTGTCTGATATATCACCATGTTTCCTAGAGCCGGTTTGCAAGGAAAGGCAGTTTGCAGTGAAAAATCGAGTTGCAGCAAGGGCTTCCCCATAGATATGTAAGTCACGTAGTTCCCCTCAAACAGAACCTCTGTGTTCCCAACAAAGTATGGAAAGGCCAGCTTCCACACACATTCCGATCTGAGAATGATAAAAGAAAAGAGCTGTTGCTGCATCAAGCATCAAGGGCTGGCAGATAGCTAGAAACAGTGGCTGTGATCTCTGCATATTTCCTTGAGCTGGTTTGTAAAGAAAGGCAGTTTGCAATGACAACTAATTTGGAGTGAGTGTCTTCCCATATATATGCAAGAATTCTAGTGCCCCTAAAGCAGAAAATCTTTGTTCCCAACAAGGTAGGTGAAGGACGACTTCCACACACATTGAGATCTGAGAATGGAACAAGGAGGGAGGTGTTACTGCATCTAGCACCAAGTGCTAGGGGACATCTGGAACTCTGATTGTGATATCTCTACATGTTTCCTTGAGCCAGTTAGCAAGGAAAGGCAGTTTGCACTTGAAATCTAACTTGGAGAGAGTGCTTCACCATTGATATGTAAGTAGCATTGCTCCACTCCAGCAAACACTCAGTGATCCCAACAAGGTAGTTGATCAATGGCTTTCACATATATTTATCTCTAACAATGGAAAAAGGAGGGAGGCGTTGCTGTATCTTGCTTCAAAGGCTAGGGGACATCTAGAAACACTGACTGTAATTTCTCTGCATGTTTTCTAGAGACGGTTTTCAAAGAAAGGCAGTTTGCATTGGAAAAACGAGCTGGAGTGAGTGACTCCCCATAGATATGTAGTTAGCATACTTCCCCTCATGCAGAAACTCTGTGTTCCAAAGAAGGTAGGTGAAGGATGGCTTCCACACACACTGTGATCTGAGAATGGAACAAGGAGAGAGGCATTGCTGCATCTAGCATCAAGGGCTTGGGGACATCTAGAAACACTGACTGTGATATCTCAGCATGTTTCCTAGAGCCAGCTTGCAAGGAAAGGCAGTTTGCTTGAAAACGGTGTTGGAGAGATTGCCTCCCTTTTGATACATAAGTAGCGCAGATTACCTCAATCAGAAACTCTGTGTTCCCAACAAGGTAGGGGAAGAACGACTTCCACACACATTCTGATCTGAAAATAGAACAAGGAGAGAGGCATTGCTGCATGTAGCATTAAGTGCTTGGTGACACCAAGAAACAATGACTGTGAATGCTCAGCAATTTCCCTAGAGCCTGTTTGCAAGGAAAGGCAGTTTGCAATGGAAAGCAGAGTTGGAGCGAGTGTCTTCCAATAGATTTGTAAGTAGAATAGTACCCCTCAGGCAGAATCTCGCTGTTCCCAACAAGGTAGGTGAAGGAAGGACTCCAATCACACTCAGAGCTGAAAATGGAACAAGGAGAGAGGCATTGCTGCATCTAGAATCAAGGACTGGGAGACATCTAGAAACACTGACTGTGATTTCTCAGCATATTACTTAAACCTGGTTTTCAAGAAAAGGCAGTTTGCAATGGAAAACTGAGTTGGAGCGAGTGCCTCCCCATAGATATTAAAGTAGTGTAGTTCACCTCAAAAAGAAAGTTGATATTCCCAACAAGGTAGGTGAAGGACGGCTTCCACACACATTCAGATCTCAGAATTGAACAAGGAGAGAGGCTTTGCTCCATCTAACATCAAGGGCGAGTGGATATCCAGAATCACTGATTGTGATTTCTCAATTTATTTCCTAATGCCGGTTGCCAATTAAAGGCAGTATACTCTAGAACAGCGAGTTTGAGCAAGTGCCTCCCCATACGTATGTAAGTAGCATAGTTCCCCTCAAACAGAAACTCAGTGTTCACAAAAGGTAAGGGAAGGACGGCTTCCACACAGATTCAGATCTGAGAATGGAACAAGGAGAGAGGCAATGCTGCATCTAGCATCAAGGGCTGAAAGACATCTAGAAACACTGATTGTGATCTTTCTGCATGTTTCCTAGAGCCTGTTTCCAAGAAAGGCAGTTTGCACAAGGAAACAAAGTTGCAGCCAGAACCTCACAACAAATATTTAAGTGGAGTACTTCCCCTCTTGCAGAAACTCTGTGTTCCAAAAAAGGTAGGTGAAGGACAGCTTCCGCACACATTCAGATCTGAGAATGGAACAAGGAGGGAGGCATTGCAGCATCTAGCATCAAGGGCTGAGGGACATGTAGAAACACTGACTGCGATCTCTCAGCATGTTTCCTAGAGCCGGTTTGGAAGGAAAGGCAGTTTCCGTTGGAAATGCAAGTTTGAGCGAAGGTCTCCCTCTAGATATGTATGTCATGTAGTCCCCCTCAAGTAGAAACTCTGTGTTCCCAACTAGATAGCTGAAGGACAGCTACAAAACACATTCAGGTCAGAGAATGGAACAGAGAGAGGTGTTGCTGCATCTAGCATCAAGGGCTTAGGGACATCTAGAAACATTATCTGTGATCTATCATGTTTCCTAGAGCTGGTTTAAGAGGAAAGGCAGTTTTCAGTGAAAAATCGAGTTGCAGTGAGGGCTTCCCGATAGGTATGTAAGTCACGTAGTTCCCCTGAAGCAGAAACTCTGTGTTCCCACAAAGTATGTGAAGGCTGGCTTCCACACACATTCAGATCTGAGAATGGAACAAGAAAACAGGCGTTGCTGCATCTAGCTTCGAGGGCTGCAGGACATCTAGAAACACTGACTCTGATATATCAGCATGTTTCTTAGAGCCAGTTTGCAAGGAAAGGTAGTTTGGACTGAAAATCGATTTCCAGTGATGGCTTCCCCATAGATAATTAAGTCACATATTTTCCCTAAAGCAGAAACTTTTGTTCCCTACAAGGTAGCTGAAGGAAGGCTTCCTCACACACTCAAACCCGAGAATGAACAAGAAGAGAGGTGTTTCTGCATTTAACATCAAGGGCTGGAGGACAGCAAGAAATACTGACTTTGACTCTCAGCATGTATCCTGGATCTGGATTGCAAGGAAAGTATTTTGTGCTGGAAAACCAGGTAGGAGTGAGTCCCTTTGAATAGTTACGTAAGTCACATAGTTTCCTGCAAACCGAAAATCTGCATTCCCAACAAGGAAGTTGAAGGAAGGCTTCCAACACATTCAGATCTGAGAATGGAACAAGGAGAGAGGCGTTGCTGCATCTAGACCAAGGATTGGGGGACATCTAGAAACATTGACTCAGATATATCAGCATGTTTCCTAGAGCCGGTTTGCAAGGAAAGGCAGTTTGCTGGAAAACTGTGTTGGATAGAGTGCCTCCCCATAGCTATGTAAGTAGTGTAGTTCCTCTCAAGCAGAAACTCTCTGTTTCCAACAAGTATGTGAAAGATGACTTCCACACACATTCAGATCTGAGAATGCAACAAGGAGAGAGACGTTGCTGCATCTAGCATCAAGGGATTGGGAACATCTAGAAACACTGACTGTGATCTTCTAGCATTTTTCCTAGATCCGCTTTACAAGGAAAGGCCACTTGCATGGGAAAGCCGAGTATGAGCGAGTGCCTATCAAGAGATATGTAAGTTGCATAGTTCCCCTTAAGCAGAAACTCTGTGTTCCCAACAAGGTAAGTGAAGGACGGCTTCCATACACATTCAGATCTGAGAATGGAACAAGGAGAGAGGCATTGCTGCATCAAGCATCAAGGGCTGTGGGACATGTAGGAAGAATGACTGTCATTTCTCAGCATGTTTCCTAGTGCCAGTTTACAAGGAAAGACTGTTTTCACTGGAAAACCGAGTTGGAGCGAGTGCCTCCCCATATATATGTAAATAGTGTAGTTCACCTTAAGCAAAATATCTATGTTCCCAACAAGATAGGTGAAGGACGGCTTCCACACACATTCAGATGTGAGAATGGAACAAGGAGAGAGTCTTTGCTGCATCTAGAATCAAGGGTTGGGGAACATCTAGAAACAATGTATGTGATCTACCAGCATGTATTCTAGAGCTGGTTTGTAAGGAAAGGAAGTTTCTACTGGAAACATGAGTTGGAGCGAGGGCCTCCCCATAGCTATGTAAGTAGCATAGCTCACCTGAAGCAGAATGTCTATGTTCCCAACAAGGTAGGTGAAGGGCTGCTTCCATACACATTCAGATTTGAGAATGGAACAAGGACAGAGGCGTTGTTGCATCTAGCATTAAGGGCTGGGAGACACCAAGTAAGAATGACTGTGATCTCTCAAAATTTTTCCTAGAACATGTTGGCAACAAAAGGCAGTTTGCAATGGAAAGCCGAGTTGGAGCGAATGCCTCCCAATAGATATGTAATTAGCATGTTTCCTCTCAAACAGTAAGTCTGTGTTCCCAACAAGCTAGTTGAAGGACAGCTGCAACACACATTCATATCTGAGAATGGAACAGGGAGAGTGGCATTGCTGCATCTAGAATTAAGGGCTGGGGGACATCTAGAAACACTGACTGTGATCTCTCAGCATGTTTCATAGAGCTGGTTTGCAAGAAAAGGCAGTTTCTGCTGTAAAAGCAGTTAGAGCATGTATCCCCCAATACACATGGAAGTAGTGTACTTCCCCGCAAACAGAAACTCTGTGTTCCCAACAAGGAAGGTCAAGGACGGCTTCCTCACACATTCAGATCTGAGAATGGAACAAGGATAGAGGCGTTGCTGCATCTAGCATCAGGGGCTGGGTACATCTCACAACACTTACTTTGATTTCTCCACATGTTACCAAGAGCCAGTTTGCAAGGAAATGCATTTTGCATTAGAAAACCGAGTTGGAGAGAGTGCCTCCCAATAGATATGGAAGTAGTGTTATATCCCTGAAGGAGAAACTGTGTTCCCAACAAGTATTTGAAGAAAGGCTTCCACACACATTCAGATCTGAGAATGGAAGAAGTAGAGAGGCTTTGCTGCATCTATATGCATCTGTAAGCTAGATGAAACAATGCCTCTCCACATGCTTCATTTTAGAATCTGCATGTTTGTGGAAGCCATCCTTCTCTTAGCTTGTTGGCAACATGGAGATTCCGGTTATGAAAACTATGCTACTTATATATCTATAGGCATGCACTGACCAATCTCAGTTTTACAGCCAAAGTGCCTTTCCCTTATAACCTGTTCTAGAAAACATACTGAAAATTCATTGTAAGTGATTCTACATGTACCCATGCTGTTTATGCTAGATGATTCACTGGCTCTCCCCATGCTCCATTCTGGGATGTGTATGAATGTGGAAGACCTCCTTCACCTAGCTTGTTGGGAACACAGAGTTTCTGTGTTAGGAGAACTAAGCTACATTCCTATCAATGATGAGGCACTGACACCAAGTCTGTTTTCCAGCATAAAACTCCTTTCTTGGAAATCGGGCCTAGGAAACATGCGGAGAAATCTGAGTAATTGTTTCTAGAAATACTCGTGCCCTGTATGCTAGATGTAAGAACGCATTTCCACATGCTCCGTAATGGGACCCAAATGTGTTTGGAAGCCATAGTTCACCTAGCTTTTTGAGAACAAAGATTTTCTGTGTTACAGGAAAAATGCCACATAAATATCTATGGGGAAGCACTTGCTCGAACTCAGTTTTCCAGGGCAAACTGCCTGTCCTTTAAGAAAGGCACTAGGAAACATGCGGAGAAATCAGTGTATATGTTTCTAGATATACCCAAGAAATGTATGCTTAATGAGTGAATGCCTCTCTGCATGTTTCTTTCTGCAATCCGAATGTGTGTAGAAGCCATTCTTCACCTGTCTTGTAGGGAACAGAGAGTTTCTGTGTTAGGGGACTGAACTACTTACATATATATGGGGAGGCACTCACTCTAACTCGGTATTCCTGCACAAACTGCCTTAAACTTGAAAACTGCTCTAGGAAACATGCTGAGAAATCAGAGTATGTGTCTTAGAGATAACCATTTCCTGTAGGTTAGATTAATGAACGCCTGTCCACATGCTCCATTCTGGGATCTGAAAGTGTGTGGACGCCATCTTTCACCTAGCTTGTTGGGAACACAGAGTTACTGGGCTAGGGCATCTATGCTACTTACACACCTATGGGCATGCACTCACTCCAGCTTGGTTTTCCAATGGAAATTGCCTTTCCCTTGAAACTGGCTCCAGGAAACATGCTGAGAAATCAGAGTAAGGGTTTCTGGATGTGCCCATGCCCTGTATGCTAGATGTAAGAACACACCTCCACATGCTCCATTGTGGGATCTGAATGTGTGTGGATGCTGTCCTCCACCTAGATTGTTGGTAACACAGAGTTTCTGGGCTAGGGGATCTACACTACTTGCATACCTATGGGTATTCACTCGCCCCAACTTGGTGTTCCAGCACAAAATGCTTTTCTCTTAAAACTGACACTAGGGAACATGCTGAGAAGTCATAGTAAGTGTTTCTAGATGTACACATTCCCTATACACTGGATGAATGAACACCTCTCCACATGCTCCATTATGGTATCCGAGTATTTGAAGAAGCCATCCTTCACCTAGCTTGTTGGGAAAACATAGATTCTGGGTTAGGGGAACTACGCTACTTACATACCATTGTTTAGGCACCCCGCAACTATTTTTCCCAGCGCAAACTGTCTTTCTCTTAACCCAGCATAAGGAAACATGCTGAGATTTCAAGGTAATTGTTCCTACTTGTACCCATGCCCTGTATCCTAGATGAATGAAGGTCTCTCCACATGCTCTCTTCTGCGATCTGAATGTGTGTGGAAGCCATCCTTCACCTAACTTGTTGGTAACACAGAGTTTATGTGTTAGGGTTACTATGCTACTTACATACCTATAGAGAGGCAGTTGCTTCAACTCGGTTTTCCAGCACAAAGTGTCTTTCCCTTGAAACTGGCTCTAGGACAGATGCACAGAAATCAGAGTAATTGTTTGTATATATAACTATGCCATGTATGCTATTTGAATGAATGCCTCCCCACATCCTCTATTCTTAGATTGCAATATGTTTGGAAACAACCCTGCACCTAACTTGTTGGGAACACAGAGTTTCTGTGTTAGGGTAACAACGCCACTTACATATCTGTGGGCAGGAACTCGTTCGAACTCAGTTTTCCAGGGCAAACGACCTTTCCTTTGACATCGGCTCTAAGAAGCATCTTGAGTTATCAGAGTATGTGTTTCTAGATATAACAATTAAATGTATGATAGATGAATGAACGCCTCTCTACATGCTCCATTCTGGGATCCGAATATGTGTGGCAGCTGTTCTTCATCTAAATTATTGAGAACTCTAAGTTCCTGTGTTAGGGGATCTACTCTGCTTACATATCAATGGGGAGAAAATTACTCCAACTCGTTTTTCCAGGGCAAACTTCCCTTCCTTTTAAACCGGCTCTTGGAAACATGCTGAGAAATCAGTGTTTCTAGATGTACCCATGCCCTGTATACTAGATGAATGAACGCTTCTCCACATGCTCCATTTTGGGATCCGAATGTGTGTGGAAGCTGTCCTTCACCTAGCTTGTTGTGAACATATACATTCTGTGTTATGGGAACTAGGCTACTTATATACCTATGGGCATGCACTTGATCCAACCAGGTTTTCCAATGCAAACAGCCTTTCCCTTGAAACCTGTTTTAGAAAACATGATGAACGGTCAGAGTAAGTGTTCCTACATGTCCCCATGACCTGTATGCTAGATGAATGAATTGATCTTGCCGTGCTCCATTCTGGGATCTGTATGGCTGTGGAAGACTTCCTTCACTGAGCTTGTTGGGAACACAGAGTTTCTGTGTTAGGAGAACTCAGCTATATTCATACCTATGGGGAGACACTGGCTCCACATCAGTTTTCCAGTGCAAAATGCCTTTCCTTTGAAATCGGGTTTAGGAATCATGCTGGTAAATCAGAGTAAGTGTTTCTAGATATATTCATACTTTGAATGCTACATAAATGAATGCCTTTCCACATGCTCCATTCTGGGATCTGAACGTGTGTGGAAGCCATCCTTCACCTAGCTTGTTTGCAATACAGAGTTTCTATCTTAGGGGAACTCCACTACTTACATACCTATGGAGAGGCACTCCCTCCACTCAGTTTTCCATCACAAACTGCCTTTCCCTTGAAAACGGCTCTATGAAGGATGCTGAGAAATGAGAGTAAGTGTTTCTAGATATACCCATGTGATGTATGCTAGTTGAATAAACGCCTCCCCACATACTTCATTCTTAGATCCCTATATAATTGGAAGCCATCCTTCACCTAGCTTGTTGGGAACACAGAGTTTCTGGCTTAGGGAAACTATGCTACTTACATATCTATGGGGAAGCACTCACTCCAACTCGGTTTTCCAGTGCAAACTATCTTTCCCTTGAAACTGGCTCTAAGAAACATGCTGAGAAATCAGAGTAAGTGTTTCTAGACGTTCTCATACCCTGTATGCTAGATGAATGAATGCCTTTCCACATGCTCCATTCTGGGATTCGAAAGTGTGTGGTAGTAGTTCTTTACCTAGGTTGTTGGTAACATATAGTTTATTGGTTAGGATATCTACACTACTTATATTAGTATGGAAAGGCACTCGCTCCACTCAGTTTTCCATTGCAAACCACCTTTCCCTTGAAAACGGCTCTATGAAAGATGCTGAGAAATGAGAGTAAGTGTTTCTAGATATACCCATGTGATGTATGCTAGTTGAATGAATGCCTCCCCACATATTCCATTCTTAGATCCCTATGTATTTGGAAGCTGTCCTTCACCTAGCTTGTTGGTAACACAGAGATTCTGTATTAGGGGAACTGTGCTACTTACATACCTATGTGGAGGCACCCACTACAACTCAGTTTTCCAGTGCAAACTGCATTTCCCCTGAACCCAGCTCTAGGGAACATGCTGAGTGTTTCTAGATATACCCATGCCCTGTATGCTAGATGAATGAACGCCTCTTCACATACTACATTCTGGGATCAGAATGTGTGTGGAAGCCATCCTTCACCTAGATTGCTGGGATCACAGTTTCTGTTCTAGGGGAAGTAATCTACCTACATATCTATGGGAAGGAACTGGCTCCAACTGTGTTTTCCAGCACAAAATACATTTCGCTTGAAACTGGCTGTATGAAACTTGCAGAGATATCAGAGTAAGTGTTTCTAGACATATTCATGCCCTGAGTGCTAGATGAAGGAGTCTCTCTCCACATATTCCACTCGGATCCGAATGTATGTGGAAGCCGTCCTTCACCTAGCTTGTTGGGGACATGGAGTTTCTGTCTTAGGGGAATTACACTACTTATATATTTATGGGTAGGCACAAGCTGCAACTCGGTTTTTCAGTGCAAACTGTCTTTCCATTAATACCGGCTTTAGGATAAACGCTGAGAATTCAGAGAGTGTTTCTACATGGACTCATGCCCTGTATGCTAGATGAATGAAGGCATCTCCACATGGTTCATTCTGGGATCTGAATGTTTGTGGAAGACGTCCTTCATCTGGATTGTTGGGAACACAGATTTCTGTGTTCAGGGATTTACACTTCTTACAAATCTATATGAATGCACATACTCCAACTCGGTTTTCCTGTGCAAATTGCCTTTCCCTTGAAAACGGCTTTAGGAAAGATGCTGAGAAATCAGATAAGTGTTTCTAGATATACCCATGCCATGTATGCTAGTTGAATTAACTCATACCCACATACTCCAATGTTAGTTCCCAACATGATTTGAAGCAATCCTTCAACTAGCCTGTTGGGAACCCAGAGTTTCTGGGTAAGGAGAGCAAAGCCATTTACATATATGTGGGCAGGCACTGGACCGAAGTCAGTTTTCCAGGACAAATGGGCATTCCTTTGATATCGGCTCTATGAAACATATTGAGAAATCAGAGTATGTGTTTCTAGATATAACCATTACCTGTACGATAGATGAATGAACGCATCTCCACATGCTCCACTCTGGAATTTGAATGTGTGTGAATGCCATCTACGACTTGCTTGTTGGGAACAGAGTTTCTGTGATAGGGGAACTACACTACTTACATACCTGTTTGGAGTCACTAATTCCTTCTCTGTTTTCCAGCACAAACTGCCTTTCCCTTGGAAATGTCACTAGGCAAAATGCTGAGAAATCATAGTAAGTGTTTCTAGTTATACCTATGCCCTGTATGCTAGACAAATGAACACCTCTTCACATGATCCATTCTAGGATCCGAATGTGTTTGGAAGCCATCCTTCACCTAGCTTGTTGGGAACACAGACTCTCTGTGGTTGGGGAAAAGCTCTACTTACATACCTATGAGTATGCACTCTCTCCAAATCGGTTTTCCAGCACAAATTGCCTTTCTCTTGAAACCTGCTCCAGGAAACATGCTGAGCAATCAGGATAAGGGTTTCTAGATGTACACCTGCCCCTTGTGCTAGATGAATGAACGCTTCTTCACATGTTCCATTTTGAGTTTCTAATCTGTGTGGAAGCAGTCCTTCACCTACCTTGTTGTTAACATGGAGTTTCTGGGATAGGGGCACTGGCCAAACGGTATATATAAGGGAAGGCCCTCGATCCAACTCGACTTACCAGCACAAACTGCCTTTACATTGAAACCGGCTCAAGGAACCATTCCGAGAAGCAGGGTATGTATTTCAAGATATACTTTCCATTTTGAGCTACGTTAGACAATGCTTCTCGTCATGTTCCATTCTGGGATCTGAATGTGTGCGTAAGCCAACCTTCACAAACCTTGTTGTGAACACAGAGTTACTGGGTTAGAGCCAATGGCCTACCTATATATATTAGGGGAGAGCCTCACTCCAAGACATTTATTAGCACAAACTGCCTTTACCTTGAAACTGACTATAGGAAACATGCTGAGAATTCAGGGTAATTGTTTCTAGATGTACACTTGCTCTCTGTGCTAGATAAATGAATGTTTCTCCACATTTTCCATTCTGACATTCGAATGTGTGTGCAAGCCCTCCTCACATACCTTGTTCAGAACACGGAGTTTCTGTATTAAGGGCACTAGGCTACTTATATATATGAGGAGGCACTCACTCCAACTCAATTTTCCAGCGCAAACAGCCCCTACCTTGAAACTGGCTCGATGAAACATGCTGAGAAATCAGGCAAAGTATTTCCACGTGTAACCTTGCCCACTCTACTAGAATGAAAGAATGCTTCTGTGATCCTAATGTGTGCAGAAACCGTGATTCACATACCTTGATCCGAACACAGAGTTCCTGGTTTAGGGGCACTGGCCTACCTATATATATTAGGGGAGGCACATGCTCCAACTCAGTTTTCCAGTGCAAACTGCCTTTACCTTGAAACCTACTCTAGACAACATGCTTAGAAATGAGGGTAAGTGTTTCCAGATGTACACTTGCCCTTTGTGCTAGATGAATGAATGCTTCTCCACATGTTCCATTCTGGGAACTGAATGTGTGTGGAAGCTGTCCTTTACCTAGCTTGTTGGGAACACAGAGGTTCTCGGTTAGGGGCACTAGCCAACCTATGTATATTATGGGAGGTAATCACTCCAACTCAGTTTTCCATTGCAAACTGCCTGTACCTTGAAACTGAGTGTAGAAAGCATGCTGAGAAATCAGGGTAACTCTTTCTATATGTACCATTTCCCTTTGTGCTAGATGAATGAACGATTCCCCTAATGTTCCATTTTGGGATCCAAATGTGTGTGGAAGTCATTCTTCACCTGTGTTGTTTGTAGCAAACAGTTTTTCGGTTAGTGACACTGGCCTACCTATATATGTAAGGGGAGACAATCGCTCCAACTTGGTTTTCCAGCGCAAAAGCCTTTACCTTGAAACCTGCTCTAGGAAATATGCTGAGAAATCATGGTTAGTATTTTCAGAAGTACTCTTGCCCTTTGTGCTAGCTCAATGAATGCTTCTCCACCTGTCACATTCTGGGATCCAAATGTATGTGTAAGCCACCCTTCACCTACCTTGTTGGGAAAAAAGGGTTTCTGGGTTAGGGGTAATGGTCTACCTGTAATAAAAGTGGAGTGAATCACTCCAACTCGGTTTTCCAGCACAAACTGTGTTTACATTGAAACCATCCCTAGAAATCATGCTGAAAAATCAGGGTAGGTGTTTCTAGAGGTACTCTTGCACTTTCTGCTTGATGAATGAACACTTCTGCACATCTTTAGTTCTGGGATCAGACTGTGTTTGGAAGCAGCCTTTCACCTACTTTATTCTGAATGCAGTGTTTTTCAGTTAGTTGCATTGGCCTACCTATTTATAGAAGGGGAGGCACTCACTCTAACTTGGTTTTCCAGAGCAAACTGCCTTTACATTGAAACCCACTCTAGGAAGCATGCTGAGAAGTCAAGGTACTTGTTTCTAGATGTATATTTGCCCTTTGTGCTAGCTGAAAGAAAGCTTCTCCACATGTTCCATTCTAGCATCCGAATGTGTGTGTGTAAGGCAACCTTCACCTACCTTGTTCAGAACACAGAGTTTCTGGTTTAGAGGCACTGGCCTACCTCTGTATGTAAAAAGGGGAGTGACTCTCTCCAACTTAGTTTTCCAGCAAAATTGCGTTTACTTTGAAACCCTCTCTAGGAACCATGTTGAGAATTGAGGGTGTTTCTAGGTATGTCCACGCCCTTTCTGCTGCAAGAATGAACGCTTCTCCACTTGTTCCATTCTGGGATCTGAAAGTGTGTAGAAGCAGTCTTTCACCTACACTTTTGTGAAAATAGTTTCTGGGTTAGTGGAACTAGCCAAACTTTATATATAAGTGAAGAACACACTCCAACTCGGTATTCCAGCACAAACTGCCTTTACCTTGAAACCAGCTCAAGGAACATGATGAGAAAGGGTAAGTGTTTCTAGATGTAATCTTGCCTTTTGTGCTCGGTGAATGAACGCTTCCCTACATGATTCATTCTGGTATCCAAATGTGTGTCGAATCCTTCATTCACATACCTTGTTCTGAGCACAGAATTTCTCGGTTAGTGGCACTGGCCTGCCTATATATAAAAGGGGAGTCACTTGCTCCAACTCGGCTTTACAGAGCAAACTGGCTTTACTTTGAAACCAGCTTCAGGAAACATGCTGAGAAATGAGGGTAATTGCTTCTAGATGTACCCTTTTCTTTTGTGCTACGTGAATGAACGCTTCTTCACATGTAACATTCTGAGATTCATCTGTGTGTGGAAGCCTTCCTTCAACTACATTTTTATGAACACAAAGTTTCTCGGTTAGTGGCACTGGCCCACCTGTACATATAAGGGAGGCACTCTCTCCAACTGTTATCCAAAGCAAACGGCCTTTACTTTGAAATCGGCTGGAGGAAACATGCAGAGAAACCAGGGTATGTGTTTCTAGATGAACCCTTGTCCTTTGTGCTAGATAAATGAACACATCTCAACATGTTGCATTCCGACATCCCAATGTGTGTGGATGCTGTCATGTAACTACCATGTTGGGAAAACAGTTTCTGGGTTAGGGGGTCTGTCCTACCTTTATATATAATGGGAGGCACATGCTCCAACTTAGTTTTCCAGAGCAATCTGCCTTTACCTTGAAACGGCTTGAGGAAACATGATGAGAATTCAGGGTAAGTGTTTGTAGATGTACCCTTGTCCTTTGTGCTAGATGAATGAACGTTTCCACATGTTCCATTCTGGTATCCAAATGTGTGTGGAAGCCGTCCTTCAACAACCTTGTTGGGAACACAGAGTTTCTGGTATAGGGGCACTTGCCTGCCTATATATATATAAGCAGATTCACTTGCTCCAACATGGTTTTTGAGCACAAACTGCCTTTACATTGAAACCATCAATAGGAAACATGCTGAGAAATCAGGATAAGTGTTTCTAGATATATCCTTGCCCTTTGTGCTACATGAATAAACTCTTCAGCATATGTTCCATTCTGGGATCTGAATGTGTTTAGAAACCGTCCTTCAACTACCTTGTTTGGAACACACTGTTCCTAGGTTGTGGACACAAGCCTATATATATATGGCAGGACATATTCCAGCTCTGTTTTTCAGGGCATACTGCCTTTTCCTTGAAACCTGCTCTAGGAAACATGCTGAGAAATCAAGGCAAGTGTTCTCAATGTAATTTTGCCCTTTCTGCTAGATTACAGAATGCTCCTGCATATGTTCCATTATGGGATCCTAATGTGTGTGGAAGCTGTCCTTCACCTACCTTGTTTAGAACACAGAGTTTCTGGGTTAGGTGCACTGGCCTACCTGTATATAAAAGTGGAGTCACTCGCTCCAACACGGTTTTCAAGCACAAACTGCCATTACCTTGAAACTGTCTTTAGGAAGCTTGCTGAGAAATCAGGGTAAGTGTTTCTAGATGTACCCTTGTCCTTTGTGCTAGATGAATGATCGGTTCTACACATGTTCCATTCTGGGATCTGATTGTCTGTGGAAGCCGTCCTTCAACTACCCTGTTGGTAACACCTAGTTTATGGGTTAGTGACACTGGCCTACCTATATATATAAGGGGAGTCACTCATTCCATTTTGGTTTTTCAGCACAAACTTCCTCTCCCTTGAAACCAGCTCTTGGAAACTTGCTGAGAATTCACATTGTTTATACTTGTACCCTTCACTTTCAGTCTAGCTGAATGAAGGCTTTCCCACATGTTCCATTTTTTGATCCAAATGTGTGTGCAAGCCGCTATTCACCTACCATGTTGGGAACAAAATTATTTTGTGTTATGTTGACAGGCCTTCCTAAATACATAATGAGAGGCACTCTATCTAACTCGGTTTTCCAGCTCAAACCTCCTTTAGCTTCAAACCATCTCTACAGAACTTGATTTTTATTTCAGGGTAATTGTTTCTACATATACCATGCCTATTCTGGCTAGCTGAATGAACGCTTCTCCACATGTTCCAATCTGGGATCTGAATGTGTTGGAAGCTGTCCTTCAACTACCTTGTTGGAAACAGACTTTCTTTGTTAGGATGACAGGCTTACCTATGTACATAAGGGGAGCAATCACTCCAAATCAACTTTCCAGCACAAACTGCCTTAATTTGAAACTTTCTCTAGGAAACATGCTGAGAAATCAGAGTATGTGTTTCTAGATATATTTATGTTTTACATGAAGTTCTATGATTCATTTTGAGTTATTTTTACATAACGTGTAAGACTTAGGTCAAGGTTCATTTTTTTCTATGCATATCCAATTGTCCCAGTACCTTTGGTTGAAAAGACTTTTCAAAAGTTGTTTTTGTATCTTTGTCAAAAATCAGTTTCCTGTTCTTGGGTGGGGGCTATTTCTGGGTTTTCTATTCTGTTCCATTGACTTATGTGTCTATTGGCTAATATAAATTTTATGTAATGGTTCTAAATATTTCCTACTATACAATCTAGTCGCCTGTCTACTGTAGTCTCCTGTTCATTGCTGTCCTCAACCAGGGACTCTTATCATTATGTTCCTGGTGTAAGTTTTTTGCTTTGGGGTTTGTTTTTTATTTTTGGTCTATAAAGAAGATATAGAGAATCTTGAATATTATTCTATTTAATGGTATTTTGTGAATTTCCTTGTGAAGAATTTAGTCTCTTTATTAAGCTTTCTTAGAGGGAAAGCCCTCAGCCTCACCATTGAGTATATTAGCTGTGGGCTTTTCATATGTATCATTTATTATGTTGAGGTAGTTATCTTTTATTCCTTGTTTGTTAAGGGTTTACATAATTAAAAGGTGTTAAATTTTGTCAAATGCTCTTTCTGCATAAATTGAGATTATCATGGGTTCCCTTCATCTTTATTCTGCTACTGTGGTATATTAAATTGATTAATATTTGTATGTTGAACCATTCTTGCATTCCAGGAATAAATTCCACTTGGTCACAGTGTATAATACTTACAAACGTGCTGTTAAATTGTCTGCTGATATTTTCTTGAGAATTTTCATCAGGGATATTGGTCTGCAATTTTTATAGTGTCCTTGTCAGTATTTGCTATCAGTGTAATGCTGACAGCATAAAATGAGTCTGGAAATGCTCCCTCCTCTTCAAATTTTTGGAAGAGTTTGGGGGAGAATTGGTGTTAATTCCTCTGTAAATGTTTGGTAGACTTCACAAGTGAAGTCTTCTGTCCCTGAGCTTTTATTTGTTGGAAGTTTTTTGATGATTGATTCAATCTCCTAACTAGTTTTGGATGTTTAGATTTTCTATTTCTTTATGGTTCAGTCTTGGTAGGTTTTGTGATTCTAGGAATTTGTCCATTTCATCTGAGATATCCAAATTTTTGGTGTACAGTTTTTCATAATGCTTTTATAATACTTTTTATTTCTGTAAAATTTATTGTAATATCCCTTCTTTCATTTATGATTTTAGTTATTTGAGTCTGTTTCCTTTTTCCATAGTCAACTTAGCAAAAAGTTTGTCAATTTTGTTTATGTTTTCAATAAAGCAACTCTTGGTTTTATTGATTTTTCTCTGTAGCTTTTCTATTCTCATTTTGAGTATCTCTGCTTGAATCTTTATTATTAAATTTCTGCCACTAATTTTGCATTTAGTTTGTTCTTTTTTAGTTTTTAAGTTGTAAATTGTTGATTTGGGAATTGTTCTTTTTTAATATAAGCATTTGCAGGTATAAATTTCCTTCTTAGTACTACTTTTGCAGAATCCCTAAGTTCTGTATGCTAAGTTTTCATTTTCATTTGACTCAGATTTCCTAAATTTTCTTATGGTTGCTTCTCTGACCCATGGGTTGTTTAAGGGTGTTAATTCCTCACATTAGTGGATCTTCCCAGTTTTTTTCTGCTACTGATAACTAGTTTCATTCCATTTTGATTTAAAAGATTATTTGTATGGTTTCAATCTTTTTAAATTTATTGAGACATTTTTGTGGCCTGACATATAGTGTCACCTGGAGAATATTCCATATGTATTAGTGAACAATGTGTTTTGTTGTTTTGTGAATTGAAGTTTTCTATATATATATATATATCTTAGATTCAACTGATCTATAATGTTGTTCAAGCCACCTATTTCCTTATTGACCTTCTGCCTTGTTGTTCTACCTATTATTGAAAGTGTGTTATTGATGTCTCCTACTATTATTGTAGAGCTGTCTACTTCTCCCTGCAATTTTGTCAATGTTTTCTTCATATATTTAGGAGGTTTTATGTTTGTTACATATATCATTAAAAATTATATTTGTATAACAACTCAATTGAAAAATAGGCAGGAGACCTGAATAGACATTTTGCCAAATAAGACACAGATGGCCAACAAGCACATGGAAAGATGCTCACCACCACTAATAATCAGAGAAATGCAAATCAAACCCACAATGAGGCATCACCTTTCACCTGTCAGAATGGTCATCTAAAAGAACCCAAGTAACAAATGTTGGCAGGGATATGGAGAAAAGTAATCCCTCATATGCTGTTGGTGAGAATGTAAATTGGTGTAGCCATTGTAGAAAACAGTATGGAGTTTCCTCAAAAAGCTAAAAATGGAACTACCATTTGATCCTTGGTGTATATATATAGATACATATATACACACACACATACATACAATGGAATACTAATCAGCCATAAAAAATGAAAATTTGCCACTTACAACAACATGGATGGACTTGCAGGGTATTATGCTTGGTGAAATGAGGCAGACAGAGAAAGACAAATACTGTATGATATCACTTATACGTGGAATCTAAAAAATACAACAAATTATAAACTAGTGAATATAACAAAAGAAACAGACTTATAGAGAACAAACTAGTGGTTACCAGGTTACATTGTTTGTCTTTGTGTTGCTTTGTTAAGTGACTGTGCTAGTTTGTCATCATTCAGGATCATCAGGGTGTGCTTAAATAACACATTACTCATAATAATTGAATCATCTTACTTTTTGGAACTCTTAAGAGTTTCTTCATTTCTAACATATGAGAGTTTTCTCCTGCACAGTGAAAAAAAGTGACAATGAATATATGTATGTTCATGTATAACTGAAACTTGTGTTCTAAACTGGAATTTGACACAACACTGTAAAATGAATATTACTCAGTAAAAAAAATTTAAAAAGAGAAAAAGAAGAAAAAAAGAAACTTTTTTAATACAAAATAAAGCACTAAAATATAAAATAGAGAAAAAAAAGAGTTTTCTCCTGGATCCATCTCCCTGTACTCACTTGAAACTCTCATTTTAAAATGTTGCTTTATGGTTTGGTTTGAAGTTTCTAACCCTAGTCTGTATTAACTTTTATATCTTTTCCTTTTTAAAGTTTATCTGAAAAGAAAATTAGAAAAAAATAACCCTCTTGCAGCTGTGATATCAAACAGAATTATATTACAACAAAAGTCTTACAAAAGATGAAATGCATTTTTAAACACCTGTAAACAGAACTTACCTGCATGAGGTATGGTTACTAAGCCTAATGTATGGATTTTCCTTGCTTCTGCTTTGAAGTCCATGATGCTGAACCAGCAGAGGGTGTTGTTGTTTTGTCCCTCCATGGTGTCATGCAGGTGGTCCCCCTATGGTGGTACAGAGAATGACCAGTAATACACCAGACAGGAGATCGTGTCTGGTGTGAAAGTGATGATCATGGCCTATGCTGGGAAGAAAACAGTAAAGGGAGCATTAATTTAGAGACTTTTTATTTATGGTCAACAGGCAAACCAGAATTTCACTTTCAGCAGTAGATTTTTTTTAAGATTCAGAAAACTTAATTCTTTCCTGTAAACTGAATATAGATAGTGAATGTCTTAAAATCTTTGAGCAACTGCTTTAAAGTAGAATAGTTACTTTGCTTTTGGTCTTTAACTTAAGGGAATATCCAGAAGTCCAGTGGCATTTCAAAAGCAAGGGCTTGATCCTTGCCTATTACATTTTTTAAGTACAGTAAGAATAACTGTAGACTAAGGTACTGTGGATAACTCAAGAGCTACTGGGATATGTTATATGAAAGTTATATTATCAAAAATTAGAAATATCATGAAAATCAATCAACCTTGGAGATCAATTTGGTATAATTTATTCTTTAATAATGTAGATTTAGATAGCCCTTTTGTATATGTAACACTTATGAAGATAAGTTGGCTTTATATAACTCCTTTGTAGATAAACGATTAAAAATTTGATTTTTTTATCATTTGCTTCTTAAAAATAGAATATTAATTGCATAAAATATATTTTCCTTCAAATTCATAATTTTTCCCTATACTATCTTCACTTGTTTATATAATTGAACCCACAATCTGATTTATTTTAAACACTCAGTATTGCTTCTGTCAGTTGCTTTATTAGATAGCAAGAATTCTTTATTATTTTTAATAAAATGCACTAGCAGGAAACTATACTGGGATTCTTCCATTCACAGAGTCAAGCAATGATACCTGTTTTGTTAGATCAAGTGTCTAAGCCTCTCAACTTCCAAAAGATTACATGGACAAAGTTAAAAAAGTCATAAGTGATCAACTAACAAAATTTAACATGTTCCTTGATTAAAAGTATAAATATGGGTCAATCTTAAATTCGGATGTAAAGCTTTTATGAATTACATGAGTTTTCTCCAAAATTCTTTAATTTGGGCTTTAAACCCTCCAGTAAAAAACTGGTTTGAAGGAAGAAGAAAGTCGAAAATAGATTCAATCCAAATTCTATGGGAATAAACAAAGCTAAATGTTTCAGTCATTTTTTGAAGCAGAACAGATATGTTTTCTGCACCATATGATTTTAATAGTATTCATCTTAACATAGAGTTTAGACACCATGAGACCACAAGCCAACAAACAAGATCTCAGGCAAATCAAGAAAAACAACTAAGGGGATTTTCTATTGCAAAATTTCCCCCAACTAGAACTGTAATAGAGGAGAATTAATCTGACGCCATATTGGATCTGTTCCTTTACTTTGAAGCACTGTGTCCTGTTTTCCAGGGTTAATCTTGCTGGCTCTGCATCTTTCATAAAACAACGTTGCCTTTAGGCTAAAACCTACAGGAAAGCCTATTCTCGGGGCTCTGACCTTTAAGGATGTTAGCATTTCTGCACTTAGGCAGAGATGGCAAGTTGCAAAATAGAGAATAACCGTTGTTTTGTTGGAGGTTTACAGGGACACCATAGCCTGACCCACATGGATGGCTACAAGAACAAAGAATGCCTGCAGCAAGAAGTTTGCACAATCAACCACACCCCCTCTCCTTTTTAGTTTAAAAGGAGCCTGAATTCTGACGGGCAAGATGGTTCTCCAGGACATTTGTCCCCCATCTTCTTGGTCTGCCAGCTTTCTGAATAAAGTTACTATTCCTTGCCCCAAAACCTCATCTCCTGATTTATTTATTTATCACTGTTGGGCAGTGAGCAGAACAAGTTTGGCCTCGGTAACAGAACCAGCTTTGTCATTTCCTCTGATGTGAAATCTCTCTGGGTGTACACGTGCTTGCCTGGTGGTTGTGGTGGTGGTGGTGATGGTGTTTGGTGGTGGTGGTAAGCAAAAATATTTCACTTCTCCTAGATTTCAATAGGCTAAAATTTCCTGTTATTTAATTCAACTCTAGACTTTTACATAATCACCTGCAGATGTGCTTCTGGAAGCTACAAAAATTCCAACAAGGAAAACAATTCTATTGTCTCCTGACAAGATACTTTTCCTCAAAACTGAGCAGCTCTGAAATACACTGCGGGAGTACAGATAGATGAAGTGTGCTTCATTTCCCATGCTGTTCCAACACAATTTTCCACTTATATCAAAGTAAATTAAAATCAGCCTTCAATAGCAGATGCTCTAGCATGATACAATAATGTCAATTTCACTTATTTATTGAGCCAGAGCAGCTTTAGAATAAATTATTTGATACCAAACTCCTGCTTGATGCCCTGTCTTCTCCCTGGTGGCTAATTTCTTCTTCTTACTTCCTTAAAGTTCTACCGTTATGGGAAGTTAGCCTTTACTATGCACATTTGATTGGGAAGGCACAAATTAAATATGTGAGGGGATGACATGCATGTTTAATTCTTACTTATACATATATACAAGCACACAGGACCTGTGTCTTGGAAGATGTCATTTCCTAATGTGGGCAAGAGGATGGTCTATAGTACAATCAATGATCTAAAAGCAGTTTTCTAGGGTATAATAAAGCAATGCCTGAGTTATAAGGCAGAAAAACTACTGGATATGGATCAGTGGCACCAATCAGTGTGTGCACGTGAGTACACAAACACGCCCATGCACATGGAGCAGCCTTGGAGACAATCCATCTGTGTTGATGGAGCAAAGCCATGCTAGGGTGATGAGGAAAAAGTGCCTAATACAATCAAACCAGGACACCTGAGTAATGGGTAATAGGAGTCAATTGAATTTTCTGGTTAGCTGAAGGTCAAACAAAAACACTTTTAATTTTAAAAGCCATTGCTAAAAATTTTCTTAAAGCACAGGAGCCCGCTTTCCTGCCTTGCTTAGTGTCATATGACATATTAAACATGACAGATTCATACTTCTCTGAATGTGGAACTGGAAAGGCCTCGCTGTCATATTTCTGAACATTAGTCTATGTTTTGCAGCACAGTGGATACTGAAAATGGGGCAATTTGAGTGAATGGAAATGGACATAAACTAGCAGTCATTATCTGTGTGTGATTTGCCAACTTTCTCCAAAAAGTAGGGGTAGCAAGCAAATCAGATAAATTGAGTGTTCTTGGGGTGGGGAGTCAGGTGGTCTGACAGTTTAGTGGCCCCAGGAATCTTGTTTTACTGTGTAAAATTGTGACTATGATCCAGACAGTGACACATTGTCAAATTCTTGTGCCTGTAGCTTTGATACCTGGCCAAGTCTGTGCAGCCAATTTTATCGATGGTGCATAATGATGATAACTAACATTCCCTGAGGACCAGGTTGTGTGACTTCCATGCATTGACTCACTGAATTCCCTAAGCACTCTTTGTGGTACGTAACAGTCTTAAAATATGAGGCAGGGAATTATTCTGTTTACAGATGATAAAATGAAGCTGTGAACAGTTGAAGCCTTGCCCGAAATCATGCAGATGGGAATCTGCCATGCTGGGAGCTGAGCTTGGGCCAGAATCTAAAACCTAAGTGCCCAGCAAGTCCCCTAATCCAGGAACCTGGCCCACAGCCACTGCCAGGCCCTGTTCTGTTTCTATGAATGCTCATGGTAAAATGCCAGGGACTCAGGGCCAGTGTGACTTGATTAAGAAATTCAAACTGCAACAGCCTTTTGTTGGGGACTGTAATCTGGGAGTGAAATTGGCAGTGTAGTAAGGGAGGAAACAGCCCTGGTTGTAAGGGTATTTCTAGGGAAGGAGGTTCCCTGATGGGCTGGCATGGGAATCTGTGGTTGTGAGCCCCCAGTTGCCCTGTGGGAGTGGAGGCAGGGAATGAGAGAGATTCTTCAGACTGGCCATAGTCAATACAGTTTGTAAACAGCTGAGTTCTGTTCCCTCACAGCTCAGACACATTCAGGGCATGAGGATGCTTAGCTAATGAACAACAGTGGGTAGTAAAGGCCAAGAGTGGGGTGTGGAGGAGATATGTGAACACCCCCTGGAAGAACCTCTGCCCCAGGGGACCAGGAATGTAATGAATGTTTGGGGATGCACAAAGTGTTTATATGGCCTCATCAGGTAGTTCCCACTTTAAACTGATAATCTGGACTATATGGTAAAATACGGTGGAATGACTGCTCTTATTTTAGGTTCTACAAACTCTTAAACAGATAGATTTGTATCTCCATTATACAAGCACTGCTGGGTAAACTTTATATTCATGTTAGGATCAAAAGAGTGAGTACTTATTAATATTATTATCATGCTTCTACTGAATTAACACTCCAGCAACAGTATAATGGTCCCACTTCTTAACAACTGCCTCTGTAAGAGCCCTTGTAAGTCACAAAAAATAATTATAAAGAAAATATATTAAAAATAATAATTACAGTTACAACAACTATGTTATTTTTAACGATGATAGTGTTAGCTTCTCCCTCTCATATTAAACAATACCCAACACTGGATTCCTTAGGAAGGACCGCTAATGCATGTTTGGACTTTTCAAGGTCTTCAATGTGTGAAGCCTTTTTACTCACAGTGGTCCACCACAGCCAGAATTGCTGTTCCTTGCATGATGGGCAGCCACGATCTGATGTCCTGGACTTTTTCTGGCACCATGCATCTCTACTGGGTAGTCAACTTTCCACGTGTCCACTCTGATTTCCAATATATTGTTCCCCAGAGCCAACAGAGGGGCCAGTGGAAAAGAGGCCACAAATAAGGTGGTGAATCCAAGTTGAATAACTGTTGAAGGAATAGACACACATCATGGAGTGGTGGATGGATGGAAGGACAACATATATTCCTTTACTCCTGTAAAGAGAGGGAGGCATATGGTGAACAAAATCCCAAAGAGAAAAGACAGTCATGGTAATAATAATGTTCAATAGTGAAAGAATCCAATCAAAAGACAAATATAAAATCTCTGGGAAGAAGACTAATTACAACCTGTTTCTTTCACGTATATAACCTTAATAGGAATAACATACTTAAAAATCTTTAACCAACCATAGTTATTTGCTGATAATAAACTTGGGAATCTTGAAGCATATTATTCATTCTCAGTGTTGAATAATACAATCTTGGAAGATGATTTGTAATTGAGGATTAAAAAAAGAATATTTTGGAAGTATCTAACAATTTAAATAGAAATAAGAAATGTACCTTTGGGAAAGCTATGCATAGAGAATGTTGGAGGAAATATGCTGCAAATAGGCAAGTGAGCAAGCTCCCTTGAGTCTGGGAAGGTGAGTGCAGCACATCCAGAGAGTCTATGAAGTTGTTACAAGTCACAGAAAGGTATGCAATTAAAGTGTCTTCATAAGCAAAATATCCTTCTTCAGGAATTTTTATATTGATATTTCTATGGTCTGTGTGGTCACAGGAAGTGAAAATTATGGTGGTGGCTTGGAAGTTCTTTTCTCTTTGTCTGTAATTTACACGGCGTTGTTACAGATGGGGCAACAGAGACCTGTGGTAAGCTGTTCCATGGGGTGGGGGAGCAGTTAGAAATGATAAGGCCAGAGATCTAAAAGACTTTTAGACCCTCCCCTCCTAACTGGCAGACCTTTAAAGTAAACTAGCACAGGTAAGTAACTAAGAAAGTGGATGAGAGGCAAATTTATGGTCCCTTTAGGGTTACTGCTCAGTCAAGGGATAGGGACCTCTCGTGCCAGGAACGGCAAGACCGTGGATGGGGTGGATGGGTTGGAGGAGCTGACATTTGCTTCTGACCTGAGAGGCAGGGGTGGGTTGCAGAAAAGCAGACAGTGTTGGAAAGATGCAGCAGCTCCATAGCCCAGAAGGAGCTGTCATATTCAGGGAGGTCAGAGAGGCAAGAACCAGAGTTAGTGATGCCACAATGTCAGCAGCGTGGCAGCAGTGATGTCAGTATCTGTGTCCATAACCCACCAAACCCTACATGAACTCATCTGCCTACAGGGGCCTGGTAAGTAACAGAAATGTGTGAAGTGGGTGCAGTTACTGGCAAATTGGAAAGTGGATATCCTAATGAAATGCACTGCTCACAATCACCATATTGGAAAGTGGGCCCCACACTGTCAGATCTCTTTCTCATTCAAGAGAAGCTAGAAATTAAGACTTTATTAGAAATCAACCCAGTTCAAATCCCAGAAATCATTTATAATGAAAACAAAGGCACAGAGTATTTAGAAATAAATTAGTGAAAAAAGTTAAGATGGTTCTGATAAATGAGTTAAAAAAAGAAAAAAAAAAAGATGATTGAATGAACAGTAGAATACACCATAATCTTCATTGGGCAGACTCAAATTTGGGGGACATAGCACACTTTTTCTCCAAAATAAATTTAGAATCTGAATGCAAATTTAGTTAATAATCCCAAATGGATTTAAGAAAAAAAGCTGAAAGGTGATCCTAAAGTTCTTCCAGAAAAATACACAAATATACAAGTAAAATAATGAGGAGGGATGTTTGAATTGGTAATATTAGGGACCTTCTGGAAAAGGATAAAGTAGGACCAAATCTAGGAGGTATTAATCTATGGTCATGGAAACAGTTTAGAAATAGTGCACTGAGATTATGAATGAAATAGAATACATTTCAAGAACAGATGTGGATATTTATGAGATTTCAGTAATATTATAAAACTGACACTTCAAATCAGTGGATAAACTATTGGAGTAATTAGCTAAATCATTGGAAGTCCTGGTAGACTGTCCTCACTTTTGACATTAAAATAAATTCCAGATAACTTTTTTTAATTAAAAAATAGAACACCAGAAAAAAAACCCCAACATGATTTAATCTGTTCAGATATTCAAGCAAGAAGAAATTTCTAAAAAGCTTTTGGAACAAAGACCAACAACAACAAAGGCCTAGCAACTCAGCAAGGCCAGAAAAGCCCACTGTAAAACAAAACTAACCCTCACCTGACCTTCTCTCACGGCCCTGTATTGCTCTCTGATACTTTATACACTTTATTCTTCCCTTTAAATTCCAGTTTCTTGGGGAAGTACATGTGCTGATAACTCCTCCAGGGCTCAGAGCCCTGCATCCCCCACGGCCCTCACCACGGCACTGAGAATGAGTTGCACTGTTGGTGGCTGTGGGTTCCAAACCAGCGAGCGTTTTCAGTAACTGTTTATTTGATTACCAGGTAGCTTTTGCTGTGGACAAATATTTTCCTCTCTGTGGAATGTTCTTTCCCCTTGATTTTTGTTTTACTTAAATAAAATTAAAAAGCCCAGGCAGATATACACAGATCTGTTTTTTAAAGGCTACCTAAGTATAGTTCTCCTCCATTTCCCCAGTCTTGGCAATTAAAGGTGGGCTTTAGCTCTTGCTTTTTTGCCCCACACACCCACCTTTCTCACTATGCTTCTTTTAGTCACTGTACAAATCCCTCTTAAGCCAGGTTACAGTCTTCCCTGTGTTGCTTCAACTAGTTTTCTCCCAACTGCTCTGCTATTCTTCTTTCTCTTGGTGGATTTCTCTTCTCCCATTTGCCATGTACATGGCCATTTTCCCCAGGGCCTCGTCTTCAATCCTCTGTCTGGGAGGACTGAATCACCCCCATGGCCTTACCCACAGCACCTCTGAGATCCTGACTGGTGAATCCAGCTTAACAATGGACAGCACCCCTCAGATGTCCCATAGACACTTCACACTCAAAATGCCACACACAGAGCCACCTCCTCAAAACCAGCTTCTCCTCTTGTACTCCCCCTGCAGACCCACTCTCCGGATGGGTCGCTGGAAAGTCATCTCAGCAGCTCTGTGCCCCGCCGCCATGCAGTCACCTCTACAGCAGTTACCACTTCTGCCGCCCATGTCACTATCACTCTGCCCAGGGCCTCTCTGCACGTGTGTGCCACTTGTTGTCAGGGTTACCTGTGCTGGCCCCCTGAAGTATCATTTCCCCCAAATATGGGCCTCCCCCCAAAATAGTATCTTCCATTCTGCTGCCAGAATAACCAGATCTTCTCTAACATAAACATTATGCAATTCTCTTGCTTACAAATATTCCAATTTATACTTGTTTCTTTAAGGATACATAAGGTATACTCATCATGACAGAGGCCTTGTGTACCTTATATTCCCACCTGTGGATACTTTGTTCTAGCCCTACTTGTTCTTCAGTCTGGCCAAGCTGCTTCATGCCCGTGTACTCTTATATGTCTCCACCTCTCTGCATGAAGTGTCCACTTTCTCTACCACATGTTAGAGAACTAACTTCCATTCATCTTTCAAAATTCAGTTCAAATATCTCCAGGTCTAGCAAGTCCAATTTGCGTTCACCTTCTTAGTAATACATCAACTACTCGCCATGCCTCACCTGGCCTGGGGAGTGCAGACACCAAGTTTTACCTGTCTTGGTCTCCCCAGCAGTTGATACAGTTTTTGGCATAGCAGGTGCTCAATGTTTGTTGGGTGGATAAATGAATGAGTGAGTAAAGAGATGAGCGGTCTACATTCCCCCCAGTTACTCAACTGCCATTTTGGAAAGTTCATTCTGCAGAGACAAGGAAATCTCAGTGCAGGTGGTGGGCAGACAGAGCAGAGTTGAGGGCGTGGGGGAGACAGGCCTGGTCCTGGAGGGTGCAGAAGAGGTGTGGATGGGATAGCACTGGAGAGAGGGGGAATGAAGGGGGTGGGTGCAAGGAGATGTTGAAGAACAACTGATATTAACTGTAGTAAATTAAAAGGAGAACATATTATATGAAGGGAAGATCAAGTTAACACAGCACAGGTGGAAGAGGCAGTAACAGAGACAAAGAGGTCTCACTTCATCATTCACTGCATTTCACTTATGGCACCTGCCCTCTTGGAAGGCATCACCAAATTCTTGACAGACTGGTGTTTGTGTTGTGGGTGCTCTAAGTACAAAAAGGTATCTTATGGCTTCCAGATTTTAAGAATGATAGATTATTTCTCTTATGTCCCATGTCTGAGTTCTCAGAGAGCAGGATCATTTGCTGGTGGGGGGAGAGCTATTGTGGTTAACAACTCATGGTTACTCTAATAATCTCAAAGGATGGTAGGGAATTCACTAAAACAACTAAAAGAGAAACTTCACTCAGAAAAAAACATATGCCATATAGAATCTTGTGGGGGCCTTGAGGGCAATGTTACCACCAACTCATCTAAGAGTTGTACATGAGTGTGTTGAAATTCCAAGCTCAAGTCACTTAAACACGTATGAGAACCAGGGTCCAGGCTGTGGTGCTCTGGACATGGACAGGAAGATGCAAAGCCTGACTACTGCCTCCAACAGGATCAGTCCAGCCGAGGAGCACAATGGACACGGACACAATCACACACCATCAGGAGAAGAATCAAGTGCAATTCATGCCTAGAGAGGAGAGCAGAAAATCTCTAAAAAGTGGAGGGGTTCCTGCCAAGGCTTGGCAAGAATCCTTCCAGGCAGAAAAGCAGAGAAAGGTACTTCAGGCGAAGGAGAATAGGGTTGGTGTCTGGGTGCGAGGCCTAATGAAGCATGGGTGGAGGGCTCCAGGATCACCTCTCAGAAGCTGTTCCCCTTCAGCAGCTAAGAGGTATAACTAAAAAGGCAGGTGGGGTGTCATTAATGATCATGGGGAAAACTGGGAGGAGGAAACTGAGGTCAGGAGATCATCACCAAAGGCACTTTATTTTAGAGGAACAAAAATAATTCAAAAAGCAATTGGAAATGCTATCTCCCATGAACCAAAAGAACAAAAAATAGGTTTCACTCCAGCGTTGAATACAGAATAACAGACTGCCTACTCTCAGAAATGGATTGAATTTTCTAATTCATTAGGGATTATTTAGATAATAGGAAAACTAATAAATCTGAAAAATCTCTCTAGAATTGATGTTACTCCATCCTGTTTTGCAGGGTAGGGGGAGGCTGAATTATTTAATTGGTATTTTAATGAGACTATAAAGTTCTAAAAATCCTATCAATTTCTCCCAAAAGCCTACAACTTTTCCTTTCAATTCCCTTTATTTGACTTAACTAGAACAATAAATTTTTTCCAAGGCTTTTTCTGTGTGTGTTAAAATAATAAATGCTATGCTGCCCCCAGAATGTTGTTGTTATTATTAATGCTGATAATAGCTCCAATAAGAAATATTAACAATTATGACTCATTTTGAAATAACAGGTCAATGTCTTATAGTCCTTTTGAAAATAAGCAAAATAAATGAACATAACTTCTACACCAGGGACTGCAGCTGCACCTTTAATGGAACCTGGTCATGAAACACAGCAAAAGCAAAAATGTAACTCAAATCAGACCCCAGGCCACAAGCATCACTGACTGAAGATGCCACAAGATGACCTTTCACTCACTGAGGGAACCAGATGCATTTCCATGTATAATCTATATTTTTAAAAGCAATTATTTTATATATAGAATGTGATTTAGGAAAAAAAAACCCTTCCTCTATCTCTAGACTTATAAACAGGAAGCACAAATGGGTGCCTTTGCTGACATGAACCCTCATGCATAAATGCAAATCCTATTGGCCAAAATCCTTTTCTGTCTCCTAAGCTTAAAAAAAAAACTAATTCAAGGCAGTGGTGAGCTGAAAGGGCTCAGATAGAAAACGTGCACATCATCAGCTTTCTAGTAGATAAAAGTGTCCCATGCATAATAGAAAAGATGGCTTTTCGTATGGAAATCTATTTTAAGATACAACCATTTAAAGGCAACTGAGATCTCAAAACCAAGCTCAACCAAAGAGAAACAGAGCCCAAGCAAATGTACAGAAATGGACAAAGACATTGGAGAAGGAGGGGATCTGTGCTTAGCCGATATTTGAGATCAGCAAGTTCATCCTGAATTCAAGCCAGTGATGTGCCATGAGGTCACTCAAGGAACCAGGCAGAAACCATCGGTCAGAAGAATGTGAAAAGGAACAATGTGAAAGGCAGGTGTGAGATGTTTAAGGGGTGACACTGTGAACCTTGCTGCCATGACGCAGGATGCTCTTGCGGGCTTTCTGCACAGGCTGGCGGGCTCACATGACTCTGTTTAGAAGGATATCAGCCAACAGCTGTGCCACACGGGCTACATGAATATTCCATTTCATTCCTTGGCAGTAAATCTTCAGCTTTGTACAACATAAATATTGACAAAGATACACGGAGGCACCCTATTTGAAAGCCTGACTGCATAATTGCATCTAATGGAGAAAAGCGGGCTCCGTTTCGGTATGATGGTCATTGTTTGACTCAGTAACCGATGCTTCTGAGACCCAAAACATACTCTAGTATAACTGACAGCACCGAAATCTCCACTGATGACTTACTCATTTCAAGGTATTCATAAAATAACCCCAGTTTGCCCATGGGCTGCAGATGGCAGTACCATTCCCATCGTGGGGTGGTCTGTTCTGCTTCCGAAACTGTGGCACCATTAGATTCATGACCCGGATGCCAAACAGATCAAATTATAAAGCAGGATATTATCAGACCAAGGTAATAAAAGTATTACTGACAGTTCAAGCTGAACACATCATCTTCCCAAGAATTTAATTTCTTGTTTTCAGGATAAATTTCTTTTTATTGCTGCCACCCTACCCCCAAACATTGTGAAAACTAGTCCTGACTACGTATCTGGGTTTACCAAAACTGTAATGACTGCTAATTTATCTCCTACCTCCTTTTCAGGTGGGCATTTTAGCTTTTAGAAGATACCTTCCCTCATTTGTTTTTTCCCCCATTTCTCTGCTATTATCCACCATGGCCTTTCCAGTCTGAAAATCATCAGAGAAAATAAGTAAAAGAAAGAAACACAGGGTCTGTGAGCTGGTGATAAGTGCTGTGGAGGAAAATAAAGGAGGACGAGGAATTTGTGGTAGGGAGGAATTGGGGATGGTGCAGTGACCTTTGAATAAGGCAAAGAAGGAGGCAAAGGGGTGGGCAGAGAGAACAGTGATCACAGGCCTGGAGGTCCCTCACGCTGGACAGACAGCATGGAGACTGGTGTGGGCCAGAGCAAACAGGAAATCAGTGGTGGTTTTGGGGGTGGAGCCTAAGAGACCACAGTGAGGATGTGGGCATTTTTCCCTCTGTAGGAATTGGAGAGCCATGGAGGGTCACCGAGAAGAAAAAGTGTTACTCTAACTTTGGATCAAACAGGTCCAAGGCCCTAATTTAAGCAGAATAAATCAAGGGTCAGAGAAGTGACATGCCGCCTCAAAGTCAGTGCAGAGCTTAAAAGAAACACAGCCTCGACTTACAGCCCAGTGCTCTGCTCCCTCCTGGATGCTGTCCCACAGAGCTGTCTCTAAGGTTACCTTTTTTCCTCACTCAGAGGCTTGTGGGCCAACTGAATGCTTCTCCCTATTTCAAATGGCAATTTGTCCTGAAATGAAATCGGGGTTGGCAGTGAAACAAGGCATGGGCCTGTAGCCTACAGAGCTGTTGTCCCTGAAAGCAACAGCTGGCACGTGGCTTACTCGTGGAGTTCAGGAGAAGAGACAGAGCAACAACAGACAACTTAGCGTCTGGCAAAGCTTCGGCTGACTGCACTGCACGTTTGGATGGATTTCAAATTTGGACAGAGAGGCAGCTTCACACGAAAGGCCGGTGTATACACCGTACATGCCCACACGTCTATATGCACACACACACGGACACACACAGAGTATGTGATGTGACTTGTAAGGAGCTGCCCCTGCTAGGTTTCCCACTGCCTCTGATCTCAGCGTTAACCTTTCCCTGGCCATGCTCCCAGGTTTGCTACGAGATTTCTTTGCAATGGAACATGCCCTTCGCTTCACAAACTTTCCCCACTGCTTTCAATGACATTAGGGGAAGAGCAGGGAGCTCTGGGAAGTGGTGGGGATATGGACTGAAGATACCCCTGAATCTGAATTCACACTTCATGGCTTATTTGTTATTTAACTTTATTTACATTCAAAATGCAATTGTTGCAGATCTCAGAAGATGATTTACACTCACTGCTATGGCAGAAAGTTGCGGTTAGTAGACCCACCACTGGATCCTCTTATTCAACACGTTCTTCCAATAATTCAGATATTACTGTATCACAAATGTCCATTTCTATATTTTGATATCTGCTTTTCAGTATAATTATCTTCCTTCTTTATTCTCTAAATCTTAAGATTTTAAAACATTTTTCTGAGAAGTGGTCCACATGCTCTTTAATTATGATAAGTAGATAAAGAGATCCTGGAGATCAAAACCACATTTAAATCCTGAGATAAACTCAACTCTGTCATATACATGGCTAGGTTTAGTCTGCAAATACCTTGTTTAGTAAGTTTTGCATCAAACAACAAGGTCCTACTGTATAGCACAGGGAACTACATTCAAAAAATTTTAATAGCCGATAGTGAAAAAGAATATGACAAGGAATATATATATATATATATATGTACGTATAACTGAATCGCTATGCTGTACACCAAGAATTAACACAATATTGTAAACCAACTGTACTTTCAACAAAAAAAGTTGAAATAAAATTGGGAGATGAAACTTCCACTGCCCAGGCTGCTGTCAGGATGAAACGATTCAGAGCAGGCCAGGTATTAGCAACCCCCCTAACACATCAAAATGCGGGATCTTCCTTTTGAGCAGCACAGGCTAACTGGCTGTGGCCACCTGTAAATAAGGCTGAAGTCAGTTAGACCCTTGGTTTGGGGACACCGTGGCCACAGGGTTGGGGGTCACTGCAGCACCTACGAGAATGACGGGGACAGCCTGCTGCTGAAGCTGCTCCCCAGTATGCAGCCCAGAGTGCTGCAGTCAGGTCTGAGGTTCGGCCAGGAGCACGCAGCTCCACAGCCACTTGGAGCCCTGCGGTGCGGGTGGCCCTGGGACCGCGCTCGTCCATCACCCTTCCTGGCACCCAGACTCGGGAGTCTCTTGGGGGAATTTTTCTCTGCCTCATACTTCCTGTCTCAGCCTCTTGTGGAATCCGGTCCATGTCCCACGGAAACAGGGCTTTTACCCTCCAGGACCTAAATCCATCACGGTTTGGATCCAGGATGAAACTTCCATGCTAACTCATCTGGCAATAACTTCTTGTGCTGAAATGCTCTCCCCCGCCGATGGTATTAGGTCATATTAGAAGTCCCGACTTGCTTGTCCTTAGCTAAGACTCTGACCCTCTTTCTCAGTCTTCCTGAGTGGAACCACTCATCTGTCGCAGAAAATCTTGGGCTGTCGTCTACCCATCATTGTCCTCGGTCTTTTGGGTTTTCTGTTGGGTTATGGTTCTTGTGCAGGGATATCAATTTGCACATGCGAAGCACCTGTAGACATTTTAAAAAATACAGGCACTGGATCCTCCCCCCTCTCTGGCCAAGGCTGGAAGCTTTCTCCCTCTAGCAGGGGTTACACAATCATTTGCTTGGGAATTGACCACAGATTAGCATAATCATAGTAAATTGCCCTTTACTCAGTGCTTGCCACAGTGGCACTTTCTACTTCATGTTGTCTTTGTACCTTCATTATCACATTTAATCTCTGCATTATAGATAATCACCATTTCTGTTGAGGACACTCCCACTTGCTAATCTTGAATACAAGTATCTTTGATTCTCTGAATCTATTTCATTCCTGAGTTTCCTGTTCCTGAATTTAAAGAGTGAATTACAGACACATGTATTTAAGATTCTCTTATTATATGTCTCTGCCTCATCCTCTAACCAAATCATATCTGGAGAAGAGAGATTTTCTTATTATATAGTAGTGCATACCCGCGGTGGAAAATGTAGAAAACATAAAGTAAGAAAATTACAGCCATACATTATCTAAACACCAAAGGACAATGCTATGCCATTTTGGGCATTTAACTATTTTTCTTAATATTTTATCCTAAAATTTCTCCAGGGCAAGTTGCTTAACCCTGGAGTCATACTAGCCTTTTGTCAAGTACAGAATAACATTCCCAGAAATGATCCCAATATCAAAATAGTATGTGAGGCTGGGAAGGCCACAGGGCTCTCAGCTTATTCTCTGCGTCCTACAAATAATGCTGTTAATTCACTGATGTTATGCATTCGATGCCTGTGAGTCACTCACTCATCAGCTGGCTTGGACTGAGACCTACTATATACCAGGTGCTGATCCAAGTGCTGGGGAGACCCCAGAGGGAGCCTGGATCATGGCTTCACTGTCCTTCTTCATTTGCTCCCAGAATCCTACTCAAGAGCCCCACATGGAATTGGGGGGTGTAGGCAGGTGAGTTATTTCATTTCATTATGTTCCTTTGGACATATTTAAATAGCATGAAAATAGTCGCTAACTTTGATAAGTTTTCTTTTCCCTTCCTATGTATTTTTGATGATGGGTGCAGTTTTGGCATAGCAAGAATTACTGATAGATATTTGGTATGTTAGGATTTAATATGAAAAAGTAAGAAGGAAACTGGCACCTTATACAAAGAGAAGAGGCAGTGAGGAAAACACAAGCCACCCTCGAACTTGGCTACCACTCAGCATTCCTGGTTTTCAAACAAGGGAATTATAATTCAAAACATATTCCCTAAATATTTTAGCCCATAGTAGAAATACATGGAGGCAAAGTTCAGCTCACTGGAACCTACAACAATGAGCTTACTTAAGCGAAAGAATAAACAGACCACAGATACTATAATGCATCCTTTACTTTAAACTAGTTCATGTGAGCAAGTTTCATTTCACATGAATTTCTCAGTACCAATTTAGGAGATATATCCTTCTCCTTCATTGGTTAAAATAGCTCACTGACAACCAGATTCAACAAAATTTAGTGTTAAATAATTAACCTATTTCCTTTAGGAAATGCTTTTGAGTAACCTGAGTTTAGTATTTCCTCTATCTGATCTATTTCTTTTCACAGAGAAAAATAGTATTATTTGCACATGAGCTACATTTACTCCTCTGGAAAAATCTGACTGTGGGCTCAGTGTAAGAGTTGTGCACTGCACAGTAGGGAAAAAAAGATTCATTTCACAGCAAAGATCAGAATCTTTTTTTTGAGGGGTGTGGTGAGCTGGGGGACAAGGGAAATGCATTTGTTTAGAGACAGGCCCCAGTAATCCATACTGAACCTGAAAGATGAAGCCCTTGTGAAGAAATGTGGAAGGACACACTGACACCCAATGGTGTTCACTCTGCAAAAACAGAAAGAAAGAAAGAAAAAATAATTTAACTGCCCTATAAAGAGAATGGACAGAAACTTGGTAATAAGGGAGAGAGGAGGAAGGTTTAGGGAAGGGAGGAGAAACAATGAAAGGGAAGTTGGATGTGGTGGGCAGAATAGCAGGTTTCTGGAGCTTACAATGAAGGATGATAAGAAATAAAGTAAAGTTTTAAAAAAGTAACAAAGTTTAAAATAGTTTAAAAATTAAGAAAAGAAGTTAAAAAATAAATTTTTTATAGTGGCATGGAAGATTTTAAAATGATGGATGTTTTTTATTTCAAAATTAAAGTTGTTTGAGTTTCTCCTCCATGCTCCAAACATCAGTAAGGCTTGCTTGTGTAAGTGGTTTTGGGGGACACCACAGAGAGGGGTGAGCTCTGCAGTTAGGTTGGCCAGGAGAAGAATGCTGGTGTGAAAGGCAAGACAGAAGAGAGATCAACAGTTTTGTGAGAACAGAAACTGAAAGCCAAACATTATCCTAAAAAGGTTAGCATGGTAGGCAGAAAAATGGTCCCCCCCAAAGATGTCCATGTCCTAATCCCCAGAATATATGAAGAGGTCAGGGTCCCTGGCAAAGGGGGACTATGGTTGAAGATGCAATTAAGGTTGCTAACCAGCCAACTCTAAGAGAGAGGTGGGCCCAGTGTAATCACCAGGGTCATTAAAGGAGGAAGAGGGAGGCAGAAGAGGGGAGAGAGGAGAGGAGATATGACCACAGAATCAGAGTCAGAGGCACACCGTGCTGACCTTGAGAGAGAGAAAATAGGTCACAGGCCAAGAGACACAGGTGGCCTCTGGAAGCCAGAAGAGGCAAAGATACAGGTTCCCCTAGGAGCTTCAGAAACAGCCCTGCCAACACCTTGACTTCAGCAGGCTTCTGCATTCAAGAACCCTAGGAGGTATAATTTGTGTTGTTTAGTGGAGACTTTTTCTTTTTTCTTCCTACTACCATGACGCTTGGGGATACTTGTTACAGCAGCAACAGAAAGTGAACACAGTAAGCTCCTTGAATTGTGCAGAAAATGCAGATAACACTGGACTGTCCACCTTGATATGGGATTGGGCTTATGTGAAAATCTAAAGGACAGTGTGACCTTAGCTAATATCTGCTTTTCTCATTTTTAAGAAGAGAACAGTAAGTCAAAACCTCTGTAGTTATTATTTTAGACAAGTGTCTCTTAAGACATTATGTAACCTTGTGCAATAGGACCCCAAGAGAGCCTCTGTTCTTAGAAGAACATGGATTCAGAGAGATAGGGTCTTACATCTGAGTCCCACAGTGGTCTCTTATTGGCAATGAGAGCTTGGGCAAATCACTTACCCTCTTTAAGCCACAGGATCTTCATTTGCAAAAGGGAGATAAGAATAAGGATTGTTTGGGTGATTAAATTATACACACACACGCACACACACATATATGTACAACACTTAATACAGTGACTAGCACATACTAGGCACTCAACAAATTCCTGTTATGGATTTTTAAATGCATGTAAAAAAGGAGGAGAAAGTTGTGGGAAGTTGTGGGAAATATTAGCTCACGGCCCCAACAAGGGCCATCTCTCAAAGTGCTCTGATCAGTCAGCCCCCAGTGATGGGCTAATAAGCAGAAATTATAGCTCTTGGGGATTTAAGTTAAACATAAAAAGAAGGTATTTAAGCATAATTATTAAACAGCAGGTACGTTTACACTGTTGGATGGATCATCTTATCTGGAGACTTTAATAAGCAGAGTCTCCCCTGTTTTAGAGATGGGCATGCAGGAAAATGACTTGGATGGGTGGGCAGTTCTCAATCCAAGATCACATGACTTAGTATTCACGGAAGTAACACCTCTTGTGTGTTATTCCAGATTGACTGTCCTCCCATGATTATTGTCAGCTGTGTCATCAGTTCAAGGAAACAGCCACCTGGGTCACACTGGAATATTAGAAAGAAAATATCATTTAAATTTTAGATAGCTATAACATGAAATAAAGTCATTATTTTATGACTAAAAAAATCTAAGAAACAGACAGTAAAGACACTCTTCTTTGAGCAACTAGGGGAAAACTTGAACCAGGTTAGACTGTCAGAACACAAAGCTGTATTCACAGCACTTCATTTCTGTATTTTCACAGCCAATACATCGGATCTCCTGGATAAGTCACAAATCTGCCCTTAAAGAATGTGATGTAGAAACACGAAGAGTAGTAGTTGGCAAACTGGAACAAGAACACCTCCATGGCTAGGTTGTTCTCATAGTCATTCTGGTCCTTGGGAGCTCTGCAGCTAGAATAAAGAAAAGTTAAGTCTCTAAAGCTGTGAACAGCTTTGAGACTAATCAAATCCACGGATACATGAGTTAACACTGTAAAAATATATATATATACACAATTCACACTGTTTTCATTTAAGCTGTTTTGAATTCCTTAACATAGCTACTATGTTAATTCCAAGTGTACACACTGTTGTAAGAGTTTCTCACACTATGAACACAATAACCCACAAGGCAAAAAAAATAGTCAGCTGTTCCTTAAAATTTGTAAGCACAACAGTATCCAATGGGCAAGAACTGTCCTCTGTCAGGTGTAAGTTGATAGAAAACTACTTCTGAACATCCTGCTAAATGATATTCTCTTGTCTCCCTGAACGGCAGGAAGGTAGGACTATTGAATAAAACAAACAATACACGGGGAAACTTGCTAGAAGAATTTGGGGAACATAAAACAGGTCATCCTCCTAGTTTAGAATTTAAATTGGTATTAATGTTTTCAGAAGATGACTACTGAGCAGACCACTGGGAGAACGACCCAGCCACATGCAGCTTGTGGGAAGCACTTGGGCCGCTAAGCCGCTGGCTGGGATAAAAGCCAGAGAGAAGAAACATTTATTATAGAAGCTATAGATGATGAGAATGGAGCTACACTAACAGGAACAGCATCGGGGAAAGACACATAACACTGTGATTACTTGTCCTCTCCGTAACACACGAGCAAATCTGCCACTGGAACCATGACTCTCTTCCACTTATTTGCAATAAAGAGACTATTTACTTTCAACAATAGGGTACATGATCTAATGTAATTGAAAATACTATTCAGTACTGACATCTTTACACAGAGCTTGGATATTCTAATGCTTGCTTTGTCCCTTTAACTAATGCAAAGCCGGAGCTAATTCACTTCTCATATAGGCTAGAGAAAATACGTTTACCCTTGACGTTTTCTAAAGACTGTAAAGTTCTGGAATTGAAGTGCCCAAAAGATACAGTTTCTGTTTTGACCTGGTTCTAAAAGTGGTGTAGAAATGACCTCAGCTACAGTAGGAGCTTACCAGTCAGTCCTCATGATTGCCACTTTCTCATATACTGCCTTCAGGGTCACAATGATGATAAAACTGATGAGAGAAGCAGTGATGTGCGTGGCCCATCTGCACAGTCAGCTACTTCTGGATTGGGTCTCTTCCATGCAGGTTCTTGGGAAGTTTTGCAGAAAATACAATGAACACTGAGAGTTCGTAGACAATGATCCCAATAACTGAAGCAATGGTGAACAGGACCTGACAACCCAAAAACCCAGCAGCATGAGACTCACCAATGATCATATTTTTACACAGAAAACTTGCCCCAACCCACGCTTAAACAGACAACATGCATGTGCTCTAAACCTCACATACACGTGAGAAGTGATGTAAATCGCACATAAATGCCACAAGAGACGTGAATATCAGGTACGTTAATTTCTAGGGTAGGAGGAATGAAGGATGTCAAAAAGAATGAGTGCATCCACTAATGTAACATGCTGGCAGCAGGAGCAGCTGTGTGCAGGGCATAGGGAATATATGGGAACTCCACTTTCTGTGAATTTTTCTGTAAACCTAAAACTGCACTAAAGAAGGAAGCCTGTTAAGTATATCTTTAAATGGGTGAAAATGGAGTAACTGGTGACATGTTCTTTTGGAGACAAGTCTGTGATAGCAGAACCAATGAAAATATCCCTTCTACATCTATAGAATTACGTAGGTTATGAACTAGTTGTAACCCGTGAAGGGGATATGCTTCCTTTAAAGGGAGAACCTATCACTGATTCAGGGGCCAGCAGGTGCTAGCTGTCGTCTTCATTCTGAATAGGACCAGTGAAGCTGTGGACATGTCCTGAGGGAAACACTGGAAGTGACAGCAGATCTCTGTTGATGAAAGCTTCACATGCTTTTCATACTCCTTGAGATTTTAAAATGGCAGGTATTCATACTCCCTGCATTTGCACAAGATTCATGTCCCTGATCCATTGTAGTTCTGACTGTGTGGACCCAAGGGCAACGGGGGTGTGAAGCATAATTTGCACGTGGCTGATAGGGTTTCAGTTCCTCACTAGGCAGGTTTTTTTCTGGCCACTGAAGAATGCACATTAAAGATCCCATTTTTAAACTGTTTTCCTTCCATCTATCTTCTTGGTCATAGTCCAGAAGCATGTCTCAGTGTCCCTGGCTGCTCCTGATGGCTTCCCCAGAGAGAAAGCTCCAAAGAATGTGAATTTCAAGACTAAGTAAACCACATCATGTTATTTACAGTAATAGCGGGAGGCTGGCTTGCACCTGCAGGGGAGAGCAGAGGGAGTGCTTACAAGCCCGTCCTGGAGCCACACTCCTGCATCTGGATCCCAGCTCTGATGCTAGCTGTGGGGCCTTGTGCAAATTTCTTAACCTCTAGGGGCTTCAATCTCCTCACCCATATAATGGGGGGATAATAATAGCAATTTATAGGATTATTGTGATGAGTCAATGATTTACTAATTGTGAAAACAATTAGAACGTTAATCACAGTCATGTGAAAAACTCTACCTAATTATTAGCTATGAATATGGTGACCAAAGTCTTAAAAAGTTGTTTTTTTCTTAGTTTTTAAGCCATCAGTTTGTAGAGAAAGCATTTTATTTCCTCCTCTACTCTCTTTCATTATCCTTTTCTTCACAGTTAAGGCTTCATGCTTGTGAAAGGAATAACATTTTGGTGTGCGTGTGTGATTAAATGTGAAAATTAGTTAAGGCTGAGAAAAATGTATTATAGAAGGTATATTAAGCCTTCCTCTCTTGTACAACACATATAGGCCATTTAAATAGTATGCATTTTTAAAAACTCTGCATAATAATTTTTTTAATTATGTATTAAATAATCAAAATAGTTAAGATTCTTTAAATGCTTACTATTGCTTCAGCACAGATCTATTTTTCTAAATCCTCACAATCACCCTGTGGGAAAGGTAATATTATATCTCTTTTACAGATGAGGAAATAGATCCACGTGGAGATGATGCAATTTGCCCCAAATGAAACAACTATTAAGTGAAAGAACTGAAATACTCAAAGAGCCCAAAGACACACTAACCGTATAGCACTGCCTCCTACATGGTCTGTGAAATCAATTCTAATTCATTTCAGAACTTATACAAACTTGACACATTTCCATTTTTCTTCCAAGAACTTAATGGGTTCAATATTTCTTAAGAAAGAGGAAAGCTTTCCATTCTCCTTCCTCAAGTTTCTTCTTACTTATCATCTTTTCTGATCATAACTTTAATATTTGCTCATTAATGAAAATTTGAAAGTACTCAGTAGTGGACAGAACTGCTGTCCTGGAGCTGTCCCCAGTCTTAGAAGAGGACCCAGATTTTGCTTTAGGATAAATAACTTCCCTTCTATCATTAGTCCTGTGATTTAAGCTTGATTGACACACTCTTTCTGAAGCACCAGAGGTAGATCTCAGTTGGTTTAAGACAAATAATACCCCTCATTCTATTGGTCTCACACATGATTTGAGAATTGGCAAATAACACAGTAAAAGTCACTGTTATGTGAGGAGATAAGTGCTGGTGCCCATGTGAATGATGAGCTTCCTCTATCAAGAGAGGAAGCTTCCAAAAGAGACCTCTCTTGGCTTGGATGGATGTGTGATCTGTGATGCTGAGTGCCTAGATGCAGCATGCTGAGACATCCTTGGACATAGGATGAAGAGAGGACAAAAGCAGCCCTTGACATTATCTGGGCTACAGTATCTCTCCTTGACTGAAGCCAGACCTCAGACCTGAGGTTTTCATTTACAGGAACCAATAAATCCCATGCATCCCCATTTTTTGGTTGTTGTTTAAACACATTGGAGATTGATTTTGTCACCTACAATCAAAAGACTCCAACTCTGAAAATGAATAAAAAATAAAAAAAGAAAAATGCTTCTACCTATAGACATAATTCCTTCAGAACTGTGCATTGTTTGTATATTAAAAATCATTTTATATATTAATTTTATTCTCAAGCCTATCATAAGCATAACACTTTGACATGTCATAAAATATATTCATGGACACACTTTTTCATGACTGCAAAATATTCTACTATGTGAAGTGTTGGAAGAATATTTTGGCTGAGATTTTATATATATATATACATATAAAAGTATGTCTGTGACTTTCATCCACACTGACTTTTCCCTGCCATTTTGAAATACTTCCTTATTAAAAGTTTTTCAAAGCTGAATTAGTGGATTAAAGCATATGAATATGTTTGACTCTTGATATGAACTGCCAGACTGCTCTCTAAGAAGGCTGGAGGAGTACACTGGAAACTAACACAGCATTGTAAATCAACCATACTTCACAAAAACTATCCAGTAGCCTAGGCATGGGATTGGTGATCACTGGCTCTTCATCCTCATAAACAGAGCTGTGTCACTTGAGAGGTGGAAAACTATTTCATTCTGATGTGCACTGACTGAATTACTATTGGAGTGTGACATCTATTTTTTCCTTTGTGAATATGTGTTCATCTTCTCTGCCTTCTACGCTCCTGAGATTTTTTGGTGTTACGTTTGAAGTGATCTGAACTCTCTGTGTATTGAAGGAATTAGCCCCTTGTCAGATTTGTAAACAACATCCTCTGGTGTTTTGTTTAAAATTAGGATGCTTCTGATGCATGGAAATCTTTATATATTTTCCTCTGAAACTTACTGCTCATCTAGAGGTTGTATATTCATCCATATTTATTTCTAGTTTTTTTCTAATTGTGTTACTTTTTTAAATATTTCTGGAATTTCTCACAATATATGGTTCACTGTTTTATTTCAATTTTTTCTTTTCCCCTCAAGTAGCTATCATATGTTCCATTTATTGAATAACCTTTATTTATCTCCCTGATTTGTAATGCCTTCCATCTCATATATTAAATTATTATTGATATCAGAAACCATATCTGGACTTCCTGTCCTATTTTCTAATCTGGCTATTCTTTAGCTAGTAAAACTCTCATTGTCTTATTAATTATTATATTAGTAATATGATTTTATTCACAATAAACCACAAATCAATTTTATAACTTCTGATATTTTGGAGATATGATCTTTTAATCTAGAATCATGTGATTAAAGCTTCTTTTATGTCTTTCAGTAGTTTTTATTTATTTAATTTTTTTGACAGTTCCTACTATCCTTTTGTTAGGCTATTCTTAGGCATTTTACCTTGGTTGTTACTCTTGGAAAATTTTAGAATTCTTAATGCCTCCATCTGGTCTCAATCAGAACCTGGAGAATCCTAAAGCACGGATCTGATTTGAACAAATGAGTTGAAAAAAACTGGGGGAAGCACTGTGAGCAGAAGAGACTCTGGAACCTCCAGATTGGAGCCATGCATTGGCTGAGGTGTTCTCTGGAAACAGTTTTCCCTATGAGACTACATATTCCCCAGCTTGACTTTCAGTTTCCTCAGCATTTCACATTAGATTTTAAGAAGTCTGTGGCAGATTCTTACCCAGAAAAAGAGCACTTGCACCAAGGGTTATATGTATACACTTTCCCCAGGTGGTAAAAGGAACACGCTCTTCTTCCTAATTAAAAAAATATTTAGTCAATCAAGGGATTACACCAATGAAATGATTTTTCTCCTAACTGGTCACTAAATCCTAAGCATAATTTAAAAAAAAAATAATTTTCAGACATAGCCTCCTTATTTTTTAACTGCATGGGTTTTTTTCCTTTTATTTTTCTTTTCTTTTATTTTCTGTTAATGATGTCAAACACACAACAAAATACGTACAGTGTTCATTTTAATATTATTTTTTGAAAATGCACATGTGAACAGCAAACTGTTTCCCTGCCATGGTCTCAGCTTATGGGTCTGGGTACCTGACGAGGCCAAGCTGTAAAGCTCTATTCCTGAGCTTGCCTTAGATTTCAGAAGTGACTGAAGTGACAGCTTAGAGTCCATGCAGGACAGAAAGTTTCACAGGTGTCTGCAGCTAACTGGTCTCCACTGTGTGTTTCTTGGTTGGGCTTTATATGTTAATTAGCTACAACTATGATGTTTTAGAGTTTCCATTTTAGAGTTTATATTTAGATGTTTTTTAGAGATGATATCAGTAAGACTCAAGGTTTACCTGGATTATAAAAGCAGCAGGAGTATAATAATACCTGTACCTAAGTACATGGCCGCTCCTCTGTGCCAGGAAGTCTTCCAAGTAGATTCTGTACATTAATTCGACCCGTCCTTACCACAGTCATGAGGAACTCTCCTATTCTTATTTTATAGGAAACTATGGCACAGAGAAGTTAAGTTGTCCAAGATCACTCAGGAAGCAAGCTGTTGTGCTCAAATATGAATTTAGGCAACTTCATTCCCAAGGTCTCACTACAACAATGCTGGCCTCTCTAAAAAATGGAGCATGCATTCGCAATTAAAATAAAACACTTCAATTAAAAAACTAAAAAAGTATATAAAAATTTTTAAATAAGGAAGAATGATAAAGTGAAATTAATCTTCATCTTCAATTTTTCAACAAGCATGTTCCAATGAAAATTTAAACTTATTAGTTGACAATTTTAAATTTAAAATTGGCAGTTTAAATGACCAAAAAACTTTTCTTCAGTATTTTTTGTATTCTGCCAATATGATACGTTTTTGTTTTTCAGGACTCAAAAACATTATGAACATCTAATTTTGTCTAAGTTTCAACTTTCATCTCTGAATGTACAGTCTTTCACCAACATATGCTTTGACCGCCATCTTCAGTTGTAAACAATGGGAACTATTCATAATGGGGATTATTAGAAGCTTATTACATTTTAAAAGGCAAATGTCACTTTCTATTGGTAGCTGAACCTCATTTTTTTCCATTTATAAAAAGAGGAGTTTGACCTGCTCCCTCCAGACCTTTTCAGTGCCAACGTTCTGTAGATCTGTGATTCAATTTATAAAACCTATAGTTGGAGACATTTTCAGATGCTCCTAGTAAAAGCATTTTATTTCCAAGAGTTATTCATGCTCACAACCTGCTGTCCTGCTGCTGCTGACTGCAAGTACCATCAGCTCTAAATTATCTCAGCTGATGGAAAGAAGCAATAATACAGATGACTCAAAAAATCATCTTTTCATAGCTCTGGAAGGTTGATACAAAGATATATAGTTTTATTTTTTTAAATTTTGCAGCAGGAGTGGCAGCAATAAATTTACATTTCCAATTATATAAAATGCCTAGCTCAGTGCACAAACACTGATGGCACCTCAACAAAGGTTTCCCTGCTTCTTCTACCCTTTCTCTGACTTTAGGATGAGAGCCACGCTGCTTTGTGCACATCCCAAAAGGAAGGGGGAGCAGTGACCAGGACTTAGTTCAAGAAAAAAGGGCACCTAGTCTATGATGAAAAGGAGGCCGCAATAATGAATGCACATGTGAAAAAATGGGAGTCAGCTATAAAATCAATGTGTCTTTCTTTCTACATCTATGTCATAGCGGCTATTTATATTTTGCATTTTTTTTATTGGTGTTATGAAAGGATACAATTCAATGCCTCTTTTCTTATACAATTACCAGCCTTTTCCTTTTCCCCCTTTTTACTGTTATTATGAAGGAAGGACCACACTTCTCTTCTGTGTCCACCATTCCAGGCAGTGCTCCTTCACCTTGGCTGCACATTAGAATAACCAGAGGAGCTTTAAAAACTTCCCTATGCCAGAATGCACCCCAGGCCACTAAGTACCATCGGAGTTTGCAGTGATGGAATCCAAGCACCAACATTTTTTAAGGTCCCCTGGTGATTCCATCATGCAGCCAAGGCGGACAACTCCAAAAGTAAACAGACTAAAGTGCATCTAATCAGAGCCTGCTTTTCCTGGGTAATCTCATCTATCTCCACGTGGGGACAGCACACCTCCTATTCTGACCAGACTTGTTCTTCCTGCTCAAACCTGTCCCATTTGTACTCAAGTTCTGCCTGGCGCCGCTTCCAGAACTCCAGAAGTATGGTGACTATCACAGAGAGAGAACAGCAGAATGTGGATCTTCAGTGAAGACTGATGCTTCAGAAATCTGTACTTAATATTTATTACCCTTAACACTTTGGTAAATGATTAATAAAATCACATTTTATTTATAGGCGATACTAAAGAGAAACATGAGTTAATGCCTTTCTTTTAAGAAAAAGGAAAATGTAGATAATTTATTGAACTTGTGAAAACAGAATATCTAGCTCTCTAGCTCAGGGGAAACGTATTAACGTGATGGTCAGAGGCAGGTGACTGTGTCTGATGCTAAAGTACCTGCTACAAGCACATTATGCCCACTAAAAACACAAATATCGGGGGGAAGGGTGGGTATAGCTCAGTGGTAGAGCACGTGCTTAGCATGTACAAGGTCCTGGGTTCAAACCCCTGTACCTCCATTACAAAAGAAAGTTAAAAAAAAGCACAAGTAACTGTCATAATTTAAAAGCAGTGCATGGTCCACCCTCCAAGTCTTCTCCTCACATCCCTCTGTCTCTTCTGTCCGAAGGACCTGAGGGTAGGGAAGGGGATGAGAATGCTCTAGTAGCCCTTGCATTTCTATTCCACAACCCCAGTCACACAAAATTTAAATAATATTCTTAAATATGGAAAACTGCCATTTTCCTCAATCTTCGATAAAGTAATTTTTAGAAATCGTCATTCTGTTTTAAGACTCAACAGTTCAAATAGTAGACAAAAACAACATGAAATGTTAATTGAAAATGTGGCTTCAGGGTAAATCACCTAAGCCCTTCTTCCAACCAGACTGTTACCCCTAGGCCCCAACTACAGAGAAATTTCAGAATAACCACTGTTCCCTCCACCATTATACCTGAGTCTCTACCATGCCCTGAGAATAAAGAGAAAAGAGACACAGTCCCTGCTTCCGGGAGCTCCTAGGTGCACAGAAGTCATCATGAAATGAAGGCTGAGGAGGCGTGTTAAGAGGGCTTGGATAAGAGTCAGCAGAGGGTGCTCAGGACAGAGAGCCAGAACTGTAGCCAAGGCTTTCCCAGAGGAGAGAACCACTGTGGTGAGTTCTGAGATGCCCTAGAAGTGATCAGGTGAAGGTATAATGTTAAGGCAATTTCTCCCTGGGGAGCTGCACATGCAAAGGTGGGAGGCCAAAGAGAGCCAGGTCCCTTCCAGGAACTCCAAATAGTCTAGAAGTGAGCACAGGGTGTGGGAAGCAGGTGAGGCAACCAGGTGGAGAGATCACAGGTGCACATCACAAAGGACTCTGTGTGCCTCCAAAGTAGAGGAGACATGCAAAGTGATCAAGAAAGAGACAAGATAGAGGCAGGGAGACCTATTGGCAGGTTCATGTGAAGGCCTGCTGAGGCCCCGCCAGGAGGAGAGAGACGAAAACATTTAAGCAGGTGGACGGATTGGCCACAGGTGTGATGGAAGGGAAGAAAGAGGTCAAAGATGCCGGGCAGCTTTCTGGCTTTGGCAGTGTCTTAAATTATAGTGCCATTCCCTGAAATAAGAAGGGCAGGAAGAGGGGCAAGCCATGAGAGGAGACAACTGATTCAGTTCTGGGTGGGTGCCTGTGGGCTCCAGGAGAGATGTCCAGTAGGCAAATCAAAGTCTAGAAATCAGGAGAAAGTTCTAGGCTGAGACAAGTAGTTTTCCTGTTTCAAGAGGATAATGGGTGTGAGTGGACAAGCTCAAGAGAAGAGGTGTGGAGGGGTAGCTCTCACCCTCCTGCACATGGGAAGCATCTGGGAGCCTTTAAAAAATAGTGTGCCCCAGCCTGGAGTGGGGACTTTGTACTGTTTATTGTTTTTTAAATACTTCTTTCCTTTTTTTGGGGGTAGTTAGTATTATTTATTTTAATGGAGGTACTGGGAATTGAACCCAGGACCTCTTGCATGCTAAGCACGGGCTCTACCACTGAGCTGTACCCTCCCCAACTTTTTTTGTTTTTAGACATTAGCTCTACTGAGCAGTCAGGGTTGAGACTCAACCTGTAGAGAGCAGAGAACCTTGGGGTAGAGATCAAGAAGAAGCTGCCCAGATCCCTGCAGACCCCACCAGGGGCAGCCAGAGACACAGGGAGCCTCAGATGGGCTGTGAGGAACGTGAACTCAACACTTCCCAATGGCGAAGACGACAAACATGTTTCAAGCACCCACTTCCCAGCAGTGTTTTTTCCGACTTTACTAGATTTCCAGTAATACTGAGTGAGAATAGAAATAATCTGGACACAGGGATCAAATTCAAATGCCGGCTCTGACCATTCTTAACTGCGTGATTACTGATTAAAAAGCTACCCATCTGCCACGTGTAAAATGGGGGACCTAGAACCGTGCTTGTGGGCTGCTGTGAGCGTAATGAAATGACATCTATAAATGCCCTCCTGACTCTCAGAGGTAATTGCTACTATTGTCCCCATTTGGGACACCAAGAAACAGAGGCACAGAAAGCTTCAAACACTTGCCCAAGATGAGGGTTGGGGTCAGGAATCAAGCCAATGACTTCTTGGATCCAGAGCCCAGGATCTTCTTATGAACAACACATCACTGCCCAGGCTCCCTGCTCCAAAACCCGCCTCCCTTTGGCTCAGTTCCATGGCACCTGCGCTGCACAGATGTCACTGCCTGCCTGCCTGCCTGGTGTCTGATCTCGGCACTCCTCCCTCCATCCCACACAGCACTTCCTTGGGCACACCAATCCTCACAAGGCCATTGCTGTGGCTACTCGGATGTTTACATGGAAACGCAGGTGGCAGCCCAGCTTTTTGCTATAGATGCTGCTGTCAGTGGAGGCAAAGAGCTCACAGTTTGTGGGGGAGGCCAATTCTGGTCTCCTCTTTGGCTGGAGAGCTGGATGGAATCTAGTTTCCCTCTGCAACTTAGACATCCAGCATGAGAGATATGTAAGGCCATCTGGCCTCTCAACATAGAAATGATGCCCCCACAGTTGTACTTAACATTGTAATCTCCTGGCTCCACCAGAGAGCAGAGGCCATGGCCTGTTGTCCACCAAGTTTTGTTTCCTTGCACAACAGCTACAATGGGGTGAGTTAACACTGGACCAGAAAATCTACAAAGCCATCGTGTACTATTTCTTGACACCTGCAGGTCACCCAAATATCCCAGATCCTCCAAGTAAACAACTAGTAAGAGGAACTGAGCTGGCTTGTCTGTCAGACCCCTGATGGCAGGACTGATTTGGCCTCTCCTGCTCTTGGGATGATCTGTTCTCCTTCTATGTGCCCTTCCCTGAGTGAAAGAGACTGTTCTTTGTTTATGGGCTAGGGAGTATTTGTGGCTCTCTGACCAGAACCTTCAAAAGTAGAGCTCTTGGTGAGAATGGAAGCATGGCACCCACATCTCATGAGATCAGCTACCCAACAGCCTCATCTAGCCAAGACTGTGGCCAAAACCAGGGGTCCATGCTGTTGAGTGTTGGGTCTGGAGAGCAATGCCTCCACCACTGAGAAGCTGCCCCACCACTTGTGCCCTTGTCCCCATCCAGGGGGAGGTGATGCATCCATGTGATGACAGCCTTGAGGGCACTAGGTGACTGTGGAACAAGCTGTGACTGGCTGGTCCTTCTCCCAATGTGACCCATGTTAGCCTCACATGAAGAAAATCCCCAAAGAGACCCCTGCTTGAGTGAATGGGTCACCTATAAGCCAACTGTCCTCGGGCCACCTAAGAAGCAACACAGTATACACAGTGAGCCACCGACACACTGATGTCCCCAAGGCTCACATCTCCCTAATGTGACACCAGGTACCCCCAGCAAAAAGAAGACCCTTACTTTATAATTGACTTGAGAATTCTACTGCCAATGCTGCCTTCACCTTCCACTTATGAAGTTCTTTCCACTCTGTCCCCTGCACTGCAATTGTGCAATCAGTCCAGAGCTCCTTCATGAGACAGGAGGGAAGGGGGCTGGGCAGAGCCATTAAAAGAATGGCACAGCCATTAGCACCAAGACGGTGGAAAAGAACTCCCAGTAGATTTTGAGCTTCAACACACACTCACCGAAATACAGCAGGATGCTAAATGGCACTCCCACAGGTGCCAGGACAGGTTCAAGGCTGACCATAAAATGTCAAAGGGTGAGTGGTGGCCCAATTTCTGGGAATCCCAACACCTTCTCCAAAGCAGTTGGAATATTCCTCCCACTTATTAGCATATGAAGATACTGAGTGCATAAAAACTAACCCCACACCTCGTGGCTGCTTTCTCTGCTGAGGGAGACAGCCCACACTCTGTCTGTGGAGTGTGTATCTACTTTTACTTTAAACTGGAGCAGCCAACTCCCACGCTTCATGGCCTTTCTCTTGCCTTCTGAAACAGCCCAGTCTGTCTATGGAGTATATATCTCTCTGAATAAATCTACTTTTACTGAACTGTGTCTCTCTCTTGAATTCGTTCCTGTGCAAACCAAGGACCCACACTTGGCAAGGTGCATCCCAGGGATCCAAATAAGACCTGGGATACGGCCATCCTCTCCCCCCCATTTTCCTGTATCATACATTCCTTCCCAAAGGATCTCACATTGTGCACTCCAAAATAGACAGCACTCATGTGTCCTGACCTGGATCTGCTTCTGCATGTATCATTCTCATGTCCACTAGAATGTCACCTTCATGAGGACAGGGATTTGGTTCTGTTCACAATGGAAGCACCAGCACATCACAGGTGCTGGAGAAGTATTAACTGATTGAATGAGCTGTGGGAAGTCCTGGGAATTCCACCTGCAACTCCTAGCCTCTTGGGTTCCAGCTGACTCCAGTTGCTCCCGGCTACTCATGGCTGACCTCTTGCCACCACTCTCAACTCTGCCACCACCTGAGCCGGGATGAGCTTAGATGAGCACACACCCCAGAGAGCATGGCGGCTGGTTCATGAGGTTGCAACACACTCGCCCCTTGACTGCTAGGGGTTACTTAGGATGGACAAACTGAAGGAAGCACCATGTGCACCGCCCTACCCCACAAATCACTTGAAGCACCAGGACTGCACACAGGGGAAACGCTGGCCCTTTCCAACCTAAGGAGAGGGACTATGGGTGAGAAGAGGGTCTCTGTCAACTAATAGTTTCTTTACAAGCCCAGTCTTAGAAAAGCTCTTTAAAGACACTTTTGGTATCTTCCTTGTGTTTCTTTAATCCCTCTAGATTTTGTCATTCTCATCTACACATCAGAAATACAGATGCTCTTGAAATCTCTATTGATTTTCAATGAAGAAAATCCTCAATTTCCTTCTCTGCTAAGAAAATTACTGCACTTTATATTAAAAAAAAAAGCAGCTTCCTTTCATGAGTTTCTATCTTCAAACACCTAATTTCACAAGAATCAGTGAAGCAGGACATGAAAATCATGCTGTGCTTTACCACCTACTGGTGGGCAGGAATGAAATGAATGAGTACTGATCTCATGAGACGGGAAGGCTGGGGCTGTCTTATTCCTGCTACAGATGGAAGGGTCCATATCTGTAAGGGTGAGGAAGGACCAAGGATGAGAAACCAAAATTTTCTAACCCATTTCCCTTTTTCAGATTCCCAGACAAACAGTGTGATTGTATCAGCAAAAACAAGAACATCTGCACCCTTCTAAAAGCATGCTACGAATTTACTACTACACACAGCACTCTGTCACTGACCTAAAGGCTGATGACAGCCAAGAAATTTGCAGGGATCTTATTCTGTGCTCATCCCTTTTTGTCTTTGGGACCTCAGGAAATTTGCCTCCTCTCCATGAATGTCATTTTCCTCATCCTTCAAATGGGAGTGTAACAGTCATTCATTTGCTCAGTGTCTATTTGACAACAGGAGACGGCTTATGAAAACAACAACAAAAAAAAGCAAAACAGCTATTCTGATCTGTGCTCTCTTCCTCCTCCTCCCTGAACATGAACTTACAGGGTAAAATGGTATCTTTCACTAAATCCCGAACTTAAGGAGCACTTCTGATAAGGAAGTCAAAGGACTGCCATGTAACCGAGAAATGACCTGGTGAAATAGAATGAGTTGCCAGCAAATCCTCAAAACCCGTAAGGGTGCAAACCCTGGGAGTTACAGGCATGGGTGGGAGTTCCTTAGTTCCCCACTTCACAAAGCCGAGAACTTTGCAGGGTCCATGAAAGACAAAGACAGCCCAGTACAGCCACACCATGTTTTGGAGTACACTGGTACCACATCACTGCTGACCTGTACTTCTTTGTGTCCCAGAGCAAGAGCCCTGGGTGGGGGTGACTGTGATTGAGGATGGACAAGAAATTCCTGTTCTGTCTCTTTTGCTCTCTCTCTTCCTGCAGTAAAACAACTGGTAGGACTCTGGTGGGGAGCACTGCACCCACATTCTCCAGCAAACCACACACCAGGCAGCACTAGCTGATCTGAGAGAGGACTCTTCAATGAACATATATACACCAAAGTCAGGCAGAAGGCTGCCTGTGACCTTGGGAATCCAAACCAGCTTGTCCTGTTAATCAGGATGTTAGACATCTAAAGAAAGTGTGCACCAGGTGAAGACGATGCCTTAAACAGCATTGGTGGTTATGTTCAGCAGTGTCTAAGGGCAAGTCATGCTCTGGTAGATGGGAGCATTTTGGTTGCTTTAAGAGTTTGCTACTGAAGGGCTGGGATATTTAATTGGGCCTTGAAACTCCAGACCTCTTTACTCACAAAGGCAGACAAGTTAGGTAAGCCAGCTCAGTCTTTATTCCAACTTCCTAACCAAAAGGCTATGAGGTTGAAAATATATTTCTCAGACTCTTCTGCAGCAAGGGTTCCAGATGTGGCTTTAAAAATGCCCATCAGAGATTGAGATTTGAAAATATTAACTACTATATATAAAAATAGCTAAAAACACTAAATTTCTTCTGTATAGCACAAGGAACTATATTTAATATCTTGTAATAACTTTAATGAAAAAGAATATGAAAAGGAATTCATACATATATATGTGTATATGAATGACTGGAACATTGTGTTGTATATTAGAAATTGACACATTGTAACTGACTATACTTCAATTAAAAATATATATATATATATATAATGCCCATCAGCAGCATCTGAGTGTCACTAAAAGCAGAAACCCAGATGAATAGAGGCAGAGGTGGTTGGAGGAGCTACATTATTTTGCTGGGGTGGCTGCAGCCAGCATGTCAGAGATATAGAAGCAATGGTCACAACAGCCACACACTGATCTGCAAGTGAGTTAGGGTAACAGCTTCCTGAAATCCTCCCCGCCACTCCTGATGAGCCAGGTGTTTGGTGTTTCTCTGGAAGTCACTAGGCGCAGCCTGAAACTCAAAGGTAAAAATTAAAAACTGCAGTCAGGCTGCAAAGGGACTGGCAGGACATGTTGGACAAAACTAGGTCAGAAAGAACAAGGAATGGGGAGGGGATAGAAGGTGTGCTGAGGACCCTTACTTCAGTGGTGGATTGTCTGTGTTGAGGAATCTGAGTCAGTATGAGTAGAAGGATAGGTGTGGACTAAAATGGTGTCCATTCTTCAGATAAGTGTGTGATTCAGACGATAATTATTAGAGGAGGGTTATTTTTTCCCCCTTCAAAATTGATCATTTCTCAGGAGCAGAAAAATACTCTGCCACACAACATCTAATTGCAAAAGAGATGCTACGGGATGATAGTGATATGAAAAATTTCAGTTCTGCAGTTCCAAGGATTCTTTAATGAGGTTCACAGCAGTAGGTTCTTAAAATAAAATAAGGTACGTAAAATAAAGACATCATCATATGTACATATCCTTAAAGATACACATATGGTGCTATAAGTGGGCCTGAAATGTGTTCTGCATTCTAAAATCCAATGAAATAAATCAATAGCTCAATATGCCTGTCGGCTCTATAAACATGATGTAGCTAATGATCACAGAAAGCAAGATCAGCTAGGAAACTTGAGATTTGTCTTTTCTAGTGTCAAAGATAAAATTTTTTGCTTTAGTTAAAAAGCATTTTTTTTAATTAGGGTTCTCAGCATCCATTGGTGTAAGGGGTTTAGTAGATGTGTTCAGATGTTCTAGACAGTGAATCAGAGCAAAGACTGAGGTTTAGACAGTAGTTAAATGTCTCACCCGTGTGATCTGCATCCACATATTGCTACACTGAAAACCCATAAAAGTGAGAACTTCATTAAAGCAACGAAAAGAGACGGAAGAAAATAGCCACAGACTAGTGGAAGTTTTTTATCGTGTAAAAATGACAAAGGGCTATTCATGAGCATATTTTTAAAAACTCTACACTTCAATAAGAAAAACAAAAAACTGACAACAGATTGCACACTGCTCCATGAACGAGAAGCCATGCAGAAGGACTCTTATGTGAATGGGGCTGGAGCTGTAGAATTAGTTAGTCTTGCAAGTAATTCAGTTAAAAACAAATGCACATGGGATACACTTCTAGAATATCTGAGTAAATATCTTGGAAAACTTACTCCTCTATGAAGCAATGACAATGGCAAAATTTGTCAAAATTAACCTCTGCAGAACTCTGGAAATTAAACAAAGGCTTCCAGCAGTCCAGGGAGTGTTTATTTGAGGGAAAAATACCAGCTAAATCTCCATAAAGATAGTGAGTTTTGTGGCATTGTAACTTGATCTACCCCCATCCCCGTATCCTCACCTAAATGGTGGCCTTTAAAAGCAACAGTCTCACAATCAAGGTAGGGGCAGAAGTGATTTGAAGTTACCCAAAAAATCCGTCCCCAGAGAGCTATCACTATTTGACCTATCTCAAACTCATGCTGTGCAAACAGCCTGTCCCCAGAGTGTGTGTGGAAAACAATCAGCAGTGAGTATTTAACATTACAACTGCCTGAGGCAGTGGTACCAGTAGAGGCTAACTAGATGCTGACTAGGAAACTTAGAAGGCAAAATTGAATAATGAGACTTTCTGGGGGTGGAGGTACTGTTAAAAATCTCCAAAAATATCTGAGAATTGTAGAAGGCCGTACACATGTGTGGCACTTGGCAAGGAAAGATCTGAGAAAATCTTAAGCCTTCAACTCTGGCTGAAATTGAGGTTCTGCATAAGCAAGAACTAAAGGCTATGGAAGAGCTGCAGACTGCCTGCTGGTGCTGAGGGCATCCCTCAGCATGCAGACACACAGCCACCTGGCAACAGCTCAAACTATTGGCTCCAGGCATTGAAAGAAATCACTGTCCAATCATTATTACAGTGATGACAACTAGGCTTTCTGCACACACACTGATCTCATGGCCATGCATGATAAAGAATACAGACTTTACAGAATTTGTTCAGGAAATTAACTAAATAAATAGCTGCAGCAGCAATGACAATGGAAGCAACGATAAACCCTGGAGATGAGGAAAATATGGCTATCAGATCTGGCACATTGTAATATTTTAAATGTCCAGTTTTCAACAGGAAATTACAAGATGTACAAAGAAACAGAAAAATTTAGCCATAACACAGGGGAAAAAGTAGTCAATAGAAACTCCCTGAGGAAGCCCAGACACTGGAATTAATAGACAAAGACATAAATAAGCAATTACACATATATTCAAAGAGCTAACAGAAACCATGCCTAAAGAATTAAATTATGTGAACATCTCATTTTACAGAGAATATCAATAGGTAAAAATTTATATTAAAAACCAACTAGAAATTCTAGACATACAAATATAATGACTAAAATGAAAAATTCAATAAAAGATTTCTCTGTAGATATGAACTTGTTGAAGAAAAAGTCAGTTAACTTAAAAATACTGAGATTATCCAGTCTGTGGAACAGAAAGAAAAAGGAATGAAAAAAAAAAAAAAGAACACTGTATCAGAGATAGGTGGGACACCATCAACAATACCAATAAACATATAATGGGGGCGCCAGAAGGAAGGAGAGAAAAAAAGGGTTAGAAAGATTATATAAAGAAATAATGGCTGTAAACTTCCCAAATTTGATGAAAACATTAATTTGTACATCCCAGCAGCTCAACAAACTCCACGTGGTATAAGCATAGAGACATCTAAAATAGGCACATCAGACTCAGTATGTCAAAAGACAAGAACAAAGAAACTTGACAGCAGAAAGTGAAAAGTGGCTCAACATATACAAAGGCTCCTCAGTAAGACAGTTGATTTCTCATCAAAAACCATGGAGACCAGAAGGCAGTGGGATGGTATTGTCAAAGTGATAAAAGGAAAAGACTGTCACCAAATATTTTATAGCCAGCAAAGTGATTCTTCAAAAAAATTAAAGGAGAAATTAAGACCCTCCTACAAAAACAAAATCTGAAAGAATTCATTGTTAGCAGGCCTGCCCTACAAGAAATACTAAGGATAGTCCAGCAGGTGTAAATGAAAGGATATTCACCTGAAAAATAAAGAGCACTAGTAGAGGCAACTGCATGAGTAAAAAAAAAAAACAAAACACAGTATAAATATAGTATTACATGTAAGTGTTTTTTCTATTTGATGTAAAAGACAACTGCATAAAACAATACTTATGAAACTGTATAAATGTGCTTAAAAATGCATAAAGGTGTAATTTGTATGACAGTGACAGCATGAGGAGGGGGAGGGAAAAGATTGATACCAAAGCCAAGTTTTTGTGTACTATTGAATTTAAGTTGGCATTCATGTGAACTAGATTGCTTTAAAACAAGATGTTAATTATAATCTCCAGGGCAATGGAGGAGAAGGAGGAGGAGTAGGAGGAGGAGAAGAGAAGAAAAAGTTAAAACAACAAATTAAAATGGCACACTGGAAATTGCCTACTTTGTACCAAAAATGTGTAGTAATAGAGGAATGGGGAGAAAAAGACATATAGAAAGCAGATAGCAGAGGTAATTTCAACCTGATAAGAAATTACATTAATGTAAATGAATTAAACTTTCTAATCAAAATCCTAAAGGCAGAAATAAATGGAATAGAGAATTGATGAACAACAGAGAATAACCAACAAGAAGAAAAGTTGGTTCTTTGAAAAGATCAACAAAATTGACAAAGTTTAACTAGTACTGAAGAAAAAAAGAGAGGAGATTCAAATTACTAAAAAGAAATGAAAGGAAGGATGTCACTACTGCCCTTACAAAAATAACAAGGAATATAAGGGAATACCATGAATAATTATATAGCCAATAAATGAGATAATCTAGATGAAATGGATAAATTCCTAGAAGGACATAAATGACTGAAGCTAATTCAATGAGAAATAGAAAACTCAAATATTCCTACAATAATTAGTGACTGAAATAGTAATCCAAAACTTTCCCACGAGGAAATGCTAGGCCCCTATGGCTTTGCTGGTGAATTACATCAACTACTTAAAGAAAAAACAAACAAACAAACAACAACAAACAAAAATAAACAATGCTTCACAAACTTGTCTAAAAAAAAGAGGTGGGCACAATTCCCAATTCATTCAATGAGACTAGTATCACACTGATACCAAAACCAGACAAAGGCATCACAAGAAAACTAAAGACTGTCTCTTATGAATATAAAGGCAAAAATCCTCAACAGAATACAAGCAAATCCAATCCAGTAACATATAAAATAGGCCACAATTAAGTGGGATGTATCGAGGTATGCAAAGGCACTTCAACATACAAAAGTCAATTCATGTAATATGCCATATTAATAGAATAATGGATAAAAACTAGGAATAGAAGAGAACTTCCTCAAATTGACAGACAACATCTATGAAAAACCTGGAGCAAAGATCATACATAATGGTGAAAGACTGATTTCCTCCCAAAATCAACATTGTACTAGAGGTTCTAGTCAAAGCAACCAGACAAAGAAAATAAAGCCTCTAGGTTAGAAAGAAAGAAATAAAACAATTTCGATTCCACATGACATGATATTATCTATTGAAATCCCAAGGAATCCACAAAGAAAAAGAGAGAGAGAGAAAAGAAAAAAAAAACTTATTAGAATTAATAACCCAGTCTGACCAAAATTGTAAGACACAAATCAATATATAAAAAAATAATTATATTTCTATACAACAGCAGTGAATAATCTAAAAATAAAATGAGGGAAACATTTTCATTTACAATAGCATCCAAAAGAATAAAATACTTAGGAATATTAAGAAAAATATGTGGAATACTGAGAAAAATGTCTGAAACTTGTATATTGAAAAGTAAAATACTACTGATAGAAGTTAAAAATGACCTAAAATAAATGGAAAGCTCTTCTGTGTTCATGGATAAGAAGCCTTATTTTTAGGATGGCAATTGTCCTCAAAATGACCTATAGATTCAATGCAACTCTGGCTTTTTGGCAGAAATGAACAAGCTGATCCTAAAACTAATATGGAAATGCAAGATACCCAGAATGGTCAAAACAATCTTGAAAAAGAACAAAGTTTTGAATTTTCCACATTCAAAACTCACTAACAAAACTGTAATCCATACAGTGTGGTACTTGCATAAAGGATAGACAAATAGATTGAGAGAAAAGAACTGAGAGTCCATAAACAAACTCTTACACGTAGCCAGTTAATTTTTGACAAAGGTGCCATGACAATCCAATGGGGAAAAATAACCTTTACAAAAATGATGCTGGGACACCTGAACATACACCTGGAAAGAAAGAAAACTGAACTTTTATCTTAACACCATTTATGAAAATTAACTCAAAATAAATCACAGAAATGATACTATAAAACTTTTACAAAATGAACAATGAGAAAATCTTCAGGACATTGGATTACAAATACTTCTAAGATATGACACCAAAAGCACAAAAAACAAAAGAAAAAAAATCAAGTAAACTGGACTTCTGTAAAATTAAAAACTTCTGTGCTTCAAAGGACTTCATCAAGAAAGTAAGAAGACAATCCACAGAATGGGTGAAAATATTTCCAATATGATAAGGGACATTTATCCAGAATAGACAAAGAAGACTTAAAACGTGATAATACAAAGACAAATACAATTAAAATGGGCAAAGAATTTGAATAGATGTTTCTCCAAAGAAGACAATCGAATGGGAAATAAGCACATAAAAAGATGTTCAACATCAGTAGGCATTAGGGAAACAGAAATCAAAAGCACAATGCCATGCCACTTCATACCAACTAGGTTGACAAATATATATGATATATGATATATAAATATGTATGTATAAACCCGGTAATAAAAAGTGTTGATGAGGATGTGGAGAAACTGGACTCCTCATACGTTACTACTGGAAATATAAAATGGTGCAGTCACTTTAAAAACTACTTTAGCAATTCCTCAAAATGTTAAAAGTAGAATACATCCCAGCAATTCCATTTTTTGATATATCCTCAAGAGAACTGAAAATATGTGTTCACACAAAAACTTGTCCATGAGCATTTACAGCAGAATTATTCATCATCAACAGATGGATGGATAAGCAATGTGGTGTATTTATAAAAATGGCATATTATTTGAACACAAAAAGGAATTTGGGTACTGATATATGCTACACCATGGATGAGCCTTGACAACGTCACACTAAATGAAAGACAACAATCAAAAAAGGCAGCATACTGTATGGTTCTACTTATATGAAATGCCCAGAACAGGCAAATCCATAGAGGCAGAAAGTAGAGTGGTGGCTGCTGGGGGCTAAGAGAAAGGAAGGTTAGGAAGTGACTTACTAAAGGGTAGTGCTTCCTTTTGGGGGTGATGGCTACACAAACCTGAAATGTACTTAAAACCCTAATGCACACTTTCAAAGGCTGCATTTTATGGCATGTGAATTATATCTCCATAAAGTTGTTATTCTTGAAGCTGAGCCCACCTATGGAGCAACTGGCACAGCACTGACTGCGGCATCTGGAGGGGGAGTGACCCACCCGCCCACCGCGAAGGAGAGCAGCATCTGATCCAGTGCTGGAGGGGTGCGATCTTCTTGCCGACAGACACTGTGAGCAGCACAGACGAGGGTATCAACAGAGCAAGCTGAGTTCGTGAAACAGGGCAAAGACACAAAGACCTCTCAATAAAACCATTAAGAGCGCAGTCTCTAGGAGAACACATCTTTGTTTTTTAAATCTTTTTATATCTGTTTTATTTTCTATTACCTTTTTAACCTTTACTTTTTAAACATTTCTATATGTATACAGTTCTCATTTCATTTTTAATTCTCTTGGTTTTGATCTGTTATTGATTATTCACAGGTTTCAAATATTGTGTTTTGATTTTTTCTTCTTTTATTAACATTTATAAAAGACATCTCAACTCGATTCCTATTCTGCTTCAACTTGCTCTTCTATTATTGATTATACACTGTTTTCAAACCTTCTTTTCCTCCATTCTTTTAAAATTCTCTCTCTCTCTCTCGTTTTTAAGTTTTATTCCCACATAGGCTTTAGATAGATAAATAAATAAACATCCTTTAAGGGCCACAATAGATAACTGATACTCCTTAAACCACAGTGACAGAGAGATATGAGCAGCATGAAGAAGCAGAGGAAGCACTCCCAATTAAAAGAGCAAGAGAAATCCCCTGAAATAATGGTCAATAAAATAGGCATTGATTTCCTACTAGATCAAGATTTCAAAAAAAGAAGTATCAATTTACTGAAGGAACTAAAAGAGATAGTGTTTAGAGACATAAAATATGCCAAAAACAAAATAGAAGCTATAAAGAAGAGCCAAGTAGGATTGGTAAATTCATTGGCTGAAATGAGATCTCACCTAAAGCCTATACAAAGCAGGCTAGATAATGCAGAGGAACGAATAAGTGACCTAGAAGACAGGACAACAGAATGCACCCAATCAGAACAGATGAGAGATAAACAAATAAAAACAATGAAAACAATATAAGGAACCTATGGGATAATATAAAGCATGCCAATCTATGCATAATATGGATTCCGTAAGGGGAAGAAAAAACAAAGGGGATGGAAAAGGTATTTAAAGAAATCATGACTGAAAAATTCCCAAATCTAAAGAAGGAATCAGACACCCAAATACAGGAGACTCAGAGGTTCCCAAACAGGAAGAGCCCAAAGAGACCCACACCAAGACATATCATAATCAAGATGGGCCGACTGAAAGATAAAGAAATGAGCCTAAAGGCAGCAAGAGAAAAAAAAAGAGTGAGTTACAAGAGAAGACTCTCAGCTGATTTCTCTACAGAAACACAACCGGCCAGAATGGAGTGAATAGATATATTCAAAGTCCAGAATGAAAAAAAAAAAAAAAAAGCAGCCTAGGATACTTTCTCCAGCAAGGCTACCCTTTAGAATAGAAGGAGAGATAAAGAATTTCACAGAGAAGCAAAAACTAAAAGACTTTAGCAACACTAAACATGCTAAAAGATATGTGGATCCAGCAGCCACAACAAGCCTCGTGGAACAAACAAAAGTTCCACCTGGATTCCAACCGGTAACTGCCATCCACAAAGATTGCAGCATTTTTTCAGTGATGGGGGAGGGAATGCATCAGACGAGAGTTTCCTAAGTAAAAAGTAATTCTCTCCATTAGCATTCAATGGTCCTGTTTTTCAGACCCTCTTTCCTTTAGTTCAGATCTCAATACACATTACACAGAGAGGGAAGTGTGTGCATGTTAAGTTTATATTTCCAACGACTTTCACCTTTCTAAAAGTTAACAATTCACAAAGACCACCCAAAGGAATCTTATGTTTGTATAATAGCCATTCACTCAGAATACATATCCGTCTGTTGCTTTTCTGCTGAAACACCCACAGTCTCAAGACAAGGATCCATTTGTTTTATGGGGGCTGAAATTCCTAGAAATGAAGCCCATTCCAATGTACACTTTACAGTCTGTCTCTTTTACACTTAGTACTGTTTTGTAGAACTACTTGTCTTTGTTAGAGTTGTATGCCATTAATTCTCTAACTAGGGATGAATATCACATTCAATCTTCCTGTTGGAAGAAGAGTCAAACTATATAATGGAATATGAATCGAATTTATACAAAAAAAGGCATTTGGGTTAGGTCACGATATGCTCTTATGAATGAACATATTTCAATCATTTTGCTCGCATCTGATTTCTGAATACAAGTGTGTTGATTACATGCAAGCAGCAATACTGGTTCGGTGTGTGCTGAATGATACTTGACAGCCCTTTGAGTATTTTCGTTTGAATTCTCATGCTTCCTTTGCCTATATGTCAGCCAACAGTACTCTTTGGTGTTTGTTGTTTGTTTGTTTTATATTTTGATTGCTTGTTTGTTGTTTGTTTTGCAAACACATTAGGCCATGCATCTCTCCATTTGCATTAAACAGAGAGCCATATATGATGATTCAGTTAGTATATTGCTGAAAATCACCTATGTTTTCCTGCTACCCTCTCCCATTTGTAGGTTTTGATGTCCTCCTTGCCTTCTTCTTGTTAATTCTATGCATCTCATGGTGCTTCTTGCATTTCTAATGATGGTTTTCTTATTTCCATTTCATCTTACTACTTTTCTCTTCAGGGAAGAATTGTCAATCTTTGTCTAAGGATAAGTTTTAAACTGCTGAATTCTATTCAGTTTTGCCGCTCTGTGAAATTTTCTAGATCTGCTGTTATCAGATATGGCATTCTTGTGGCATAGGCTACTCTAGATTGCAGCTTTTTCTCATTCAGGTTTCAGTGTATGTCTGGCACTCCTTCCTATACTGCAATATATGTGTCGACTTATCAGCTGAAACACTTCCAGAGATTCTGTTGTGACTGCTTTTCTATTCAGGGTAGAATTCTCAATCTTTCTTTTAGGATAAGTATTTAACTGCTGAATAATTTTACACTTTGCCGATCTGTGAAATTGCCAAAATCTGTCGTTAATGGTAATGGCTGTCTTATGGCATAGGCTACCGTATAATGCAGCTTTGTCTCATTCATGATTTGGTGTATGTCTTGGCACTCATTCCTGTACTGTGATATTTCTGTCTAAGTATTAGCTGAAACGCCTGTGGGGGTTCTGTTGTGACTGCGTTGCTTTCCTCTAGGTGCATTGAAAATCACAGAGCTTATCATGATATTGATGATTTGAATGAAAATATAGCTGCTTGTAAGTCTATTGGGATTCCACATAATTTGGATGCTGTTTGCTCCTGGTATCATATAGATGATTGTTTCTTGGCTTTCAGTAAATTTCAGTCTGCTTTTTCACCAAATACCTATTCAGAGTTTGATTTTTATATCTAGCTTTTCCCTATGGGGCTCTTATGAATCCTAGTCTTTCATGCTTTGTCTTACCCAAGGATTCAACAGCAATATTTGCATTGGTTTACACTTGCTTTTCTATGCCATTTTCTGATACAGGGATTTCTTTGATTTCTTTTCCCTTGTGTTCACGGACATTCACGAGTCCCTCTGCATTATCTAGTCTGCTTAGGACTGAATTTGGCCCTGCTATTATCTCATACATTGAGTATTCTGATTTTATTTGGCTCGTCTCAATGATTCTCTTCCACAATTCTGGTATTATGCCTTTTGTGATTCTGAGACACGGTTTTATTTCAGTGTTTCTCTCACTTAGGTTTTCAATACATGATCTGATAATGTTTCATAATCTAGGTATTTGAAAGCTTTTTTTGGACCTTCAATCTCTTTGAAACAGAAAATGGTACTTCCTGTATCTTGTACTATATGTCTTTATCTCTACTTCTCTAGTACTCTCAGGTAGCTAATTTAGAATTGTAGGGTTTTGTAAAGTGAAAATATTAGTCACTTAGGTGTAGGCAATTTCATGATATTTCTATGAGGACAAATTTTCATGCACATTGATTCCATGTCGTTTTCCTGTGTGTGTTGTCTTGTATATCTCTAACTGCTGGTGTTGCATTTGATGTGATGAACGCACCATACTCTCATCGTATAGAACAATCTCATTTTTATTATGCTTATGTCACATTTCTGAAAGTTCAGAGGACCCTTTCCCTTGTGGAAACGGAGCATATATATATTTTCAGTTTTGCAGGCTGTTGTATGTCATTTTGAAGTGTTTTCTAAAGAGCACATTGACATTGCGCTTGTCTTTTCTACTTCCATAAGAAAGTTCCAATCTTAACAGTTCTTCCCAGAGCTTCTGTGTCAACAGAAAAACCTGTGGAAACATAACTATGCATGTCATGCATCAGGGCCTGCTGCCATTATTGCTCACCCCGCCTTGGTGTCCTCGGGTCTGTTCAATGTCAAGGCCATCCAAAATGTAGCATCTGCATTTGGGAGATAATGGTGAAGGAAATGCTTCTTCTTCTCACGCTGCAGACCTTGACAAATGCTCTTTGTTCTCTCATCTTGTGGCTTGCAACCACGAAAGGAAACCCAGCTGTCCCGCATCCTCAGCCTCATACCAAACCCTAATCCCAGTCCAGGCTAGAGTTTAGCTGATCCAAAGGCTTTGGAAACTGATTTCAAACACAAGGCCCCCTGGAATCCGCAGACAAGATGCATGATTTCTCTGATTGTGCCCCCACATTCTCTATTGGCAAAATGCCAAATTGGTCCCTTTGCCTGCAGATGCAGTGCATGTGGCCATGAGAAATTTCGATAAAGTCAACTTTGCACACTGGAGTGTTTGCTTTCTCATTGGGGTTCAAGGATAATTTTCTCTCTTGGTAGGGCCAACCACAATCCACAACACACACCAGATACCTGATACAAAGCATGTGACATCATCCATAATCCTATAACTCATTTTACGCAGGCACTGCTAGCTCAAATCTGGCTGATAGTTTCTTGGCCTCAGAATCAATTGTGGGGACAATTTGTGCTGATTTATTTCAGTTGGGTCAGCTTAGAATCTGCTGTGCACTCTTCTAACACTCAGCGCTTCGCTTTGAATCCCATGTGTCTGGTCCGCTTAAAAGTGTGCAAACAACTGAAACAGAGTTTCACCTTTGCTGCTCCATTACCAGAGGTCAGGTACTGCATTAATTTCCATTCTCTACTTTGCTTCTCCTCCATCCACGTTTTCTGAGGCATCATAATGTCTTTGCAAGTAAGGGAGCACTCTTCGGCAAGTCTCCTGAACCAAGGGATTGGTGAGTGGATGTTTAAATTTCTGTGTAATTTGGTGCGAGTTAGCGTATGATGCACTGGTACACTGCCACCAGGGCATCAATAAATCAACACTTTGCATATATATCTCATCGAAATGGGATTCTTGTATATCTCTTATTTCTATACAGTCATGATGTTAGTGTTTTTCCGAAGAATCCATTTTTGTCATTGTGTTGATACCTCAGTTGCAGCCTTTCAAAAGTTTAATACAATTGATTTACATATTTTTGGATTTATATGAAAATGAAGTTAGTTTTTGAAACATACAAATTATACTTACAATCAAACTTGTCAAATTCAGGTACCAATTTGTCAGCTCTAAGGAAAATCTAGACAGATAAAATGTAAAATACCACTCGAAAATGATGAAGGGGACAGGTAAACTCTTTACTTTTGATGCCTCCAACACCAACAGGAACCATGAAATAATTATTGTAAGCATGAAATTACCCCCACACTTGGTTTCCCTTGTGAATGTGGTGCCTTATCCACCCAAAGACACATACTGGCCAATGTTGTCATTTCAAGCAGTAAGATTTCTCTCCAGGAAAACACAAGGTATCTGAAACAAGATTTTAATATGTAGGTTTGGTTCAAAAAGGAACTAGGGGCATTAGAGTAATGAGAAACCTGCTGCAGCTTTGCTAGTCTATTGAGAACCAGGTGCTCTTCTATCAACCATGAGAACGCTTAAAAGTCTGAACATGTTGGGTAAAGCATCTTAACACAACCAAGTCTGCACCCACATGATATACTGCACCCGGTCTTGAATGAAGGGAAAAGACGGTCCACATAATAATATTTCCTTACATGTCTATGGCGACTTTTACAGTCCACTTCAATAACTGATTTATAAGAGTTACCTATACTGTCTAGAAAAACAAAGGACTAATATATATTCAAGTTCAGTCAAAGAATCCCCTCACTTACCACACTCCATTCACCCCAAAGAAGACTTAACCCCAGAATTTGCTGAAACTATTGGAACATCATCATTTCTTTGTGTGAGCTAATTATTTAATTTCTATGATACCCGAGACTATTTGAACTTTGAGGAATTCAGTGTTGTGCGCAGAGTGTGAAGTTGTAGGAAAACTGGTTCTAGGAGGGGCTAGCTCTTCTCTATTGGCTTCATTGCAGCTCAAGTGCTGATCCTCTGGAATGGATGAGTGAGTGAATGGGAGGGAAGGGCAACTGCTTGATATGTATGACCAAACCCGCGTAAAACTTACCAGGACTTCGTGCTCTGTGGTCTGTTTGAAATTTTAAATGCTCCTTGGGACGTGTGGATTCTCACGGCCTCTTTCAAGAACATGAGCTTTTTTGTCAAGTCTGCCATCTCTTCTATTTTAGACGTCAGGAATATTGGACCTCTCCTTGGAGCAGAGAATAGAGTACCTTCTTCAAGTTCACGTTGACCCTCCACAGCTTTCTGCTAGTATCAGCCAGGCTCAACATGTCTCATGAATTTCTTTGGAGTGTGGTGTTCTGGAAAGAAGTCTCCATGCCATTATTCTCCATTGTAGCAGAACAACTCTCATCAATGTGTTCACATCTCTCCTCAATCTGTGCAGCCAGATTTTCTGCATGCTTCTCTTCGTGTCTCCCATAAAGTCGACTTCTACAGTACTGGGCAAGTCTGAAAGTACCTCAGAGACTCACCAGTATGCTGATGACGGGCAGATCTTCCACTGTCTGACTTTTCAGTTTCTAGAAACTGACCCGTGATCTCAGGTGATTGGGCAGCAGCAGTATCACGTACAGAAACAGCTCCCCATATAATAGACCTAAGCCAAGCTCCACAGAAGGTGTCAGCCCCTACATGACTCTGATCCACCCACAGAGCTCTGCCAAGTTACCTTGGATCTGGAAGCCACAACAAGCCTCGTGGAACACACCAACGTTCCACCTGGAATCCAACTGGTAACTGCCATCCACAAAGGTTGCAGCATCTTTTCAGTGTTGGGGGAGTGAATGCATCAGACGAGAGATTCCTAAGTTAAAAATAATTCTCTCCATTAGCAACCCATGGTCCTGTTTTTCCAACCCTCTTTCCATTAGTTCAGTTCTCAAGACACATTACAAAGAGAGGTAAGTGTGTGCATGTTAAGTGTATATTTCCAAGGGCTTTAAACTTTCTAAAATTTAACAAATCACAAAGACCACCCAAAGGAATCTTATCGTTGTGTAATAGCCATTCACTCAGAATACATATCAGTCTGTTGCTTTTCTGCTGAAACACCCACAGTCTGAAGACATGGATCCATTTGTTTCATGGGGGCTGAAATTCCTAGAAATGAAGCCCATCCCAATGTACACATTACTGTCTGTCTCTTTTGCTCTTAGTAGTGTTTTGTAGAACTACTTGTCTTTGTTAGAGTTGTATGCCATTAGTTCTCTAACTAGGGATGAATATCACATTCAATCTTCCTGTTGGAAGAAGAGTCAATCTATATAACGGAATTTGAATCGATTTTATACAACATAGGCATTTGGGTTTAGTCACGATATGCTCTTATGAATGAACATTTTTCAATCTTATTGCTCGCATCTGGTTTCTGAATACAAGTTTGTTGAGTACACGCAAGCAGCGATACTGGTTTGGTGTGTGCTGAATGACACTTCACACCCCTTTGAGTACTTTCTTTTGAAATCTCATGGTTCCTTTGCATATATGTCAGGCAACAGTACTCTTTGTGTTTGTTTGTTTGATATTTTGATTGTTTGCTTGTTGTTTGTTTTGCAAACACATTAGGCCATGCATCTCTCCATTTGCATTAAACAGAGAGCCATATAGGATGATTCAGTTAGTATAGTGCTGAAAATCACCTATGTGTTCCTGCTTCCCTCTCCCATCTGTAGGGATTTGATGTCCTCCTTGACTTCTACTTGTTAATTCTCTGCAACTCATGGCTCTTCTTGCATTTCCAATGAATGTTTTCTTATTTCAATTTCATTTTGCTGTTTTTCTCTTCAGGGTAGTATTGTCAGTCTTTGTCTAAAGATAAATTTTGAAGTGCTGAATTCTATTCAGTTTTGCCGGTCTGTAAAATTGTCTAGATCTGCTGTTATCACATATGGCGTATTCTGGCATAGGCTACTCTAGACTGAAGCTTTTTCTCATTCAAGTTTTGGTTTATATCCTGGCACTGCTTCCTGTCCTGCAATATTTGTGTCGAGTTATCAGCTGAAACACTTCCGGATTTTCTGTTGCGACTACTTTTCTATTCAGGGTAGAATTCTCAATCTTTCTTTTAGGATAAGTATTTAACTGCTGAATTATTTTACACTTTGCCGATCTGTGAAATTGCCAAAATCTGTCGTTAATGGTAATGGCTCTCTTGTGGCATAGGCTACCGTAAAATGCAGCTTTGTCTCATTCATGATTTGGTGTATGTCATGGCACTCATTCCTGTACTGTGATATTTCTGTCTAGGTATAAGCTGAGACACATGTGGGGGTTCTGTTTTGACTGAGTTGCTGTCTTCTTGGTACATCGAATATCAAAGAGCTCATCATGATCTTTGATGATTTGAATGAAAATATACCTGCTTGTAGGTCTATTGGGATTCCACATTATTTGGATGCTGTTTGTTCCTGGTTTCATATAGATGCTTGTTTCTTGGCTTTCAGTAAGTTTCAGTCTGCTTTTTCACCAAATACCTATTCAGAGTTTGATTTTTATATCTAGCTTTTCCCTATGGGGCTCTTATGAATCCTAGTCTTTCATGCTTTGTCTTACCCAAGGATTCAACAGCAATATTTGCATTTGTTTACACTTGCTTTTCTATGCCATCTTCTGATACAGGGATTTCTTTTCCCTTGTGTTCACGGACATTCACGAGTCTCTCTGCATTATCAAGTCTGCTTAGGACTGAATTTGGCCCTGCTATTATCTCATACATTCAGTATTCTGAATTTATTTGGCTCGTCTGAATGATTCTCTTCCCCATTTCTGGTATTGTGCCTTTTGTTATTCTGAGACACTTTTACTCCAGTGTTACTCTCACCTCGGTTTTCAATACATGCTCTGAAAATGTTTCATATTCTAGGTGTTTGAAAGCTTTATTTTGGACTTTCAATCTCTTTGAAATAGAAAATGGTACTTCCTGTTTCTTGTACTATACTTCTTTATCTCTACTTGTCTAGAAATATCAGGTATCAAATGTAGAATTGTAGGGTTTTGTAAAGTGAAAATTTTAGTCTCTTGGGTGAAGGCCATTCCATGATATTTCTGTGAGGACAAATTTTCCTGCACATTGATTCCATGTCGTTTCTTGTGTGTGTTGTCTTGTATAACTCTAACTGCTGGTGTTGCCTTTGATGTGATGAACGCACCATACTCTCTTCGTATAGAACAATGTCATTTTTATTATGCTTACGTCAAATTTCTGAAAGTTCACAGGTCCCTTCCCCTTGTGGAAACGGAGCATGTATATATTTTCAGCTTTGCAGGCTGTTGTATGTCATTTTGAAGTGTTTTCTAAAGAGCACATTGACAGTGCGCTTGTCCTTTCTACTTCCATAAGAATGTTCCAATCTTACCAGTACTTCCCAGAGCTTCTCTTTCAACAGAAAAACCTGTGGAAACATATCTATGGATGTCATGCATCAGGGCCTGCTGCCATTATTGCTCACCCCGCCTTGGTGTCCTCGGGTCTGTGCAATATCAAGGCCATCCAAAATATAGCATCTGCATTTGGGAGATAATGGTGAAGGATAAACTTCATCTTCTCACGCTGCGGACCAAGACAAATGCTCTTTGATCTCTCATCTTGTGGCTTGGGACCATTATAGGAAACTCAGCTGTCCCACATCCTCTGCCTCATACCAAACCCTAATCACAGTCCAGGCTAAGAGTTTAGCCGATCCAATGACTTGGAAACTGGTTTAAATCAAAAGGCCACCTGGATTCCGCAGACCAGATGCATGATTTCTCTGATTGAGCCCCCACGTGCTCTATTGGCAAAATGCCAAATTGTTCCCTGGGCCTGATGGTGCAGAGAATGTGGCCATGGTATATTTCGATAAATTCAACTTTGCACACCGGAGTGTTTGCTTTCTCTTTGGAGGTTAAAGGCCAGTTTTCTCTCTTGGTAGGGCCAACCACAATCCACAACACACTCCAGATCACTGAGACAAAGCTTGTGACATCATCCATAGTCCTATACTGATTTTACGCATCCACTGCTAGCTCAAATTTGGCTGCTAGTTTCTTGGCCTCAGAATCAATTGTGGGGACAATTTGTGCTGATTTATTTCAGTTCTGTCTGCTTAGCATCTGCTGTGCACTCTTCTAACACTCAGCGCTTCGCATTGAATCCTATGTGTCTGCTCCACTTAAGAATGTGCTACCAATTGAAGCAGAGTTTCACCTTTGCTGCTCCATTACCAGAGGTCAGGTACTGCACTGATTTCCATACTCTACTTTGTTTCTCCTCCATCCACCTTTATTGTGGCATCATACTCTCTTTGGAATTAAGGGACCACTCTTTGGCAAGTCTCCTGATCCAAGGGCTTGTTGAGTGCATGTTTAAAATTCTGAGTAATTTGAAGCGAGTTAGCGTATGATGCACTGGTACACTGCCACCTGGGCATCAATAAATCAACACTTTCCATATATAAGTCGCCGAAATGGGAATCTTGTTTATCTCTTTTTCCTATACAGTCATGATGTTATGTGTTTGTCCGAAGACTCCATTTTTGTCATTGTGTTGATACCTCAGTTGCAGACTTTCTATAGTGTAATACAATTGATTTACATATATTGGGATTTATATGAAAATGAAGTTAGTTTTTGAAACATACTAAATCTACTTACAATCCACACTTGTCAAATTCAGGTACCATTTTGTCAGCTCTAAGGGAAAACTAGACAGATAAAATGTAAAATACCACTCTAAAATGATGAAGGGGATAGGTAAACTCTTTACTTTTGATGCCTCCAACACCAACAGGAACCATAAAATAATTATTGTTAGCATGAAATTACCGCCACACTTGGTTTCCCTTGTGCATGTAGTGCGCTTTACACGCAATGACACATACTGGCCAATGTTGTCATTTTAAGCAGTAACATTCCTCTCCAGGAAAACACAAGGAATCTGAAACAAGATATTTACAGGTAGTCTTGGTTCAAAAAGGAACTAGGGTTATTAGAACAATGAGAAGCCTGCTGCAGCTTTGCTAGTCTCTAGAGAACCATGTGCTCTTCTATCAACCATGAGAACGCTTAAACTTCCGATCATGTTGAGTAAAGCAATTTTACACAACGAAGTCTGAACCCACATGATTTACAGCACCCGGGCTTGAATGAACGGAAAAGACGGTCCATATAAAAAAAAATGTCCTTAAATGTCTATGGCGACTTTTAACGTTCACTTCAATAACTGGCTTATAATAGTTACTTATACTGTCTAGAAAACCGGAGGCCTAATACATATTCAAGTTCAGTCAAAGAATCCCCTCCCTTACCACACTCCCTTCAACCCAAAGATGACGTAACCCCAGAATTTGCTGAATCTAGGGGAACATCATCATTTCTTTGTGTGTGCTATCTATTTAAATTCTATCTATTATAGTCGAGATTATTTGACCATTGAGGATTTCAGTGTTGTGCACAGAGTGTGAAGTTGTAGGAAAACTGGTTCTAGGAGGGGCTTGCTCTTCTCCTATTGGCTTCATTGCAGCTCAAATTCTGATCCTCTGAAATGGATGCCTGAGTGGATAGGAGTGAAGGGCAAGTGCACGATAGGTATTCCCAACCCTGGGTAAGTGCTTTCCAGGACTTCATGCCCTGTGGTCTGTGTGATTTTTAAATGCCCCTTTTGACGTGTGGATTCTCACGGCCTCTTTCATGACCATGGGCAGTTTTATCAACTCTGACATCTCTTCTCTTTTAGACGTCAGGAATATTGGGCCACTTCTTGGAGCAGAGAATAGAGTACCTTCTTCAATTTCACGTTGACCCTCCACAGGTTTCTGCTAGTTTCAGCCAGGCTCAACATGTCTCATGAATGTCTTCTGAGCCTGGTATTCTGTAAAGAAGTCTCCATGCCAGTATTCTCCATTGTAGGAGAACAAGTCTCATCAATGTGTTCGCATCTCCCCTCAACCTGTGCAGCCAGCTTTTCTGCAGGCTTCTCTTCGTGTCTCCCATAAAGTCGACTTCTACATTCCTGAGCAAGTCTGGAAGTTCCTCGGAGACTCACCAGGATGCTGATGACGGCCAGATCTTCCAAAGTCTGACTTTTCAGTTCCTAGAAACTGACCCGTGATCTAAGGTCATTGGGCAGCAACAGTATCTCGAACTTAAAGAGCTCCCCATACTATAGACCTAAGCCAAGCTCCACGGAGGGTGTCAGCCCCTACATGACTCTTATCCACCCACAGAGCTCTGCCGAGTTACCTTGGATCCAGCAGCCACAACAAGCCTCGTGGAACACACCAAAATTCCTCCTTTATTCCAACTTGTAACAGCCATCCACAAAGTTCGCAGCATCTTTTCATTTTTGGGGGAGGGAATTCATCAGATGAGAGTTTCCTAAGTTAAAAGTGATTCTCTCCATTAGCATCACATGGTCTTTTTTTGACTCTCTTTCCTTTAGTTCAGATCTCAATACACAATAGAGTGGGAAGTGTGTGCAAGATATGTTTATTTTTCCACACGTCTTTAAACTTTCTAACAGTTAACAGTTCACAAAGACCCCACTATAGGAATCTTATGTTTGTGTAATAGCCATTCACTCAGAATACATGTCCGTCTGTTGCTTTTCTGCTGAAACACCCACAGTCTCAAGACATGGATCCATTTGTTTCATGGGGGCTGAAATTCCTAGAAATGAAGCCCATCACAATGAAAGCATTACTGTCTGTCTCTTTTGCTTTTAGTAGAGTTTTTTAGAACTACTTGTCTTTGTTAGATTCGTATGCCATTAGTTCTCTAACTAGGGATGAATATCACATTCAATCTTCCTGTTGGAATAAGAGTCAATCTATATAACGGAATTTGAATCGAATTTATACAAAATAGGCATTTGGGTTTAGTCACGATATGCTCTTAAAAATGAACATTTTTCAATCTTATTGCTCGCATCTGCTTTCTGAATACAAGTGTGTTGAGTACACGCAAGCAGCGATACTGGTTCGGTGTGTGCTGAATGATACTTGACAGCCCTTTGAGTATTTTCTTTTGAAATCTCATGGTTCCTTTGCTTATATGTCTGCCAACAGTACTCTTTGGTGTTTGTTTGTTTGTTTGATATTTTGATTGTTTGCTTGTTGTTTGTTTTGCAAACACATTAGGCCATGCATCTCTCCATTTGCTTTAAACAGAGAGCCATATAGGATGATTCAGTTAGTATAGTGCTGAAAATCACCTATCTATTCCTGCTTCCCTCTCCCATCTCTAGGGATTTGATGTCCTCCTTGCCTTCTACTTGTTAATTCTCTGCAACTCATGGCTCTTCTTGCATTTCCAATGAATGTTTTCTTATTTCAATTTCATTTTGCTACTTTTCCCTTCAGGGTAGAATTGTCAGTCTTTGTCTAAAGATAAATTTTGAAGTGCTGAATTCTATTCAGATTTGCCGGTCTGTAAATTTGTCTAGATCTGCTGTTATCAGATATGGCGTTCTTGTGGCATAGGCTACTCTAGACTGCAGCTTTTTCTCATTCAGGTTTTGGTTTATATCTTAGCACTCCTTCCTGTCCTGCAATATTTGTGTCGAGTTATCAGCTGAAACACTTCCGGAGTTTCTGTTGTGACTACTTTTCTATTCAGGGTAGAATTCTCAATCTTTCTTTTAGGATAAGTATTTAACTGCTGAATTATTTTACACTTTGCCGATCTGTGAAATTGCCAAAATCTGTCGTTAATGTTAATGGATGTCTTGTGGCATAGGCTACCGTATAATGCAGCTTTGTCTCATTCATGATTTGGTGTATGTCTTGGCACTCATTCCTATACTGTGATATTTCTGTCTAGGTATCAGCTGAAACACCAGTGGGGGTTCTGTTGTGACTGAGTTGCTGTCCTCTAGGTACATCGAAAATCACATAACTTATCATGATTTTGATGATTTGAATGAAAATATAGCTGCTTGTAGGTCTATTGGGATTCCACATTATTTGGATGCTGTTTGTTCCTGGTTTCATATAGATGCTTGTTTCTTGATTTCAGTAAGTTTCAGTCTGCTTTTTCACCAAATACCTATTCAGAGTTTGATTTTTATACCAGCTTTTCCCTATGGGGCTCTTATGAATTTTAGTCTTTCATGCTTTGTCTTACCCAAAGATACAACAGCAATATTTGCATTGGTTTACACTTGCTTTTCTATGCCATCTTCTGATACAGGGATTTCTTTTCCCTTGTGTTCACGGACATTCACGAGTCCCTCTGCATTATCTAGTCTGCTTAGGACTGAATTTGGCCCTGCTATTATCTCATACATGGAGTATTCTGAATTTATTTGGCTCGTCTGAATGATTCTCTTCCCCATTTCTTGTATTGTGCCTTTTGTTAATCTGAGACACTTTTACTCCAGTGTTTCTCTCACCTCGGTTTTCAATACATGCTCTGAAAATTTTTCATATTCTAGGTGTTTGAAAGCTTTATTTTGGACCTTCAATCTCTTTGAAATAGAAAATGGTACTTCCTGTTTCTTGTACTATACTTCTTTAACTCTACTGGTCTAGTAATATCAGGTATCAAATGTAGAATTGTAGGGCTTGGTAAAGTGAAAATTTTAGTCTCTTAGGTGAAGGCAATTCCATGATATTTCTGTGAGGACAAATTTCCTGCACATTGATTCCATGTCGTTTTCGTGTGTGTGTTGTCTTGTATATCTCTAACTGGTGGTGTTGCCTTTGATGTGTTGAACGCACCATACTCTCTTCGTATAGAACAATCTCAATTTTATTATTTTTATGTCACATTTCTAGAAAGTTCAGAGGACACTTCCACTTGTGGAAACGGAGCATCTATATATTTTCAGCTTTGCAGGCTATTGTATGTCATTTTGAAGTGTTTTCTAAAGAGCACATTGACAGTGCGCTTGTCCTTTCTACTTCCATAAGAATGTTCCAATCTTACCAGTTCTTCCCAGAGCTTCTCTGTCAACAGAAAAACCTGTGGAAACATAATTATGGATGTCATGCATCAGGGCCTGCTGCCATTATTGCTCAACCCACATAGTTGTCCTCGGGTCTGTGCAATATCAAAGCCATCCAAAATATAGCATCTGCAATTGGGTGATAATGGTGAAGGATAAGCTTCATCTTCTCACGCTGTGGACCAAGACAAATGCTCTTTGTTCTCTCATCTTGTGGCTTGGGACCATGAAAGGAAACCCAGCTGTCCTGCATTCTCTGCCTCATACCAAACCCTAATCCCAGTTCAGGCTAGGAGTTTAGATGATCCAATGGATTTGGAAACTGATTTCAACCCCAAGGCCCCCTGGATTCCTCAGACCAGATCCATGATTTCTCTGATTGAGCCCCCACGTACTCTATTTGCAAAATGCCAAATTGTTCCCTGGGCCAGCAGATGCAGCGAATGTGGGCATGGGACATTTTGATAAATTCACCTTTGCACACCGGAGTTTTTGCTTTCTCTTTGGGGGTTAAAGGCCAGTTTTCTCTCTGTGTAGGGACAACCACAATCCACAACACACTCCAGATCACTGAGACAAAGCTTGTGACATCATCCATATTCCTATACCTGATTTTACGCATCCACTGCTAGCTCAAATTTGGCTGCTAGTTTCTTGGCCACAGAATCAATTGTGGGGACAATTTGTGCTGATTTATTTCAGTTCTGTCAGCTTAGCATCTGCTGTGCACTCTTCTAACACTCAGCGCATCGCTTTGAAACCCATGTGTCCGCACCCCTTAAGAGTGTGCGTCCAATTGAAGCAGAGTTTCACCTTTGCTGCTCCATTACCAGAGTTCAGATACTGCACTTATTCCCATTCTCTACTTTGCTTCTCCTCCATCCACGTTTTCTGAGGCATCATACTGTCTTTGGAATTAAGGGACCACTCTTTGGCAAGTCTCCATATCCAAGGGCTTGGTGAGAGATAGTTTAAAATTCTGTGTAATTGGGAGCGAGTTAGCGTATGATGCACTGGTACACTGCCACCTGGGCATTAATAAATCAACACTTTCCATATATAACTCGCCAAAATGGGATCCTTGTTTATCTCTTTTTTCTATACAGTCATGATGTTATGTGTTTCTCCGAAGACTCCATTTTTGTCATTGTGTTGATACCTCAGTTGCAGCCTTTCAATAGTGTAATACAATTGATTTACATATATTGGGATTTACAGGAAAATGAAGTTAGTTTTTGAAACATACTAAATTTACTTACAATCCACAGTTGTCAAATTCAGGTACCATTTTGTCAGCTCTAAGGAAAACTAGACAGATAAAATGTAAAATTCCACTCGTAATTGATGAAAGGGATAGGTAAACTCTTTACTTTTGATGCCTCCAACACCAACAGGAACCATAAAATAATTATTGTTAGCATGAAATTACCCCCACACTTGGTTTCCCTTGTTCATGTGGTGCCCTTTCCACCCAAAGACACATACTGAGCAATGTTGTCATTTCAAGCAGTAACATTCCTCTCCAGGAAAACACAAGGAATCTGAAACAAGATATTTACAGGTAGTCTTGGTTCAAAAAGGAACTAGGGTTATTAGAACAATGAGAAGCCTGCTGCAGCTTTGCTAGTCTCTAGAGAACCATGTGCTCTTCTATCAACCATGAGAACGCTTAAACTTCCGATCATGTTGAGTAAAGCAATTTTACACAACGAAGTCTGAACCCACATGATTTACAGCACCCGGGCTTGAGTGAACGGAAAAGACGGTCCATATAAAAAAAAATGTCCTTAAATGTCTATGGCGACTTTTAACGTTCACTTCAATAACTGGCTTATAATAGTTACTTATACTGTCTAGAAAACCGGAGGCCTAATACATATTCAAGTTCAGTCAAAGAATCCCCTCCCTTACCACACTCCCTTCAACCCAAAGATGACGTAACCCCAGAATTTGCTGAATCTAGGGGAACATCATCATTTCTTTGTGTGTGCTATCTATTTAAATTCTATCTATTATAGTCGAGATTATTTGACCATTGAGGATTTCAGTGTTGTGCACAGAGTGTGAAGTTGTAGGAAAACTGGTTCTAGGAGGGGCTTGCTCTTCTCCTATTGGCTTCATTGCAGCTCAAATTCTGATCCTCTGAAATGGATGCCTGAGTGGATAGGAGTGAAGGGCAAGTGCACGATAGGTATTCCCAACCCTGGGTAAGTGCTTTCCAGGACTTCATGCCCTGTGGTCTGTGTGATTTTTAAATGCCCCTTTTGACGTGTGGATTCTCACGGCCTCTTTCATGACCATGGGCAGTTTTATCAACTCTGACATCTCTTCTCTTTTAGACGTCAGGAATATTGGGCCACTTCTTGGAGCAGAGAATAGAGTACCTTCTTCAATTTCACGTTGACCCTCCACAGGTTTCTGCTAGTTTCAGCCAGGCTCAACATGTCTCATGAATGTCTTCTGAGCCTGGTATTCTGTAAAGAAGTCTCCATGCCAGTATTCTCCATTGTAGGAGAACAAGTCTCATCAATGTGTTCGCATCTCCCCTCAACCTGTGCAGCCAGCTTTTCTGCAGGCTTCTCTTCGTGTCTCCCATAAAGTCGACTTCTACATTCCTGAGCAAGTCTGGAAGTTCCTCGGAGACTCACCAGGATGCTGATGACGGCCAGATCTTCCAAAGTCTGACTTTTCAGTTCCTAGAAACTGACCCGTGATCTAAGGTCATTGGGCAGCAACAGTATCTCGAACTTAAAGAGCTCCCCATACTATAGACCTAAGCCAAGCTCCACGGAGGGTGTCAGCCCCTACATGACTCTTATCCACCCACAGAGCTCTGCCGAGTTACCTTGGATCCAGCAGCCACAACAAGCCTCGTGGAACACACCAAAATTCCTCCTTGATTCCAACTTGTAACAGCCATCCACAAAGTTCGCAGCATCTTTTCATTTTTGGGGGAGGGAATTCATCAGATGAGAGTTTCCTAAGTTAAAAGTGATTCTCTCCATTAGCATCACATGGTCTTTTTTTGACTCTCTTTCCTTTAGTTCAGATCTCAATACACAATAGAGTGGGAAGTGTGTGCAAGATATGTTTATTTTTCCACACGTCTTTAAACTTTCTAACAGTTAACAGTTCACAAAGACCCCACTATAGGAATCTTATGTTTGTGTAATAGCCATTCACTCAGAATACATGTCCGTCTGTTGCTTTTCTGCTGAAACACCCACAGTCTCAAGACATGGATCCATTTGTTTCATGGGGGCTGAAATTCCTAGAAATGAAGCCCATCACAATGAAAGCATTACTGTCTGTCTCTTTTGCTTTTAGTAGAGTTTTTTAGAACTACTTGTCTTTGTTAGATTCGTATGCCATTAGTTCTCTAACTAGGGATGAATATCACATTCAATCTTCCTGTTGGAATAAGAGTCAATCTATATAACGGAATTTGAATCGAATTTATACAAAATAGGCATTTGGGTTTAGTCACGATATGCTCTTAAAAATGAACATTTTTCAATCTTATTGCTCGCATCTGCTTTCTGAATACAAGTGTGTTGAGTACACGCAAGCAGCGATACTGGTTCGGTGTGTGCTGAATGATACTTGACAGCCCTTTGAGTATTTTCTTTTGAAATCTCATGGTTCCTTTGCTTATATGTCTGCCAACAGTACTCTTTGGTGTTTGTTTGTTTGTTTGATATTTTGATTGTTTGCTTGTTGTTTGTTTTGCAAACACATTAGGCCATGCATCTCTCCATTTGCTTTAAACAGAGAGCCATATAGGATGATTCAGTTAGTATAGTGCTGAAAATCACCTATCTATTCCTGCTTCCCTCTCCCATCTCTAGGGATTTGATGTCCTCCTTGCCTTCTACTTGTTAATTCTCTGCAACTCATGGCTCTTCTTGCATTTCCAATGAATGTTTTCTTATTTCAATTTCATTTTGCTACTTTTCCCTTCAGGGTAGAATTGTCAGTCTTTGTCTAAAGATAAATTTTGAAGTGCTGAATTCTATTCAGATTTGCCGGTCTGTAAATTTGTCTAGATCTGCTGTTATCAGATATGGCGTTCTTGTGGCATAGGCTACTCTAGACTGCAGCTTTTTCTCATTCAGGTTTTGGTTTATATCTTAGCACTCCTTCCTGTCCTGCAATATTTGTGTCGAGTTATCAGCTGAAACACTTCCGGAGTTTCTGTTGTGACTACTTTTCTATTCAGGGTAGAATTCTCAATCTTTCTTTTAGGATAAGTATTTAACTGCTGAATTATTTTACACTTTGCCGATCTGTGAAATTGCCAAAATCTGTCGTTAATGTTAATGGATGTCTTGTGGCATAGGCTACCGTATAATGCAGCTTTGTCTCATTCATGATTTGGTGTATGTCTTGGCACTCATTCCTATACTGTGATATTTCTGTCTAGGTATCAGCTGAAACACCAGTGGGGGTTCTGTTGTGACTGAGTTGCTGTCCTCTAGGTACATCGAAAATCACATAACTTATCATGATTTTGATGATTTGAATGAAAATATAGCTGCTTGTAGGTCTATTGGGATTCCACATTATTTGGATGCTGTTTGTTCCTGGTTTCATATAGATGCTTGTTTCTTGATTTCAGTAAGTTTCAGTCTGCTTTTTCACCAAATACCTATTCAGAGTTTGATTTTTATACCAGCTTTTCCCTATGGGGCTCTTATGAATTTTAGTCTTTCATGCTTTGTCTTACCCAAAGATACAACAGCAATATTTGCATTGGTTTACACTTGCTTTTCTATGCCATCTTCTGATACAGGGATTTCTTTTCCCTTGTGTTCACGGACATTCACGAGTCCCTCTGCATTATCTAGTCTGCTTAGGACTGAATTTGGCCCTGCTATTATCTCATACATGGAGTATTCTGAATTTATTTGGCTCGTCTGAATGATTCTCTTCCCCATTTCTTGTATTGTGCCTTTTGTTAATCTGAGACACTTTTACTCCAGTGTTTCTCTCACCTCGGTTTTCAATACATGCTCTGAAAATTTTTCATATTCTAGGTGTTTGAAAGCTTTATTTTGGACCTTCAATCTCTTTGAAATAGAAAATGGTACTTCCTGTTTCTTGTACTATACTTCTTTAACTCTACTGGTCTAGTAATATCAGGTATCAAATGTAGAATTGTAGGGCTTGGTAAAGTGAAAATTTTAGTCTCTTAGGTGAAGGCAATTCCATGATATTTCTGTGAGGACAAATTTCCTGCACATTGATTCCATGTCGTTTTCGTGTGTGTGTTGTCTTGTATATCTCTAACTGGTGGTGTTGCCTTTGATGTGTTGAACGCACCATACTCTCTTCGTATAGAACAATCTCAATTTTATTATTTTTATGTCACATTTCTAGAAAGTTCAGAGGACACTTCCACTTGTGGAAACGGAGCATCTATATATTTTCAGCTTTGCAGGCTATTGTATGTCATTTTGAAGTGTTTTCTAAAGAGCACATTGACAGTGCGCTTGTCCTTTCTACTTCCATAAGAATGTTCCAATCTTACCAGTTCTTCCCAGAGCTTCTCTGTCAACAGAAAAACCTGTGGAAACATAATTATGGATGTCATGCATCAGGGCCTGCTGCCATTATTGCTCAACCCACATAGTTGTCCTCGGGTCTGTGCAATATCAAAGCCATCCAAAATATAGCATCTGCAATTGGGTGATAATGGTGAAGGATAAGCTTCATCTTCTCACGCTGTGGACCAAGACAAATGCTCTTTGTTCTCTCATCTTGTGGCTTGGGACCATGAAAGGAAACCCAGCTGTCCTGCATTCTCTGCCTCATACCAAACCCTAATCCCAGTTCAGGCTAGGAGTTTAGATGATCCAATGGATTTGGAAACTGATTTCAACCCCAAGGCCCCCTGGATTCCTCAGACCAGATCCATGATTTCTCTGATTGAGCCCCCACGTACTCTATTTGCAAAATGCCAAATTGTTCCCTGGGCCAGCAGATGCAGCGAATGTGGGCATGGGACATTTTGATAAATTCACCTTTGCACACCGGAGTTTTTGCTTTCTCTTTGGGGGTTAAAGGCCAGTTTTCTCTCTGTGTAGGGACAACCACAATCCACAACACACTCCAGATCACTGAGACAAAGCTTGTGACATCATCCATATTCCTATACCTGATTTTACGCATCCACTGCTAGCTCAAATTTGGCTGCTAGTTTCTTGGCCACAGAATCAATTGTGGGGACAATTTGTGCTGATTTATTTCAGTTCTGTCAGCTTAGCATCTGCTGTGCACTCTTCTAACACTCAGCGCATCGCTTTGAAACCCATGTGTCCGCACCCCTTAAGAGTGTGCGTCCAATTGAAGCAGAGTTTCACCTTTGCTGCTCCATTACCAGAGTTCAGATACTGCACTTATTCCCATTCTCTACTTTGCTTCTCCTCCATCCACGTTTTCTGAGGCATCATACTGTCTTTGGAATTAAGGGACCACTCTTTGGCAAGTCTCCATATCCAAGGGCTTGGTGAGAGATAGTTTAAAATTCTGTGTAATTGGGAGCGAGTTAGCGTATGATGCACTGGTACACTGCCACCTGGGCATTAATAAATCAACACTTTCCATATATAACTCGCCAAAATGGGATCCTTGTTTATCTCTTTTTTCTATACAGTCATGATGTTATGTGTTTCTCCGAAGACTCCATTTTTGTCATTGTGTTGATACCTCAGTTGCAGCCTTTCAATAGTGTAATACAATTGATTTACATATATTGGGATTTACAGGAAAATGAAGTTAGTTTTTGAAACATACTAAATTTACTTACAATCCACAGTTGTCAAATTCAGGTACCATTTTGTCAGCTCTAAGGAAAACTAGACAGATAAAATGTAAAATTCCACTCGTAATTGATGAAAGGGATAGGTAAACTCTTTACTTTTGATGCCTCCAACACCAACAGGAACCATAAAATAATTATTGTTAGCATGAAATTACCCCCACACTTGGTTTCCCTTGTTCATGTGGTGCCCTTTCCACCCAAAGACACATACTGAGCAATGTTGTCATTTCAAGCAGTAACATTCCTCTCCAGGAAAACACAAGGAATCTGAAACAAGATATTTACAGGTAGTCTTGGTTCAAAAAGGAACTAGGGTTATTAGAACAATGAGAAGCCTGCTGCAGCTTTGCTAGTCTCTAGAGAACCATGTGCTCTTCTATCAACCATGAGAACGCTTAAACTTCCGATCATGTTGAGTAAAGCAATTTTACACAACGAAGTCTGAACCCACATGATTTACAGCACCCGGGCTTGAATGAACGGAAAAGACGGTCCATATAAAAAAAAATGTCCTTAAATGTCTATGGCGACTTTTAACGTTCACTTCAATAACTGGCTTATAATAGTTACTTATACTGTCTAGAAAACCGGAGGCCTAATACATATTCAAGTTCAGTCAAAGAATCCCCTCCCTTACCACACTCCCTTCAACCCAAAGATGACGTAACCCCAGAATTTGCTGAATCTAGGGGAACATCATCATTTCTTTGTGTGTGCTATCTATTTAAATTCTATCTATTATAGTCGAGATTATTTGACCATTGAGGATTTCAGTGTTGTGCACAGAGTGTGAAGTTGTAGGAAAACTGGTTCTAGGAGGGGCTTGCTCTTCTCCTATTGGCTTCATTGCAGCTCAAATTCTGATCCTCTGAAATGGATGCCTGAGTGGATAGGAGTGAAGGGCAAGTGCTCGATAGCTATTCCCAACCCCGGGTTAATGCTTACCAGGACTTCATGCCCTGTGGTCTGTGTGATTTTAAAATGCCCCTTGGGACATGTAGATTCTCACGGCCTCTTTCATGACCATGGGCAGTTTTTTCAACTCTGACATCTCTTCTCTTTCAGACGTCAGGAATATTGGGCCACTTCTTGGAGCAGAGAATAGAGTACCTTCTTCAAGGTCAAGTTGACCCTCCACAGGTTTCTGCTAGTATCAGCCAGGCTCAACATGTCTCATGAATGTCTTCTGAGCCTGGTATTCTGTAAAGAAGTCTCCATGCCAGTATTCTCCATTGTAGCAGAACAAGTCTCATCAATGTGTTCGCATCTCCCCTCAATCTGTGCAGCCAGCTTTTCTGCAGGCTTCTCTTCGTGTCTCCCATAAAGTCGACTTCTACATTACTGAGCAAGTCTGGAAGTTCCTCGGAGACTCACCAGGATGCTGATGACGGCCAGATCTTCCAATGTCTGACTTTTCAGTTCCTAGAAACAGACCAGTGTTCTAAGTTCATTGGGAAGCAACAGTATCTCGAACTTAAAGAGCTCCCCATACAATACACCTAAGCCAATCTCCACGGAAGGTGTCAGCCCCTACATTACTCTGATCCACCCACAGAGCTCTGCCGAGTTACCTTGGATAGGGCAGCCACAACAAGCCTCGTGGAACACATCAACTTTCCACCTGGAATCCAACCAGTAACTGCCATCCACAAAGGTTGCAGCATATTTTCACTGTTGGGGGAGGGACTGCATCAGATGAGTGTTTCCTCAGTTAAAAGTGATTCTCTCCATTAGCATCCCATGGTCCTTTTTTTCGACCCTCTTTCCTTTAGTTCCGATCTCTATACACAATACAGAGGGAAGTGTGTGCATGTTAAGTTTATTTTTCCACAGGTCTTTAACCTTTCTAACAGTTAACAGTTAACAAAGAGCCCACTATAGAAATCTAATGTTTGTGTATTAGCCATTCATCCAGAATACATATCCGTCTGTTGATTTTCTGCTGAAACACCCACACTCTCAAGACATGGATCCATTTGTTTCATGGGGGCTGAAATTCCTAGAAATGAAGCCCATCCCAATGTACTAATTACTGTCTGTCTTTTTTGCTCTTAGTACAGTTTTGTAGAACTATTTGTCTTTGTTATGGGCGTATGCTATTTTTTCTCCATGTAGGGATGGATATCACATTCATTCTTTTTGTTGGAAGTAGACTCAATCTATATAAAGGAATATGAATCGATTTTATACAAAATAGGCATTTGGGTTTGGTCACGATATGCTCTTATGAATGAACAGTTTTCAATCTTTTTGCTCGCCTCTGTTTTCTGAATACATGTGTGTTGAGTACATGCAAGGAGCAATATGGGGTCGGTGCGTGCTGAATGATACTTGACACTCTTTTGAGTATTTTCTTTTGAATTTTCATGGTTCTTTGCATATATGTCAGCCAACAGTACTCTTTGGTTTTTGTTTGATATTTTGATTGTTTGCTTGTTGTTTGTTTTGCAAACACATTTTTCAATGAATCTCTCCATTTGCATTAAGCAGATTCAGTTAGTATATTGCTGATAATCTCCTATGTTTTCCTGCTTCCCTCTCCCAACTTTAGGGATTTGTTGTCCTGCTTGCCTTCTACTTGTTTACTCTCTTCAACTCATGGCTCTTCATGCATTTCCATTGATGTTTTTCTTATTTCCATTTCATGTTGCTACTTTTCTCTTCAGGGTAGAATTCTCAATCTTTGTTTAAGGATAAGTTTGAACTGTTGAATTCTATTCAGTTATGCCAGTCTGTGAAATTGTCTAGATGTGCCGTTATCATATATGGCGTTCTTGTGGCATAGGCTTCTCTAGAATGCAGCTTTTTCTAATTCAGCTTTTGGTGTATGTCTTGGCACTCCTTCCTGTCCTGCAATATTCGTGTCGAGTTATCAGCTGAAACACTTCCGGAGTTTCTGTTGTGACTACTTTTCTATTCAGAGTAGAATTCTCAATCTTTCTTTTAGGATAAATTTTAACTGCGGAATTATTTTACACTTTGCCGATCTGTGAATTTGCCAAGCTCTGTCGTTAATGGTAATGGCTGTCTTGTGGCATAGGCTACCGTATAATGCAGCTTTGTCTCATTCATGATTTGGTCTATGTCTTGGTACTCCTTCCTGTACTGCAATATTTAGTCTAGTTATCAGCTGAAACACCTGTGGGGGTTCTGTTGTGACTGAGTTGCTGTACTCTACGTGCATCGAAAATCACAGAGTTGATCATGAAAATTGATGATTTGAATGAAAGTATAGCGGCTTGTATGTCTATTGGGATTCCACATTATGTGGATGCTGTTTGATCCTGGTTTCGTATAGGAGATTGTTTGTTGGCTTTCAGCAAGTTTCAGTCTGATTTTTCTCCAAATACCTATTCAGAGTTTGATATTTATATCTAGCTTTTCCCTATGGGGCTCTTATGAATCCTAGTCTTTCATGCTTTGCCTTACCCCAGGTTTCAACAGCAATATTTGCATTGCTTTACACTTGGTTTTCTATGCCATCTTCTGATACAGGGATTTCTTTTCCCTTGTGTTCACGGACATTCACAAGTCCCTCTGCATTATCTAGTCTGCTTAGGACTGAATTTGGCCCTGCTATTATCTCATACATTGAGTATTCTGATTTTATTTTTCTCGTCAAAATAATTCTCTTCCCCATTTATGGTATTGTGCCTTTTGTGATTCTGAGACACTGTTTTACTTCAGTGTTTCTCTCACCTCGATTTCCAATAAATGCTCTGATAATGTTTCATAATCTCGTTGTTTGAAAGCATTTTTTTGGACCTTCAATCACTTTGAAACAGAAAATTGTTCTTCCTGTTCCTTGTACTATACTTTTTTATGCATACTGGTCTAGAACTCTCAGGTATCTAGTGTAGAATTGTAGGGCTTTCTAACGTGATAATTTTAGTCTCTTAGGTGTAGGCAATTCCATGATATTTCTGTGAGGACAGATTTTCCTGCACATTGATTCCATGTCGTTTTCCTGTGTGTGTTGTCTTGTATATCTCTATCTGCTGGTGTTGCCTTTGATGTGATGAACGCACCATACCCTCATCGTTTAGAACAATCTCATTTTTATTATGCTTATGTCAATTTTCTGAAAGTTCAGAGGACCCTTCCCATTGTGGAAACGGAGCATCTAAATATTTTCAGCTTTGCAGGCTCTTGTATGTCATTTTGAAGTGTTTTCTAAAGAGCACATTGACAGTGCGCTTGTCCTTTCTACTTCCATAAGAATGTTCCAATCTTACCAGTACTTCCCAGAGCTTCTCTGTCCACGGAAAAACCTGTGGAAACATATCTATGCATGTCATGCATCAGGGCCTGCTGCCTTTATTGCTCAACCCACCTAGATGTCCTCGGGGTTTTCCAATATCAAGGCCATCCAAAATGTAGCATCTGCATTTGGGAGATAATGGTGAAGGAAATGCTTCATCTTCTCACGTTGCGGACGTAGACAAATGCTCTTTGTTCTCTCATCCTTGTGGCTTATGACCACGAATGGAAACCCAACTCTCCTGCATCCTCTGCCTCATACCAAGCCCTAATCCCACTCCAGGCTAGGACTTTAGCTTATCCAAAGGCTTTTGAAATTGATTTCAACCCCAAGGCCCCCTGGATTCCTCAGACCAGATGCATGATTTCTCTGATTGAGCCCCCACGTGCTCTATTGGCAAAATGCCAAATTGGTCCCTGGGCCTGCAGATGCAGTGCATGTGGCCATGGGACATTTCGATAAAGTCAACTTTGCACACCGGAGTGGTGCATTCTCTTTGTGGTTCAAGTTCAGTTTTCTCTCTTTTTAGGGCCAACCACAATCCACAGCACACTCCAGATCACTGAGACAATGCATGTTACATCATCCATAGTCCTATACCACATTTTACGCAGCCACTGTTGGTCAAATTCGCCTGCTCGTTTCTTGGCCTCAGAATCAATGGTGGGGAAAATTTGTGCTGATTTATTTTAGTTCTGTCAGCTTAGCATCTGCTGTGGATTCTTCTAACACTCAGCGCATCGCTTTGAATCCCATGTGTCTGGTCCTCTTAAGAGTGTGCGTCCAATTGAAACAGAGTTTCACCTTTGCTGCTCCATTACCAGAGGTCAGGTACTGCACTGATTTCCATTCTCTACTTTGCTCCTCCTCCGTCCACGTTTTCTGAGGCATCATACTGTCTTTGGAACTAAGGGACCAGGCTTCGGCTAGTCTCCTGAACCAAGGGCTTGGTGAGTGGATGTTTAAATTTCTGTGTAATTGGGAGTGAGTTAGCATACGATGCACTGGTACACTACCACCTGGGCATCAAAAAGTCAACACTTTCCATATTTAACTCGCCAAAATGGATTCTTGTCTATCTCTTTTTCTATACAGTCATGATTTTAGTGTTTGTCCGAAGACTACTTTTTTGTCATTTTGTTGATACCTCAGTTGCAGCCTTTCAATAATTTAATAAACTTGATTTACATATTTTGGGATTTATATGAAAATGAAGTTAGTTTTTGAAACATACTAAATCTACTTACAATCCACACTTGTCAAATTCAGGTACCATGTTGTCAGCATTAAGGAAAAAATTGAAACATAAAATGTAAAATACCACTAGAAAATGATGAAGGGGACAGGTAACTCTTTACTTTTGATGCCTCCAACACCAACAGGTACAATGAAATAATTGTTGTAAGCATGAAATTACCCCCACACTTGGTTTCCCTTGTGCATGTGGTGCCCTTTCCACCCAATGACACATACTGACCAATGTTGTCATTTCAAGCAGTAACATTTCTCTCCAGGAAAACACAAGGAATCAGAAACAAGATATTTATATGTAGGCTTGGTTCAAAAAGGAACTAGGGGCTTTAGAGCAATGAGAATCCTGCTGCAGCTTTACTAGTCTATTGAGAACCAGGTGCTCTTCTATCAACCATGAGAACTCTTAAACGTCCGAACATTTGGGTAAAGCTGTTTAACACAACCAAGTCTGCACCCACATGATATACTGCACACGGGCTTGAATGAAGGGAAAAGACGGTCCACATTAAAAAAAGTCCTTACATGTCTATGGCGACTTTTACTCTTCACTTCACTAACTGACTTATAATAGTTACCTAAAGTGTCTAGAAAAGCAGAGGCCTAATATATATTCAAGTTCAGTCAAAGAATCCCCTCACTTACCACACTCCCTTCACCCCAAAGATGACGTAACCCCAGAATTTGCTGAATATAGGAGAACGCCATCATTTCTTTGTGTGAGCTAACTATTTAATTTCTATCTATTATAGTAGAGAGTATTTGACCTTTGAGGATTTCAATGTTGTGCACATAGTGTGAAGTTGCAGGAAATCTGGTTCTAGGAGGGGCTTGCTCTTCTCCTATTGGCTTCATTGCAGCTCAAGTTCTGATCCTCTGAAATGGATGCCTGACTGGATGGGAGGGAAGGGCAAATGCTTGATAGGTATTCCCAACCCTGGGTAAATGTTTACCAGGACTTCATGCCCTGTGGTCTGTGTGACTTTAAATGCCCCTTGAGACATGTGGATTCTCACGACCTCTTTCAAGACCATGGGCGGTTTTATCAAGTCTGAACATCTCTTCTCTTTTAGACGTCAGGAATTTTGGGCCACTTCTTGGAGCAGAGAATTTAGTACCTTCTTCAATTTCACATTGACCCTCCATAGGTTTCTGCTAGTATCAGCCAGGCTCAACATGTCTTATGAATGTTTTCTGAGCCTGGAATTATGTAAAGAAATATCCACGCCAGTATTCTCCATTGTAGCAGAACAAGTCTCATCAATATGTTCGCATCTCCCCTCAATCTGTGCAGCCAGCTTTTCTGCAGGCTTCTCTTTGTGTCTCCCATAAAGTCGACTTCTACATTACTGAGGAAGTCTGAAAGTTCCTCGGAGCCTCACCAGTATGCTGATGACGGGCAGATCTTCCACTGTCTGTCTTTTCAGTTCCTAGAAACTGACCCATGATCTTAAATCTTAGGGCAGCAACAGTATCTCGAACTTATAGAACTCCCCATACAATAGACCTTAGCCAAGCTCCTTGGAGGGTGTCAGCCCCTACGTGACTCTGATCCACCCACAGAGCTCTGCCGAGTTACCTTGGATCCAGCAGCCACAACAAGCCTCGTGGAACACACCAACATTCCACCTGGTATGCAAACGGTAACTGCCATCCACAAAGGTTGCAGCATCTTTTCAGTGTTGGGGGAGGGACTGCATCAGATGAGAGTTTCCTAAGTTAAAAGTGATTCTCTCCATTAGCATCCCATGGTCCTTTTTTTCCGACCATCTTTCCTTTAGTTCAGATGTCTATACACAAAACAGAGGGAAGTGTGTGAATGTTATGTTTATTTTTCCACATGTCTTTAACCTTTCTAAGAGTTAACAGTTCACAAAGACCCCACTATAGCAATCTTATGTTTGTGTAATAGCCATTCCCCCAGAATTCATATCCGTCTTTTGCTTTTCTGCTGATACACCCACACTCTCAGGACATGGATCCATTTGTTTCTTGGGGGCTGAAATTCCTAGAAATGAAGCCCATCCCTATGTATGCATTACAGTCTGTCTTTTTTGCTCTTAGTACAGTTTTGTAGAACTACTTGTCTTTGTTAAGGGCATATGCCATTTATTCTCCATGTCGGGATGGATATCACATTCATTCTTTCTGTTGGAAGTAGAGTCAAACTATAGAACCGAATATGGATCTATTTTATACAAAATAGGCTTTTGGGTTTGGTCACGATATGCTCTTATGAATGAACATTTTTCAATCTTTTTGCTCGCATCTGTTTTCTGAATACATGTGTGTTGATTACATGCAAGCAGCAATACTGTTCATGCTGAATGATACTTGACACCCCTTTGAGTATTTTCTTTTGAATTATCATGGTTCCTTTGCATATATGTCAGCCAACAGTACTCTTTGGTGTTTGTTTGTTTGTTTGTTTGATATTTTGATTGTTTGCTTTTGTTTGTTTTTGAAACACATTAGGCCATACATCTCTCCATTTTCTTTAAACAGAGATTCATATAAGATTATTCAGTTAGTATAGTGCTGAAAATCATCTATGTTTTCCTTCTTCCCTCTCCCATCTTTAGGGTTTTGATGTCCTCCTTGCCTTCTTCTTGTTTATTCTCTGCAACTCATGACTCTTCTTGCCTTTCCAATGACGGTTTTCTTATTTCTATTTCATCTTGCTTCTTTACTATTCAGGGTAGAATTCTAAATATTTCTTTTAGGATTAGTTTTGAACTGCTGAATTCTTTTACATTTTGCTGATCTGGAAATTGCCTAGTTCTTCTGTTTTTAGAGATGGCTGTCTTGTGGCTTATGCTGCCCTAAATTGCAGCTTTTTCTCATTCAGATTTTGGACTATGTACTGGCACTCTTTCCTTTCCTGCAATAGTCCTGTCAAAATATCAGCTGATACCCGTCTGTAGATTCTGTTGTGACTAAGTTGCTTTCCTCTAGGTTCATTTAAAATATCTGGGTTGATCATGAACTTTAATTATTTGAATGATATAACAGCTTCTTGTATGTCTATTGGTATTCCAAATAATTTAGATGCTGTTTGCTCCTGGTTTCTTATAGATGATTGTTTCTTGGATTTTAGTAATTTTCTGACTGGTTTTTCTACAAATTAATTTCCAGATTTTTTTTTTTTTTATATATCTTGCTTTACCCTCTGGGACTCTTATGAGTCCTAGTCTTTCATGCTTTGTCCTACCCCAGGGTTCAACAGCAATATTTGCATTGGTTTTCACTTGCTTTTCTATGTCATCTTCTGATAGATGTATTTCTGTTCCCCTGTGTTCACAGTCATTCACGAGTCCCTCTGCATTATTTATTCTGCTTAGGACTGACTTTAGCCCTGCTATTATCCCATCCATTGAGTTTTCTGATTTTATTTGGCTCCTCTTTAGAGGTTCTCCTCCCCTTTTCTGTATTCTTCCTTTTGTGATTCTGAGACACTGTTGTTCTTCAGTATTTCCCTCACCTCCGTTTTCAATAATTGCTCTGGTAGTGTTTCACAGTCTAGATGTTTGAAAGATTTTGGGGGGCCTTCAATTTCTTTTTAACTGAAAATGGTACTTCCTGTTTATTTTACTATACTTCTTTATCTCTACTGGTCAAGTACTGTCAGGTATCTATGTAGACTTCTAGGGCTTTGTTAAGTGAAAATTTCAGTCTCTTGGTTGTATGCAATTCCATGATATTTCTTTGAGGACAATTTTTCCTAGACTTTGATGCCATGCAGTTCTCCTTGTGTAATATCTGGTATATATGTAACTGCTGGTGATGCCTTCGTTGTGATGAACACACCATACTCTCATCGTTCAGTATAACCTCATTTTTATTATGCTTATATCACTGTTCTGAAAGTCTACAGGACCCTTGCTCTAGTGGAAACGTAGCATCTAAATGTTTTCAGCTCTGCAGGCTGTTGTATGTCATTTTGGAGTGTTTCCAAAACAGCATCGTGTCAGTGCACTTGTCCTTTCTATTTCCATAGGAATGTCCCAATGTTAACAATTCTTCCCAGAGCTTCTCTCTCTGCAGATAAACCTGTGGAAACATATCTAAGGATGTCATGCATCAGGGCCTTCTGCCATTATCACGCAGCCCCACCTAGTCTTCCTCGGTGCCGTATAATGTCATGCCATTCAAAATATGGTTTCTGCTTTTGGGAGATAATGGTGAAGGAAATGCTTCATCTTCTCACACTGTGGAATATACCACTATTCTTTGTTCACTCATCCTTGTGGCTTTGGACCATGAAGGGAACCACAGAGCTGTCCCACATCCTCTGCCTCATACCAAACTCTAATCCCAGACCAGGCTATGAATGTAGCTGATCCTAAGGCTTTTGAAACTGATTTCATCCCAAAGGCCCCCTGGATATCTCAGACAAGATGCATGATTTCTCTGATTGATCCCCACATGTGCTCTATTGGCAAATTGCCAAATTGGTCCCTGGGCTTGCAGATGCAGTGGATGTGGCCATGGGATATTTCAAAAAACTCAACTTTGCCCGCCAGTGTGGTTGCATTCTTATTGGGGTCTAAGGTCAGTTTCCTCTCTTGATAGGGCCAACCACCATCCAAAACACACTCCAGATCGCTGACACTCAGTGTGTGCCATGATCCATAGACCAATATCTCATTTTCCACAGCCACTACTAGCTCAAATTTGGCAGCTCAGATCTTGGTCTCAGAATCAATTGTGGGGATAATTTGTGCTGTTTCTTTCAGTTCTGTCAACCAAACATGTGCTGTGCACTCTACTAACACTCAGCACATCCCTTTCAACCCCATGTGTGCTGTCAACTTCAGAGTGTGCATCCAATTAAAACAGAGTTTCACCTTTGCTGCTCCATCATGAGTTCAGGTCCTGCACTGATTTTTCTTCTCTACTTTCCCTTCTCCTCCTTCCAGTTTTCTGAGGCCTCATTCTGTCTTTGGTTGTTAGAGACCACTCTTCAGCATTTGGCCTGGACCACGGGCTGGGTGAGTGGATGCTTATATTGCTGTGTTCATTGGGAGCGAGTGAGCATATGTTGCACTGGTACTCTGCCAACTGGGCTTTGATAAATCGACACATTCCATATATAACTCACAAAAATTTGATTCTTGTTTATCTCTTTGTTCTATACTGCCCTGGTGGGAGGGATTGCCCGAAGACACCAGCTTTGATATTGTGTTGATTCCTCAGTTGCAGTCTTTCAAAAGCTTAATAGAATTTATTTACATATTTTGGGATTTATATGAAAATGAAGTTAGGTTTTGAAACATACTAAATCTACTTACAAGCCAGACTTGTCAAATTCAGGTACCATTTTGTCAGCCCTAAGGGAAAATTAGACAGATAGAATGTAATATAGCAGTCTAAAATGATGAAGGGGACAGGTCAACTTTTTACTGTTGATGCCCCAACACCAACAGGAACCATGAAATATGTATTGGAACCGTGAATTAACACCCACCCTGTGTTTCCCTTGAGAATGTGGTGCCCTTTCTCCCCAGTGATACATAAAGGCAATTGTTGCCAATTCAAGGGGTAACATTTCTCTCAAGGAAATCTCAAGGAAATAAAAACAGCATATTTAAATGTAGGCTTGGTGCCAAAAGCAACTAGAGACATATCTATGAGAAAACTGCTGAAGATTTTCTAGGCTATTGAGAATCATGTGCTCTTCTATCAACAATGAGAACACTTAATCTTCCAATCATGTTGGGTAAATCAACTTAACCCAACCAAGTCTGCACACCCCATGATATACTGCACCCGGGGCTTCAATCAAGGGAAAAGTCGGTCCACATAACATGTGTCTTTACATGTTTATGGCGACTTATACTGATATCTTCACAAACTGCCTTACAATAGTTACCTATAATGTCTTAAAAAACTGAGGCCTAATATATATTCAAGTTCAGTCAAATATTCCCCTCATTTACCACACTCCCTTCACACCAAAGAAGACATAACCCCAGCATTTGCTAAATCTAGGGGAAGGTCATCATTTCTTTGTGTGGGCTAAGTATTCCATTCCTATCTATTTTAGTCGAGACTATTTGACCCTAGAGGATTTCACTGTTGTGCACAGACTGTGAAGGAGGAGGAACTCTGATTCTAGTAGGGGCTTGCCCTTGTCCTACTTCCTTCATTGCAGCTCAGGTGCTGATCATTTGAAATGGATGCCTGAGTGGAGGGGAGGGAAGAGCAAGTGCTTGATAGATAGGCCCAAACCTGGGAAAAGGCTTACCAGGCCTTGGTGCATTGTGGTCTGAATGGTTTGTAAATGCCCCTTGGGACGTGTGGATCCTCACGACTTCTTCCAAGAACATGAGTGGTTTGAACATCTCTGCCATCTCTTCTGTTTTATACATCAGGAATCTTGGACCCGTTCTTGCAGCAGTGAATTGAGTACCTTCCTCAAGTGCATGTTGACCCTCCACAGGTTTCTTACAGTATCAGCAACGCTCAATATGTCTCTTGAAAGCCTTTCAAGCCTGATTATCTACAGAAGTATCCATGTCAGTAGTCTCCATTGTAGCAGAACAACTCTTATCAGTGTATTCGCATCTCACCTCAGTATGTGCAGCCAGCTTTTCTGCTGGCTTCTCTTCATGTCTTCCATAAAGTCGACTTCTACAGGACGGGGCAGTCCTGAAATTACTTCAAAGCCTCAACAGTAAGCTGATGACTGGCAGATCTCCCACTGTCTGCCCTTTCAGGTATGGAAACTGACCCATGAACTCAGGCCATGGTCAGAAGCAGTATCTCTAACTTACACAGCTTCCCGTACAGGAGACCTAAGCCAAGCTCCACAGAGGTCGGCAGCCCCTCCATGACACTGATCCACCCACAGAGCTCTGCCCAGTTACCTTGGCTCCACCAGCCACAACAAGCCTCGTGGAACACACCAACATTCCACCTGGAATCCAACCGGTAACTGCCATCCCCAATGTTGGCTGCATCTTGTCATTGTTGGGGAAGGGGCTGCATCAGTCGAGAGGTTCCTAAGGTTAATGTGATTCTCTCCATTAGTGTCTGATTGTCCTTTTTTTCCTTCCCTCTTTCCTTTTGTACAGATCTCTATACAAATTACAAACGGAGGGTTATGAGTCCATGTTAGTTTTATGGTTTCTCACTTCTTTAATCTTTCTAACAGTTAACAGTACACAGAGACCCACTATAGTAATCTTATGTTTGTGTAATATCCATTCACCCAGAATACATATCCGTCTTTTGCTTTTCTGCTGAAACACCCACACTCTCAGAACATGGATCCATTTGTTTCATGGTGGCTGAATTTCCTAGATATGAGGCTAATCCCAGTGTACACTTTACTTCCTGTCTCTTTTGCTCTTAGTACAGTTTTCTAGAGCTATTTGTCTTTGTTATATGCGTATGCCATGTATTCTCTACGTAGGTTTGAATAAGACATTCATTCATCCTTTTGGAAGACCCGTAAGCCTATATCACGGACTATGAAACCATTTTATTTAAAGTAAGCATTTGGGTTAAGTCACTCTGTGCTCTTATGAATCAATATTTATGAATATTAAGGCACGCATCTGTTTTCTGATTACAAGTGTGTTGAGTACATGCAAGCAGCGATACTGTGTTGATGCGTGCTTAATGATCCTTGACATCACTTTGAGTATTTTCTTTTGAATTATCATGGTTCCTTTGGATATATGTCAGCCAATCGTACTCTTTGGTGTTTGTTTTTTTGTTTGATTGTTTGTTTCTTTACTTTCTTTTTCCTTTGATTCATCATTTGTGTAAAGAAATGCAAGTGATTTTTAACATTAATCTTTTAACCTGCTACCTTGCTAAATTCTTCAATCAGCTCTAGTCGTTTTGTGTGGAACTTTTATGGTTTTCTATATATAGTATCATGTCATCTGCATATAGTGACACTTTTACCTCTTCTTTTCCAATTTAGACCCCTTTTACTTCTCTTTCTTGCCTGATTGCTGTGGCCAGGGTTTCCAAGACTATGTTGAATTGGAGTGGTGTTAGTGGGCATCCTTGTCCTGTCCCAGATTTTAGTGGGAAGGTTTTGAGTTTTTCACTGTTGAGTGCTATGCTGGCTGTAGGTTTGTCATATATAGCTTTTATGATGTTGAAATATTTTCCCTTAATACCCACTTTGGTGAGAATTTTTATCATAAATTGGTGTTGAATTTTATCAAAACCTTTTCTCCATCTATTGAGGTGATCATATGGTTTTTGTCCTTTCTCTTGTTGATGTGAAGTATTACATTGATTTATTTGCATATGTTGAACCACCCTTGTGTCCCTGGGATGAACCCCTCTTGGGCATGTTGTATAATCTTTTTTATGTGCTGTTGGAGTCTATTTGCTAGTATTTTGGTAAGGACATTTTCATCTGTGTTCATCAGTGATATTGGTCTGTAATTCTCTTTTTTGTTGGTGTCTTTGCCTGCTTTTGTTATAAGAGTGATGGTGGCTTCATAGAATGAGTTTGGGAATATTCCTTCTTTTCAAACTTCTGGAAGAGTTTGAGAAGGACTTGTATGAGTTCTTCTTTGTATGTGTGGTAGAATTCCCTGGTGAAGCTGTCCAGTCCTGGACTTTTATTTGTAGGGAGGTTTTTTTATTGTTAATTCGATTTCATTCCTTGTGATCGGTTTGTTCAAGTGGTCAGTTTCTTCTTGATTCAGTCTTGGTGGACTGTATGTTTCCAGAAACTTGTCCATCTCCTCTAGGTTATCCATTATTTTCCATGTAGTTTTTCATGATATTCTCATATGATATTCTGTATTTCTTTGTTATTTGTTGTAATTTCTCCATTTTCCTTTCTTATTTTGCTTATTTGTGCTCTCTCTTTTTCTTCTTTGTGAGTTTGGCCAGAGGTTTGTCGATTTTATTTACTCTTTCAAAAAACTAGCTTTTGGTTTGACTGATTATTTTCTTTATTTTTTTTTAATCTCTATTTTATTTATTTCCTCCCTGATCTTTATTATTTCCTTCCTTCTGCTGACTTTTGGGTGTTTTTGCTCTTCTGTTTCTAGTTCTTTTAGCTGGTGGGTTAGATTGTTTGTTTGATATTGTTCTTCTTTTTTGAGGAAGGCCTGTATCACCCTAAACTTTCCTCTTAGCACTGCTTTTGCTGCATCCCATAAGTTTTGTGTGTTTGTGTTTTCATTTTCATTTGTCTCAAGGTATTCTTTAATTTCAACTTTGATTTCATCATTGACCCATTGGTTTTTTAATACCATGTTGTTTAATCTCTATGCTTTCCTTTTTTCTCCTTTGTTTCTCTGTAGTTGATTTCTAGTTTCAATGGCATTATGGTCAGTAAAGATGCTTGAGATAATTTCTATCTTCTTAAAATTGTTGAGGCTTCTTTTGTGACCAAGTGCATGATCAATCCCAGAAAATGTTCCATGCACACTTGAAAAGAATGTATATCCTATTTTGGGGGGTTGTAATGTTCTGAAAATATCTACTAAATCTAATTTTTCTATTGTATCATTTAATTTCTCTGTTGCCTTATTTATTTTCTGTCTGGAAGATCTACCTAGTGATCTTAATGTGTTGTTAAAATTTCTGACAATGATTGTATTCCCATCAATTTCCCCCTTTATCTCTGTTAGTAGTTGTTTTATGTACTTAGGTGCTCATGTTGGGTGCATATATATTAATGATTGTAATATCCTCATCTTGTATTGCTCCTTTAATCATTATAAAATGTCTTTATTTATCTTTCTTTATGACCCTTGTTTTAAAGTCTATTTTGACTGAAATCAGTACTGTTACACCTGCTTTTCTGGCATTTCCATTTGCATGGAATATCCTTTTCACTCCATTCACTCTCAATCTATATGTATCCTTCTTCCTAAAGTGTGTCTCTTGTATGCAGTGTACTGAAGTTTCCTGCTTTATTATCCAGTCTGCCACTCTGTCTTTTGACTGGAGCATTTAGTCCATTAACATTTACAGTAATTAATGATAGATGAGTGTTTATTGCTATTTTGAACTTATTTTTGCAGTTGATTTGGTATTTCTTCTTTGTTCCTTTCTTCATCCTTTTGTGGTATGTTAATTTTCCTTTGTATTATCTTGGATTGTATTTAGTTTTTGTGACTCACTTGTAAGTTTTTGGCTTGTGGTTTCACTTTTTTTAAGTCTGTTAAACAATTACTATAACTGTGTGTACTAAACAGATAGTAATGTAATGTCAAACCCATCCTACCGAGAATAAAACATTTAAAAAAAAAAAGAAGAAAGAAAAAAATACTCTATATTTTCTTGTTTCCCTCTCCCACTCAATGGTTTAGATGTCTTCTTTTACAATTTCATGGTTATTCTATTTGTAATTCATGGTAGTTATCACCTTTCCATTTATGAGTTCTCATTTCTGTAGCATCCTGCTTCTTTTCTATTTAGAGTAGACCTTTCAATATTTCTTTTAGCATGGCTTTAGTGTTGCTAAAGTCTTTTAGTTTTTACTTCTCTGTGAAATTCTTTATCTCTCTTTCTATTCTAAAGGATAGCCTTGCTGGAGAAGTATCCTTGGCTGCTTTTTTTTTTTTTTTTCATTCTGGACTTTGAATATATCTTGCCACCCCCTTCTGGCCTGTGGTGTTTCTGTAGAGAAATCAGCTGAGAGTCTTCTCTTGTAACTGACTCTTTTTTTTTCTCTTGCTGCATTTAGGATCATTTCTTTATCCTTCAGTCTGGCCATCTTGATTATGATATGTCTTGGTGTGGTTCTCTTTGGACTCTTCCTGTTTGGGAACCTCTGAGCCTCCTGTACTTGGGTGTCTGATTCCTTCTTTAGGTTTGGGAAGTTTTCAGTCATGATTTCTTTAAATACCTTTCCCATCCCCTTTGTTTTTTCTTCCCCTTCTGGAACCCATATTATGCATAGATTGGCATGCTTTATATTATCCAATAGGTTCCTTATATTGTTTTCATTGTTTTTTATTTGTTTATCTCTCATCTGTTCTGATTGGGAGCTTTCTGTGGTTCTGTCTTCAAGGTCACTTATTCGTTCCTCTGCATTATCTAGCCTGCTTTGTATAGGCTTTAGGTGAGATCTCATTTCAGTCAACGAATTTACCAATCCTACTTGGCTCTTCTTTATAGCTTCTATTTTGTTTTTGGCATATTTTATGTCTCTAAACACTATCTCTTTTAGTTCCTTCAGTAATTTGATCACTTCTTTTTTGAAATCTTGATCTAGTAGGAAATCAATGCCTATTTTATTGACCGTTCTTTCAGGGGATTTCTCTTGCTCTTTTAATTGGGAGTGCTTCCTCTGCTTCTTCATGCTGCTCATATCTCTGGCACTGTGGCTTAAGGAGTATCAGTTATCTATTGTGGTACTTAAAGGAGTTTATTTATTTATATATCTAAAGCATATGCAGGAATAAAACTTAAAAACGAGAGAGAGAGAGAGAATTTTAAAAGAATGGAGGAAAAGAAGGTTTGAAAACAGTGTATCATAAATAATAGAAGAGCAAGTTGAAGCAGAATAGGAATCGAGTTGAGATGTCTTTTAAAAATGTTAATAAAAAGAAGAATAAATCAAAACACAATATTTGAAACCTGTGAATAATCAATAACAGATCAAAACCAAGAGAATTAAAAATGAAATGAGAACTGTAAACATATAGAAATGTTTAAAAAGTAAAGGTTAAAAAGGTAATAGAAAATAAAAAAGATATAAAAAGATTTAAAGAACAAAGATGTGTTCTCCTAAAGACTGCGCTCTTAATGGTTTTATTGAGAGGTCTTTGTGTCTTTGCCCTGTTTCACGAACTCAGCTTGCTGTGTTGATACCCTCGTCTGTGCTGCTCACAGTGTCTGTCGGCAAGAAGATCGCGCCCCTCCAGCACTGGATCAGATGCTGCTCTCCTTCGCGGTGGGCGGGTGGGTCACTCCCTTTCCAGATGCCGCAGTCAGTGCTGTGCCAGTTGCTCCATAGGTGGGCTCAGCCTCAAGAATAACAACTTTATGGAGACATAATTCACATACCATAAAATGCAGCCTTTGAAAGTGTGCATTAGGGTTTTAAGTATATTTCAGGGTTGTGTAGCCATCACCCCCAAAAGAAGCAGTACCCTTTAGTAAGTCACTTCCTAACCTTCCTTTCTCTTAGCCCCCAGCAGCCACCACTCTACTTTATGCCTCTATGGATTTGCCTGTTCTGGGCATTTCATATAAGAAGAAACATACAGTATGCTGCCTTTTTTGATTGTTTTCTTTCATTTAGTGTGACGTTGTCAAGGCTCATCCATGGTGTAGCATATATAAGTACCCAAATTCCTTTTTGTGTTGAAATAATTTGCCATTTTTATAAATACACCACATTGCTTATCCATCCATCTGTTGATGATGAATAATTCTGCTGTAAATGCTCATGGACAAGTTTTTGTGTGAACACATATTTTCAGTTCTCTTGAGGATATATCAAAAAATGGAATTACTGGGATGTATTCTACTTTTAACATTTTGAGGAATTGCTAAAGTAGTTTTTAAAGTGACTGCACCATTTTATATTTCCAGTAGTAATGTATGAGGAGTCCAGTTTCTCCACATCCTCATCAACACTTTTTACTACCGGGTTTATACATACATATTTATATATCATATATCATATATCATATATATTTGTCATCCTAGTTGGTATGAAGTGGCATGACATTGTGCTTTTGATTTCTGTTTCCCTAATGCCTACTGATGTTGAACATCTTTTTATGTGCTTATTTCCCATTTGTATGTCTTCTCTGGAGAAACATCTATTCAAATTCTTTGCCCATTTTAATTGTATTTGTCTTTGTATTGTCATGTTTTAAGTCTTCTTTGTCTATTCTGGAAAAAATTCCCTTATCAGGGAAAATATTGGAAATATTTTCACCCATTCTGTGGATTGTCTTCTTACTTTCTTGATGAAGTCCTTTGAAGCACAGAAGTTTTTAATTTTACGGAAGTCCAGTTTACTTGATTTTATTTCTTTTGTTGTTTGTGCTTTTGGTGTCATATCTTAGAAGTATTTGTAATCCAATGTCCTGAAGATTTTCTCATTGTTCATTTTGTAAAAGTTTATAATTTCAGGTCTGTGATTTACTTTGAGTTAATTTTCATAAATGGTGTTAAGATAAAAGTTCAGTTTTCTTTCTTTCCAGGTGTATGTTCAGGTGTCCCAGCATCATTTTTGTAAAGATTATTTTTCCCCATTGGATTGTCATGGCAACTTTGTCAAAAATTAACTGGCTACGTGTAAGAATTTGTTTATGGACTCTCAGTTCTTTTCTCTCAATCTATTTGTCTGTCTTTTATGCAAGTACCACACTGTATGGATTACAGTTTTGTTAGTGAGTTTTGAATGTGGAAAATTCAAAACTTTGTTCTTTTTCAAGATTTTTTTGAAAATTCTGGGTATCTTGCATTTCCATATTAGTTTTAGGATCAGCTTGTTCATTTCTGCCAAAAAGCCAGAGTTGCATTGAATCTATAGGTCATTTTGAGGACAATTGCCATCCTAAAAATAAGGCTTCTTATCCATGAACACAGAAGAGCTTTCCATTTATTTCAGGTCATTTTTAACTTCTATCAGTAGTACTTTACTTTTCAATATACAAGTTTCAGATATTTTTCTCAGTATTCCACATATTTTTCTTAATATTCCTAAGTATTTTATTCTTTTGGATGCTATTGTAAATGAAAATGTTTCCTTCATTTTATTTTTAGATCATTCACTGCTGTTGTATAGAAGTATGATTACTTTTTTATATATTGATTTGTGTCTTACAATTTTGGTCAGACTGGGTTTTTAATTCTAATAAGTTTTTTTTTCTTTTCTCTCTCTCTCTTTTTCTTTGTGGATTCCTTGGGATTTCAATATATAATATCATGTCATGTGGAATTGAAATAGTTTTATTTCTTTCTTTCTAATCTAGAGGCTTTATTTTCTTTGTCTGGTTGCTTTGACTAGAACCTGTAGTACAATGTTGATTTTGGGAGGAAATAATTCAGTCTTTCACCATTATGTATGATCTTTGCTCCAGGTTTTTCATAGATGTTGTCTGTCAATTTGAGGAAGTTGTCTTCTATTCCTAGTTTTTATCCATTATTCTATTAATATGGCATATTACATGAATTGACTTTTGTAAGTTGAACTGCCTTTGCATACCTGGATATATCCCACTTAATTTTGGCCTATTTTATATGTTACTGGATTGGATTTGCTTGTATTCTGTTGAGGATTTTTGCCTTTATAATCATAAGAGACAGTCTTTAGTTTCTTGTGATGCCTTTGTCTGGTTTTGGTATCAGTGTGATACTAGTCTCATTGAATGAATTTGGAAGTGTGCCCACCTCTTTTTTTTAGACGAGTTTGTGAAGCATTGTTTATTTTTCTTTTTTGTTTGTTTGCTTGTTTGTTTTTTCTTTAAGTAGTTGATGGAATTCACCAGCAAAGCCATAGGGGCCTAGCATTTCCTCGTGGGAATGTTTTGGCTTACTATTTCAGTCACTACTTATTGTAGGATTATTTGAGTTTTCTATTTCTCCTTGAATTAGCTTCAGTCATTTACGTCCTTCTAGGAATTTATCCATTTCATCTAGATTATCTAATTTATTGGCTGTATAATTATTCATGGTATTCCCTTATATTCCTTGTTATTTTTGTAAGGGCAGTAGTGACATCCTTCTTTCATTTCTTTTTAGTAATTTGAATCTTCTCTCTTTTTTTCTTCAGTAGTATTTAAACTTTGTCAACTTTGTTGATCTTTTCAAAGAACCAACTTTTCTTCTTGTTGGTTATTCTCTGTTGTTCATCAATTCTCTATTCCATTTATTTCTGCCATTAGTATTTTGATTAGAATGTTTAATTCATTTACATAAATGTAATTTCTTATCAGGTTGAAGTTAACTCTGCTATCTGCTTTCTATATGTCTTTTTTCTCCCCATTCCTCTATTACTACACTTTTTGGTAAAAGGAGGCATTTTCCAGTGTGCCATTTTAATTTGTTGTTTTATCTTTTTCTTCTCCTTCTCCTCCTCCTACTCCTCCTCCTTCTCCTCCATTGCCCTGGAGATTATAATTAACATCTTGTTTTAAAGCAATCTAGTTCACATGAATGCCAACTTAATTTCAATAGTACACAAAAACTTGGCTTTGGTATAAATCTTTTCCCTGCCCCTCCTCATGCTGTCACTGTCATACAAATTACACCTTTATGCATTTATAAGCACATTTATAGAGTTTCATAAGTATTGTTTTATGCAGTTGTCTTTTAAATCAAATAGAAGAAAACACTTACATGTAATACTATATTTATACTGTGTTTTTTTCTTTTTTTACTCATGTAGTTACCTCTACTAGTGCTCTTTATTTTTCAGGTGAGTGTCCTTTCATTTACACCTGCTGGACTATCCTTAGTATTTCTTGTAGGGCAGGTCTGCTAGCAATGAATTCTTTCAGATTTTGTTTTTGTAGGAGGGTCTTAATTTCTCCTTTAATTTTTTTGAAGAATCACTTTGCTGGCTATAAAATACTTGGTGACAGTCTTTTCCTTTTATCACTTTGACAATACCATCCCACTGCCTTCTGGTCTCCATGGTTTTTGATGAGAAATCAACTGTCTTACTGAGGAGCCTTTGTATATGTTGAGCCACTTTTCTCTTTCTGCTGTCAAGGTTCTTTGTTCTTGTCTTTTGACACACTAAGTCTGATGTGCCTATTTTTGATGTCTCTATGTTTATACCACGTGGAGGTTGTTGAGCTGCTGGGATGTACAAATTAATGTTTTCATCAAATTTGGGAAGTTTACAGCCATTATACTTTATATAATCTTTCTAACCCTTTTTTTCTCTCCTTCCTTCTGGCGCTCCCATTATGTGTTTATTGGTATTGTTGATGGTGTCCCACCTATCTCTGACACAGTGTTCTTTTTTTTTTTTTTTCATTCCTTTTCCTTTCTGCTCCACAGACTGGATAATCTCAGTAGTTTTAAGTTAACTGACTTTTTCTTCAACAAGTTCATATCTACAAAGAAATCTCTTATTGAATTTTTCATTTTAGTCATTATATTTGTATCTCTAGAACTTCTAGTTGGTTTTTAATATAAATTTTACCTATTGATATTCTCTGTACAATGAGATGTTCACATAATTTAATTCTTTAGGCATGGTTTCTGTTAGCTCTTTGAATATATGTGTAATTGCTTATTTATGTCTTTGTCTAGTAAGTCCAGTGTCTGGGTTTCCTCAGGGAGTTTCTATTGACTACTTTTTCCCCTGTGTTATGGCCAAATTTTTCTGTTTCTTTGTACATCTTGTAATTTTCTGTTGAAAACTGGACATTTAAAATATTACAATGTGGCAAATCTGAAAGCCAGATTTTCCTCATCTCCAGGTTTTATCGTTGCTTCCATTGTCATTGCTGCTGCAGCTATTTATTTAGTTACTTTTCTGAACAAATTCTGTAAAATCTGTATTCTTTATCATGCATGGCCATGAGATCAGTGTGTGTGCAGAAAGCCTAGTTGTCATCACTGTAATAATGATTGGACAGTGACTTCTTTCAATGTCTCGAGCCAATAGTTTGAGCTGTTGCCAGGTGGCTGTGTGAGGGATGCTGCATGCTGAGGGATGCCCTCAGCACCAGCAGGCAGTCTCCAGCTCTTCCAAAGCCTTTAGTTCTTGCTTATGCAGAACCTCAATTTCAGCCAGAGTTGAAGGTTTAAGATTTTCTCAGATCTTTCCTTGCCATGTGCCACACATGTGTACGGCCTTCTACAATTCTCAGAATTTTTTTGGAGATTTTTAACAGTACCTCCACCCCCAGAATGTCTCATTACTCAATTTTGCCTTCTAAGTTTCCTAGTCAGCATCTAGTTAGCCTCTACTGGTACCACTGCCTCAGGCAGTTGTAATGTTAAATACTCACTGCTGATTGTTTTCCACACACACTCTGGGGACAGGCTGTTTGCACAGCATGAGTTTGAGATAGGTCAAATAGTGACAGCTCTCTGGGTACGGATTTTTTGGGTAACTTCAAATCACTTCTGCCCCTACCTTGATTGTGAGACTGTTGCTTTTAAAGGCCACCATTTAGGTGAGGATACGGGGATGGGGGTAGATCAAATTACAATGCCACAAAACTCACTATCTTTATGGAGATTTAGCTGGTTTTTTTCCCCTCAAATAAACACTCCCTGGACTGCTGGAAGCCTCTGTTTAATTTCCAGAGTTCTGCAGAGGTTAATTTTGACAAATTTTGCCATTGTCATTGCTTCATAGAGGAGTAAGTTTTCCAAGATTTTTACTCAGATATTCTAGAAGTGTATCCCATGTGCATTTGTTTTTAACTGAATTAAATGCAAGACTAACTAATTCTACAGCTCCAGCCCCATTCACATAAGAGTCCTTCTGCATGGCTTCTCCTACAGGGAGCAGTGTGCAATCTGTTGTCAGTTTATTGTTTTTCGTATTAAAGTGTAGAGTTTTTAAAAATATGCTCATGAATAGCCCTTTGTCATTTTTACATGATAAAAAACTTCCACTAGTCTGTGGCTATTTTTTTCCGTCTCTTTTCGTTGCTTTAATGAAGTTCTCACTTTTAAGGATTTTCAGTATAGCAATATGTGGATGCTGATCACACGGGTGAGACATTTAACTACTGTCTAAACCTCAGTCTTTGCTCTGATTCACTGTCTAGAACATCTGAACACATTTACTAAACCCCGTACACCAATGGATGCTGAGAGCCCTAATTAAAAAAAATGCTTTTTAAGTAAAGCAAAACATATTATCTTTGACCCTAGAAAAGACAAATCTCAAATTTGCTAGCTGATCTTGCTTTCTGTGATCATTAGCTACATCATGTTTATAGAGCCGACAGGCATATTGAGCTACTGATTTTATTTCATTGGATTTTAGAATGCAGAACACATTTTAGGCCCACTTATAGCACCATATGTGTATCTTTAAGGATCTGTACATATGATGATGTCTTTATTTTAAGTACCTACTGCTGTGAACCTCATTAAAGAAACCTTGGAACTGCAGAACTGAAATTTTTCATATCACTATCATCCCATAGCATCTCTTTTGCAATTAGATGTTGTGTGGCAGAGTATTTTTCTGCTCCCTAGAAATGATCAATGTTGAAGGGGGAAAAAAAACCCTCCTCTAATAAATATCATCCAAATCACACACTTATCTGAAGAATGGCCACCATTTTAGTCCACACCAATCCATCTACTCATACTGACTCAGATTCCTCAACACAGACAATCCACCACTGAAGTCAGGGTCCTCAGCACACGTTCTATCCCCTCCCCATTCCTTGTTCTTTCTGAACTACTTTTGTCCAATGTGTCCTGCCAGGCCATTTGCAGCCTGACTGCAGTTTTTAATTTTTACCTTTGAGTTCCAGGCTGCGCCTAGTGACTTCCAGAGAAACGCCAAACACCTGGCTCATCAGGAGGGGTGGGGAGGATTTCAGGAAGCTGTTACCATAACTCAATTGCAGATCAGTGAGTGGCTGTTGTGACCATTACTTCTATATCTCTGCCATGCCGGCTGCATCCACCCCAGCAAAATAACGTAGCTCCTCCAACCACCTCTGCCTCTATTCATCTGGGTTTCTGATTTTAGTGACACTCAGATGCTGCTGATGGGCATTATATATATATATATATTTTTAATTGAAGTATGGTCAGTTACAATGTGTCAATTTCTAATATACAGCACAATGTTCCAGTCATTCATATACACATATATATGTATGAATTCCTTTTCATATTCTTTTTCATTAAAGTTATTACAAGATATTAAATATAGTTCCTTGTGCTATACAGAAGAAATTTAGTTTTTTTTACCTATTTTTTTATATAGTAGTTGATATTTTCAAATCTCAATCTCTGATGGGCATTTTTAAAGCCACATCTGGAACCCTTGCTGCAGAAGAGCCTGAGAAATATATTTTCAACCTCATAGACTTTTGGTTAGGAAGTTGGAATAAAGACTGAGCTGGCTTACGTAACTTGTCTGCCTTTGTGGGTAAAGAGGTCTGGAGTTTCAAGGCCCAATTAAATATCACAGCCCTTCAGTATCAAACTCTTAAAGAAACCAAAATGCTCCCATCTGCCAGAGCATGACTTGTCCTTAGATACTGCGGGCCATAACCACCAACGCTGTCTAAGGCATCGTCTTCATCTGGTGCACACTTTCTTTAAATGTCTAACATCCTGATTAACAGGGCAAGCTGGTTTGGATTCCCAAGGTCACAGGCAGCCTTCTGCCTGACTTTGGTGTATATATGTTCATTGAAGAGTCCTCTCTCAGATCAGCTAGAGCTGCCTGGTGTGTGATTTGCCAGAGAATGTGGGTGCAGTGCTCCCCACCAGAGTCCTACCAGTTGTTTTATTGCAGGAAGAGAGAGAGCAAAAGAGACAGAAGAGGAATTTCTTGTCCATCCTCAAACACAGTCACCCCCGCCCAGGGCTCTTGCTCTGGGACACAAAGAAGTGCAGGCCAGCAGTGATGTGGCCCTGGTGTACTCCAAAACATGGTGTGGTTGTACTGGGCTATCTTTGTCTTTCATGGACCCTGCAAAGTTCTCGGCTTTGTGAAATGGGGAATTAAGGAACTCCCACCCATGCCTGTAACTCCCAGGGTTTGCACCCTTACGGGTTTTGAGGATTTGCTGGCAACTCATTCTTTTGCACCAGGTCATTTCTCGGTTACACGGCAGTCCTGTGACTTCCTTATCAGAAGTGCTCCTTAAGTTCGGGATTTAGTGAAAGATACCATTTTACCCTGTAAGTTCATGTTCAGGGAGGAGGAGGAAGACAGCACAGATCAGAATAGCTGTTTTGCTTTTTTTTTGTTGTTGTTTTCATAAGCCGTCTCCTGTTGTCGAATAGACACTGAGCAAATGAATGACTGTTACACTCCCATTTGAAGGATGAGGAAAATGACATTCATGGAGAGGAGGCAAATTTCCTGAGGTTCCAAAGACAAAAAAGGGATGAGCACAGAATAAGATCCCTGCAAATTTCTTGGCTGTTATCAGCCTTTACGTCAGTGACAGAGTGCCGTGTGTAGTAGTAAATTCATAACATGCTTTTAGAAGGGTGCAGATGTTCTTGTTTTTGTTGATACAATCACCCTGTTTTGTCTGGGACTCTGAAAAAGGGAAATGGGTTAGAAAATTTTGGTTTCTCATCCTTGGTCCTTCCTCACCCTTACAGTTATGGACCCTTCCATCTGTAGCAGGAATAAGACAGCCCCAGCCTTCCCATCTCATGAGATCAGTACTCATTCATTTCATTCCTGCCCAACAGTAGGTGGTAAAGCACAGCATGATTTTCATGTCCTGCTTCACTGATTCTTGTGAAATTAGGTGTTTGAAGATAGAAACTCATGAAAGGAAGCTGCTTTTTTTTTTAATATAAAGTGCAGTAATTTTCTTAACAGAGAAGGAAATTGAGGATTTTCTTCATTGAAAATCAATAGAGATTTCAAGAGCATCTGTATTTCTGATGTGTAGATGAAAATGACAAAATCTAGAGGGATTACAGAAACACAAGGAAGATACCAAAAGTGTCTTTAAAGAACTTTTCTAAGACTGGGCTTGTAAAGAGACTGTTACTTGACAGAGACCCTCTTCTCACCCATAGCCCCTCTCCTTAGGTTGGAAAGGGCCAGCGTTTCCCCTGTGTGCAGTCCTGGTGCTTCAAGTGATTTGTGGGGTAGGGCGGTGCACATGGTGCTTCCTTCAGTTTGTCCATCCTAAGTAACCCCTAGCAGTCAAGGGGCGAGTGTGTTGCAACCTCATGAACCAGCCGCCATGCTCTCTGGGGTGTGTGCTCATCTAAGCTCATCCCGGCTCAGGTGGTGGCAGAGTTGAGAGTGGTGGCAAGAGGTCAGCCATGAGTAGCCGGGAGCAACTGGAGTCAGCTGGGACCCAAGAGGCTAGGAGTTGCAGGTGGAATTCCCAGGACTTCCCACAGCTCATTCAAACAGTTAATACTTCTCCAGCACCTGTGATGTGCTTGTGCTTCCATTGTGAACAGAACCAAATCCCTGTCCTCATGAAGGTGACATTCTAGTGGACATGAGAATGATACATGCAGAAGCAGATCCAGGTCAGGACACATGAGTGCTCTCTATTTTGGAGTGCACAATGTGAGATCCTTTGGGAAGGAATGTATGATACAGGAAAATGGGGGGGAGAGGATGGCCGTATCCCAGGTCTTATTTGGATCCCTGGGATGCACCTTCCCAAGTGTGGGTCCTTGGTTTGCACAGGAATGAATTCAAGAGAGAGACACAGTTCAGTAAAAGTAGATTTATTCAGAGAGATATATACTCCATAGACAGACTGGGCTGTTTCAGAAGGCAAGAGAAAGGCCATGAGGCGTGGGAGTTGGGTGCTCCAGTTTAAAGTAAAAGTAGATACACACTCCACAGACAGAGTGTGGGCTGTCTCCCTCAGCAGAGAGAGCAGCCACGAGGTGTGGGGTTAGTTATTATGCACTCAGTATCTTCATATGCTAATAAGTGGGAGGAATATTCCAACCGTTTTGGGGAAGGTGTTGGGATTCCCAGAAATTGGGCCACCACTGACCCTTTGACCTCTTATGGTCAGCCTTGAACCTGTCCTGGCACCTGTGGGAGTGCCATTTAGCATCCTGCTGTATTTCGGTGAGTGTGTGTTGAAGCTCAAAATCTACTGGGAGTTGACTTTTCCACCGTCTTTGTGCTAATGGCTGTGCCATTCTTTTAATGGCTCTGCCCAGCCCCCTTCCCTCCTGTCTCATGAAGGAGCTCTGGACTGATTGCACAATTGCAGAGCAGGGGACAGAGTGGAAAGAATTTCATAAGTGGAAGGTGAAGGCAGCATTGGCAGTAGAATTCTCAACTCAATTATAAAGTAAGGGTATTCTTTTTGCTGGGGGTACCTGGTGTCAAATTAGGGAGCTGTGAGCCTTGGGGAATTCAGTGAGTTGGTGGCTCACTGTGTATACTGTGTTGCTTCTTAGGTGGCCCAAGGACAGTTACCTGATACGTGACCCATTCACTCAAGCAGGGGTCTCTTTGGGGATTTTCTGCATGTGAGGCTACCATGGGTCACACTGGGAGAAGGACCAGCCAGTCACAGCTTGGTCCACAGTCACCTAGTGCCCTCAAGTCTTTCATCCCATGGATGTGTCACCTCCCCCTGGATGGGGACAAGGGCACAAGTGGCGGGGCAGCTTCTCAGTGGTGGAGGCATTGCTCTCCAGACCCAACACTCAACAGCATGGACCCCTGGTTTTGGCCACAGTCTTGGCTAGATGAGGCTGTTGGGTAGCTGATCTCATGAGATGTGGGTGCCATGCTTCCATTCAAACTAAGAGCTCTACTTTTGAAGGTTCTGGTCAGAAAGCCACAAATACTCCCTAGCCCATAAACAAAGCACAGTCTCTTTCAATCGGGATAGAGCACATAGAAGGAGAACAGATCATCCCAAGAGCAGGATAGGCCAAATCAGTCCTGCCATCAGGGGTCTGAGAGATGAGCCAGCTCAGTTCCTCTTACTAGTTGTTTACTTGGAGGATCTGGGATATTTGGGTGACCTGCAGGTGTCAAGAAATAGTACACGAGGGCTTTGTAGATTTTCTGGTCCAGTGTTAACTCACCCCATTGTAGCTGTCATGCAAGGAAACAAAACTTGGTGGACAACAGGCCATGGCCTCTGCTCTCTGGTGGAGCCAGGAGATTACAATGTTAAGTACAACTGTGGGGGCATCATTTCTATGTTGAGAGGCCAGATGGCCTTACATATCTCTCATGCTGGATGTCTAAGTTGCAGAGGGAAACTAGATTCCATCCAGCTCTCCAGCCAAAGAGGAGACCAGAATTGGCCTCCCCCACAAACTGTGAGCTCTTTGCCTCCACTGACAGCAGCATCTATAGCAAAAAGCTGGGCTGCCACCTGCGTTTCCATGTAAACATCCGAGTAGCCACAGCAATGGCCTTGTGAGGATTGGTGTGCCCAAGGAAGTGCTGTGTGGGATGGAGGGAGGAGTGCCAGGATCAGACACCAGGAAGGCAGACAGGCATTGATGACATCTGTGCAGCGCAGGTGCCATGGAACTGAGCCAAAGGGAGGCGGGTTTTGGAGCAGGGAGCCTGGGCAGTGATGTGTTGTTCATAAGAAGATCCTGGGCTCTGGATCCAAGAAGTCATTGGCTTGATTCCTGACCACAACCCTCATCTTGGGCAAGTGTTTGAAGCTTTCTGTGCCTCTGTTTCTTGGTGTCCCAAATGGGGACAATAGTAGCAATTACCTCTGAGAATCAGGAGGGCATTTATAGATGTCATTTCATTACTCTCACAGCAGCCCACAAGCACGGTTCTAGGTCCCCCATTTTACACGTGGCAGATGGGTAGCTTTTTAATTAGTAATCACGCAGTTAAGAATGGTCAGAGCCGGCATTTGAATTTGATCCCTGTGTCCAGATTATTTCTATTCTCACTCAGTATTACTGGAAATCTAGTAAAGTCGGAACAAACACTGATGGGAAGTGGGTGCTTGAAACATGTTTGTCGTCTTCGCCATTGGGAAGTGTTGAGTTCATGTTCCTCACAGCCCGTCTGAGGCTCCCTGTGTCTCTGGCTGCCCCTGGTGGGGTCTGCAGGGATCTGGGCAGCTTCTCCTTGATCTCTACCCCAAGGTTCTCTGCTATCTACAGGTTGAGTCTCAACCCTGACTGCTCAGTAGAGCTAATGTCTAAAAACAAAAAAAGGTGGGGAGGGTACAGCTCAGTGGTAGAGCCCGTGCTTAGCATGCAAGAGGTCCTGGGTTCAATTCCCAGTACCTCCATTAAAATAAATAAAACTGACTACCTCCCAAAAACGGAAAGACGTATTTAAAAAACAATAAACAGTACAAAGTCCGCACTCCAGGCTGAGGCACACTATTTTTTAAAGGCTCCCAGATGCTTCCCCTGTGCAGGAGGGTGAGAGCTACCCCTCCACACCTCTTCTCTTGAGCTTGTCCACTCACACCCTTTAGCCTCTTGAAAGAGGAAAACTACTTGTCTCAGCCTAGGGCTTTCTCCTGATTTCTAGACATTGATTTGCCTACTGGACATCTCTCCTGGAGCCCACAGGCACCCACCCAGAACTGAATCAGTTGTCTCCTCTCATGGCTTGCCCCTCTTCCTGCCCTTCTTATTTTAGGGAATGGCACTATAATTTAAGACACTGCCAAAGCAAGGAAGCTGCCCGGCATCTTTGACCACTTCCTTCCCTTCCATCACACCTGTGGCCAATCCGTCCACCTGCTTAAATGTTTTCTTCTCTCTCCTCCTGGCGGGGCCTCAGCAGGCCTTCACATGAACCTGCCAATAGGTCTCCCTGCCTCTATCTTTTCTCTTTCTTGATCACTTTGCATGTCCCCTCTACTTTGGAGTCACACAGAGTCCTTTGTGATGTGCACCTGTGATCTCTCCACCTGGTTGCCTCACCTGCTTCCCACACCCTATGCTCACTTCTAGACTATTTGGAGTTCCTGGAAGGGACCTGGCTCTCTTTGGCTTCCCACCTTTGCATGTGCAGCTCCCCAGGGAGAAATTGCCTTAACATTATACCTTCACCTGATCACTTCTAGGGCATCTCAGAACTCACCACAGTGGTTCCCTCCTCTGGGAAAGCCTTGGCTACAGTTCTGGCTCTCTGCCCCGAGCACCCTCTGCTGACTGTTATCCAAGACCTCTTAACACGCCTCCTCAGCCTTCATTTCATGATGACTTCTGTGCACCTAGGAGCTCCCGGAGGCAGGGACTGTGTCTCTTTTCTCTTTATTCTCAGGGCATGGTAGAGACTCAGGTATAATGGTGGAGGGAACTGTGGTTATTCTGAAATTTCTCTGTAGTTGGGGCCTAGGGGTAACAGTCTGGTTGGAAGAAGGGCTTAGGTGATTTACCCTGAAGCCACATTTTCAATTAACATTTCATGTTGTTTTTGTCTACTATTTGAAGTGTTGAGTCTTAAAACCGAATGACGATTTCAAAAAATTACTTTACCGAAGATTGAGGAAAATGGCAGTTTTCCATATTTAAGAATATTATTTAAATTTTGTGTGACTGGGGTTGTGGAATAGAAATGCAGGGGCTACTAAAGCATTCTCATCCCCTTCCCTACCCTCAGGTCCTTCGGACAGAAGAGACAGAGTGATGTGAGGAGAAGACTTGGAGGGTGGACCATGCACTGCTTTTAAATTATGACAGTTACTTGCACTTTTTTTTAACATTCTTTTGTAATGGAGGTACTGTGGTTTGAACCCAGGACCTTGTACATGCTAAGCACGTGCTCTACCACTGAGCTATACCCACCCTTCCCCCCGATATTTGTGTTTTTAGTGGGCATAATGTGCTTGTAGCAGGTACTTTAGCATCAGACACAGTCACCTGCCTCTGACCATCACGTTAATACGTTTCCCCTGAGCTAGAGAGCTAGATATTCTGTTTTCACAAGTTCAATAAATTATCTACATTTTCCTTTTTCTTAAAAGAAAGGCATTAACTCATGTTTCTCTTTAGTATCACCTATAAATAAAATGTGATTTTATTAATCATTTACCAAAGTGTTAAGTGTAATAAATATTAAGTACAGATTTCTGAAGCATCAGTCTTCACTGAAGATCCACATTCTGCTGTTCTCTCTCTTTGTTAGTCACCATACTTCTGGAGTTCTGGAAGCAGCGCCAGGCAGAACTTGAGTACAAATGGGACAGGGTTGAGCAGGAAGAACAAGTCTGGTCAGAATAGGAGGTGTGGTGTCCCCACGTGGAGATAGATGAGATTACCCAGGAAAAGCAGGCGCTGATTAGATGCACTTTAGTCTGTTTACTTTTGGAGTTGTCCGCCTTGGCTGCATGTTGGAATCACCAGGGGACCTTAAAAAATATTGGTGCTTGGATTCCATCACTGCAAACTCCGATGGTACTTAGTGTCCTGGGGTGCATTCTGGCATAGGGAAGTTTTTAAAGCTCCTCTGGTTATTCTAATGTGCAGCCAAGGTGAAGGAGCACTGCCTGGAATGGTGGACACAGAAGAGAAGTGTGGTCCTTCCTTCATAATAACAGTAAAAAGGGGGAAAAGGAAAAGGCTGGTAATTGTATAAGAAAAGAAGCATTGAATTGTATCCTTTCATAACACCAATAAAAAAAATGCAAAATATAAATTAGCCGCTATGACATAGATGTAGGAAGAAAGACACATTGGTTTTTATAGTTGACTCCCATTTTTTCACATGTGCCTTCATTATTGCGGCCTCCTTTTCATCATAGACTAGGTGCACTTTTGCTTGAACTAAGTCCTGGTCACTGCTCCCCCTTCCTTTTGGGATGTGCACAAAGCAGCGTGGCTCTCATCCTAAAGTCAGAGAAAGGGTAGAAGAAGCAGGGAAACCTTTGTTGAGGTGCCATCAGTGTTTGTGCACTGAGCTAGGCATTTTATATAATTGGAAATGTAAATTTATTGCTGCCACTCCTGCTGCAAAATTTAAAAAAATAAAACTATATATCTTTGTATCAACCATCCAGAGCTATGAAATGATGATTTTTCGAGTCATCTGTATTATTGCTTCTTTCCATCAGCTGAGATAATTTAGAGCTGATGGTACTTGCAGTCAGCAGCAGCAGGACAGCAGGTTGTGAGCATGAATAACTCTTGGAAATAAAATGCTTTTACTAGGAGCATCTGAAAATGTCTCCAACTATAGGTTTTATAAATTGAATCACAGATCTACAGAACGTTGGCACTGAAAAGGTCTGGAGGGAGCAGGTCAAACTCCTCTTTTTATAAATGGAAAAAAATGAGGTTCAGCTACCAATAGAAAGTGACATTTGCCTTTTAAAATGTAATAAGCTTCTAATAATCCCCATTATGAATAGTTCCCATTGTTTACAACTGAAGATGGCGGTCAAAGCATATGTTTGTGAAAGACTGTAAATTCAGAGATGAAAGCTGAAACTTCGACAAAATTAGATGTTCATAATGTTTTTGAGTCCTGAAAAACAAAAACGTATCATATTGGCAGAATACAAAAAATACTGAAGAAAAGTTTTTTGGTCATTTAAACTGCCAATTTTAAATTTAAAATTGCCAACTAATAAGTTTAAATTTTCATTGGAACATGCTTGATGAAAAATTGAAGATGAAGATTCATTTCACTTTATCATTCTTCCTTATTTAAAAAAATTTTTAATTTTTTTTTAGTTTTTTAATTGAAGTATTTTATTTTAATTGCAAATGCATGCTCCATTTTTTAGAGAGGCCAGCATTGTGGTAGTGAGACCTTGGGAATGAAGTTGCCTAAATTCATATTTGAGCACAGCAGCTTGCTTCCTGAGTGATCTTGGACAACTTAACTTCTCTGTACCATAGTTTCCTATAAAATAAGGATAGGAGAGTTCCTCATGACTGTGGTAAGGACGGGTCGAATTAATGTACAGAATCTACTTGGAAGACTTCCTGGCACAGAGGAGGGGCCATGTACTTAGTTACAGGTATTATTATACTCCTGCTGCTTTTATAATCCAGGTAAACCTTGAGTCTTACTGATATCATCTCTAAAAAACATCTAAATATAAACTCTAAAATGGAAACTCTAAAACTTCATAGTTGTAGCTAATTAACACACAAAGCCCAACCAAGAAACACACAGTGGAGACCAGTTAGCTGCAGACACCTGTGAAACTTTCTGTCCTGCATGGACTCTAAGCTGTCACTTCAGTCACTTCTGAAATCTAAGGCAAGCTCAGGAATAGAGCTTTACAGCTTGGCCTCGTCAGGTACCCAGACCCCTAAGCTCAGACCATGGCAGGGAAACAGTTTGCTGTTCACATGTGCATTTTCAAAAAATAATATTAAAATGAACACTGTACGTATTTTGTTGTGTGTTTGACATCATTAACAGAAAAGAAAAGAAAAGAAAAAAAAAAGGAAAAAAACCCATGCAGTTAAAAAATAAGGAGGCTATGTCTGAAAATTATTTTTTTTTTAAATTATGCTTAGAATTTAGTGACGAGTTAGGAGAAAAATCATTTCATTGGTGTAATCCCTTGATTGACTAAACATTTTTTTTAATTAGGAAGAAGAGCGTGTTCCTTTTACCACCTGGGGAAAGTGTATACATATAACCCTTTGTGCAAGTGCTCTTTTTCTGGGTAAGAATCTGCCACAGACTTCTTAAAATCTAATGTGAAATGCTGAGGAAACTGAAAGTCAAGATGGGGAATATGTAGTCTCATAGAGAAAACTGTTTCCAGAGAACACCTCAGCCAATGCAGGGCTCCAATCTGGAGGTTCCAGAGTCTCTTCTGCTCACAGTGCTTCCCCCAGTTCTTTTCAACTCATTTGTTCAAATCAGATCAGTGCTTTAGGATTCTCCAGGTTCTGATTAAGAGACCAGATGGAGGCATTAAGAATTCTAAAATTTTCCAAGAGTAACAACCAAGGTAAAATGTCTAAGAATAGCCTAACAAAAGGATAGTAGGAACTGTCAAAAAAAAATAAATAAATAAAAACTACTGAAAGACATAAAAGAAGCTTTAATCACATGATTCTAGATTAAAAGATCATATCTCCAAAATATCAGAAGTTATAAAATTGATTTGTGGTTTATTGTGAATAAAATCAGATTACTAATATAATAATTAATAAGACAATGAGAGTTTTACTAGCTCAAGAATAGCCAGATTAGAAAATAGGACAGGAAGTCCAGATATGGTTTCTGATATCAATAATAATTTAATATATGAGATGGAAGGCATTACAAATCAGGGAGATAAATAAAGGTTATTCAATAAATGGAACATATGATAGCTACTTGAGGGGAAAAGAAAAGATTGAAATAAAACAGTGAACCATATATTGTGAGAAATTCCAGAAATATTTAAAAAAGTAACACAATTAGAAAAAAACTAGAAATAAATATGGATGAATATACAACCTCTAGATGAGCAGTAAGTTTCAGAGGAAAATATATAAAGATTTCCATGCATCAGAAGCATCCTAATTTTAAACAAAACACCAGAGGATGTTATTTGTTTACAAATCCGACAAGGGGCTAATTCCTTCAATACACAGAGAGTTCAGATCACTTCAAACGTAACACCAAAAAATCTCAGGAGCGTAGAAGGCAGAGAACATGAATACATATTCACAAAGGAAAAAATAGATGTCACACTCCAATAGTAATTCAGTCAGTGCACATCAGAATGAAATAGTTTTCCACCTCTCAAGTGACACAGCTCTGTTTATGAGGATGAAGAGCCAGTGATCACCAATCCCATGCCTAGGCTACTGGATAGTTTTTGTGAAGTATGGTTGATTTACAATGCTGTGTTAGTTTCCGGTGTACTCCTCCAGCCTTCTTAGAGAGCAGTCTGGCAGTTCATATCAAGAGTCAAAAATATTCATATGCTTTAATCCACTAATTCAGCTTTGAAAAACTTTTAATAAGGAAGTATTTCAAAATGGCAGGGAAAAGTCAGTATTAATGAAAGTCACAGACATACTTTTATATGTATATATATATATAAAATCTCAGCCAAAATATTCTTCCAACACTTCACATAGTAGAATATTTTGCAGTCATGAAAAAGTGTGTCCATGAATATATTTTATGACATGTCAAAGTGTTATGCTTATGATAGGCTTGAGAATAAAATTAATATATAAAATGATTTTTAATATACAAACAATGCACAGTTCTGAAGGAATTATGTCTATAGGTAGAAGCATTTTTCTTTTTTTATTTTTTATTCATTTTCAGAGTTGGAGTCTTTTGATTGTAGGTGACAAAATCAATCTCCAATGTGTTTAAACAACAACCGAAAAATGGGGATGCATGGGATTTATTGGTTCCTGTAAATGAAAACCTCAGGTCTGAGGTCTGGCTTCAGTCAAGGAGAGATACTGTAGCCCAGATAATGTCAAGGGCTGCTTTTGTCCTCTCTTCATCCTATGTCCAAGGATGTCTCAGCATGCTGCTTCTAGGCACTCAGCATCACAGATCACACATCCATCCAAGCCAAGAGAGGTCTCTTTTGGAAGCTTCCTCTCTTGATAGAGGAAGCTCATCATTCACATGGGCACCAGCACTTATCTCCTCACATAACAGTGACTTTTACTGTGTTATTTGCCAATTCTCAAATCATGTGTGAGACCAATAGAATGAGGGGTATTATTTGTCTTAAACCAACTGAGATCTACCTCTGGTGCTTCAGAAAGAGTGTGTCAATCAAGCTTAAATCACAGGACTAAAGATAGAGGGAAGTTATTTATCCTAAAGCAAAATCTGGGTCCTCTTCTAAGACTGGGGACAGCTCCAGGACAGCAGTTCTGTCCACTACTGAGTGCTTTCAAATTTTCATTAATGAGCAAATATTAAAGTTATGATCAGAAAAGATGATAAGTAAGAAGAAACTTGAGGAAGGAGAATGGAAAGCTTTCCTGTTTCTTAAGAAATATTGAACCCATTAAGTTCTTGGAAGAAAAATGGAAATGTGTCAAGTTTGTTTAAGTTCTGAAATGAATTAGAATTGATTTCACAGTCCATGTAGGAGGCAGTGCTATACGGTTAGTGTGTCTTTGGGCTCTTTGAGTATTTCAGTTCTTTCACTTAATAGTTGTTTCATTTGGGGAAAATTGCATCATCTCCACTTGGATCTATTTCCTCATCTGTAAAAGAGATATAATATTACCTTTACCACAGGGTGATTGTGAGGATTTAGAAAAATACATCTGTGCTGAAGCAATAGTAAGCATTTAAAGAATTTAACTATTTTGATTACTTAATACATAATTAAAAAATTTATTATGCAGAATTTTTAAAAATGCATACTATTTAAATGGCCTATATGTGCTGTACAAGAGAGGAAGGCTTAATATACCTTCTATAATACATGTTTTTTAGCCTTAACTAATTTTCACATTTAATCACACACACACCAAAATGTTATTCCTTTCACAAGCATGAAGCCTTAACTGTGAAGAAAAGGATAATGAAAGAGGGTAGAGGAGGAAATAAAATGCTTTCTCTAAAAACTGATGGCTTAAAAACTAAGAAAAAAAACACCTTTTTAAGACTTTGGTCACCATATTCATAGCTAATAATTAGGTGGATTTTTTCACATGCCTGTGATTAACGTTCTAATTGTTTTCACAATTAGTAAATCATTGACTCATCACAATAATCCTATAAATTGCTATTATTATCCCCCCATTATATGTGTGAGGAGATTGAAGCCCCTAGAGGTTAAGAAATTTGCACAAGGCCCCACAGCTAGCATCAGAGCTGGGATCCAGATGAAGGAGTGTGGCTCCAGGAGGGGCTTGTAAACACTCCCTCTGCTCTCTCCTGCAGGTGCAAGCCAGCCTCCCGCTATTACTGTAAATAACATGATGTAGTTTACTTAGTCTTGAAATTCACATTCTTTGGAGCTTTCTCTCTGGGGAAGCCATCAGGAGCAGCCAGGGACACTGAGACATGCTTCTGGACTATGACCAAGAAGATAGATGGAAGGAAAACAGTTTAAAAATGGGATCTTTAATGTGCATTCTTCAGTGGCCAGAAAAAAACCTGCCTAGTGAGGAACTGAAACCCTATCAGCCACGTGCAAATTATGCTTCACACCCCCGTTGCCCTTGGGTCCACACAGTCAGAACTACAATGGATCAGGGACATGAATCTTGTGCAAATGCAGGGAGTATGAATACCTGCCATTTTAAAATCTCAAGGAGTATGAAAAGCATGTGAAGCTTTCATCAACAGAGATCTGCTGTCACTTCCAGTGTTTCCCTCAGGACATGTCCACAGCTTCACTGGTCCTATTCAGAATGAAGACGACAGCTAGCACCTGCTGGCCCCTGAATCAGTGATAGGTTCTCCCTTTAAAGGAAGCATATCCCCTTCACGGGTTACAACTAGTTCATAACCTACGTAATTCTATAGATGTAGAAGGGATATTTTCATTGGTTCTGCTATCACAGACTTGTCTCCAAAAGAACATGTCACAAGTTACTCCATTTTCACCCATTTAAAGATATACTTAACAGGCTTCCTTCTTTAGTGCAGTTTTAGGTTTACAGAAAAATTCACAGAAAGTGGAGTTCCCATATATTCCCTATGCTCTGCACACAGCTGCTCCTGCTGTCAGCATGTTACATTAGTGGATGCACTCATTCTTTTTGACATCCTTCATTCCTCCTACCCTAAAGATTAACGTACCTGATATTCACATCTCTTGTGGCATTTATGTGTGATTTACATCACTTCTCACGTTTATTTGAGGTTTAGAGCACATGCATGTTGTCTGTTTAAGCGTGGGTTGGGGCAAGTATTCTGTGTAAAAATATGATCATTAGTGAGTCTCATGCTGCTGGGTTTTTGGGTTGTCAGGTCCTGTTCACCATTGCTTCAGTTATTGGGATCATTGCATACGGACTCTCAGTGTTCATTATGTTTTCTGCAAAACTTCCCAAGAACCTGCATGGAAGAGACCCAATCCAGAAGTAGCTGACTGTGCAGAGGGGCCACGCACATCACTGCTTCTCTCATCAGTTTTATCATCATTGTGACCCTGAAGGCAGTATATGAGAAAGTGGCAATCATGAGGACTGACTCTGGTAAGCTCCTACTGCAGCTGAGGTCATTTCTACACCGCTTTTAGAACCAGGTCAAAACAGAAACTGTATCTTTTGGGCACTTCAATTCCAGTACATTACAGTCTTTAGAAAACGTCAAGTGTAAACGTATTTTCTCTAGCCTATATGAGAAGTGAATTAGCTCCGGCTTTGCATTAGTTAAAGCGACAAAGCAAGCATTAGAATGTCCAAGCTCTGTGTAAAGAGGTCAGTGCTGAATAGTATTTTCAATTACATTAGATCATGTACCCTATTGTTGAAAGTAAATAGTCTCTTTATTGCAAATAAGTGGAAGAGGGTCATGGTTCCAGTGGCAGATTTGCTCATGTGTTACGGAGAGGACAAATAATCACAGTGTTATGTGTCTTTCCCCGATGCTGTTCCTGTTAGTGTAGCTCCATTCTCATCATCTATAGCTTCTATAATAAATGTTTCTTCTCTCTGTCTTTTATCCCAGCCAGTGGCTTAGCGGCCCAAGTGCTTCCCACAAGCTGCATGTGGCTGGGTCGTTCTCCCAGTGGTCTGCTCAGTAGTCATCTTCTGAAAACACTAAGACCAATTTAAATTCTAAACTAGGAGGATGACCTGTTTTATGTTCCCCAAATTCTTCTAGCAAGTTTCCCCGTGTATTGTTTGTTTTCTTCAATAGTCCTACCTTCCTGCCGTTCAGGGAGACAAGAGAATATCATTTAGCAGGATGTTCAGAAGTAGTTTTCTATCAACTTACACCTGACAGAGGACAGTTCTTGCCCATTGGATACTGTTGTGCTTACAAATTTTAAGGAACAGCTGACTATTTTTTTTGCCTTGTGGGTTATTGTGTTCATAGTGTGAGAAACTCTTACAACAGTGTGTACACTTGGAATTAACATAGTAGCTATGTTAAGGAATTCAAAACAGCTTAAATGAAAACAGTGTGAATTGTGTATATATATATATTTTTACAGTGTTAACTCATGTATCCGTGGATTTGATTAGTCTCAAAGCTGTTCACAGCTTTAGAGACTTAACTTTTCTTTATTCTAGCTGCAGAGCTCCCAAGGACCAGAATGACTATGAGAACAACCTAGCCATGGAGGTGTTCTTGTTCCAGTTTGTCAACTACTACTCTTCGTGTTTCTACATCACATTCTTTAAGGGCAGATTTGTGACTTATCCAGGAGATCCGATGTATTGGCTGTGAAAATACAGAAATGAAGTGCTGTGAATACAGCTTTGTGTTCTGACAGTCTAACCTGGTTCATGTTTTCCCCTAGTTGCTCAAAGAAGAGTGTCTTTACTGTCTGTTCCTTAGATTTTTTTAGCCATAAAATAATGACTTTATTTCATGTTATAGCTATCTAAAATTTAAATGATATTTTCTTTCTAATATTCCAGTGTGACCCAGGTGGCTGTCTCCTTGAACTGATGACACAGCTGACAATAATCATGGGAGGACAGTCAATCTGGAATAACACACAAGAGGTGTTACTTCCGTGAATACTAAGTCATGTGATCTTGGATTGAGAATGGCCCACCCATCCAAGTCATTTTCCTGCATGCCCATCTCTAAAACAGGGGAGACTCTGCTTATTAAAGGTCTCCAGATAAGAAGATCCATCCAACAGTGTAAACGTACCTGCTGTTTAATAATTATGCTTAAATACCTTCTTTTTATGTTTAACTTAAATCCCCAAGTGTTATAATTTCTGCTTATTAGCCCATCACTGGGGGCTGACTGATCAGAGCCCTTTGAGAGATGGCCCTTGTTGGGGCCGTGAGCTAAGATTTCCCACAACTTCCCACAACTTTCTCCTCCTTTTATACATGCATTTAAAAATCCATAACAGGAATTTGTTGAGTGCCTAGTATGTGCTAGTAACTGTATTAAGTGTTGTACATATGTGTGTGTGTGCATGTGTGTGTATAATTTAATCACCCAAACTATCCTTATTCTTATCTCCCTTTTGCAAATGAAGATCCTGTGGCTTAAAGAGGGTAAGTGATTTGCCCAAGCTCTCATTGCCAATAAGAGACCACTGTGGGACTCAGACGTAAGACCCTATCTCTCTGAATCCATGTTCTTCTAAGAACAGAGGCTCTCTTGGGGTCCTAAGGCACAGGTTTACATAAAGTTTTAAGAGACACTTGTCTAAAATAATAACTACAGAGGTTTTGACTTACTGTTCTCTTCCTAAAAATGAGAAAAGCAGATATTAGCTAAGGTCACACTGTCCTTTAGATTTTCACATAAGCCCAATCCCATATCAAGGTGGACAGTCCACTGTTATCTGCAATTTCTGCACAATTCAAGGAGCTTACTGTATTCACTTTCTGTTGCTGATGTAACAAGTATCCCCAAGCGTCATGGTAGTAGGAAGAAAAAAGAAAAAGTCTCCACTAAACAACACAAATTAAACCTCCTAGGGTTCTTGAATGCAGAAGCCTGCTGAAGTCAAGGTGTTGGCAGGGCTGTTTCTGAAGGCCCCAGGGGAACCTGTATCTTTGCCTCTGCTGGCTTCCAGAGGCCACCTGTGTCTCTTGGCCTGTGACCTATTTTCTCTCTCTCAAGGTCAGCACGGTGTGCCTCTGACTCTGATTCTGTGGTCATATCTCCTCTCCTCTCTCCCCTCTTCTGCCTCCCTCTTCCTCCTTTAATGACCCTGGCGAGTACACTGGGCCCACCTCTCTCTTAAATTTGGCTGGTTAGCAACCTTAACTGCATCTGCAACCATAGTCCCCCTTTGCCAGGGACCCTGACCTCTTCATATGTTCTGGGGATTAGGACATGGACATCTTTGGGGGGGACCATTTTCCTGCCTACCATGCTAACCTTTTTAGGATAATGTTTGGCTTTCAGTTTCTGTTCTCACAAAACTGTTGATCTCTCTTCTGTCTTGCCTTCCACAACAGCATTGTTCTCCTGGTCAACCTAACTGTAGAGCTCACCCCTCTCTGTGGTGTCCCCCAAAACCACTTAATAAGCAAGCCTTACTGATGTTTGGAGCATGGAGGAGAAACTCAAACAACTTGAATTTCGAAATAAAAAACATCAATCATTTTAAAATCTTCCATGCCACTATAAAAAATTTATTTTTTAACTTCTTTTTTTAATTTTTAAACTATTTTAAACTTTGTTACTTTTTTAAAACTTTACTTTTTTTCTTATCATCCTTCATTGTAAGCTCCAGAAACCTGCTATTCTGCCCACCACATCCAACTTCCCTTTCATTGTTTCTCCTCCCTTCCCTAAACCATCCTTCTCTCTCCCTTAATACCAAGTTTCTGTCCATTCTCTTTATAGGGCAGTTAAATTATTTTTTCTTTCTTTCTTTCTGTTTTTGCAGAGTGAACAACTTTGGGTGTCAGTGTGTCCTTCCACATTTCTTCACAAGGGCTTCATCTTTCAGGTTCAGTATGGATTACTGGGGCCTGTCTCTAAACAAAGGCATTTCCCTTGTCCCCCAGCTCACAACACCCCTCAAAAAAAAGATTCTGATCTTTGCTGTGAAATGAATCTTTTTTTTCCCTACTGTGCAGTGCACAACTCTTACACTGAGCCCACAGTCAGATTTTTCCAGAGGAGTAAATGTAGCTCATGTGCAAATAATACTATTTTTCTCTGTGAAAAGAAATAGATCAGATAGAGGAAATACTAAACTCAGGTTACTCAAAAGAATTTCCTTAAGGAAATAGGTTAATTATTTAACACTAACTTTTGTTGAACCTTGTTGTCAGTGAGCTATTTTAACCAATCAAGGAGAAGGATATATTTCCTAAATTGGTACTGAGAAATTCATGTGAAATGAAACTTGCTCACATGAACTAGTTTAAAGTAAAGGATGCATTATAGTATCTGTGGTCTGTTTATTCTTTCGCTTAAGTAAGATCATTGTTGTAGGTTCCAGTGAGCTGAACTTTGCCTCCATGTATTTCTACTATGGGCTAAAATATTTAGGGAATATGTTTTGAATTATAATTCCCTTGTTTGAAAACCAGGAATGCTGAGTGGTAGCCAAGTTCGAGGGTGGCCTTTGTTTTCCTCACTGCCTCTTCTCTTTGTATAAGGTGCCAGTCTCCTTCTTACTTTTTCATATTAAATCCTAACATACCAAATATCTATCAGTAATTCTTGCTATGCCAAAACTACACCCATCATCAAATATACATAGGAAGGGAAAAGAAAACTTATCAAAGTTAGCGACTATTTTCATGCTATTTAAATATGTCCAAAGGAACATAATGAAATGAAATAACTCACCTGCCTACACCCCCCAATTCCATGTGGGGTTCTTGAGTAGGATTCTGGGAGCAAATGAAGAAGGACAGTGAAGCCATGATCCAGGCTCCCACTGGGGTCTCCCCAGCACTTGGATCAGCACCTGGTATATAGTAGGTCTCAGTCCAAGCCAGCTGATGAGTGAGTGACTCACAGGCATCGAATGCATAACATCAGTGAATTAACAGCATTATTTGTAGGACGCAGAGAATAAGCTGAGAGCCCTGTGGCCTTCCCAGCCTCACATACTATTTTGATATTGGGATCATTTCTGGGAATGTTATTCTGTACTTGACAAAAGGCTAGTATGACTCCAGGGTTAAGCAACTTGCCCTGGAGGAATTTTAGGATAAAATATTAAGAAAAATAGTTAAATGCCCAAAATGGCATAGCATTGTCCTTTGGTGTTTAGAAATGTATGGCTGTAATTTTCTTACTTTAAGTTTTCTACATTTTCCACCGTGGGTATGCACTACTATATAATAAGAAAATCTCTCTTCTCCAGATATGATTTGGTTAGAGGATGTGGCAGAGACATATAATAAGAGAATCTTAAATCCATGTGTGTGTAATTCACTCTTTAAATTGAGGAACAGGAAACTCAGGAATGAAATAGGTTCAGAGAATCAAAGATACTTGTATTCAAGATTAGCAAGTGGGAGTGTCCTCAACAGAAATGGTGATTATCTATAATGCAGAGATTAAATGTGATAATGAAGGTACAAAGACAACATGAAGTAGAAAGTGCCACGTGGCAAGCACTGAGTAAAGGGCAATTTACTATGATTATGCCAATCTGTGGTCAATTCCCAAGCAAATGATTGTGTAACCCCTGCTAGAGGGAGAAAGCTTCCAGCCTTGGCCAGAGATGGGGGAGGATCCAGTGCCTGTATTTTTTAAAATGTCTACAGGTGCTTCGCATGTACAAATTGATATCCCTGCACAAGAACCATAACTCAACAGAAAACCCAAAAGACCGAGGACAATGATGGGTAGACGACAGCCCAAGATTTTCTGCGACAGATGAGTGGTTCCACTCAGGAAGACTGAGAAAGAGGGTCAGAGTCTTAGATAAGGACAAGCAAGTCGGGACTTCTAATATGACCTAATACCATCGGCGGGGGAGAGCAATTCAGCACAAGAAGTTATTGCCAGATGACTTAGCATGGAAGTTAAATCCTGGATCCAAACCATGATGGATTTAGGTCCTGGAGGGTAAAAGCCCTGTTTCCGTGGGACATGGACCGGATTCCACAAGAGGCTGAGACAGGAGGTATGAAGCAGAGAAAAATTCCCCCAAGAGACTCCCGAGTCTGGGTGCCAGGAAGGGTGATGGACGAGCGCGGTCCCAGCGCCACCTGCACCGCAGGGCGCCAAGTGGCTGTGGAGCTGCGTGCTCCTGGTCGAACCTCAGACCTGACTGCAGCACTCTGGGCTGCATAGTGGGGAGCAGCTTCAGCAGCAGGCTGTCCCCGTCATTCTCGTAGGTTCTGCAGTGACCCCCAACCATGTGGCCACGGTGTCCCCAAACCAAGGGTCTAACTGACTTCAGCCTTATTTACAGGTGGCCACAGCCAGTTAGCCTGTGCTGCTCAAAAGGAAGATCCCACATTTTAATGTGTTAGGGGGGTTGCTAATACCTGGCCTGCTCTGAATCGTTTCATCCTGACAGCAGCCTGGGCAGTGGAAGTTTCATCTCCCAATTTTATTTCAACTTTTTTTGTTGAAAGTATAGTTGGTTTACAATATTGTGTTAATTCTTGGTGTACAGCATAGTGATTCAGTTATACATACATATATATATATATTCCTTGTCATATTCTTTTTCACTATCGGCTATTAAAATTTTTTGAATGTAGTTCCCTGTGCTATACAGTAGGACCTTGTTGTTTGATGCAAAAATTACTAAACAAGGTATTTGCAGACTAAACCTAGCCATGTATATGACAGAGTTGAGTTTATCTCAGGATTTAAATGTGGTTTTGATCTCCAGGATCTCTTTATATACTTATCATAATTAAAGAGCATGTGGACCACTTCTCAGAAAAATGTTTTAAAATCTTAAGATTTAGAGAATAAAGAAGGAAGATAATTATACTGAAAAGCAGATATTAAAATATAGAAATGGACATTTGTGATACAGTAATATCTGGATTATTGGAAGAACGTGTTGAATAAGAGGATCCAGTGGTGGGTCTACTAACCGCAACTTTCTGCCATAGCAGTGAGTGTAAATCATCTTCTGAAATCTGCAACAATTGCATTTTGAATGTAAATAAAGTTAAATAACAAATAAGCCATGAAGTGTGGATTCAGTTTCAGGGGTATCTTCAGTCCATATCCCCACCACTTCCCAGAGCTCCCTGCTCTTCCCCTAATGTCATTGAAAGCAGTGGGGAAAGTTTGTGAAGCGAAGGGCATGTTCCATTGCAAAGAAATCTCGTAGCAAACCTGAGAGCATGACCAGGGAAAGGTTAACGCTGAGATCAGAGGCAGTGGGAAACCTAGCAGGGGCAGCTCTTTACAAGTCACATCACATACTCTGTGTGTGTCCGTGTGTGTGTGCATATAGACGTGTGTGCATGTACGGTGTATACACCGGCCTTTCGTTTGAAGCTGCCTCTCTGTCCAAATTTGAAATCCATCCAAACGTGCAGTGCAGTCAGCCGAAGCTTTGCCAGATGCTAAGTTGTCTGTTGTTGCTCTGTCTCTTCTCCTGAATTCCATGAGTAAGCCATGTGCCAGCTGTTGCTTTCAGGGACAACAGCTCTGTAGGCTACAGGCCCATGCCTTGTTTCACTGCCAACCCCGATTTCATTTCAGGACAAATTGCCATTTGAAATAGGGGGAAGCATTCAGTTGGCCCACAAGCCTCTGAGTGAGGAAAAAAGGTAACCTTAGAGACAGCTCTGTGGGACAGCATCCAGGAGGGGGCAGAGCACTGGGCTGTAAGTCGAGGCTGTGTTTCTTTTAAGCTCTGCACTGACTTTGAGGCGGCATGTCACTTCTCTGACCCTTGATTTATTCTGCTTAAATTAGGGCCTTGGACCTGTTTGATCCAAAGTTAGAGTAACACTTTTCTACTCGGTGACCCTCCATGGCTCTCCAATTCTTACAGAGGGAATAATGCCCACATCCTCACTGTGGTCTCTTAGGCTCCACCCCCAAAACCACCACTGATTTCCTGTTTGCTCTGGCCCACACCAGTCTCCATGCTGTCTGTCCAGCGTGAGGGACCTCCAGGCCCGTGATCACTGTTCTGTCTGCCCACCCCTTTGCCTCATTCTTTGCCTTATTCAAAGGTCACTGCACCATCCCCAATCCTCCCTACCACAAATTCCTCGTCCTCCTTTATTTTCCTCCACAGCACTTATCACCAGCTCACAGACCCTGTCTTTCTTTCTTTTACTTATTTTCTCTGATGATTTTCAGACTGGAAAGGCCATGGTGGATAATAGTAGAGAAATATTGGAAAAAAGACAAATGAGGGAAGGTATCTTCTAAAAGCTAAAATGCCCACCTGAAAAGGAGGTAGGAGATAAATTAGCAGTCATTACAGTTTTGGTAAACACAGATACGTAGTCAGGACTAGTTTTCACAATGTTTGTGGGTAGGGTGGCAGCAATAAAAAGAAATTTATCCTGAAAACAAGAAATTAAATTCTTGGGAAGATGATGTGTTCAGCTTGAACTGTCAGTAATACTTTTATGATCTTGTTCTGATAATATTCTGCTTTATAATTTGATCTGTTTGGCATCTGGGTCATGAATCTAATGGTGACGCAGTTTCAGAAGCAGAACAGACCACCCCACGATGGGAACGGTACTGCCATCTGCAGCCCATGGGCAAACTGGGGTTATTTTATGAATACCTTGAAATGAGTAAGTCATCAGTGGAGATTTCGGTGCTCTCAGTTATACTAGAGTATGTTTTGGGTCTCAGAAGCATCGGTTACTGAGCCAAACAATGACCATCATACCGAAACGGAGCCCGCTTTTCTCCATTAGATGCAATTATGCAGTCAGGCTTTCAAACACAGGGTGCCTCTGTGTATATTTGTCAATATTTATGTTGTACAAAGCTGAAGATTTACTGCCAAGGAATGAAATGGAATATTCATGTAGCCCGTGTGGCACAGCTGTTGGCTGATATCCTTCTAAACAGAGTCATGTGAGCCCGCCAGCCTGTGCAGAAAGCCCGCAAGAGCATCCTGCGTCATGGCAGCAAGGTTCACAGTGTCACCCCTTAAACATCTCACACCTGCCTTTCACATTGTTCCTTTTCACATTCTTCTGACCGATGGTTTCTGCCTGGTTCCTTGAGTGACCTCATGGCACATCACTGGCTTGAATTCAGGATGAACTTGCTGATCTCAAATATCGGCTAAGCACAGATCCCCTCCTTCTCCAATGTCTTTGTCCATTTCTGTACATTTGCTTGGGCTCTGTTTCTCTTTGGTTGAGCTTGGTTTTGAGATCTCAGTTGCCTTTAAATGGTTGTATCTTAAAATAATTTCCATAGGAAAAGCCATCTTTTCTATTATACATGGGACGCTTTTATCTACTAGAAAGCTGATGATGTGCACGTTTTCTATCTGAGCCCTTTCAGCTCACCACTGCCTTGAATTAGTTTTTTTTTTTAAAGCTTAGGAGACAGAAAAGGATTTTGGCCAATAAGCTTTGCATTTATGCATGAGGGTTCATGTCTGCAAAGGCACCATTTTGTGCTTCCTGTTTATAAGTCTAGAGATAGAGGAAGGTTTTATTTCCTAAATCACATTCTATATATAAAATAATTGCTTTTAAAAATATAGATTATACATGGAAATGCATCTGGTTTCCTCAGTGAGTGAAAGGTCAGCTTTTGGCATCCTCAGTCAGTGATGCTTTGTGGCCTGGGGACTGATTTGTGTTACATTTTTGCTTTTGCTGTGTTTCATGACCAGGTTCCATTAAAGGTGCAGCTGCAGTCCCTGGTGTAGAAGTTATGTTCGTTTATTTTGCTTATTTTCAAAAGGACTATAAGACAATGACTTGTTATTCCAAAATGAGTCATAATTGTAAATATTTCTTATTGGAGCTATTATCAGCATTAATAATAACAACAACATTCTGGGGGCAGCAAAGCATTTATTGTTTTAACACACACAGAAAAATCCTTAGAAAAAATTTATTGTTCTAGTTAAGTCAAATAAAGGGAATTGAAAGGAAAAGTTGTAGGCTTTCGGGAGAAATTGATAGGATTTTTAGAACTTTATAGTCTCATTAAAATACCAAATAAATAATTCAGCCTCCCCCTACCCTGCAAAACAGGATGGAGTAACATCAATTCTAGAGAGATTTTTCAGATTTATTAGTTTTCCTATTATCTAAATAATCCATAATGAATTAGAAAATTCAATCCATTTCTGAGAGTAGGCAGTCTGTTATTCTGTTTTCAACGCTGGAGTGAAACCTATTTTTTGTTCTTTTGGTTCATGGGAGATAGAATTTCCAAATGCTTTTTGAATTATTTTTGTTCCTCTAAAATAAAGTGCCTTTGGTGATGATCTCCTGACCTCAGTTTCCTCCTCCCAGTTTTCCCCATGATCATTAATGACACCCCACCTGCCTTTTTAGTTATACCTCTTAGCTGCTGAAGGGGAACAGCTTCTGAGAGGTGATCCTGGAGCCCTCCACCTGTGCTTCATTAGGCCTCGCACCCAGACATCAACCCTATTCTCCTTCTCCTGAAGTACCTTTCTCTGCTTTTCTACCTGGAAGGATTCTTGCCAAGCCTTGGCAGGAACCCCTCCACTATTTTGAGATTTTCTGCTCTCCTCTCTAGGCATGAATTGCACTTGATTCTTCTCTTGATGGTGTGTGATTGTGTCCGTGTCCATTGTGCTCCTCGGCTGGACTGATCCTGTTGGAGGCAGTAGTAAGGCTTTGCATCTTCCTGTCCATGTCCAGAGCACCACAGCCTGGACCCTGGTTCTCATACATGTTTAAGTGACTTGAGCTTGGAGTTTCAACACACTCATGTACAACTCTTAGATGAGTTGGTGGTAACATTGCCCTCAAGGCCCCCACAAGTTTCTATATGGCATATGTTTTTTTCTGAGTGAAATTTCTCTTTTAGTTGTTTTAGTGAATTCCCTACCATTCTTTGAGATTATTAGAGTAACCATGAGTTGTTAACCACAATAGCTCTCCCCCCACCAGCAAATGATCCTGCTGTCTGAGAACTCAGACATGGGACATAAGAGAAATAATCTATCATTCTTAAAATCTGGAAGCCATAAGATACCTTTTTGTACTTAGAACACCCACAACACAAACACCAGTCTGTCAAGAATTTGGTGATGCCTTCCCAGAGGGCAGGTGCCATAAGTGAAATGCAGTGAATGATGAAGTGAGACATCTTTGTCTCTGTTACTGCCTCTTCCACCTGTGCTGTGTTAACTTGATCTTCCCTTCATATAATATGTTCTCCTTTTAATTTACTACAGTTAATATCAGTTGTTTTCAACATCTCCTTGCACCTGCCCCCTTCATTCCACCTCTCTCCAGTGCTATCCCATCCACACCTCTTCTGCGCTCTCCAGGACCAGGCCTGTCTCCCCCACGCCCTCACCTCTGCTCTGTCTGCCCACCACCTGCACTAAGATTTCCTTGTCTCTGCAGAATGAACTTTCCAAAATGGCAGCTGAGTAACTGGGGGGATTGTAGACCGCTCATCTCTTTACTCACTCATTCATTTATCCACCCAACAAACATTGAGCACCTGCTATGCCAAAAACTGTATCAACTGCTGGGGAGACCAAGACAGGTTAGACTTGGTGTCTGCACTCCCCAGGCCAGGTGAGGCATGGCGAGTAGTTGATGGATTACTAAGCAGGTGAATGCAAATTGGACTTCCTAGACCTGGAGATATTTGAACTGAATTTTGAAAGATGAATGGAAGTTAGTTCTCTAACATGTGGTAGAGAAAGTGGACACTTCATGCAGAGAGGTGGAGACATATAAGAGTACACGGGCATGAAGCAGCTTGGCCAGAATGAAGAACAAGTAGGGCTAGAACAAAGTATCCACAGGTGGAAATATAAGGTACACAAGGCCTCTGTCATGATGAGTATACCTTATGTATCCTTAAAGAAACAGGTATAAATTGGAATATTTGTAAGCAAGAGAATTGCATAATGTTTATGTTAGAGAAGTTCTGGTTATTGTGGCAGCAGAATGGAAGATACTATTTTGGGGGGAGGCCCATATTTGGGGGAAATGATACTTCAGGGGGCCACCCCAGGTAACCCTGACAAGAAGTGGCACACACGTGCAGAGAGGCCCTGGGCAGAGTGATAGTGACATGGGCGGCAGAAGTGGTAACTGCTGTAGAGGTAACTGCATGGCGGCAGGGCACAGAGCTGCTGAGATGACTTTCCAGCGACCCATCCGGAGAGTGGGTCTGCAGGGGGAGTACAAGAGGAGAAGCTGGTTTTGAGGAGGTGGTTCTGTGTGTGGCATTTTGAGTGTGAAGTGTCTATTGGACATCTGAGGGGTGATGTCCATTGTTAAGCTGGATTCACCAGTCAGGATCTCAGAGGTGCTGTGGGTGAGGCCATGGGGGTGATTCAGTCCTCCCAGGCAGAAGATTGAAGAAGAGGCCCTGGGGAAAATGGCCATGTACATGGCAAATGGGAGAAGAGAAATCCACCAAGAGAAAGAAGAATAGCAGAGTATTTGGGAGAAAACTATTTGAAGCAACACAGGGAAGACTGTAACCTGGCTTAAGAGGGATTTGAACACTGACTAAAAGAAGCATAGTGATAAAGGTGGGTGTGTGGGGAAAAAAGCAAGAGCTAAAGCCCACATTTAATTGCCAAGACTGGGGAAATGGAGGAGGAGAACTATACTTAGGTAGCCTTTAAAAAACTGATCTGTGTATATCTGCCTGGGCTTTTTAATTTTATTTAAGTAAAACAAAATTTAAGGGGAAAGAACATTCCACAGAGAGGAAAATATTTGTCCACAGCAAAAGCTACCTGGTAATTAAATAAACAGTTACTGAAAACGCCCACTGGTTTGGAACTCACAGCCACCAAATGTGCAACTCCTTCTCAGTGCCGTGGTGAGGGCCGTGGGGGATGCAGGGCTCTGAGCCTTGGAGGAGTTATCAGCGCATGTACTTCCCCAAGAAACTGGAATTTAAAGGGAAGTATAAAGTGTATAAAGTATCAGAGAGCAATACAGGGCCGTGAAAGAAGGTCAGGTGAGGGTTAGTTTTGTTTTACAGTGGGCTTTTCTGGCCTTGCTGAGTTGCTAGGCCTTTGTTGTTGTTGGTCTTTGTTCCAAAAGCTTTTTAGAAAGTTCTTCTCGCTTGAATATCTGAACAGATTAAATCATGTTGGGGTTTTTTTTTCTGGTGTTCTAGTTTTTAATTAAAAAAAGCTATCTGGAATTTATTTTAATGTCAAAAGTGAGGACACTCTACCAGGACTTCCAATGATTTAGCTAATTACTCCAATAGTTTATCCACAGATTTGAAGTGTCAGTTTTATAATATTACTGAAATCTCATAAATATCCACATCTGTTCTTGAAATGTATTCTATTTCATTCATAATCTCAGTGCACTATTTCTAAACTGTTTCCATGACCATAGATTAATACCTCCTAGAGTTGGTCCTACTTTATCCTTTTCCAGAAGGTCCCTAATATTACCAATTCAACCATCCCTCCTCATTATTTTACTTGTATATTTGTGTATTTTTCTGGAAGAACTTTAGCATCACCTTTCAGCTTTTTTTCTTAAATCCATTTGGGATTATTAACTAAATTTGCATTCAGATTCTAAATATATTTTGGAGAAAAAGTGTGCTATGTCTCCCAAATTTGAGTCTGCCCAATGAAGAGTATGGTGCATTCTACTGTTCATTCAATCATCTTTTTTTTCTTTTTTTTTTAACTCATTTATCAGAACCATCTTAACATTTTTCACTAATTTATTTCTAAATAGTCTGTGCTTTTGTTTCCATTATAAATGATTTCTTGGATATGAACTGGGTTGATTTCTAATAAAGTCTTAATTTCTAGTTTCTCTTGAATGAGAAAGAGATCTGAGAGTGTGGGGCCCACTTTCCAATATGGTGATTGTGAGCAGTGCATTTCATTAGGATATCCACTTGCCAATTTGCCAGTAACTGCACCAACTTCACACATTTCTGTTACTTACCTGGTCCCTGTAGGCAGATGAGTTCATGTAGGGTTGGGTGGGTTATGGACACAGATACTGATATCACTGCTGCCACGCTGCTGACTTTGTGGCATCACTAACTCTGGTTCTTGCCTCTCTGACCTCCCTGAATATGACAGCTCCTTCTGGGCTGTGGAGCTGCTGCATCTTTCCAACACTGTCTGCTTTTCTGCAACGCACCCCTGCCTCTCAGTTCAGAAGCAAATGTCAGCTCCTCCTACCCATCCACCCCATCCACGGTCTTGCCGTTCCTGGCACGAGAAGTCCCTATCCCTTGACTGAGCAGTAACCATAAAGGGATCATAAATTTGCCTCTCATCCACTGTCTTAGTTACATACATTTGCTAGTTTACTTTAAAGGTCTGCCAGTTAGGAAGGGAAGGTCTAAAAGTCTTTTAGATCTCTGGCCTTATCATTTCTAACTGCTCCCCCACCTCATGGAACAGCTTACCACAGGTCTCTGTTGCCCCATCTGTAACAATGCCGTGTAAATTACAGACAAAGAGAAAAGAACTTCCAAGCCACCACCATAATTTTCACTTCCTGTGACCACACAGAAAATAGAAATATCAATATAAACATTCCTGAAGAAGGATATTTTGCTTATGAAGACACTTTAATTGCATACCTTTCTGTGACTTGTAACAACTTCATAGACTCTTTGGATGTGCTGCACTCACCTTCCCAGACTCAAGGGAGCTTGCTCACTTGCCTATTTGCAGCATATTTCCTCCAACATTCTTTATGCATAGCTTTCCCAAAGGTACATTTCTTATTTCTATTTAAATTGTTAGATACTTCCACAATATTCTTTTTTTAATCCTCAATTACAAATAATCTTCCAAGATTGTATTATTTCAACACTGAGAATGAATAATATGCTTCAAGATTCCCAAGTTTATTATCAGCAAATAACTATGGTTGGTTAAAGATTTTTAAGTATGTTACTCCTATTAAGGGTATATAAGTGAAAGAAACAGGTTGTAATTAGTCTTCTTCCCAGAGATTTTATATTTGTCTTTTGATTGGATTCTTTCACTATTGAACATTATTATTACCATGACTGTCTTTTCTCTTTGGGATTTTGTTCACCATATGCCTCCCTCTCTTTACAGGAGTAAAGGAATATATGTTGTCCTTCCATCCATCCACCACTCCATGATGAGTGTCCATTCCTTCACAGTTATTCAATTTAGATTCACCACCTTATTTGTGGCCTCTTTTCCACTGGCCCCACTGTTGGCTCTGGGGAACAATATATTGGAAATCAGAGTGGACACGTGGAAAGTTGACTACCCAGTAGAGATGCATGGTGCCAGAAAAAGGCCAGGACATCAGATCGTGGCTGCCCATCATGCAAGGACCAGCAATTCTGGCTGTGGTGGACCAATGTGAGTAAAAAGGCTTCACACGGTGAAGACCTTGAAAAGTCCAAAAATGCATTAGCGGTCCTTCCTAAGGAATCCAGTGTTGGGTATTGTTTAATATGAGAGGGAGAAGCTAACACTATCATCGTTAAAAATAACATAGTTGTTGTAACTGTAATTATTATTTTTAATATATTTTCTTTATAATTATTTTTTGTGACTTACAAGGGCTCTTACAGAGGCAGTTGTTAAGAAGTGGGACCATTATACTGTTGCTGGAGTGTTAATTCAGTAGAAGCATGATAATAATATTAATAAGTACTCACTCTTTTGATCCTAACATGAATATAAAGGTTACCCAGCAGTGCTTGTATAATGGAGATACAAATCTATCTGTTTAAGAGTTTGTAGAACCTAAAATAAGAGCAGTCATTCCACCGTATTTTACCATATAGTCCAGACTATCAGTTTAAAGTGGGAACTACCTGATGAGGCCATATAAACACTTTGTGCATCCCCAAACATTCATTAACATCCTGGTCCCCTGGGGCAGAGATCCTTCCAGGGGGTGGTCACATATCTCCTCCCCACCACACTCTTGGCCTTTACTACACACTGTTGTTCATTAGCTAAGCATCCTCATGCCCTGAATGTGTCTGAGCTGTGAGGGAACAGAACTCAGCTGTTTACAAACTGTATTGACTATGACCAGTCTGAAGAATCTCTCTCCTTCCCTGCCTCCACTCCCACAGGGCAACTGGGGGCTCACAACCACAGATTCCCATGCCAGCCCATCAGGGAACCTCCTTCCCTAGAAATACCCTTACAACCAGGGCTGTTTCCTCCCTTACTACACTGCCAATTTCACTCCCAGATTACAGTCCCCAACAAAAGGCTGTTGCAGTTTGAATTTCTTAATCAAGTCACACTGGCCCTGAGTCCCTGGCATTTTCCCATGAGCATTCATAGAAACAGAACAGGGCCTGGCAGTGGCTGTGGGCCAGGTTCCTGGGTTAGGGGACTTGCTGGGCACTTCAGGTTTTAGAGTCTGGCCCGAGCTCATCTCCCAGCATGGCAGATTCACATCTGCATGATTTCGGGCCAGGCTTCAACTGTTCACAACTTCATTTTATCATCTGTAAACAGAATAATTCCCTGCCGCATATTTTGACTGTTATGTAAAACAAAGTGTGCTTAGGGAATTCAGTGTGTCAATGCATGGAAGTCACACAACCTGGTCCTCAGGGATTGTTAGTTATCTTCATTATGCACCATCGATAAAATTGGCTGCACAGACTTGGCCAGGTATCAAAGCTACAGGCACAAGAATTTGACAATGTGTCACTGTCTAGATCATAGTCACAATTTTACACAGTAAAACAAGATTCCTGGGACCACTTAACTGTCAGCCCACCTGACTCCCCACCCCAAAAACACTCACTTTATCTGATTTGCTTGCTACCCCTACTTTTTGGAGAAAGTTGGCAAATCACACACAGACAATGACTGCTAGATTATGTCCATTTCCATTCACTCAAATTGCCCCATTTTCAGTATCCACTGTGCTGCAAATCATAGACTAATGTTCAGAAATATGACAGCGAGGCCTTTCCAGTTCCACATTCAGAGAAGTATGAATCTGTCATGTTTAATATGTCATATGACACTAAGCAAGGCAGGAAAGCGGGCTCCCGTGCTTTAAGGAAATTTTTAGCAATGACATTTGTAACTAAAAGTGTTTTTGTTTGACTTCAGATAACCAGAAAATTCAATTGACTCCTATTACCCATTACTCAGGTGTCCTGGTGTGATTGTATTAGGCACTTTTTCCTCATCAACCTAGCATGGCTTTGCTCCATCAACACAGATGGATTGTCTCCAAGGCTGCTCCATGTGCATGGGCGTGTTTGTGTACACACGTGCACCCACTGATTGGTGCCACTGATCCATATCCAGTAGTTGTTCTGCCTTATAACTCAGGCATTGCTTTATTATACCCTAGAAAACTGCCTTTAGATCATTGATTGTACTATAGACCATCCTCTTGCCCACATTAGGAAATGACATCTTCCAAGACACAGGTCCTGTGTGCTTGTATATATGTATAAGTAAGAATTAAACATGTATGTCATCCCCTCACATATTTAATTTGTGCCTTCCCAATCAAATGTGCATAGTAAAGGCTAACTTCCCATAACAGTAGAACTTTAAGGAAGTAAGAAGAAGAAATTAGCCACCAGGGAGAAGACAGGGCATCAAGCAGGAGTTTGGTATCAAATAATTTATTCTAAAGCTGCTCTGGCTCAATAAATAAGTGAAATTGACATTATTGTATCATGCTAGAGCATCTGCTATTGAAGGCTGATTTTAATTTACTTTGATATAAGTGGAAAATTGTGTTGGAACAGCATGGGAAATGAAGCACACTTCATCTATCTGTACTCCCGCAGTGTATTTCAGAGCTGCTCAGTTTTGAGGAAAAGTATCTTGTCAGGAGACAATAGAATTGTTTTCCTTGTTGGAATTTTTGTAGCTTCCAGAAGCACATCTGCAGGTGATTATGTAAAAGTCTAGAGTTGAATTAAATAACAGGAAATTTTAGCCTATTGAAATCTAGGAGAAGTGAAATATTTTTGCTTACCACCACCACCAACACCATCACCACCACCACCACAACCACAAGGCAAGCACGTGTACACCCAGAGAGATTTCACATCAGAGGAAATGACAAAGCTGGTTCTGTTACCGAGGTCAAACTTGTTCTGCTCACTGCCCAACAGTGATAAATAAATAAATCAGGAGATGAGGTTTTGGGGCAAGGAATAGTAACTTTATTCAGAAAGCTGGCAGACCAAGAAGATGGGGGACAAATGTCCTGGAGAACCATCTTGCCCGTCAGAATTCAGGCTCCTTTTAAACTAAAAAGGAGAGGGGGTGTGGTTGATTGTGCAAACTTCTTGCTGCAGGCATTCTTTGTTCTTGTAGCCTTCCATGTGGGTCAGGCTATGGTGTCCCTGTAAACCTCCAACAAAACAATGGTTATTCTCTATTTTGCAACTTGCCATCTCTGCCTAAGTGCAGAAGTGCTAACATCCTTAAAGGTCAGAGCCCCGAGAATAGGCTTTCCTGTAGGTTTTAGGCTAAAGGCAACGTTGTTTTACAAAAGATGCAGAGCCAGCATGATTAAGCCTGGAAAACAGGGCACAGTGCTTCAAAGTAAAGGAACAGATCCAATATGGCGTCAGATTCGTTCTCCTCTATTACAGTTCTAGTTGGGGGAAATTTTGCAATAGAAAATCCCCTTAGTTGTTTTTCTTGATTTGCCTGAGATCTTGTTTGTTGGCTTGTGGTCTCATGGTGTCTAAACTGTATGTAAGATGAATACTATTAAAATCATATGGTGCAGAAAACATATCTGTTCTGCTTCAAAAAATGACTGAAACATTTAGCTTTGTTTATTGCCATAGAATTTGGATTGAATCTATTTTCGACTTTCTTCTTCCTTCAAACCAGTTTTTTACTGGAGGGTTTAAAGCCCAAATTAAAGAATTTTGGAGAAAACTCATGTAATTGATAAAAGCTTTACATCCGAATTTAAGATTGACCCATATTTATACTTTTAATCAAGGAACATGTTAAATTTTGTTAGTTGATCACTTATGACTTTTTTAACATTGTCCATGTAATCTTTTGGAATTTGAGAGGCTTAGACACTTGATCTAACAAAACAGGTATCATTGCTTGACTCTGTGAATGGAAGAATCCCAGTATAGTTTCCTGCTAGTGCATTTTATTAAAAATAAGAAAGAATTCTTGCTATCTAATAAAGCAACTGACAGAAGCAATACTGAGTGTTTAAAATAAATCAGATTGTGGGTTCAATTATCTAAACAAGTGAAGATAGTATAGGGAAAAATTATGAATTTGAAGGAAAATATATTTTATGCAATTAATATTATATTTTTAAGAAGCAAATGATAAAAAAAATCAAATTTTTAATCATTTATCTACAAAGGAGCTATATAAAGCCAACTTATCTTCATAAGTGTTACAAATACCAAAGGGCTATCTAAATCTACATTATTATAGAATAAATTATACAAAATTGATCTCCAAGGTTGATTGATTTTCATGATATTTCTAATTTTTGATAATATAAATTTCATATAACATATACAAGTAGCTCTTGAGTTATCCACAGTATCCTAGTCTACATTTATTCTTACTGTGCTTAAAAAATGTAATAGGCAAGGATCAAGCCCTTGCTTTTGAAATGCCACTGGACTTCTGGATATTCCCTTAAGTTAAAGACCAAAAGCAAAGTAACTATTCTACTTTAAAGCAGTTGCTCAAAGATTTTAAGACATTCACTATCTATATTCTGTTTACAGGAAATAATTAAGTTTTCTGAATCTTAAAAAAAAATCTACTGCTGAAATAGAAATTCTGGCTTGTCTGTTGACCATAAATAAAAGGGCTCTAAATTAAACCTACCTTTACTGTTTTCTTCCCAGCACAGGCCATTGTCATCACTTTCACACCAGACTCGATCTCCTGTCTGGTGTATTGCTGGTCATTCTTTGTACCACCATAGGGGGACCACCTGCATGACACCATGGAGGGACAAAACAACAACACCCTCTGCTGGTTCAGCATCATGGACTTCAAAGCAGAAGCAAGGAAAATCCATACATTAGGCTTAGTAACCATACCTCATGCAGGTAAGTTCTGTTTACAGGTGTTTAAAAACGTATTTCATCTTTTGTAAGACTTTTATTGTAATATAATTCTGTTTGATATCACAGCTGCAAGAGGGGTTTTTTTTCTAGTTTTCTTTTCAGATAAACTTTAAAAAGGAAAAGATATAAAAGTTAATACAGACTAGGGTTAGAAACTTCAAACCAAACCATAAAGCAACATTTTAAAATGAGAGTTTCAAGTGAGTACAGGGAGATGGATCCAGGAGAAAACTCTTTTTTTTTCTCTATTTTATATTTTAGTGCTTTATTTTGTATTAAAAAAGTTTCTTTTTTTTTTCTTTTTCTCTTTTTAAATTTTTTTTACTGAGTAATAGTCATTTTACAGTGTTGTGTCAAATTCCAGTTTAGAAAACAAGTTTCAGTTATACATGAACATACATATATTCATTGTCACTTTTTTTTCACTGTGCAGGAGAAAACTCTCATATGTTAGAAATGAAGAAACTCTTAAGAGTTCCAAAAAGTAAGATGATTCAATTATTATGAGTAATGTGTTATTTAAGCACACCCTGATGATCCTGAATGATGACAAACTAGCACAGTCACTTAACAAAGCAACACAAAGACAAACAATGTAACCTGGTAACCACTAGTTTGTTCTCTACAAGTCTGTTTCTTTTGTTATATTCACTAGTTTATAATTTGTTGTATTTTTTAGATTCCACGTATAAGTGATATCATATAGTATTTGTCTTTCTCTGTCTGCCTCATTTCACCAAGCATAATACCCTGCAAGTCCATCCATGTTGTTGTAAATGGCAAATTTTCATTTTTTAAGGCTGATTAGTATTCCATTCTATGTATGTGTGTGTGTATATATGTATGTATATATATACACCAAAGATCAAATGGTAGTTCCATTTTTAGCTTTTTGAGGAACCTCCATACTGTTTTCTACAACGGCTACACCAATTTACATTCTCACCGACAGCATATGAGGGATTACTTTTCTCCATATCCCTGCCAACATTTGTTATTTGGGTTCTTTTAGATGACCATTCTGACAGGTGAAAGGTGATGCCACATTGTGGGTTTGATTTGCATTTCTCTGATTATTAGTGGTGGTGAGCATCTTTGCATGTGCTTGTTGGCCATCTGTATGTCTTATTTGGCAAAATGTCTATTCAGGTCTCCTGCCTATTTTTCAATTGAGTTGTTATACAAATATAATTTATAATGATATATGTAACAAACATAAAAGCTCCTAAATATATGAAGAAAACATTGACAAAATTGCAGGGAGAAGTAGACAGCTCTACAATAATAGTAGGAGACATCAATAACACACTTTCAATAATAGGTAGAACAACAAGACAGAAGGTCAATAAGGAAATAGGTGGCTTGAACCACATTATACATCAGTTGAATCTAAGAGAAATATATATAGAAAACTTCACTTCACAAAACAACAAAACACATTGTTCACTAATACATATGAAATATTCTCCAGGTTACACTATATGTCAGGCCACAAAAATGTCTCAATAAATTTAAAAAGGTTGAAACCATACAAATAATCTTTTAAATCAAAATGGAATGAAACTAGATATCAGTAGCAGAGAAAAACTGGGAAGATCCACTAATGTGAGGAATTAACACCCTTAAACAACCCATGGGTCAGACAAGGAACCATAAGAAAATTTAGGAAAACTGAGTCAAATGAAAATGAAAACTTAGCATACAGAACTTAGGGATTCTGCAAAAGTAGTACTAAGAAGGAAATTTATACCTGCAAATGCTTATATTAAAAAAAGAACAATTCCCAAATAAACACTTTACAACTTAAAAACTAAAAAAGAACAAACTAAATGCAAAACTAGTGGCAGAAATTTAATAATAAAGATTCAAGCAGAGATACTCAAAATGAGAATAGAAAAGCTACAGAGAAAAATCAATAAAACCAAGAGTTGCTTTATTGAAAACATAAACAAAATTGACAAACTTTTTGCTAAGTTGACTATGGAAAAAAGAAACAGACTCAAATAACTAAAATCATAAATGAAAAAGGGATATAACAATAAATTTTACAGAAATAAAAAGTGTTATAAAAGCATTATGAAAAATTGTACACCAAAAATTTGGATATCTCAGATGAAATGGACAAATTCCTAGAATCACAAAACCTACCAAGACTGAACCATAAAGAAATAGAAAATCTAAACATCCAAAACTATTTAGGAGATTGAATCAATCATCAAAATCTTCCAACAAATAAAAGCTCAGGGCCAGAAGACTTCACTTGTGAAGTCTACCAAACATTTACAGAGGAATTAACATTAATTCTCCCCCAAACTCTTCCAAAAATTTGAAGAGGATGGAGCATTTCCAGACTCATTTTATGCTGTCAGCATTACACTGATACCAAATCCTGACAAGGACATTATAAAAATTGCACACCAATATCCCTGATGAAAATTCTCAAGAAAATATCAGCAGACAATTTAACAACACGTTTGTAAGTATTATACACTGTGACCAAGTGGAATTTATTCCTGGAATGCAAGAATGGTTCCACATACAAATATTAATCAATTTAATATACCACAGTAGCAGAATAAAGATGAAGGGAACCCATGATCATCTCAATTTATGCAGAAAGAGCATTTGACAAAATTTAACACCTTTTAATTATGTAAACCCTTAACAAACTAGGAATAAAAGATAACTACCTCAACATAATAAATGATACATATGAAAAGCCCACAGCTAATATACTCAGTGGTGAGGCTGAGGGCTTTCCCTCTAAGAAAGCTTAATAAAGAGACCAAATTCTTCACAAGGAAATTCACAAAATACCATTAAATAGAATAATATTCAAGATTCTCTATATCTTCTTTATAGACCAAAAATGAAAAACAAACCCCAAAGCAAAAAACTTACACCAGGAACATAATGATAAGAGTCCCTGGTTGAGGACAGCAATGAACAGGAGACTACAGTAGACAGGCGACTAGATTGTATAGTAGGAAATATTTAGAACCATTACATAAAATTTATATTAGTCAATAGACACATAAGTCAATGGAACAGAATAGAAAACCCAGAAATAGCCCCCACCCAAGAACAGGAAACTGATTTTTGACAAAGATACAAAAAGCAACTTTTGAAGTCTTTTCAACCAAAGGTACTGGGACAATTGGATATGCATAGAAAAAAATGAACCTTGACCTAAGTCTTACACCTTATGTAAAAATAACTCAAAATGAATCATAGAACTTCATGTAAAACATAAATATATCTAGAAACACATACTCTGATTTCTCAGCATGTTTCCTAGAGAAAGTTTCAAATTAAGGCAGTTTGTGCTGGAAAGTTGATTTGGAGTGATTGCTCCCCTATGTACATACGTAAGCCTGTCATCCTAACAAAGAAAGTCTGTTTCCAACAAGGTAGTTGAAGGACAGCTTCCAACACATTCAGATCCCAGATTGGAACATGTGGAGAAGAGTTCATTCAGCTAGCCAGAATAGGCATGGTATATCTAGAAACAATTACCCTGAAATAAAAATCAAGTTCTGTAGAGATGGTTTGAAGCTAAAGGAGGTTTGAGCTGGAAAACCGAGTTAGAGTGCCTCTCATTATGTATTTAGGAAGGCCTGTCAACATAACACAACAAATTTTTGTTCCCAACATGATAGGTGAATAACAGCTTGCACACACATTTGGATCAAAAAATGGAACATGTGGGAAAGCCTTCATTCAGCTAGACTGAAAGTGAAGGGTACAAGTATAAACAATGTGAATTCTCAGCAAGTTTCCAAGAGCTGGTTTCAAGGGAGAGGAAATTTGTGCTGAAAAACCAAGATGGAGTGAGTGTCTCCCCTTATATATATAGGTAGGCCAGTGTCACTAACCCATAAACTAGGTGTTACCAACAGGGTAGTTGAAGGACGGCTTCCACAGACAATCAGATCCCAGAATGGAACATGTGTAGAACCGATCATTCATCTAGCACAAAGGACTAGGGTATATCTAGAAACACTTACCCTGATTTATCAGCATGTTTCCTAAAGACAGTTTCAAGGTAATGGCAGTTTGTGCTTGAAAACCGTGTTGGAGCGAGTGACTCCACTTTTATATACAGGTAGGCCAGTGCACCTAACCCAGAAACTCTGTGTTCTCAACAAGGTAGGTGAAGGACAGCTTCCACACACATTAGGATCCCATAATGGAACATATGCAGGAGCATTCTGTAATCTAGCAGAAAGGGCAAAAGTACATTGAGAACACTTGCCTTGATTTCTCAGCATGTTTCCTAGAGCAGGTTTCAAGGAAAAGGCAGTATGCCCTGGAAAACAGAGCTGGAATATGTCCTGCCATATATATATATATATAGGCTTGTGTCCACAACCTAGGAACAGTGTGTTCCAAACAAGGTAGTTGAAGGACGGTTTCTAAACACATTCAGATCCCAGAATGGAACATATGCTGAAGAGTTTATTCATCTAGCACAAAGGGCAAGGATATATCTAGAAACACTTATCCAGATTTCTCAGCATGTTTCCTAGTGATGGTTTCAATGTAAAGGCAGTTTGTGCTCAAAAACCATGTTGGAGCAAGTGAATCTGCTTATATATATATAGGCAGGCAAGTGCCCCTAACCCAGAAACACTGTGTTCCCAACAAGGTTGTTGAAGGATGGCTTCCACACACATTTGGATACCAGAATGGAACATGTGGAAACGTTCATTCATCTAGCACAAAGGACAAGGGTACATCTACAAACACTTACCCTGAATTCTCATCATGTTTCCTCAAGCCGTTTCAAGGTAAAGGCAGATTGCTCTGGAAAACTAAGTTGGAGCATGTGCCTCCCATTATATATAAAGGTAGGACAGACCCCCTAACCCAGAAACTGTTTTCCCAACATGGTAGTTACATGACAGCATCCACACACATTGGGATGTCGGAATGCAACATGTTGAGATGTGTTCATTTATCTAGCACAAAGGACAAGGGTTCATCTAGAAACACATACCCTGGTTTCTCTGCATGTTTCCTCCAGCCGATTTCAAAGTAAAGGCCGTTTGCTTTGGATAACAGTTGGAGAGAGTGCCTCCCTTATATGTACAGGTGGGCCAGTGCCACTAACCGAGAAACTTTGTGTTCATAAAAATGTAGTTGAAGGAAGGCTTCCACACACAGATGAATCTCAGAATGTTACATGTGAAGAAGCGTTCATTCACGTAGCACAAAAGAAAAGGGTACATCTAGAAGCAATTACCCTCATTTCTCAGCATGTTTCCTGAAGCTGGTTTCAAAGTAAAGCCAGTTTGCTCTGTAAAGCCGAGTTGGAGCAAGTGACTCCCCTTTTATATATAGGCAGGCCAGTGCCACTAACCGAGAAATTCTGTGCTCAGAACAAGGTATGTGAATGAAGGATTCGACACACATTTGGATACCAGAATGAATCATGTAGGGAAGCGTTCATTCACCGAGCACAAAAGGCAAGATTACATCTAGAAACACTTACCCTTTCTCATCATGTTCCTTGAGCTGGTTTCAAGGTAAAGGCAGTTTGTGCTGGAATACCGAGTTGGAGTGTGTTCTTCACTTATATATAAAGTTTGGCTAGTTCCACTAACCCAGAAACTATTTTCACAAAAGTGTAGGTGAAAGACTGCTTCTACACACTTTCAGATCCCAGAATGGAACAAGTGGAGAAGCGTTCATTCTTGCAGCAGAAAGGGCGTGGACATACCTAGAAACACCCTCAATTCTCAACATGGTTCCTAGAGAGGGTTTCAAAGTAAACGCAATTTTGCTGGAAAACTAAGTTGGAGAGAGTCACTCCCCTTTTTACATACAGAGGTAGGCCAGTGCCTCTAAACCAGAAACTCTGTGTTCTGAACAAGGTAGGTGAAGGTTGCCTTACACACACACATTCGGATGCTAGAATGGAACATGTGGAGAAGCTTTCTTTCAGCTAGCACAAAGGGCAAATATACATCTAGAAACAAGTACCTTGACTTCTCAGCATGCTTCCTAGAGTGGGTTTCAATGTAAAGGCAGTTTGCTCTGGAAAACCAAGTTAGAGTGAGTGCCTCCCCTTCTATAAATAGGTAGGCCAATGCAACTAACCGAAAAACACTGCATTTAGAATAAAGTAGGTGAAAGGCTGCTTCCAAACACAGTCTGACCCCAGAACTAAAGATGTGCAGAAGTGTTCATTCATCAAGCAGAAAGTGAAAGAGTACCTCTAGAAAAGCCTACCCTGATTTTTCAGCATGATTTCTAGGGATGGTTTCAATGTAAACACAGTTTGTGCTGGAAAACCGAGTTGGAGTGATTCACTCCACTTTTATTACAGGTAGACCATTACCCCTAACCCAGAAACCCTTTTTTCCCAACAAGGTAGGTGAAGGGTGGCTTACACATACATTTGTATCCCAGAATGTGACACGTGGAGAAGCATTCATTGAGCTAGCACAAAGGGCAAGAATACTTCTGAAAATACTAACCATGATTTCTCAGCAAATTTCCTAGAGCAGGTTTCAAGGTAAAGGCTTTTGCACTGGAAAATCAAGTTGGAGCAATTGTCTCCCCTTACATATATAGGTAGGCCAGTGTCACTAACCAAAAAACTGTGAGCTACAAACAACACAGGTGAAGAATGACTTCCACACACATTTGGATCCCAAAATGGAACATTAGGTGAATCGTACATTCATCTAGCACAAAGGCAAATGGTACATCTAGAAAGAGTTACCCTGATTTCTCAACATGCTTTCTACAGTCAGTTTCAAGGTACAGGCAGTTTGCAATGGAATACTGAGTTGGAATAAGTACCTCCCACAATATACATAGGTTGGCCAGTGCCCCTAACCGGGAACCTCTGTGTTCCCAACAAGCTAGGTAAAGGACATCTTCCACACATATTCAGTTCCCAGAATGGAACATGTGGAGAAGCATTCATTCATCTAGCACAAAGGGCAAGTGTACATCTGGAAACACTTACCCTCATTTCTAAGCATGTTGCCTAGAGTAGGTATCAAGGTAAAGGCAGTTTGCAATGGAAAACTAAGTTGGAGTATGTGCCTCCCCTAATATATATAGGGAAGCCAGTGCCCCAAAACCAGAAACTCTGTGTTCGGATCAAGGTATGTGAATCACGGTTTCTGCACACATTAGGATCACAGAAGCATTCTTTCATTCTAGTAGAGTGGGCAAGGTTACACGTGGAAATACTTTGCCTGATTTCTCAGCATGTTTCATCGAGCCAGTTTCAAGGTAGAGGTTGTTTGCGCTGGAAAATTGAATTGGAGTGAGTGCCTCCTCATATATATAAGTAGCCTAGTGCCCTTAATACAGAAACTCCGTGTTCTGAACAAGGTATGTGAGGAGGGCTTGCACACACATTCGAATGTCAGAATGGAAAATGTGGAGAAACATTCATTTATCTAGCACAGAGAGCAAGTGTACATCTAGAAACAATTACCCTGATTTCTCAGCATGTTTCCTATAGTCAGTTTCAAGGTAAAGGCAGTTTGTGCTAATAAATGACTTGGAGTGAGGCTCTCCCCTAATATATATAGGTAGGCCAGTGACTCTAACCCAGTAACTCTGTGTTCACAACAAGGTTTGTGAAGGTTAGCTTACGCACACATTCGGATCCCAGAATGGAACATGACGAGAAGCATTCTCTAACGTAGCTCAAAATGGTAAGATGTATCTTGAAATACATACCCTGCTTCTCGGAATGGTTCTTTGAGCCGGTTTCAATGTAAAGGCAGTTTGTGCTGGTAAGTCGAGTTGGATCGAGAGCCTTCCCTTATATATACAGTTTGGCCAGTGCCCCTATCCCAGAAAATCCATGTTAACAACATGGTAGGTGAAGGACTGCTTCCACACAGATTAGAAACTCAAAATGGAAAATGTGAAGGAGTGTTCATTCATCTAGCACAAGGGGCAGGTGTACATCTAGAAACCCTTATCCTGATTGCTCAGCATGTTTCCTGGAGCAAGTTTCAAGAGAAAGGCAATTTGTGCTGGAAAACCGAGTTGGAGAGAGTGCATACTCATAGGTATGTAAGTAGAGTTTTTCCCCAACCACAGACAGTCTGTGTTCCGAACAAGCTAGGTGAAGGATGGCTTCCAAACACATTCGGATCCTAGAATGGATCATGTGAAGAGGTGTTCATTTGTCTAGCATACAGGGCATATGTATAACTAGAAACACTAACTACGATTTCTCAGCATGTTGCCTAGTGACATTTCCAAGGGAAAGGCAGTTTGTGCTGGAAAACAGAGAAGGAATGAGTGACTCCAAACAGGTATGTAAGTAGTGTAGTTCCCCTAACGCAGAATCTCAGTGTTCCCAACAAGCAAGTCATAGATTGCATACACACACATTATATTCCAGAGTGGAGCATGTGGAGATGCGTTCATTCATCTATCGTACAGGTAATGGTTATATCTACAAACACATACTCTGATTTCTCAATATGTTTCATAGAGCCGATATCAAAGGAATGTCCATTTGTGCTGGAAAACTGACTTCGGTCCAGTGCCTGCCCACATATATGTAAATGGTGTTGCTCTCCTTAACCAGAAACTCTGGGTTCCCAACAGGCTAGTTGAAGGATTGCTTCAAAACATGTTGGGAACTAACATTGGAGTATGTGGGTATGAGTTATTTCAACTAGCATACGTGGCATGGGTATATCTAGAAACACTTATCTGATTTCTCAGCATCTTTCCTAGAGCCGTTTTCAAGGGAAAGGCAATTTGCACAGGAAAACCAAGTTGGAGTATGTGCCTTCATATAGATTTGTAAGAAGTGTAAATCCCTGAACACAGAAATCTGTGTTCCCAACAATCCAGATGAAGGACATCTTCCACAAACATTCAGATCCCAGAATGAACCATGTGGAGATGCCTTCATTCATCTAGCATACAGGGCATGAGTCCATGTAGAAACACTCTCTGAATTCTCAGCGTTTATCCTAAAGCCGGTAGTAATGGAAAGACAGTTTGTGCTGAAAAAACGAGTTGCAGCGTGTGCCTACCCATAAATATTTAAGTAGTGTAATTCCCCTAAGACAGAAACTCCATGTCCCCAACAAGCTAGGTGAAGGATTTCTTCCACATACATTCGGATCCCAGAGTGTAGTATGTGGAGAGACACTCCTTCATCTAGGATACAGGGCATGAATATGTCTAGAAACACTTACTCTGATATCTCTGCAAGTTTCATACAGCCAGTTTCAAGCAAAATGTATTTTGTGCTGGAAAACACAGTTGGAGCCAGTTCCTTCCCATAGATATGTAGGTAGGTTACTTTCCCTAGAACAGAAAATGTGATCCCAGCAATCTAGGTGAAGGATGGCTTCCACACACATTCTGATCCCAGAATGTAGTATGTGGAGAGGCGTTCATTCATCTAGCATACAGGGCATGGGTACATCTAGAAACAGTCAGCATGTTCCCTAGAGCTGGGATCAGGGGAAATGCAGTTTGCACTGGAAAACTGAGTTATAGCGGGTGCCTCCACATAGGTATGTAAGTAGCACAGTTCCCCTAATACAGAATCTCTGTGTTACCAACAAGCTAGGTGAAGGACAGCTTCCAAATACATAGGGATCTAAGAATGGAATATGTGGGGAGGCATTCATTCAACTAGCATACATCACATGGATATATCTAGAAACACTTACTCTCATTTCTCAGCATCTTTCATAGAGCCGTTTTCAAGGGAAAGGTGGTTTGCAATGGAAAACTGAGTGGAGGGAGTGCCTCTCCATAGGTATGTAAGTAGTGGAGTTCCCCTAAGATAGAAACTCTGTATTGCAAACAAGCTAGGTGAAGGATGGCTTCCACACACGTTCAGATCCCAGAATGGAGCATGTGGAAAGGCATTCATTTATGTAGCATTCAAAGTATGAATATATCTAGAAACACTTACTCTGATTTACCAGCATGATTCCTGAACCCGATTTTAAAGGAAAGGCATTTTGCACTGGAAAACTGATGTGGAGCCAGTGCCTCCCCATAGGTATGAATATAGCTGAGTTCTCCTAACACAGAAATTCTGTGTTCCCAACAAGCTCAGTGAAGGAAGTCTTCCACAGCCATACAGATCCCAGAATGGAGCACGGCAAGATCAATTCATTCATCTAGCATACAGATCATGGGGACATGTAGGAACACTTACTCTGACCGTTCATCATGTTTTCTAAAACAGGTTTCAAAGGAAAGGCTGTTTGCATTGGAAAACCTGGTTGGATCAATTGCATGCCCATAGGTATATAAGTAGTCTATTTCCCAAAACACAGAAAGTATGTGTTCACAACAAGCTAGGTGAAGGACAGCTTCCACACACATTCGGATCCCAAAATGGAGCATGTGCAAAAGCGTTCATTCATCTAGTATACAGGGCATGGGTACATCTAGAAATACTGATTTCTCAGCATGTTTCCAAGAGCCGGTTTCAAAGGAAAGAAAGTTTGCCTTGGAAAAGCGAGTTGGAGTAATTATCTCCCCATTGATATGTAAGCAGAGTAGATCCCCTAACACAGGAACTTAGAGTTCTCAATAATTTAGATGAAGAACAGCTGCCACACATATTCAGATCCCAGAATGGAGCATGTAGAGAGGCGTTCATTCGTCTATCATACATTTAATTGTTATATCTAGAAACACATACTCTGATAACTCAAGATGCTTCTTAGGGCCGATGTCAAAGGAAAGGCCGTTTGCCCTGGAAATCTGAGTTCGAACGAGTTCCTGCCCACAGATATGTAAGTGGCGTTGTTACCCTAACATAGAAACTCTGTGTTCCCAACAAGTTAGGTGAAGGATTGTTTCCAAACCTATTGCAATCTAAGAATAGAGGATGTGGGGAGGCATTCATTCAAATAGCATACATGGCATGGTTATATATAGAAACACTCTGATTCCTATGCATCTGTCCTAGAGCCGGTTCGAAGGGAAAGACACTTTGTGCTGGAAAACCGAGTTGAAGCAACTGCCTCCCTATTGGTATGTAAGTAGCGTAGTACCCCTAACACAGAAACTCTGTGTTACCAACAAGTTAGGTGAAGGATGGCTTCCACACACATTCAGATCGCAGAAGAGAGCATGTGGAGAGACCTTCATTCATCTAGGATACAGGGCATGGGTACAAGTAGGAACAATTACCTTGAAATCTCAGCATGTTTCGTTGTGCTGGGTTAAGAGAAAGACAGTTTTTTCTGGGAAAAATAGTTGAGGGCTGCCTACACAATGGTATGTAAGTAGCGTAGTTCCCCTAACCCAGAATCTATGTTTTCCCAACAAGCTAGGTGAAGGATGGCTTCTTCAAATACTCGGATACCATAATGGAGCATGTGGAGAGGTGTTCATTCATCCAGTGTATATGGAATGTGTACATCTAGAAACACTTACTATGACTTCTCAGCATGTTCCCTAGTGTCAGTTTAAAGGGAAAAGCATTTTGTGCTGGAACACCAAGTTGGGGCGAGTGAATACCCATAGGTATGCAAGTATTGTAGATCCCCTAGCCCAGAAACTCTGTGTTACCAACAATCTAGGTGGAGGACAGCATCCACACACATTCAGATCCCACAATGGAGCATGTGGAGATGTGTTCTTACATCTAGCATACAGGGCATGGGCACATCCAGAAACCCTTACTCTGATTTCTCAGCATGTTTCCTTGAGCCAGTTTCAAGGGAAAGACAATTTTCATTGGAAAACCAAGCTGGAGTGAGTGCATGCCCATAGGTGTGTAAGTAGCATAGATGCCCTAGCCCAGTAACTCTGTGTTCCCAACAAGCTAGGTGAAAGATGGTGTCCACACAGTTTCTGATCCCAGAATGGAGCATGTGGACAGGCGTTCATTAATCTAACCTACAGGAAATGGTTATCTCTAAGACACATACTCTGATTTCTCAGCATGTTTCCTAGAGCAGTTTTCAAGTTTAAGGCAGTTTGTGCAGGAATACCGAGTTAGAGTGAGTGCCTCCCCATATATATGTAAGTGGTTCAGTCCCCTAACACAGAAACTCTCTTTTCCCTACAAGACAGGTAAAGAATGGCTTCTACACACATTCGGATTGCAGAAAGAAACATGCAGAGAGGCATTCACTCATTAAGCATACATTTCTTGGGTATATCTAGAAACATATACACTGATTTCTCCGCATGTTTCCTAGTGCCTTTCTTAAAGGACAGGCAGTTTGCCCTGGAAAACTGAGTTCGAGCAAGTGCTTCCCCATAGATATTTAGGTGGCATTTTTCCTGTAACACAGAAAATCTTTGTTCTCAAAAAGCTAGGTGAACTATGGCTTCCAAACACATTTGGGTCCCATTACGGAGCATGTGGAAATGCGTTCTTACATCTAGCATACAGGGCACGAGTATTTCTAGAAACAATTACTCAGATTTCTCCGCATGTTTCCTAGGCCCGATTTCCAAGAAAGGAGTTTTATGCTGGAAAACAGACTTGGTGTCAGTGCCTCATCATTGATAGGAATGTAGCTTAGTTCTCCTAACACAGAAACTCTGAGTGCCAAACAAGCTAGGTGAAGGAGGTCTTCCACATTCATACGCATCCCAGAATGGAGCATGGGGAGAGCCATTGAATCATCTAGCATAAACAGCATGGGTACATGTAGAATCACTTACAATGAATTTTCAGTATGTTTTCTAGAACACGTTATAAGGGAAAGGCACTTTGGCTGTAAAACTGAGATTGGTCAGTGCATGCCTATAGATATATAAGTAGCTTAGTTTTCATAACCGGAATCTCCATGTTGCCAACAAGCTAAGAGAAGGATGGCTTCCACAAAAATGCAGATTCTAAAATGAAGCATGTGGAGAGGCATTGTTTCATCTAGCTTACAGATGCATATAGATGCAGCAAAGCCTCTCTACTTCTTCCATTCTCAGATCTGAATGTGTGTGGAAGCCTTTCTTCAAATACTTGTTGGGAACACAGTTTCTCCTTCAGGGATATAACACTACTTCCATATCTATTGGGAGGCACTCTCTCCAACTCGGTTTTCTAATGCAAAATGCATTTCCTTGCAAACTGGCTCTTGGTAACATGTGGAGAAATCAAAGTAATTGTTGTGAGATGTACCCAGCCCCTGATGCTAAATGCAGCAACGCCTCTATCCTTGTTCCATTCTCAGATCTGAATGTGTGAGGAAGCCATCCTTGACCATCCTTGTTGGGAACACAGAGTTTCTCTTTGTGGGGAAGTACACTACTTCCATGTGTTTTGGGAGATACATGCTCTAACTGCTTTTACAGCAGAAACTGCCTTTTCTTGCAAACCAGCTCTATGAAACATGCTGAGAGATCACAGTCAGTGTTTCTAGATGTCCCCCAGCCCTTAATTCTAGATGCAGCAATGCCACTCTCCCTGTTCCATTCTCAGATATGAATGTGTGTTGCAGCTTTCCTTCAACTAGCTTGTTGGGAACCCAGACTTACTGTTTGAGATGAAACATGCTAATTACATATCTATTGGGAGGCTTTCACTCCAACTCGGCTTTCCATTGCAAACTGTCTTATGTTGCCAACATGTTCTAGGAAAAATGTTGAGAGATCACAGTCATTCTTACTTGGTGTCACCCAGCCCTTAATGCTAGATGCAACAACGCCTCTGTCCTTGTTCCATTCTCAAATCTGAATGTGTATGGAAGCAGCCCTTCACCTACCTTGTTGGGAACATAGACATTCTGCTTGAGGTGAACTGTACTATTTACATATATATGGGGAGGCACTCGCTCCAACTCGGTTTTCCAGTGAAAACTGTCTTTCCTTGTAAACTGGCACTAGGAAACATGCTGAGAAATGACAGTCATTCTTCCTACATGTCCCACAGCCCTTGATGCTTGATGCAGCAATGCCTCTCTCCTTGTTCCATTCTCAGATCTGAATGTGTATGGAAGCCGTACTTCATTTACCTTGTTGAGAACACAGTGTTTCTGCTTAAGGGGAACTATGCGACTTACATATCTCTTGGTAGGCACTCGCTCATACTCAGCTTTCCCATGCAAGTGGCCTTTCCTTGCAAAGGGGATCTAGGAAGCATGCTGATATATCTGAGTCAATGTTTCTAGATGTCCCCCAATCTTTGATCTAGATGCAGCAACGCCTCTCGCCTTGTTCCATTCTCAGATCTGAATGTGTTTGAAGCCTTCTTTCACCTTCCTTGTTGGGAACACAGATTTTCAGTTTGCAGGAAACTATGTGACTTGCATAGCTATTCAAAGGGACTCACTCCCACCTGGTTTTCCAGCGCAAAATACTTTCCTTGCAATCCAGATCCAGGATACATGCTGAGAGTCAAAGTCAGTGTTTCTTGCTGTCCTCCAGCCCTTGATGTTAAATGCAGAAACACCTCTCTCCTTTTTCCATTCTCAGGTTTGAGTGTGTGAGGAAGCCTTCCTTCAGCTACCTTGTAGGGAACAAAAGTTTCTGCTTGAGGGAAAATATGTGACTTAAATATCTATGTGGAAGCCATCACTGGAAATCGATTTTCAGTCCAAACTACCTTTCCTTGTAATCTGGCTCTAAGAAACATGCTGATTTATCAGAGTCAGTGTTTCTAGATATCCCGCAGCCCTCGATTCTAGATGCAGCAACGCCTCTCTCATTGTTCCATTCTCAGATCTTAATGTGTGAGGAAGCCATCCTTGACCTTCCTTGTTGAGAACACAAAGTTTCTGCTTGACACTACTACCATATTGATTGGGAGACACTTGCTCCAACTGGCTTTCCATTGGAAATTACTTTTTCTTGCAAACCGGCTCCAGGAAACATGCTGAGAAATCACAGTCAGTGTTTCTATATGTTCCCCACCACATGATGCTAGATGCAGTAATGCCTGTCTCCTTGTTCGGGTCTCAGATTTGAATGTAAGAGAAAGCCGTCTTCACTAACTTGTCGGGAACACAGAGTTTCTGCTTGAGGGGAACTATGTGACTTACATATCTAGGGGGAGGCCCTCATTCCAACTCTCTTTTCCAGTGGAAACTGCCTTTCCTTGCAAAATGACTCTAGGAAACATGCTGGTATATCAAAGACAGTGTTTCTAGAAGTTCCCCAACCTTGATGCTCGATGCAGCAAAACCTCTCTCCTTGTTCCATTCTCAGATCTGAATGTGTGTGGAAGCTCTCCTTCAAATAAATTGTTGGAACACAGCGTTTCTGCTTGAGGGGAACTATGTGACTTAAATCTCTATGGACAAGCCCTTGCTGCAACTTGATTTTCCAGTGCAAAGAACCTTTCCTTGCAAACCAGCTCTAAGAAACATGCTGAGAGATCACAGTAAGTGTTTCTATATGTCCTGCAAACCTCGATGCTAGATGTAGCATACCTCTCTTCTTATTCAATTTTCAGATCTAAATGTGTTTGGAAGCCATCCTACAAATACCTTGTTGGGAATACAGACATTCTGCTTGAGGTGAACTATACTACTTACATATCAATTGGGAGGCACTCGCTCCTACTCAGTTTTCCCACGCAAACAGCCTTTCCCTGCAAACCGACTCTACGAAACATGCTGAGATAACACAGTCAGTGTTTTTAGATGTCCCCAGGCATTGATGCTATATGCAGCAACACCACTTGCCTTATTAGATTCTCAGATCTGAATGTGTGTGGAAGCAGTCCTTCACCTACCTTCTTGGGAAAACAGAGTTTCTGCTTGAGGGGAACTACGCTAGTTAAATATCCATGGGGAGGCCCTCACTCCAACTCGGTTTTCCAGGGAAAACTGCCTTTCCTTACAATCTGGCTCTAGGAAACATGCTGAGAAATCACAGTATGTGTGTCCAGATATTCCCCAGCCATTGATACTACATGTAGCAACGCCTCTCTTCTTGTTCCATTCTCAGATCTGAATATGTGTGGAAATCGTCCTTATCCTACCTTGTTGGGAACACATAACTTATGCTTGAGGGGAACAAAGCAACTTACATTTCTACGGGAAGCAGCTCCTCCTACTCATTTTCCCAGAACAAACTGCCTTTCCTTCCAAAGTGACACTAGGAAACATCTGAGAAATCACAGTCAGTGTTTATAGATGATGCCCAGCCCTTGATGCTAGGTGCAGCAATGCCTCTGTTCTTGTCCCATTCTCAGATCTGAATGTGTGTGGAAGCCATCCTTCACCTACCTTGTTTGGAAAACCGAGTTTTTGATGAGGGGGTACTATGCTACTTACATATCTATGGGGAGGCACTCCAGCTCGGCTTTCCAGTGCACACTGACTTTACTTGGAAACCGGCTGAAGGAAACATTTTATTAAATCAGTGTCATTGTTTCTACTTGTAGCCAGGTCCTTTATGCTGGATGAATATGCCATTCTCCACATGCTCATATCTGAGATCTCAATGTGTGTGGAAGCTGTCCTTCAGGTTGTTTATTGTTAACACAGTGTTCCTGGGTTAACTGAACTACGCTACATAAATATCTGTGATTGTACTCAATTTTCCATCGCAAACTGCCTTTCCCTGCAAACCGACTCTAGGAAACATGAGGGATCAGAGTAAGTATTACTAGATTTACACATGCCCTTTATGATAGAAGAAAGAACGACTCTCCACATGCTCCATTTTGGCATCTGAATGTGTGTGGAAGCCGTCCTTCAACTAATTTGTTGGGAACATAGGTATTCTGAGTTACGGGAATTACGCTACTTACCTATATATTGGGAGGCACTCGCTCCAACTAGGTTTTCTAATGCAAATGGCCTATCCCTTGAAACAGCTCTAGGAAATATGCTGAGAAATCAGACTAAGTGTTTCTATGTATACCCATGCCTTTTATGCTAGATGAAAGAACGACATTCCACATGCTCCATTCTGGGATCCAAATGAGTGTGGAAGCCTTCCTTCATATAGCTTGTTGGGAACAGAGTTGATCTGTGTTCTGGGAACTGCACAACTTAAATATCTATGGGGAGGCATTTACTTCAACTCATATATCCAGAGCAAACAGCCATTCCCTTTAAAAAGGCTCTAGGAAACATGCTGAGAAATCACAGTAAGTTTTTCTAGATGTAACCATGCTCTTTATGCTAGATGAAATAGCGCCTCTCCACATGCTCCATTTGGGATCTGAATGTGTGTGGAAGCTGCTCTCAAAAGTTTGTTGGTCACACAGGTGTTCTGTGTTAAAGGAGTTATGCTACTTACCTATTTATGGGGAGTGACTTGCTCCAACTAGTTTTTCCTGCACAAGCTTCCTTTCCCTTGAAAACGGCCCTAGGAAACATGCTGAGAAATCAGAGTACGTGTTTCTAGATATACCCATGCTCTTTATGCTAGATGAGAGAATGGCTATCCCCATGCTCCATTCTGGAATCCTAATGTGTGTGGAAGTCGTCCTTCATCCAGCTTTTTGGGAATACCAGGTTTTTATGTTAGGGGAAGTATTCTACTTAATTATCTATGGGGAGGCACTAGCTCCAATACTGTTTTCCATCGCAAACTGCCTTTCTGTTGAAACCGACTCTAGGAAACATGGTGAAACATCAGAAAATTTGTTTCTAGATATACCCAAGCTCTTTATAGTAGATGAAAGAATGCCTCTCCACATTCTCCATTCTGTGATCTAAATCTGCATGGATGTCCTGCTAAATTAGTTTGTTTGGAACACATGTGTCTTGTTTTATGGGAACTACACTACTTACCTATCTATGAGGAGTCACTTGCTCCAAGATGGTTTTCCAGGCAAACTGCCTTTCCCGTGGAACCAACTGTAGAAAAGATGCTGAGAAATAAGTGTAAGTATTTCTAGATGTAATCATGCCCTTTATGCTAGATGAAAGAAAGCCTCTCCATTTGCTCCATACTGGGATCCGAATGTGTGTGGAAGCCGCCCTTCAACTAGCTTGTTGGAAACACAGGTGTTCTGTGTTAGGGGAACTAAGCTACTTACATTTCTATTGGGATACACTCGCTCGAACTCGGTTTTGAATTGCAAACTGCCTTTCCCTTGAGACCGGCTGTGAGAAACATGCTGAGAAATCAGAGTAAGTGTTCTTAGATATACCCATGACCTTTATGCTAGATGAAAGAATGCTTCTCCACAGCTCCATTCTGGGATATGAATATTTGTGGAAGCCTTCCTTCAAATATTTTTTTGGGAACACAGTGTTTTGAAGTTTGCCGAACTACGCTACTTACATATGTATGTCGTGGCAATTACTCCAACTCGGTTTTGAAGTGCAAACTGCCTTTCCTTTAAAACTGGTTCTAGGAAACAGGCTGAGAATTCAGAGTGTTTATAGCTGTACAGATGCCCTTTGTGCTAGATGAAAGAATGCCAGTCCATGAGTTCCATATTTGGTTCGGAATATGTGTGCAAGCCATCCTTCACATAGTTTGTTCTTAACACATAGCTTCTGTGTTAAAGTAACTACATTACATTAATACATATGGGGGTGCAGGAGCTCCAACTATGTTTTCCAGCACAAACTGCGGTTCCATTGAACCCGGCTCTAGGAAACATGCTGAGAAATCTGAGTATTTGTGTAAGATGTACCCAAGCCCTTTGTGCAAGATGAATGAACACTTCTCCACAAGTTCTATTCTGGGATCCAAATGTGGGTGTAAGGCCTCCTTCACCTAGCTTCTTATGAAGACAGAGTTCCTGCATTGTGGGAACTACTCTACTTACAAACCTATATATAGGCACTTGCTCCAACTCTGTTTTCCAGGCAAACTGCCTTTCCCTCGAAACCTGTTCTAGGAAACATTCTAAGAAATCAAAGTGTATCTAGATGTATACATTCCCTTTCTGCTAGATGAATTAACACCTCACCACATGTTCCATTCTGGAATATGAATGTATGTGGAAGCCGTCCATCAACTCTCTGGCTGGGAACACAGAGATTCTGAGTTAGGGGAACTACACAAGTTACATACGTATGGGGAGGCAATAGCTCCAACTCGGTTTTCCAGGGAAAACAGCCTTTTCCTTGAAACCGGCTCCAGAAAACATGCTGAGAATTCAGAGTAAGTGTTTCTAAATGTACACATGCCTTTCGGCTAGTTGAATGAACGCTTCTCCACATGTTCCATTCTGGGAACCGAATGTTGGGAAGACTTCCTTAATCTAGCTTGGTGGAAAACCATAGTTACTGTATTAAGGGAACAATGTTACTTAGAGACCAATTGGGAGGCAATCACTCCTACACAGTTTTCCGGATCAAAATTCCTTTCCCTTGAAACCAGCTCAAGGAAACTTGCTGGGAAATCAGAGTAATGGTTTTTAAATCTAATCATGCCCTTTATGCTACATGAATGAACGCCTCTCCACATGTTCCTATCTGGGATCCGAGTGTGTGTGGAAGCTGTCCTTCACTTAGCTTGTTGGGAACACATATTTTCTGTGTTAGTGGAGCTTTACAACTTACAAGCATATGGGGAATCACACATTGCAACTTGCTTTTCCAGAGTAAACTGCCTTTCCTTTTAACCCGGCTCTGGGAAACATGCTGAGAAATCAGGGTAATTGTTTCTAGACGTACCCATGCCCTTTGAGCTAGACGAAAGAACTCTTCTCCACACGTTCCATTCTGTTATCTGAATATGTGTGGAAGATATCTTTAACCAAGTTTGATGGGAACACATTGTTTCTGTGATGGAGGAACTCGCTACCTACAGATTGATGGGAGGCACTCGCTCCAAAACTGTTTTCCTGCACAAACTACCTTTCTCTTGAAACAGGCTCTATGAAACATGCTAAGAATTCAGAGTCATTGTTTCTAAATGTACCAATCCTCTAAATGCTAGATGAACTTAATGCCTCTCTACATGTTTCATTCTGAGATCCAAATGTGTATGTAAGCTATTCTTCAACTAGTTTGTTGGGAACACAGAGTTTCTGTGTTAGGGGAATACTCTATTTACAAATCCATATGGAGGCACTCAGTCCAACTCGGTTTTCCAGTGCTATCTTCTTTCCCTTGAAACAGCTTCTAGGAAATATGTGGAGAATTAAGACTAACTGTATCTTTAGATACCTATGCCCTTTATTTTAGAAGAAAGAACGAATCTCCACATGCTCCATTCTGGGATCCTAATGTGTGTGAAAGCCATCCTTCATCTAGCTTGCTTTGAACACAGGGTTTCTGTGGCATGAGAACTACACTACTTATATATCCATGGGGAGGCACTTGCTTCTAATCAGTTTTCTGGAGCAAACTGCCTTTCCTTTGAAACCGGCTGTAGGAAACATGCTGTGAAAACAGAAAATTTATTGCTAGATGTACCCATACTCTTTATGCTAAATGAAAGAACTCCTCTCCACATGCTTCATTGTGGGATCCGAATGTGTGTGGAAGTCGGCCTTCAACTTGCTTGTTTGGAACACAGGAATTCTGTGTTAGGGGAACTATGCAACTTACCTATCTTTCAGGAGACAATCGCTCCAAATTGGATTTCCAGTGCAAAGTGACTTTCCCTTGAAACCAACTCTAGGAAACATGCTGAGAAAGCAGAGTAAGTGTTCATATAAGACATCCTTCCCCTAGCTAGTGGGTAACACAGGGTTTTAAGGTTAGCAGAACAATGCTACTTACATATCTTTGGGGAAGCCCTGTCTCCAGCTCGGTTTTCCAGCACAAACTGCCTGTCCCTTGAAACCGCCCCTAGGAAACATGCTGAGAAAACAGAGTAAGTGTTTCTAGATGTACCCATGCCCTTTATGTTAGGTGAAAGAACTCCTCCCTACATGCTCCACTCTGGGATCCGAATGTGTCTGGAAGTCTTCCTTCAAATAGCTTGTTGGGAAAACAGGTGTTCTGTGTTAGAGGAACTATGCAACTGACCTATCTGGAGGCACTCGCTCCAAATCTGTTTTTCAGTGCGAACTGCCTTTCTCTTAAAATTGGCTCTAGGAAACATGCTGAGTTATCAGGTAAGTGTTTCTAGATGTACCTATGCCCTTTATGCTAGATGAAAGAGTGCCTCTCCACATGCTCCATATAGGGATCTGAATGTGTGTGGAAGCCGTCCTTCAAATAATTTGTTGGGAGAAGATGGTTTCTGGGTTAGCCAAAGTAATCTACATAGGTATCTATGGGGTGGCAGTGGCTCCAAGTCTGTTTAACAGTTCAAACTGCCTTTACCTTGAAACCGGCTCTAGGAAACATGTTAAGGAAAGAGAGTAAGTTTTTGTTGATGTAACCTTACCTTTTACGCTAAATGAAAGAACTCCTCTCCACATGATCCATTCTGGGATGTGAATGTGTGGATGGTGTCCTTCACCTAGCTTTAATGAATCACAGTGTTTCTGTGTTAGGAGAACTACACTACTTACATATCTATGAGGAGGCAATCGCTCCAACTCTGTTTTCCAGCAAAAACTCCTTTCCTTTGATATCAGATCTAGCAAACATTCTGAGAAATCAGAGAAAGTGTTTTTTAGATATACCAATGCCGATTCAGCTAGAAGAAAGAATGCATCTCCAAATGCTCCATTCTGGGATCCGAATGTGTGTGAAGCCGTCCTTCAACTAGCTTGTTGGTAACACATTGTTACTGTGTTAGGGGAACAACACTACTTACACATCTATTGGTAGTCACAGGTTCCAACTCGGTTTTCCAGTGCAAACAGACTTTCCCTTTAAACTGGCTCTAGGCAACATGCTTAGAAATCTGAGTAAGTGTTTCTAGATGTAAAATTTCCATTTCTGGTAAATGAAAGAATGCCTTTCCACATACTCCATTCTGGGATGTTAATGTGTGTGAAAGCCATCCTTTACCGAGCTTGATGGGAACACTGGAATTCTGTGTTAAGGGAATTATGCTACCTACATATCTAAGGGGAGACACTCGCTCTAACACAATTTTTACAGGGCAAAGCTCCTTGCCCTTGAAACCAGCTCTAGGAAACATGCTGAGAAATCAGAATAATTGTTTCTAGATATACCAATGCAGGGACAGGGATGTTCCTCAGTCTTCCCTGAGCCCACCTGTGGAGCACCGACCCAGGTGGAGAGCACAGCAGCAGAAAGCAGCAAAGTGACTGGCACCAGGAGAAGGAGGGTGGCCCCTGACTTTTGGGCAGGAATGCAGCCCCTGACCACAGTGCTGGGAGGGGCAGTGACCCACCCTTCTACCTGGCCAGTCTGCAAAATCTGACTGTGGCATTGGGAGGGGCAGTGACATGCCCACCCATAGCAAAGGAGAGCTGCACCTGACTCAGTGTTGGGAGGAGGCATAATCTGCTTGCTGACAGGCACTGGGAGCAGCACAGACAAGGGTGCCAATGGAGGGCCTCTGGAAACAGCAAGCTGAGCTTCCAAAACAGGATAAAGACAGAAAGATCTCACATCAAAAGCACACAGTCTACAGGAGAACACAGAGCCCCTCCTTTTTTGTTTTTTTAAATCTGTTTTTAACTGTTCTATTTTCTATCACCCTTTTAATATTTACTTCTTAATTCATTTTTATTTCTCTTGGCTTTGGTGTCCTGTTATTGATTACACACAGGTTTCAGATACATCTTTTCCACTTTTCTCCTTTTTTAAAGGTTTTTAAATGACATCTCAACCCGATTGCTATTCTGCTTCAACTTCCTGTTCTATCATTCATTATACACTCTTTTCAAAACTTTTTTTCATTCTTTTAAAATTCTTTCTCTCTTTTTTTTCTAAGTCTTATTCCTACATAGGCATTAGATAAACTCCTTAAGGACCACAATAGATAACTGATACTCCATAAAACACAGTGCCAGAGAGGCATGAGCATGATGAAGAAGCAGAGAAAGCATCCCTAATTAAAAGACAAAGAGAAATATCCTGAAAGAAAATCAATGAAATAGACATTGATAGACTAATTGATCAACATTTCAAAAAAGGAGTTATCAAAATATTGAGGGAACTAAAAGAGATAGTGTTTAGAGAAATAAAACATGCCAAAAATGAAATTGAAGCTATAAAGAAGAGCCAAGTAGAATTGATAAACTCATTGACTTAGATGAGGAGTGATCTAATGGCTGAGCAAACCAGACTAGAAAATGCAGAGGAACAAATTAGTGACCTAGAAGACAGGACAATAGAAAGCACCCAATGAGAAAAGCTACAAGATAAACAAATTAAAATAAATTAAAATGACATAAGGGACCTATGGGATAATATAAAGCATCCCAATCTACCCATAATAGGGGTCCCAGAAGGGGGAGAAAGATCAAAGGGGATTGAAAAGGTTTTTGAAGAAATCATGACTGAAAACTTCCCAAACGTAAAGAAGGAATCAGATATCCAAGTATAGGAAGCTCAGAGGGTCCCAAACAGGAAGAACCCAAAAAGACCCACACCAACACATATCATAATCATGATGGCCAGAATCAAGGATAAAGAAATGATCCTAAAGTCAGCAAGAGAAAAGCAAAGAGGGAGTTACAAGGGAACCGCCATAAGACTTTCAGCTGATTTCTCTACACAAACACTACAGGCCAGAAGGGAGTGGCAAAATATATTCAAAGCCCTGAATGAAAAAAAGATGCAGACTAGTATACTTTATCCAGCAAGGCTATCCTTTAGGATAGAAGGAGAGACAAAGAATTTCACAGACAAGAAAAAACTACAAAGATTAGCAACACTAAGCCCATGCTAAAAGAAATATTGAAAGTTCTACTCTAAATAGAAAAGAAGCAGGATTCTACATAAATGAGAAACTCACAACTGGAAAGGTGATAACTCATGAATTACAAATAAAATAAACACAAAATTATAAAAGAAGGCATATAAATAATTGAGAGTGGGAGAGGGAGGCAGGAAAATACAGAATTTTTTTTTAATTTCTTGTTCTCAGTAGAATGAGTTTGAGATCATGTTACTATCAGTTTAATAAAAACAGTTATAGTAATGGGTAAATAGACTTAAAAAAAAAGGGTAACCACGAGCCAAAAACTTACAAGGGAGTCACTAAAACTAAGTAAAATTCATGATAATACAAAGGAAAATTACCAAACCACAAAAGGAAGAAGAAAGGAACAAAGAGGAAATACCAAATCAACTGCAAAGATAAGTTCAAAATGGCAATAAACACTCATCTGTCATTAATTACTGTAAATGTTAATGGACTAATGCTCCAGTCTAAAGACACTGAGTGGCAGACTGGATAATAAAGCAAAACCTTCAATATACTGCATACAAGAGACCCACTTCAGGGAGAAGGACACATATAGATTGAGAGTGAAAGGTTGGAAAAGGATAATCCATGCAAACGGAAAAGCCAAAAAAGCAGGTGTTGCAGTACTGATTTCAGATAAAATAGACATTAAAACAAAGGCCATAAAGAACGACGTTTTATAATGATTAAAGGAGTGATACAAGATGAGGATATTACACACATTAATATATATGCACCCAATATAGGAGCACCTAAGTACATAAGACCATTACTAACAGAGATAAAGGGGGATATTGATGGGAATACAATCATAGTTGGAGATTTTAACACCACATTAACATCACTAGACAGATCTTCCAGAGGGAAATTAAATAATGCAACAGAGAAATTAAATAATACAATAGAAAAATTACATTTGGTGGATATTTTCAGAGAATTACACTCCCCAAAAATAGGATATACATTCTTTTCAAGTGCACATGGAACATTTTCCAGGATTGATCATGTACTTGGGCACAAAAGAAACCTCAACAATTTTAAGAAGATAGTAATTATCTCAAGCATCTTTACTGACAACAATGCCATGAAACTAGAAATCAACAACAGAGAAACAAAGAAGAAGATAAGGAAAGCTTGGAGATTAAAAAAAAATGTTATTAAAAAAAAACAATGGGTCAATGAGGAAGTGAAAGCTGAAATTAAAAAATACCTTGAGACAAATGACAATGAAAGCATAACCACACAAAATTTATGGGACACAGCAAAGGCAGTGCTAAGAGGGAAGTTTATAGCGATACAGCCCTTCCTCTAAAAAGAAGAAAAACCTCAAATAAACAATTTAACCCACCAGCTGAATGAACTAGAAAAAGAAGACCAAAGAACCCCAAAAGGCAGCAGAAGGAAGGAAATTATAAAGATTATGGAGGAAATAAAGAAAATAGAGATTAACAAGACCATAGGTAAAATCAACCAAACCAAAATCTGGTTTTTTGAAAAAGTAAATAAAATCGACAAACCTCTGGCCAAACTCACAAAGAAGAAAAAAGAGAGAGCACAAATTAGCAAAAAAAGAAAAGAAATGGAGAAATTGCAACAAATAAAATAGAAATACAGAATATCATTTGAGAATATTTTGAAAAACTATATGTAACCAAACTGGATAACCTAGAGGAGATGGACAAATTTCTGGAAACATGCTGTCCACCAAGACTGAATCAATAAAAACTGACCACTTGAACAAACCAATCACTAGTAATGAAACCAAATTTGCAATAAGAAACCTCCCTATAAATAAAAATCCAGGACTATAAATAAAAATCAAATACTTTTTCTGCATCTATTGAGATGATCATGTGGTTTTTGTCTTTTCTCTTGTTGATGAGATGTATTACATTGATTGATTTGCATATGTTGAACCACCCTTGTGTCCCTGGGATGAACGCCACTTGGTCATGAAGTATAATCTTTTTTATGTGTTGTTAGATTCTATTTGCTAATATTTTGATGAGGATTTTGGCATCTATGTTCATCAGTGATATTGGCCTATAATTTTCTTTTTTGGTAGTGTCTTAGCCTGGTTGTGGTATCAGGATGATGGTGGCTTTATAGAATGAGTTTGGGAGCATTCCTTACTTTTCAATCTTCTGGAAGAGTTTGAGAAGGACTGGTATCGGTTCTTCTTTGCATGCTTTGTACAATTCCTCATTGAAGCTAGAACACTCCCTTACAACATACACAAAAATAAACTCAAAATGTATCAAAGACTTAAATATAAGACAAGATAAAATAAGAGGGAAACATAGGCAAAACATTATCTGACATACATATCAAAAGTTTTCTCCTAGTAGAAATAAAAGCAAGAATAAATAAATGGGACCTAATGAAACTTACAAGCTTCTGCACAGCAAAAGAAACCATAAGAAAAATAAAAAGACAACCTATGGAATGGGAGAAAAAATTTGCAAATGAAATCGATAAAGGCTTGATCTCCAGAATATATAAGCAGCTCATATGACTCAAAAAGAAAAAAATAAACGACACAATCCAAAAATGGGCAGAAGATCTAAACAAGCAATTCTCCAAGGAAGACATATAAATGATCAATAGACACATGAAAAAATGTTCAATATCACTAATTATCAGAAAAATGCAAATCAAAACTACAATGAGGTATCACCTCACACCAGTCAGAATGGCCATCGTTCAATAGTCCACAAATGACAAATGCTGGAGAGGCTGTGGAGAAAAGGGAACTCTCTTACACTGCTAGTGGGAATGCAGTTTGGTGCAGCCACTGTGGAAAACAGTATGGAGATTCCTCAAAAGACTAGGAATAGACTTACCATATGATCCAGGAATCCCACTCCTGGGCATATATCCAGAAGGACCCCTACTTCAGGATGATACATGCACCCCAATGTTCATAGCAGCTTTACAGTAGCCAAGACATGGTAACAGCCTAAATGTCCAACAGATGACTGGATAAAGAAGAAGTGGTATATTTATACAATGGAATAATATTCAGCCATAAAACCCGACAATATAATGCCATTTGCAGCAACATGGATGTTCCTGGAGAATGTCATTCCAAGTTAAGTAAGCCAGAAAGAGAAAAAAAATGCCATAAGAGATCACTCATAAGTGGAATCAAAAAAAAAAAAGCATAAATACAAAACAGAAACTGACTCATAGACATAGAATACAAACTTGTGGCTGCCAAGGGGACGGGGGGTGGGAAGAGATAGATCGGGATTTCAAAATTGTATAATAGTTAAACAAGATTATACTGTATAGCACAGGGAAATATATACAAGATCTTATGGTAGCTCACAGAGAGAAAAATGTGAAGTATATGTTCATGTATAACTGAAAAATTGTGCTCTAAATAGGAAATTGACACAACATTGTAAAATGACTATAAATCAATAAAAATTTTAAAAAATAAATCTCGGAACTGAATGTGTGTGGAAGCCATCCATCACCTACCTTTTTGCGAACACTGAGTTTCATTGATTTGGACACAGTCATACCTATGTATATATATGGGGAGGCAATCTCTCCAACTCGATTTTCTATCACAAACGGCCTTTACCTTGAAACCGGCTCTAGGAAACGTGGTGAGAACTCAGGGTAAGTGATTCTATATTTACCCTTGCCCATTACGCTAGCTGAATGTATGCTTCTCCACATGTTCCATTCTGGGATCCAGGCCCTAACCTTGAACTCTGACCCTCACCATGAACACTTCTCCTATCCCTAAACCCTGGCACTGAAACTGCCCCAGCCCCAGCCCCAACCCTAACCTTGCCCCAACCCCAACCAGAAACTTGTCCCTGACCCCTAACCTGAACATGAGCCTCACTCTCATCCTGATCCTCACCCTCATCCTCTCCCTCAACCTCACCCTCTCCCTCATACTAAACACGAACATGTACCCTATCACCTGAGCCCGCATCCTACTTACCCGTGCCCTAAACTTGTACCCTGACCCCTAGCCATATACCCAGCACTACCCATGAAATTGACCCTGACACTGACCCTAGCCCTGACTCTGCCCAAGCCCTAACCCTGGCCCTGGCTCTAGTAATAACCCTAGTCATAACACTAGCCCAATCCATAGCTATGACCCAGAAGCCCTGACCCCATCTGCTGACCCTGACCATAAACCCTGTACCTGAACATGACCCTGACTGACATTGACCCAGAACCAGTCCCTGAAACTTGTCCCCACACCAAAAACACTGATCTTAACACTGAACACTGACTCATATCCAGACCCTAATGCTGACCCCTGAACTTGACCCTGACCCAGACTCTGACCCAGACCCAGATGCTGAACACGACCTTACCTTAACCCTACCATTAACACTAACCCTAACCTTACCTTAACCCTACCCTAACCCTAACCCTAAACCCTAACCTGAAACCAAGCCTTTACCCTAACCCTAGCCATAGACAGAGCCCTAGCCCTAACCCTGACCCTGAACCAAAACACTGACCCTGAACCTGAACCCTGACCCTAAGCCTGAATCCTGACCATAAGCCTGAACCCTGACCCTAACCTTAACCCTAACCTGATTCCAACCCCAGCCCCAACACCGAATCGAACCCCAACCCAAGCCTGAACCCAAACCCGAACACTAAAACCCTGAATCTGACCCTAGACCCTAAACCCTAGACCCTGACCTAGACCATGACCCAGACCTTGACCTTTGCCCTGACCCTAGGCCATAATGCCTAACCCAGCTTTTACCCATAGACCCAACCACAGCCCATAAACATGACATAAACATCCAATACTTCCCCAGGCCCCTGTTCCCTAGCACTGACCCCTAACACACTTCGCCTAACCCTTACCACTGACTATTTTACTTTCACCCTCTCTCTACCCCTCATCCCTTAATCCTATTTTCTTGGAATAACCTAAGACTATCTTGATGGAATAAAATCCCACAAAAACATCACAAAAACAATCAACTTGCCTATTAAATTCGATTCCTCCACTTACCTAAAGTACTACTTACCTTAATTTAACCACACAATAAAAAGATTATGCACCTTAAGCAAATGTCTCCACAGAAGATTTTACACTTTTTTAACATTTTAAACCAAACAATATCATAAATTTTAACATAAAACTAAATGGTATAATAAACAACAATATTACAGCAGGAGAAATTACATAATCTGATTCAATTGATCACAAGAAACGTTAAAAAAAAACTCCACTCTTACTTCATGGAATAAACACTCTTGAAAATAGGGGTAGAAACAAATTATCTTAGTATGATACACAGCATTATAAGAAACAGTAAATAAAAATCTGGAATAAAGCCCAGAGGTTTCCTTTCAACACTTTTATTCACTAATTTCCTGGAACTTCCACAAAAAGCCAGGGTGAAAGACAGTAAGAGTATCAACAAATAAAATTGTTACACTAAAAACAAATCTATTCACCAATCAGATGACATCATATATATATATATAAGTCTTGAAATCATGAACAATTCACTGAGTAGCTTAACTTTTAAGCTGTAAGCGACTCAAATACTTCAGCAAGTAGACAATACAAATTGTCAATGTATCAGAATTTCTTTCTTGTACACACTAACAATGAATAATATCAAGAATAATTTAACAGAATTTTATTTTACATAATATCAATATTACTAGAATACTTAAGAATCAATTTTATCAAGGTGTAAGACTAGTAAATTGAAATGGAAAAGACAGTACCAAAAGAAATAAAATAAAACCTTATAAAAAGAAGACATCCCATGTTGATAACAAAACTAAACATGGAAGGAGTGCCCAAAGCGATCTAGAGAGAAATAGACTGAAGCCAGTTTACTAGAAGATTTATCTGCTGACTGAAACTTCCTGTAGTGGAAGCCCACCAATCTACTAAGTATTTCCCTTTATTAAAGTGTTTGATTGGCTTCAATTGATGTAGTACAAACTTGTAATCCATATTTTCAGAAAGGAAATTGTACTTCCTTAAACATTTGAAAACTGTTGGTGTGTATAACCTGAATCCATACTTAAGCACTGATACAGTTGTTATTAAGGGCAGCAATCCTGTGACTGTTAGGATTAGTAATAATCAGAGTGTTGTTTTCTATGTTTAAAATCTCATTTTTTTTCATAATTTATTGTTAAAAATATAGGTAGTGCTATGGAGGATTTTAGCCAGAAGTACAAATATATGTTGAATAATGCTGCAAGGAATATTAATGTTTGTAGATTGATATTAATGAATTTTGTTATATCTTGGGTTATTACTCATTTGAGGAAAAACCCTTATACTGGTGGCAGACCACCTTAGACAATATGATGATGGGGATAAAAATTATGATCAGAAGAGTTTTATTTTATGTGTGTGATAATGATACTGTTGCAGTCCATGCACAGGGCATAAATAGTAAGTTGACAGTGTTTTTGATACAAATTAGTGCATTTAGGGTTGTCATGATTGGATTACACATTGTAATAGCTTTTATTCATCTTATATGGACAGTTGATGAGCAGGCTATAAATTTTGTAGTGGGTTTTGTTAGACTGTCTCAGCTTCTGATGATACTTCATAATACAGCTTTGAAGAATAGTATGTTTAGTGGGCAGTGAGATTTGGTGTAACACATAGGGGTGTACATCTGTCACATTAATAAGATTGGCTCTATTGTATGATGTATGCCCTGTATAAATTCAATCACTCAGAAAAGAAATGGGGGAAGTTCAATTTTATGTCTAGGGCTATTGTTAAAATGGTGGATGCTCTTAGATTAAAGAATTTTGTACTTGTTCATTGACTGGAGTATACTAGATTAATAATAATATCCAATATAAATAGTATTGATGTGGTGTTTATTGTTAGAAAAGACTTGTTGGATGCTTCTATAACTTGTGCATTTAATTTTCTTTTAGAATGGAAATACTAGTACCATGTGAGCTTTTTATTAAAATAATGATTCCTGAGATAATGGTCAGCAGAGTGACAGTAAAAATAGGGTTTACTAGTATACTAAAGATATAAAACAATACTCTTAGGGTATGTACCTGATAGTTTATTTAACAGACTATATTCACCATAGAATGTGGCATAATGTGGTAGCATGAACATTTTAAAATTCTTAGGGGTAGGATCAATTCCTATGATTCTAGGAACTGATTAAACCTCTTTTATTTACTATTTTAAAAGAGCTCTTTTGGGGGAGGATATAGCTCAGTGGTAGAGTGTATGCTTAGATGATGATGATGATAATAATAATAATAATAATAATAATAATAATAATTAATAATAATAATAATAATAATAATAATAATAATAATAATAATAATAATAATATATTAAATATTTTAAATAACAATAATAATAATAATAATAAATTTAAACATGCATAAATAAACCTACTTACTTCCCCCCTAAAAGCAAAGCAAAACAAACAAACAAAAACTCTTTGGTCAGACATACTTCTTATGTTTGTAGTGGGATGCCTGATGCACTGACAGGTACTGAAACATATACATAGAGCTAGTCTTTGTGTTAATTTTTTTCATAAATAATGGATGTATAAAAAAGAAATCTAAAAAGAGAACATAAATCCAAAACAGAAATAGATTCATAGACATAGAATACAAACTTGTGGTTACCAAGGGAGAGAGGAATGGGAAGGGATAAACTGGGAGTTCAAAATTTGTAGATACTGACAGGCATATGCAGAATAGATAAACAAGATTGTACTGTATAGCACAGGGAAATATATACAAGATCTTGTGGTAGTTCACAGGGAAAATAATGTAACAATAAATACATATATATGTTCATGTATGTCTGAAAAATTATGCTCTACACTGGAATTTGACACAACATTGTAAAATGACTATAACTCAATAAAAATGTTAAAAAATAAGAGATGTATAAGATGATCATCTCAAAATTGTGTGTAGGATATTCAAATTCATAGAAAGGATATTGTTAGGAGGCATGTTTGAAAAATAACATGGGCTGTATGTAATTTGGCTGTATATAATTCTGTTATCTAGGGATTTTGAAATGCCCTTAAAAATAGAATAATTTTGAAACCATTTATTATAGTGATACTGACATATTCAGCTATAAAAATCAGAGAAAATAGACCTGCTACATATTCTACATGGAAGGTATATACAAGTTTTGATTCTCCTGTTAAATCAAAATGGGGCTCTGTTGATTTCTGCTACAGTAGAGGTAAAAATAAAAAAAATCTAGCTAGGGTTTGGGAGGGGAAAATTAATCATATGTATTCTTGTTTAATAACTGAGAGTATAAATGATCCATTTATCAGCAGGAATGATAAACCAATAATTGCTACTTTACATTATTTGAGATTGTACTCTTGCCCATAAAGTTCTGATTAGTGTGTATTTTTAATATTATACTCATCCAGATCAGAGCATGGAATAAGAAGCTAGGCTTCATACAGCCAGTATGAGAAGTGTGCCTAAGTTTACATCAGTGGATAGTGGATAAGTTATGTTAAGAGGAACTGCTAATGTGAAAGCCATGGTTAAGGCCAGCATTGGTGCAATAATATACATAAATTGATGATATTTGGGCCTCTCTAAATTTCCAGAACCTAGGAATTCCCTTTAATTAATGTGAAAAGTGACACAGTGAGCAAACCTGTAATACTTAGTAAAAGAATGTAGATTATAAACCTGTTCTTAGGAAGAGGACTTAACCTTGAGGAAATAAAGATTTATGTTTGATGCAATTGTTGTGTTCTGCTACCGTAGCAAACTATGTTCTACACTAGGGTATGTATAAATTATTAAAATTTTACTGTATCACCAATTAATTTGATGGTGCTTTTATAAAGTGACCCTTAATTCTCTTGTCCTCTCATACTGGGACAAGTGTGTAATACATACAAACTTATTGGGATCAATCCAGTCTGAACTCATATCTCACAGAACTTTAATCATTAAATGAAGCATTTTCAGCAGTTACAACACTGGGATCTTCTGATCCAATTCTGAGGGTATAAAATCTATTGCTGAAATGAATTCTACTTTTGAATTGAGCTATTATTCTTAGAGTACTTTTTTCTGTTAATCAATGTATTGGATCAATACATGCTACAGCATTTTGAAAAGCTGGTCTAAATTTTAATCACTTGGAGCTTGTTATATTCATTGGGGCCACCACAACCAAAATTATTAACCCATTAAAAGCTATGCTATCTGTTAAGATTCAGTAATTTATTTTATAGATTAAACACATAAAGCACCAAAGGATCTTCTCATTTTATATGGCTCCCACCTCTTATTGGGAAGGTCAATTTCACTGATGAAAAGAGATAGTAAAAACCTTGTGCCATTCTCCCAGCTGCTTATTTAGAAAACAAGTGATTATTCTACATTTTCAGTGTCAGGAAACCATGGTCATTAAATATGTCCTTTGTTAGGCAGTGCCTCTAAGATTAGAAGTGCTAGAGGTAACCTTCCTGGTAAACATGCAGGACATGTGATTACAAAGTTCCTTTTCCTTTTACAAAGTCATTCCTTAAATGCAAACCTGTGTTGGACTAACAGTTTTTTAAAAATAATTAAATATTGGTTAGGGTTTATTTTGCTGTTAACCATCAGTAAGTGATTCATCCTGATATAAGCTTATACAAGGATAAATATTTCTTGCTACCAATATGAATAGTATTGCTTTTACTAACTAATAGATTAGTCCAGTATTAAATTATGAGGTTTATTATTTTGCTATTGATATTGAGATGAATGTGTTCTTAACCTTGAATACTTTCTTAATTGGTGGCTGCTTTTAAGCAAACTACAGCATTGTTTATGCTTATTCTCTAGAGAAACTTATATCCTGCATCTACATAAAACCTGTACCTTTTAAAAGTATATTAAATTGTATTAACAGTTTTGTTTTTAATTAATAATTAAAATTGAACTAAAATTATTTTCTGAACAACCTGTTATCATCAGACTTGTTGGGCTTATTACCTCTACTCATAAATCTTCTATTATACCATATAGATGAATTTGTTCCAGTAAACTGTTCATAAATACATCATCTGGTTTCAAGGTATTTAACTTATTTCATCTTTCCCTAATGGTACTTTATACTACTAGATTTAATTTTCTATCTTCAATATATTAACTGTTAAACAAATCTCTAATTTATTATGATAGTTGAATATGGTAGGAAGCTGGGGCTGGCTTTAGTTCAAATTTTTCATGAAGTATGGAATCTACTGGGTGTAAACCAGGTGCTTTTCTTTCAACTACACTTTAATGCATCAAAGCACACTCTCTGGTGTGCTCACATTGTCATGAATCACCTCCTCGTTAATTACTTGTACTTGCTAATGGGCTATAAAAAGTTATCACTGTTAGAGTAGAGTGATGGCATGAGTGTGCCTGCTTCATGTCCTGATTGTATTTGTCACAATTCTTAATTTACAACTATGTTCTCCTTTGGTATTTCTTAACAATTTTGTATATATTATTTTGTACTCAAGTTTTCCTTTGACTTGCCATCCAATAGTTTACTCTTAGACCTGACATTTTTATATCTAATCATTATGATTATGACGGCTCCTTTTGTGGGTATACTGAAGATGCTGTTACAGAGACAAACCACCAAAAAAAAAAAAACTGAAAAAATAAATGTGTTTAGAAAAGTTGTATGATAAAATATCAATACAGAAAAATCAATTCTTAAAATATACACAATATCACTAATTATCAGAGAAATGCAAACCAAAACTACAATGAGGTATCACCTCACACCAGTCAGAATGGCCATCATACAAAAATCCACAAATGACAAATGCTGGAGAGGCTGTGGAGAAATGGAACTCTCCTACACTGTTGGTGGGAATGCAGCTTGGTGCAGCCACTGTGGAAAACAGTATGGAGATTACTCAAAAGACTAGGAATAGACTTATCATATGACCCAGGAATCCCACTCCTGGGCCTCTGTCCAGAAGGAACCCTACTTCAAAAAGACACTTGTGTCCCAATGTTTATAGCAGCAATATTTCCAGTAGCCAAGACATGGAAACAGCCTAAATGTCCATCAACAGATGACTGGATAAATAAGAAGTGGTATAATTATACAATTGAATACTATTCAGCCATATAAATCGACAACATAACGTCATTTGCACAACATGGATGCTCCTGGAGAATGTCTTTCTAAGGGGAGTAAGCCAGAAGAAGAAAGAAAAATACCATATGAGATCACTTATATGTGGAACCTAAAACAAACAAACAAACAAACAAACAGCATAAATACAAATCAGAAATAGACACATAGACATAGAATAAAATCTTGTGGTTGCCAAGGGGGCAGACGGTGGGAAGGGATAGACTGGGATTTCAAAATTGTAGAATAGATAAACAAGATTATACTGTATAGCACAGGGAAATAAATACAAGATCTTATGGTAGCAAACAGAGAGAAAAATTTGACAATGAGTATATATATATATATATATGTACATGTGTAACTGAAAAATTGTGCTCTTCACTGGAATTTGACACATTGTAAAATGATTATAAAGCAATAAAAAATGTTAAAAAAAGAAAAATGAGTTGACTTTCTATATGCTAATAAGTTCCAGAAAGATAAATTACTAAAACAAACTTATTTCACAATTGTACCAAAAAATAACCAAAATGCCTAGAAATAAATTATAAAGGATGTGAAAGGCCTGCACATGGAAACTTATAAAACAGTGATAAAGAAATTGATACAGAACACACATCCACAAAATTTGGGCTCATACATTAGAAGAACATTGGTATAACATTCATCAAGCCAAAGCAGTGTACACATTAATTGCAAACTCTATCAAATTCAAATAGCTTTTTTTTCATGGACACAAAAACCAAGAAATCCTAGCATTTGTGTAGAACAAAGAACCTGGAATAACCTAAATGATCCTAAGAAAGGAGAAAACAGCTAGAGGCATCTTTCTCACTGACTTCACAGAACATGATGAAGCTACAGTCACCTAAGCAGTGTGGTACTGGCACAAAAACAAGCACATGAACCAGAGTGATAGAATAGAGAGCACAGGAATAAACCCAGTTTATGTTGTCAGGTAATTCACAACAAAAGAGCTAAGGATACATAATGGGGAAAGACATTATCCTCAATAAATGGTGCCAAGAACACCGGAAACCATATCCCCCCAAAATGACACGAGACACTGTCAACATCACACACAAAATTAAGAGTAAACTCCACAAGTTCCCATATAAAGCCCCTTCTCTGCTGGATCCTCTGAAAATGGAAACCCTTGGCTGTAACCACTTGGAGAAAGCTTCTGCCCACTTTTTCCACATCTTTTACTCTCATGATGTTGCCTCCTGTTGGTTCCTGAAGAAGTCTGGCTCCTGCCTGTGTGTACTTACCTGAGCATTGTCCTGAAGTTGAAACCACGACGTGTCCTGAAGAGGCCCAGCCTCCACTAGCTCCACAAGGAGCCAAGCCCCTCAGTGAGAAACGTGCACCTCAAGGGTCAGAGAGTGGGCATGGAGCCACCTTCTGACCAGCTGGGAACTGCAGGTGCAACCACTCAGTGTTTACCAAGTGTACTCTAAATTGTCCATACAATTATAAAAATGCACATCTATAAATATTCTAAAGGAAAACATGTAAGAAAATCTACATAACCTTGTCTAAGTGATGAACTTTTTTAAAAAAATCCCCAAATCTATCCACAAAAGTAAAATTTGTATCATGGAATTTAAAAAAATAAAAATTTAAACATTGTTTATGATCTTATTCAGAAAACATAAAGACAAACCACACACTGAGAAAAATAAATCTACACAACACATAACTGATTAAGGATTTGGACACAATTACATCAAAAATTTTATAACAAACAACCCAAATAAAAACTGGCAAAGATCTTAACAAACACCTTTCCAAAGAAAATCATATACCATTAAGGAATTACAAACTAAAATGATGATATAGAAATGCACACTTATTAGAACCACTAAACTCCAAAGAAATGACATTACCTGTGATTTATAGAGAATGAAGAAAAACAGGAACTCTCCCTCACTGCTGGAGGAATCCATGTGTTGCTACTTTGAAAGACAGTTTGGCAGTTTTTTCCAAAGCTATTCAAAGTTCACCTGAGGACCCAATAGTGTGTCTTTAGTATTTAGACAACTGCTTTGAAAGTGTCCAAACAAAACCTAGCCTGCAATTACGCACAACTCTACTCATAATGCCTAAAATCTTTAAAATATGAGGATATCCTTCCATGCATGAATCCATGTGAAGGATGGCAAATTACACTGTAATATAGATCTCTTTTGCTTGAAGATTACAATGGACAGATTTCTTAAAAAAGAACCATGAGGTTCTCTGAAACCCAAGTCAATTTTGCCTTTTTGAGGCAATTTTATATTTATAATGGAAATCTCCATTTGAAAGGTTGTGTCCCCCTCTGTGCCAGGAATAGAAAAATGACTAAATCTCAAACAACAACAACAACAACAACAACAACAACAACAACAACAAAACACTATTATTAATGGAGAAGGCTAAGATTTAAATCTTTACAATGAACATACCCTTTGTTTCTTTTGGTTTTAGGTGAAGATGGTATTTCAAGTGATGTATTGGGCCATTTCAGGGAATTACTCAATTTTCTTGGTATCTCCCATGCTTAAAGGTGGTACTAATGTTGCTAAGTTTGTTTATACAATTATCTATAGACAGCTAATACCACAAAAGTGTGTACTTAAAATGATTTAAATGTTATGATTTAAAATGTTTTAAGTGTCATATTATGTATTTTTAATCACAATCAAAATAATCAGGAATGTAGTACTGATACAATGCATGATAGTAATACACACTAAAAAGACCCCTAGTGAAAAAAGCCATAAAGAAAAGTTCTCCCAGATGAAGTGATTATCGTGTATGCTTTAAATCCATCAAGGTTGTAAAAAGGAGAGAATCTCAGTAACAATTCTAGAAAAAGAAAAAAAAAAGAAAACAAGCAGTTAGACCTACTGGTGAAAGTTGAAGTGATCCTACGGATTAAAAAATAATGTGGAAAGCATATCACTTCCTCATTTGCACATTATATGGTGGTTCTTCAGGAGAGTGTCCCTGCTTTGGGGAAAGCGGACTACAGTATCTGGTGCAAAGTGCCAACTATGAGGACTTTTTATCATTACAAAATTTATTGGAAAGTCCAATATTTTCAAAGCAACCATATCAATACCATGGCAGAAAAGTGGATAAGACAGATATCAAATGTTGATATAGAGGCCAATACTTATCCAGACCAAGGTCATCTAAAGTTGTGATGATAATTGCCCTTGTAGAAATCCACTTGCTATTAAGAGGTACTGTGGGAGGAGTATACAAGTAGCCATCAAGGTTAAACAGTATCTAAACATCCTTATTGTCTTGCATCTGCAGAGGTGCAGATGTACTGCCATTCTGTCTAAGCATCATCCATGTGAGTTCCTGCCTGGGTCCCCAAGCCATGCATCCACATGTCTATGCAAGTAACTGTCTCACTCCCAACAACATAGCACTGCCAGTAGCTCCTAGACCAGACAAAGAGAAAAAGAACTCGATGGGATATAGTCAGTGGTAGTGGTTTGGGAGAGGCTGGTTTGGACATGTGGCATCTTCCTAGGTTTGCAGGCCTCTGTGAGTGAGCGAGGAAGCCTGATATCTGGGTACATGTCAAGGTGACCTCAGCTGGGCTGAGAGTGTGGGGCATTGGTGAAGGTTATAACAGACTTTTCAGGGGTACTTCTGCCTACACTTGTGCAACATGGTCTGTTCATCCCCAGCACAGATTAGAGAACAACACAGTTCCCACGGGTGCTGCACAAGGCCAAACCTAAGGTGTAATGGCTTACTGACCCTGCCATCGTGTGGTAACTCAAAACCATCATCCATCCAGTAATGTGTGAATTTTCCTGAGAAAAGTGCTTTACAGAATTCAATATAAATTCAATGTAGATTTTATAGAAATTCAATTATAGTGAAGTAGAAATCCACATATACATATATATCCCATGCATGCAATAATAATTTTGCCATCATATGTTTCCTAACATAAAGAGCTATAATGTAGTTTCTTTAAAGGTTAATTGAAATGAAGAGAGAAGTAGTAAGATCTTAAGCTCCTATAGAGAGACAATTTCACAGCAAAAGATATTTGGATATATGTGGCTTATTTGGGAAGTGATGACAGGAATCCAGAGAGGTGTAGATGGCAAAAAGGGACAGTAAGACAGGGAAAATGGAAAAGTCAAGAAAGGCGAGTTATGGGACTGGTTCCCCTTCTGGGAAATGAGGTCAATCCCAAAATGGATATTCTGAAGAACTACATAGAATGCACTTCAGAAGTATCCCTTTGAAGGGCAATGTGGAGATTTATCCAACAACTCACATTTCCCATTGATTGAGAGTTTTTGTAGATGTCTTTAACACCCCTAAACTTTCAGGCTGTGCTTGTGCAAAATGAGCTGCCTTTCAGTTTAAAGAAAATCCTGAGACAGAATAGATGAAAGGCACTCGAGGCAGGACATAGACGTAAGCTTACTCGTACCAGGAATGCTCTGCTACAGTACGTTTGAGAACAGAGGCAAGAGGATGAGCAATGAGAATTGGAAATAACTGAAGCCTAAGAATTGCAAAATAGAGTGACGAAATCTGAATAATACTTTCAGACAAAGCCTTGTACTGAAAATAATTTAAGCTTCTGGATTAAGGAAATATATCTTTTCAAAAGCAATAAAAATGTTAAACTAGTACTGAATGACATCATTAGGCCAAATTTCAAGGGAAAGTGGGAATTCAGTGAGGTAAGTGGAGCATGGAAGCTGTTGTCAAACAAAGGAATGTGCCATCAATTTTGAAGGTGTGAGATAAGGGGACAGAGTTCAAAGCCAGAGCTCACCCAAAGAGTCTATGGGGATGCATTGTACTTGATGACCATGGTTAATAATACTGTATCATATATTTGAAAGTTGCTAAGAGAGTAGATATTAAACGTTCTCATCATAGGAAAAAATATATATAGCTATTTGTGGCAATGGATGTTAACTAGACTTATTGTGATCATTTGTATCAAATACATAAATATGATATATATATATATATATATATAATATATCTATTTCAAATCCATGATTTTGTGTACCTGAAAGTAATATAATATTATATGCCAGTTATATCTCAATTTAAAAATAATGTAAAAATGCATGAACTAAAATATCAAAGGAGAAAAGAAGAAAAATAAAGGTAAAGGACTTAGGTTTTAATAACATGATATTAACCAATTATGAGAAATAAAAGCAATATAAAATGGGATGTATAATTCTATATTCTTGCCTCTCAAGAACACTGAAGATTAATGCAATGACAACACAGTTCCATTCAACACAAAATGTGATGAAGCTTCAATGGCAAAGTGTCTTTATTAATGAAGAAATATGTTTTGCTTGAACATTAAAAATTCCAAGCTTGAAATTCCCATAGTAGAGCCCTACTAAAGAATTCTTGCTGCAGTTTGAGGGGCTTAAACTTTCACTTCAAAAAATAACTTCAGATCAGAATACTCCCTAAACTATATGAGGCAAATGAATAACTGTGCATTGTTTGTTTTTTTTTTCAGCTTAAAAGGAATAGATGCTATCTCATCTCTCCTGAAGATTATCCATTATTTCACACCTCCTAGAGTCGTTAATTATAATTCCAGCATTATTTGATAATAAAACTAGAATGGGTTTTATTATACATAAAACTATATGTTATATTAGAAAATATAATAACAGTAAAATATATATTAATCACTTATTGTATTCCTGGAACAGTGATAAACTTGCTCAATGTTAATAAATTAAATGTGATAACTATACACCTTGTGTGATTCTCAATGTGATTGTGCTATTTGTCAATTCATTGACTTCCCAACTCCAAGTCTACTCTTTATTCTCTATTCTGAAAAAATAGAGCTTAACTCCTCAAGTATTTTTCCTTGGCAAAATGGCAAAGTTCAGCTTTGTCAGTAGAAGGTGTTAAGAGGACAGACACGGTCTAGTGGGAGACCTCCTTTAGATATTGAAAGAATAAACTAGTTATTCTTAACATTTTCTGTACATAAGCATCAACAGGGATGCTCTTAAAAATGCTCACACTTGACCTTTGGACCATCACCAGAGTGTCTGATTTAACAGAGCTGGACTTGGAGCTAAGCATGAGTGTTTTTTTAAGGCCTCCTCCCCAAGTGATTTTAATTGCAAGCCAAGGATGAAAACAACTGGAGTACACCTACAAAGAAAGTGTGAACTTGAAGGGAATCTGCCTTCCCTCACTCCCAATGCATTATATTCAATGTTGATTTGATACAGTATGGAAAGGAGAGAGAAGAGTAGCAAAAAAAGATTCATGGCTATCATATTTATTTGCAGCCAGGGGTTTGTTTTTAAGTGTATGTTTTGTTATTATTCAAATATGGTGAGGCCAACAGATAAGGAGATGATTGTCATGGAAAAGATGGTTTGTTATTCACAGCTCCCAAGAGGAGAGGGCATGCCATGACAATGTGGGGCAACACAAGAAAGTACCAGTGTCAGTAAGGAGCAGAGTGAACAAGGTGAAACCTGGGCAAGAGCTTTATTGTGGCTGCTGCTGGAAGGGGAAAGGGAAGAGGTGAAGCAAAGTAGTCAGGTTAAGATTGGTTAGTTTGAATAATTTCAGCAGGCTGTATGGTATGTGGGTGTCCATAGTTGACTGATATCTGATCCTCAGGTGATTAGAGCAGTTGGATAGTGGCCCAGAGTGTTAAGGCTGATAGAGGAGGCGGCTGGAATATAGCCTATTGATTGGTTGGTTTTTTACAAAAGGCACACTTGCAAGGGAGTCCTTTACTATTTCTAAGAATTGGCTAACCCCAGATTGATCAGTCTCTTCAGGGACTGCAAAGTCCCAAGATGCCAAACCATTAAATACAGAAGCTAGTAAATATAGTTACTACAGGGTTGCATCTCTTGGATGGTCCAGGAACTCAAGACAAAATTTTGGTTTAGGATGACTCTGGACTGGTAATATCCACAGGCACCTTAAAAAATTAAATATGAATCCTTCACAATGGAAGATAATTTTACCCTATTCATCTTACAATTCCAACAAGAAATTTTAAAAGAAATTAAATAACAATAACAATTTAAAAATTGCCAAGCTCAAACGGAAACAATGAGCAAACACCCCTCCAAAAAAAAAAAAAAAAGAATAAAGTGACTAAAAAAATTTAAATGTTGAAAATTATTGAATACAGATTACAAACTCATAAGCTTTCTCTGTTTAAACAAATAAAAGACAAACTTTAAAATATTTGCAAGTAATAGAAAATTATATAGTGACAGCAAATTTCAAAAGGAATGGAAAAGTCTTTAAATGAAAAATGGAATAGCTGAAATTAAAAACCCAAAATATATTATTAAAAGCAGATTAGAGACATCTGACAAGAGAACTGCTGTTCTGGGAGACAAATCAGAATACAATATCCTGAGTGCAATACAGAAGAGGATGTAGGAGGAGAAGGAGAAGAAGCTATGGAAGAGAAGTGAGGCATCTTAGAGGATAAGGCAAGAAAATCTAAACTATATGAAATGGGTGTTCCAGAACCAAATTGAGATTAATGCAGAATCAGTTTTAAAGAAATATCAACAACCAGAAAGAAATTAACAAAATGGCAATAATTGAAAACCTATCAATAATTACTCTAAATGTAGATGGACTAAAGTCTCCAAACAGAAGACATAGAGTGACTGAACATATGAAAAACAAGATCGATATATATGTTGCCTACAAAAGCCTCACTTTGGATCAAGATACACACTGACTGAAAGTGAAGGAATGGCAAAATATATCCTATACAAAGGGAGACAAAAAGAAAGCTGGGGTAGCAATACTTACATCAGACAAAATAGATTTAAAACAGAGACTGTAAAAAGAGACAAAGAAGAGCATTACATAATAATAAAGGGATCAATTTAACAAGAGGATATAACAATTGTATGGGGGAAAGGTAAAGTTCAATTGGTAGAGTTCTTGCTTAGCATGCATGAGGTCCTGGGTTCAATCCCCAGTAGCTCCTCTAAAAATAGACAAACCCAATTACCTTGCCCCCAAGATTAAATAATTAAATCATACAATAATAAATAAAATATTTTTTTAAAAGAGTACACAAGACTTGTAAAATCTATGCATCCAACATAGGAGTACCGAAATACACAAAGCAAATATTAACAGACACAAAGGGAGACAGTAAGATAATAATAGTAATGACAAAAATACAATAATATTTGAGGATTTTAACACCTCACTTACATCAATGGCTAGATCACAGAAAAGCAGAAAGGAAACAATGACCTAAAACAGTACTTTAGACCAGATGAACATAATAGATAAACACAGAACATTCCACCCAGAAGCAGCAGATACATATTCCTTTCGAATGCACATAAAGCATTATACAAGATAGATCACATGTGAGGCCACAAAACAAAACTCAATAAATTTAAGAAGAGTGAAATTATATTAAGCATCTTTTCTGACCAAAACGGTATAAAATTAGAAATCAATTATAATAAGAAAACTGGAAAAAAAAAAAGCCACAAACACATGGAGGCTTAAGATCAAGGTTCTAAAAAAGTAAATGAGTCAACAAAGAAATCAAAGAGGAAATTAAAAAATACCTTGAAACAAATTAAAATAGAAATAGAGCATTCCAAAATCTGTAGGACACTGCAAAAATCATTCTAAGACAAAAATGTATAGTTATAAAGGCCTATCTTGGGAAACAAGAAAGCAAGTAAACAATCTAACCTTACACCAAAACAAACTAAAGCAAACAAACAAATAAACAAAGAAAGCCCAAAGTGAGTAGAAGGAAGGAAATACTAGAACAGTATGAGTGGAGGAGGAGAGAGAGAGAAGGGACAGAAAGTTTATTAGAAAGAAATAATGGTTGAAATCTTCCCAAATTTATGGAGGGAAATAAATATCCATATTCATACAGCATAATCCAAAGGGAATGGATTCAAAGTCGACACTGAGACACATTATAAGCAATTGTCAAATAAAAGATGAAGACAGAATTTACAAAGAGTCATTAAAAAAATAACTTGTCACATACAAGAGAACCCATAACTATGAGAGAATTTCCTTTTTTTAACGTTTTTATTAATTTATAATCACTTTACAATGTTGTGTCAAATTCTAGTGTAGAGCATAATTATTCAGTTATACATGAACATATATAAATTCATTGTCACATATATTTTTCTGTGAGCTACCATAAGACCTTGTATTTCTTTCTCCATGCTATACAGTATAATCTTGTTTATCAGTTCTACAATTTTGAAATCCCAGTCTATCCCTTCCCACCCTCCACCCCCTTGGCAACCACAAGCTTGTATTCTACGTCTATAAGTCTATTTCTGTTTTGTATTTATGCTTTTGTTTTTGTTTTGTTTTTATTTTTAGATTCCACATATGAGCGAACTCATATGGTATTTTCTTTCTCTTTCTAGCTTACTTCACTTAGAATGACATTCTCCAGGAACATCCATGTTGCTGCAAATGGCATTATGTTGTTGATTTTTATGGCTGAATAGTATTCCATTGTATAACTATACCACTTCTTCTTTATCCAGTCATCTGTTGATGGACATTTAGGCTGTTTCCATGTCTTGGCTATTGTAAATAGTGCTGCTATGAACATTGGGGTGAAGGTGTCATCCTGAAGTAGGGCTCCTTCCCTATATATGCCCAGGAGTGGGGTTCCTGGGTCATATATTAAGTCTGTTCCTAGTCTTTTGAGAAATCTCCATACTGTTTTCCACAGTGGCTGCACCAAACTGCATTCCCACCAGCAGTGAAGGAGGGTTCCCTTTTCTCGACAGCCTCTCCAGCACTTGTCATTTGTGGATTTTTAAGTTATGGCCATTCTGAATGATGTGAGGTGAAACCTCATTGTAGTTTTGATTTGCATTTCTCTGATAATTAGTGATATTGAGCATTTTTTCATCTGCCTATTGATCATTTGTATGTCTTCCTTGGAGAATTGTTGTTTAGCTCTTCTGCCCATTTTTGGATTGGGTTTTTTCTTTTATTAAGTCATATGAGCTGCTTATATATTCTGGAGATCAAGCCTTTGTCGGTTTCATTTACAAACATTTTCTCCCATTCCATAGGTTGTCTTTTTGTTTTACTTATGGTTTCCTCTGCTGTGCAGAATCTTGTAAGTTTCATTAGGTCCCATTTATTTATTCTTGCTTTTACTTCTATTGCTTGAGTAGACTATTCTAGGAGAACATTCTTGAGATGTATGTCAGATAATATTTTGCCTATATTTTCTTCCAGGAGGTTTATTGTATCTTGTCTTATGTTTAAGTCTTTGATCCATTTTGAGTTTATTTTTGTGTATGGTGTAAGGGAGTGTTCTAGCTTCATTGCTTTACATGTTCTGTCCAGTTTCCTGCATACCATTTGCTGAAGAGACTGTCTTTATTCCATTGTATACTCTTGCCTCCTTTGTTGAAGATGAGTTGACCAAAAGTTTGTGGGTTCAATCATACCAGTCATTCTCAAACTCTTCCAGAAGACTGAACAGGAGGGAATACTCCCAAACTCATTCTATGAAGCCATCATCATCCTGATACCAAAACCAGGCAAAGACACCACCAAAAAAGAAAATTATATGCCGGTATCACTGATGAACATACATGCCAAAGTCCTCACCAAAATATTAGCAAATAGAATCCAACAACACATAAAAAAGATTATACATCATGACCAAGTGGCGTTCATCCCAGGGACACAAGGATGGTTCAACATATGCAAATCAATCAATATAATACATCACATCAACAAGAGAAAGGACAAAAAACACATGCTCATCTCAATAGATGTGTAAAAAGCATTTGATAAAATTCAACACCCATTTGTGATAAAAATTCTTACCAAAGTGGATATAGATGGAACATATCTCAACATAATAAAAGCTATATATGACAAACCTACAGCCAGCATAGTACTCAATGGTGAAAAACTCAGCAGCTTCCCACTAAAATCTGGGAGAAGACAAGGATGCCCAATATCACCACTCATATTCAACATCGTCTTGGAAGTCCTAGACACAGCAATCAAGCAAGAGAGAGAAAAGGGATCCAAATTGGAAGAGAAGAGGTAAAAGTGTCACTATATGCCAATGACATGTTACTATATATAGAAGACCCTAAAAGGTCCACACAAAAACTACGAGATCTGTTTAAAGAATTCAGCAAGGTAGCAGGTCACAAGGTTAATGTTCAAAAATCAGTTGCATTCCTTTACACTAATGATGAATCAACAGAAAAAGAAAGTAAAGAAACAATCCCCTTTAAAATAGCACCCAAAATAATAAAATACCTAGGAATAAATCTAACCAAGGAGGTGAAAGAATTATACAGAAAACTATAAAACACTGCTGAAGGAAATTAAAGAAGACTTTAAAAAATGGAAAGATATCCCATGTTCTTGGATTGGAAGAATCAATATTGTTAAAATGGTCACACTACCCAAGGCAGTGTACAGATTTCATGCAATCCCTATCAAATTACCCAGGACATATTTCAGAGAACTAGAACAAATCATTATAAAATTATATGGAACCATCAAAGATCTAGAATTACCAAAGCATTACTGAAGAGAAAGATAGAGGCTGGAGAAATAACTCCCAGACTTCAGACAATACTACAGAGCTACAGTCATCAAGACAGCATTGTATTGGTACAAAAACAGACATATGGACCAATGGAACAGGATAGTGAGCCCAGAAATGAGAGAATTTCTCAGCATAAATCTTATAGGCTAGAAAGGAGTAAAATGATATATTCAAAATGCTGATAGAAGAAAAACTGTAAAATAAGACTATTATATCCCACAAAATTGGTATTCAAAAGTGAAGGAGAGATAAAGACATTCTCAGACAAACAAAAGCTGAAGGAGTTCATCACCAAGAAATATTAAAGGGAGTTATTCAAGTTGAAAAGAAAAGACACTAAATAGCAACAGGAAAGTATACCAAAGTATAAAACTCACTGATAAATATAAATATATAAACAAATATGGAATATTGTACACTGTGATAGTAGTGTGTAAATCACAGCTTATTTTAGTATAAGAGTTAAAAGACAAAAGTGTTAAAAATAAACATAAGTATAAAAAGTTATGAATGGATGCACAATATAAAAATATGTAAAATGTGACAACAAATATAAAGTTGGAGAAGTAAAAGAGTAGAGTATTTGTATGTGATTGAAGTCAAGTTATTGTCAGTTTAAAAAGAGACATAACTCTAAGATATTTTATGCAAGCCTCATGGTAACCACATGACATGAAAATACCAACAGAGAAGACAGAAGGAAAAGAGAAAACAATCAAAAAGTAACAAAAATCAACAAAACACAAAGGAAGACAGCAAGAAAGGAAAAGAGGAACAAAGAACTATAAGATAGACAAAGCTATAAACAGTTAATGTCCAGCAACAAATGAGTAGATTAAGAAAATGTGGTCTAATCATACAATGGAATATTACTCGGCTTTAAAAAGGTAAGGAATTCCCACCATTTAACACAACATGAATGAAACCGGAAGACGTTATATAAGCGAATTAAGTTGGTCACAGAGGACAAATACTGCATGATTCTACTTACATGAGGTGCCTAAATATTGTCAAAGTCATAGATGTAGTGAATAAAATGCTGGTTGCCAGGAGCTATGAAGAGGATGAAAGGGAGATTGGTTGCTCATTAGGTTGTCAGTTGCACAAGATGTGTATGTTCCAGAGAGCTGCAGTATGGTACTATGCCTACAGTTAACAATACTGCACTACACACTTAAAAACTTGTTAAGATATATAAAATAGATAAACAAGTTTATACTGTATAACACAGGAAACTATATTCAGTATCTTGTAGTAACATATAAAGAAAAAGATGAAAATGAATATATGTATGTGTTTATGACTGAAACATTATTCTGTGTATCAGAAATGGATGCAACATTGTAAACTGACTAAACTTTAATAAAAATTAAATTAAAAAGTGTGTGTATGTGTATACATATTATATATATGTAAATATATATAATATATATATATATAGCAGTTTGGCCCACTAAAATGTTTTTGAAGCAACAGTACTGCAGAAATAATGAATAAATGCAACACCCAGATTTTTGTTTTCAAATTTTTGTTCACTTAAAAAAATGTAGCAAACAATGTTCCTTAGAGAAATCACACATTGATTGCAGGTGTAGGGGAAAAACACAACATGTGGCTATGATATAGTTTGGTGCCAGAAAACAAAAGTACACTCAAAGATTAATGAGGTCATATCAAATAGGTCATATCAAATATGCCAAATGGACATATCATGGGCAAGTTTGGGATAATTTTAATATCAAAAAGACTCATGACTATAAGTGATTATATTCACATAACCTAAGCCGGTATCCAGATATAACTTCAGTAATAGGAAACACAGGGAAAGAAAACCAAGATAAAAGACACCATGAGAAAATAAACAGGTGGGATATTCTATATGAAAACTAGTTTCTTTTAAAAATCAATGCTGTTTTTAAAATGAATAACACATTAAAAACACAAAATGATACTTCTAGGTTTATATAAACAGATATAACAAATAAATATAGGACATGATACTTGGTTTGACCCTGATTCAAAGATATAAATAAATGATACAGCTAAAAAGGTATGTTAGACGCAATTGGGGAAATTCAAATATTGGCTATCAGGTTATATTAGAGAATTATAAATTACCATTCTTTCCCAGTTACACTAATAACAAATGTTTATTCAGGAAAAAATACTTATTCATGGGAGATGCATGCTGAAATACTTAGGGGTATTGTGAATTGTCATGAAACAAGTTTTAAATGGTTCATCGAAAAAAGTATGTAGAGAGAGAAAGTAAACGTGACAAAATATTAACAAATTTTAAATCTTAATGGAAGGTATATGGGTGTTCATTGCACTATCTTTTCCACTTTTCTGTATGTTTAAAATGTATCAATTTAATGTTTGGAGAGAGAAAAGAACTGTCCAAGTGTAGAAAGGCATTCTTGCAATGCTGTTAAAAATATTATAACTCAGGGTACAATCTAAATGCCCTGCAAAAATAAATCACTTAAACACATTTAGTACAGATGGTCCAGCCACAGAATGAATTCAGCCAATCAGTGAACAGTTACCACCCAGGCAAGTTCTCGGCATCAATACTACCCTAAGCCCTGAGGACAGAGTGATAAAGAAAATAGAGAAGGCTTCTGCTCTCAGGGGAGAGCCAAAAACAAGCCAACAAATAAATGAACAAATTCATTACCGATAGGACTGGTGCATGGCATGAAGGAAATAATAAACGACAGAGGAGTTTCCCTAGATTGAGGGAGAGGGAAGGTTACATTGGGGTGGCAGTATTGGAGCTGAGGCTTGAGTGACAACAAGGAGCTTCCACGGGGGACACCTCTTAAATCTTCCCATCCTCACAAGTGATAGCAGAGTGTAAAGGCACTGATGTGAGCATGAGGACGGCTACACAGGTGAAAAAGATGAGCATGGCTGAGGAACATGTTTGCAATTATGGTGCTGTGTGAGAAGAGGGGTCTAGAACATCTTCTCTAATAGGATACAACTCTTCAAAGATACATGTACACACAGGATGATACAATGCAAACCACCAACAGCTTGTCACTGTGTTGACATCACAGGAGACCTTTCTCTTTCTCTCACTATCTGTTTTTCCCAAAGTACAAATGAACATGTGACTTTTATATAGATATAGATATAGATATAGACATAGATATAGATATAGATATTTTAAATGCTTAACACCCTCCTGGAGGGAAAAAAAAACAGCAGAAATAGCTCAGTAACTCCCTGGCACCCTGAATGAAGTTCAATCTGGACACTTGAGAAGGACCATTCTGATCCCACCTAGTCACAATCCAGGAGCTCTTTGCAGGGAACAGCTTCATACATTTGTGAAATGCTTTGCTTTCTTCCTTGACTCTAAACCTTGGGACTAGGACAGAAAATAGGGGAAACTTCTCATAAGCTACCAACAACAGAAGACTAGCTGAGCCTAAACAAACAAACAAACAAAGCAATTAATTAATTTTTTAATATTTTTTATTGATTTATAATCATTTTACACTGTTGTGTCAAATTCCAGTGTTCAGCACAATTTTTCAGTCATACATGGACATACACACACTCATTGTCACATTTTTTCTCTGTGAGCTACCATAACATTTTGTGTATATTACCCTGTGCTATAAAGTATAATCTTGTTTTTCTATTGTACAATTTTGAAATCCCAGTCTATCCCTTCCCACCCTCGGCCTCCCTGTTTAATCTTTTTAAAGTGTGGCTATGACTGATTTAGCATCTTGGTTACTGCCAAGGAGGAAAGCAACCTACCAGTTGCTCCTTAGTGGGAGCCTGATGATTGGCTGCTCAGCCACAGATATCCACAAGAGGGCAGCAGAGGAGTTTGCTTGCTCAAACACAATCCCATATGCCCTATCCTCCAGGGCCTCCATTCTTCCCTCTTCACCCTCTCTTTTAGTTCCCCCCTCAAAATGATCTCCTGCTTTTCAGCTTACTGTGGAGAATAAATCTGTTGGATCTCCACCTTCTGGAGACAATGCTCAAACCACTCATGCCACCTACTCCCAACCATAAACAAACTGAGAAAGTAGCATTTAAACCTTTGTCTTCAATTAAATTGCATGGCGAGTGATTTCCCCAAGTCCCAAAAGGAAAGAGGGAAACTATGCAAAAAGTCAAGAAGCCTTGGCTGCTTACTCTCTGAGATTCCCCAAACTTATATCAACTTATAAACTTTTTTGTGGTGATACTTTTCTTTGGCTTCAGAAAGCTAAATGGACCACTATCTTGGAAGACCTGGAGGGGTCTCAAATTACTGCTGAGTTCAGTCAGAAAGTAAGAGTTAGAGAAAAAGGGTTAGAAGCCATTCCAACTTTTATCTTGTTAAAATCGTTTGGTCCTGTGTTCAAAATTGTAAACAACTGAAGGATGAAATGTGGCAAATTAACACCAGCAATTAGAAACTATTTGGAAAGATCAGTCAAGGCTTGAACTGAATTACAAAAGTAGCCTTTGCTCTAGCCACAGCTTTCTGAATGACATAAGACTTGAGCTTTATGACAGAAAAAAGTCTGCTGTTAAAATGCTGAGATGCCTGAATTTCAGACATCAGCTCAGCATTGTGAGGGTAACATTTCTAAAAAATAGAAAATTCACTATCAAATCACATGGCTTTACAATTAAAACAATTACAAAAATCTGAACAAAGACAGGACCCCAAAATAAGGGCTTCCATTGAACAGAATACTTGCTGGCATTACAAAGAAAATTTCACTGGATTTTGGACTGTCTAGACTCCAAATAGAAAGAAAAGCCCCCAAAACACACAGGAGGAATACTAACTTAGCTCTGAGGAAGCAAGCATTCTTTGACCACAGTTCCCACTAAATTCACAGGGTGAGGTTACCTTTATGAGTTGAAGGGCACCCTAACACATTTCTCTTTAATTTTGGAGTGACCTATTTCACTTTTAACACTGCTTCCTTTTCTGGAACCTTCTTCAAAGTCACCAAACTGCCAGTGGTGGGTTTTGATAATTTCCCTCATAGTTTGCCTCCCAGTCCCTTAGTATATCTATAAGATCCATTCTGTGTCAACCCAATTTTCCTCTTAGACCAACTACTCCAATAACTTCATGGATTGGGGTATTATACTTCATTGTGATACTGCAGGACTCCTTTCACAGGTCTCCTATTCATTTCTTTCAATTTTGTTACCTCTAATGGCTTTACCTGACTTCCTTAACCTTCTCTGTCCTCTTCAACCTAGTACCAATCTTACTGTGGACTTAAGTCAATTAGTGGACAGGAGTTCTCTTCTTTCTAGACAAGGAATTTAACTGAAATTGGGCATGTATGAGGTGGAGAACCCCATAATAGAATGCTATGGTAAGTAGAATTAGTTCTGTCCATGCCCACCCCCCCAAGATCCCCCAATATAATATAACACAAGAGAAACTTGATGGGTGCTAATAGTTCAAGAATTATTAGATAAGGTACTCCTGGTTCCTACTTGTATCCCATGCAACACTTTCATTCTGGCTGTTTAAAAGCCAAATGGAAAGGATACTGGCTATTCCAAGACTGGAGATGCTAACATGTTCCCCTTCAAATCTAATAGAACTCTATCCTGAGGTCTATTTAAATGTTCCCATAACTATATACTTCAACCCTCAATCCACCCTTATCAGAATTTCCCCTTCCCACTCTAGCCTTAAACTCTCTATAATCACTCAGCTTTAGGCTTCTTTTTCCCTTCTGTGGATTTTTGGAAATGTAGGGACCCTAAAAGCAAATACCACATGTGGAAAAGACTAGTTGAAAACAGAGTGGATATTTTACCAACTCAAATGAATTTGAAAAATACCCAGATAGCTGCTTGGTGTCTTCCTAGTCCCCATTCAAAAACTGAGTTTACAGTCACCTTGACACTTATCCAGATGTCAGGCTTCCTCCCACACTCACAGAGGCCTGCAGACCTGGGCAGATGTCACACACCAAACCAGACTCTTCCTCACTACCACTGAGTGTATTCCATCACGTTTTGTTTCTCTTTGGCTGATCTAGGAGTTACTGGCAGTGCTATGTTGTTGGGAGTGAGACAATTACTGGCATAGATGTGTGGATGCATGGCTTGGGGACCTGGCAGGAACCCATGTGGATGATGCATAGACACATGGACAGTACACAGATTCCTTTTCTGCATCTCTGCTCCAAGACAATGAGGATAGTTAGACACTGTTTAACCCAAATGGCACTAGAAGCAGACACTCAGCCTGAGATTCTGGACTTGGACCATTTTACTTGGCTTGTAAGACAATGATACATATATGAGCTGATGACAACCCCTGGTATATCGTAGCACCACATTTACTTAAACCAGGATGACTTCCCATTGTCCACCTTTGTAAACAATGTCTTACTGGAACATAGTTATGCCCATTTGTTTACCTATTGCATGGATGCTTTCACTGAATAGTTGTGACAGAGACCCTATATCTCAAAAAACCTAAAATATTTACTATCTGGCCTTTTATGAAGAAGTAACCATAGACACGGAGAATGCTGAGGAAGGTGGAGAAGAGGAGGAAGGAGAAGTACTCCCTATACCCTCACAGTCTGGCTTCCTTGGACATCTCCCTTCTGCACTTCTCATCTTTCCCTTATACGCTGCTCCATTTTCTTTCTCACAAATGTGTGCCCCCAGTCACTTTCTTATCTGACCAAATACATCCCTTTGGAACTGGTCCAATTGGCTAAATTCCTGTGGAAAGAGGGTATCTATGTTAGGAGAGGGTCCATGTGTTAGGGAAGTACAGGCATGCTGAGCAAAATGCCAATAGTGAGCATCTCCAGATAATACAATGAAGGGTTGTTCATTTCCATCTTTAATCTTTATTTTCTAATTATGATGAAAGATTTTCATTTAACTAAACATATATATTATGGAACAGATGTAAAATGTTAAAAGCCCTTTACTAACAAAAATACCCAGGAATCCCCGCCAAGAGGAAAATGCTTGAAATATACTTGTTGTATACAGCCTTGCTTACATTTGTGCCATGGATTTTCTATTTTTCTTGTTTGCTAAGGAAACTTAAGCCGCCTTTGGCAACTTTACAGGGGGGGAGAGATGTATCAAGAAGGGGGGCTATGAAGGCCTTCCAGTGCAGGGCAGCCCACAGAAAGCGGTGGCATGTGTTAAGATGTGACTATTAAATAGCTTTTTCTAATCTCCTCTCACCATGAACTACACACCCATATTCGAAAGGTAATCAGTGGATCTAGCATGACTCTGCTAACTTAAAAACAGCATGAATTACTTTTGCTTTCAGCTTCAGTTTTATTACCATCATACTAGATGGACCAAGAAAAGATGAACCTCCTCGCTCTTTTTTAGCTTTCATGAAGGAGAGTCAGACTGGTAGGAGGAGCTAGTGAGAAAGGTGTGAGAGGCACTGAGAACCGTTCTTTTATCCCCAGTGTGTAGAGCAGGTATGTCCTTGTCTTTTACATGGAGTGCAAAGTTGATGTCTTTTCTGTTTTTATTGAAATAGAGTCGATTTACAATGCTGTGTTAGTTTCTTGTGTACAACACAGTGATTGATATATATATATTCTTTCTCATTATAGGTTATTACAAGATGCTGAATATAGTTCAATAGGACTTTGTTGCTTATCTATTCTGTATGTAGTAGTTAGCAAGATTGATTTCAGATTCAAAGTGACACCTGAGGAAGGGCAAGTGGCCTGCTGTCTGGCATGCAGGGGTCTGTGGCTGGCTTTAGTTCAAAGGAAGCTCAGCTTCTCTGTATGGACCAGTAGCAGCTGCAAAGTGACATCCAGACACACTGTGTCCCCCTCGATGTTCTTCTCCTTGAGAGAGTCCTCCTGGGGGCCTGCCTGTCTTCCTCTGTCAAGCTCTGTGGGCTGGCATTAGAATTCAGAGAATAAGACCGTCCCTGGCAAGGAGGTTATAGGGAACTGTCATCTATAGAAATTGTTTCTTTTTAATGTTTCTATTAGTCAATTTAAGAAAGCTCACAGTGAGAGCTCTGTAAATCTCTATGTAGAGATAAATTTAGTCCCCTCACCCCTGACCTTTATTAGTTAAACATTACGATCACATCAAAACTATCTTTCTCTTTCTGTCTCTCTGGCTCCCTCTTCCTCCCTCTTATTCTCTCTCTTCCCCTGTCCCCCAAACCCCGCCCCCAAATTTGTGGGTTTGTTTTTCATAAGAACATTGGAATCATTTGTAACATATTTTATACATACACAAAATAGGTTTAACAATCCCTCTGGGTGATTTTTTTTCTGTAGATCACATTTTGAAAACCAACCTGGAACAGGATTGAATAGCTGCAGTTTGTTAATTTTATGTTAAAAATAAGGTGGCTTATTCACAGCTAAGAAATCACAGGTCTGTTTCTTTAAAACATTTTTTATTGAGTTATAGTCATTTTACAATGTTGTGTCAAATTCCACTGTAAAGCACAATTTTTCAGTTATACATGAACATACATATATTCATTGTCACAGATTTCACTGTGAGGTAACACAAGATCTTGTATATATTTCCCTGTGCTATACAGTATAATCTTGTTTATCTATTCTGCATATGCCTGTCAGTATCTACAAGTTTTGAACTCCCAGTCTTTCCCTCCCCCCCGCCCTGTCCCCTTGGCAACCACAAGTATGTATTCTATGTCTATGAGTAAGTTTCTGTTTTGTATTTATATACATTTTAAAATTTTTTGAGATTCCACATATGAGAGATCTCATATGGTATTTTTCTTTCTCTTTCTGGCTTACTTCACTTAGAATGACATTCTCCAGGAGCATCCGTATTGCTGCAAATGGCGTTATGTTGTCAGTTTTTATGGCTGAATAGTATTCCATTGTACAAATATACCACTTCTTCTTCATCAAGTCATCTGTTGATGGACATTTAGGCTGTTGACATCTCTTGGCTATTGTAAATAGTGCTGCTATGAACATTGGGGTGCAGGTGTCTTTTTGAAGTAGAGTTCCTTCTTGATATATGCCCAGGAGTGGGATCACTGGGTCATATGTTATGTCTATTCCTAGTCTTTTGAGGAATCTCCATACTGTTTTCCACAGTGGCTGCACCAAACTGCATTCCCACCAGCAGTGTAAGAGGGTTCCCTTTTCTCCACAGCCTCTCCAGCATTTGTCATTTGTGGACATTTGAATGATGGCCATTCTGGCTGTTGTGAGCTGATACCTCACTGTAGTTTTGATTTGCAATTCTCTGATAATTAGTGATATTGAGCATTTTTTCTTGTTCCTATTGATCATTTGTATGTCTTCCTTGGAGAATTGCTTGTTTAGATCTTCTGCCCATTTTTGAATTGGGCTGTTGGTTTTTTCTTATTATGTAGTATGAGCTACTTATATATTCTGGAGATCAAGCCTTTGTTGGTTTCATCATTTGCAAAAATTTTTTCCCATTCCTTATATTTTTGTTTTGTTTTACTTATGGTTTCCTTTGCTGAGCAGAAGCTTGTAAGCTTAGTTAGGCCCCATTTGTTTATTCTTGCTTTTAGTTATACTGCTTGGTTAGACTGCCCTAGGAGAACATTTTTGAGCTGTATGTCAGATAATGTTTTACCTATGTTTTCTTCTAGGAGGTTTATTTTATCTTGTGTTATGTTTAAACATTTGATCCATTTTGAGTTTATTTTTGTGTATGGTGTAAGGGAATGTTCTAGCTTCATTGATTTACATGCTGCTGTCCAGTTTTCCCAAAATCATTTGCTGAATAGACTATCTTTATTCCATTGTATATTCTTGCCTCCTTTGTTGAAGATTAGTTGACCAAAAGCCTGTGGGATCATTTCTGGGCTTTCTATTCTATTCTGCAGACCTGGTTTTTATAAAGTTATTTCTCTCACATTTTCCTGCAGCTTCCTTTAAGTTTTCCATTTAAAGAGGGGGACTGGACAACTCTGGTCATTATAATGTAGCTGTTAGAGGATCCTGTTTTACCTTTGTATTCTTTTCTCCCACAATGAAGAATCAGAAAAAAGGAGATGGTACAGGAGCAGTGTTTGAATTTTCTTGCTGCTTTGCTCTGAAAAAAAAAAATTATAGACCTTGTTTCTTAGTAACCTGAAGTTTGCAGATTGTGTTCAAATATGTAACCCAATTTGTTTAGTGCAATTATTGCGGATAAATCTCCATCTAATTCAGTAAGCATGCACTGAAATCCCTTTTTGTGCTGCATTCTATGCTCATATATAAGTTTTACTTATCTGATTTTATTATCAAAACATCCTCCAGACTGCACTTACCATTTTTTCATATTACCCCTATAATTATTCTTAAAAACTTAGGTTTAGCTAGGTGAGGCTTCTTGTTTAAGGCCACACAGGTAGTAACTGATAAAGCTGGTATTTTTTAAAAATATTTTTGATAGTATTTGAGGCATCTTGAATACTTGACCTATAAATATGGAACTGAATAGTTTAGATATTTGAATATAATATCATGTTTATATAGTCTGATTATGAAATATGCATAGATATTATAGGGAACTTTTATTATAATGCCAATCAGAAATATGCCAGAAGAACCATGGTATAATTGTGTTTTTAGTACTTAATTTTTAAAATCAAATTTGCCTTGGAAAACAATTACAAGGGAATCTCATATCCTTTTCACCTAGATTTACCCACTGGTGGCATTTTCCTAGATTTGCTTCCTCTCTCTAAATATATGTATATGTCTCTCAATATAATATAAAACAATATTTGCATTTTCATTCTTATTTTCATTTATGGGATTAAGTTGCAAAAATCCTGACCCTTCTCAGCTAAGTACCTTGGCCTAAATCTCTCAAGATACAGGACATCCTCCTGAAACAGAAGAAGAGTGGCAAGCGGGAGAAGGAGCAACTGTATGGGAACATTGACCTAAAGTGTGCAGTCTCCTTCTCAAAAAGGGGAGGCAGGAGGGTGGGAAGTCTTCAGTAGTTTACCTATGAGGATGATGTTACCTGTGCGTTTTTCCTTACATAGACTTCATTATGTTCAGGTAATTTATTTTTATTCTTAAATGTATTTTGTTTAGTTTTCACATATTTGTAGACTTTGCAGTTTTATTCCATCTATTAATTTCCAGTTTCATTTCATTGGGTTCAGAAAAGATACTTTGTATGAGTTTAACCTTTTAAAATTTGTTGACTTGTTTTGTGGCCTAAAATATGGTCTATCCTAGGAAATATTCCATGCCCATCTGGGAAAACGTGTTTTCTCTTGTTGTTGGATGAGAGTGTTCTGTATATGTCTGTTAGGTTCAATTAATTTATAGTGTTATTCAAGTACTCTGTTTTTTCTACCTATTATTGCAAGTAAGGTATTAAACTATTGTATTATTGTTAAGTGATCTGTTGCTCAATATTGTCAATGTTTATTTCACATAATTTGGAACTCTGAGGTTCAGGTATACATATTTAGAATTGTTTATCTTCTAGATAAACTTGACTCTTTTAACATAATGTCCTTCTTTGTCTCTTTTAACAGTGCTTGAAATAACTTTTTTATCTCATATAGATATAACCACAACAGTACTCTTTTTGTTGTTATTTGAATAGAAAATCTTCCTGGGGTGTACAGTAAGGTGGTAGTTGCTCAGGCTGACCTGTCTCCAACCTGTCTGGTGGCAAACCAGCACCCATTCACTCCTTCAAGTCTAGGCTTCTCCAGCCTTTCTATCTGTTTCAGTCTTTCTCCAAGTAGCCAAGGGGATTTGTCTCCTCTGTGCAGGACCCCAGGACTGGGATGCCAAGTCTGTGGATTGACCTACTCACTCCTCAGGGTTAGGGCCTATTTGCACAGTCTTCCTTTTCCTCTTAGTCCTTCCCTAGGTGCACAGGTCCCAACCTGAAATTTTTACTCCTCCCTAATTATGTGGAAATATCTCTTGAAATCTTGTTTGTATCGGAGTTCTGCCAGTTTTCAGTCACATTTCTGTGAGAAGTTATTATCCCTCATCTTGACCCCCCTCCTCTGGAAACAGTGTTCTTGATTGGTAGGTTCGCCCCTACCCCATCACTCAGTTTTTAGCAATTTAAACATATCAATCCACTGCCTTCTTGCCTACAAATATTTTGTTGATAAATTGACTGACAATCTTATTGGATGTGATGAGTTACTGCTTTTTGTCGCTTTCAAGATTCTCTCTTTGTCTTTTGACTGTTTGATTATAATATGCCTCAGCATTGGTCTCTGATTATTTATCCTACTGGAGTTTGTTGAATATCTTGCATTTGTAGATTTATATATTTCATTGCATTGGGAACTTTTTAGCCATTATTTCCTCAAATAATCTCTCTGCCCTGCCTCTCCCTTCTGCTTTAGGGACTTTCATAATGTATATACCTGTCTATGTGACAGTATTCCGTAAGTTTGTTAGGCTGTATTCACTTTAAAAAAATTATTTCTTCCTTCTGCTCCTGAGACTTGATAATTTCAAATGTCCTGTCTTCAAGTTTGCTGAGTCTTTTTGCCTGTGCATGTCTAATCCCATTTATATGTATTCAAATGCTCTTCCCCTGAGCTTTACCACCAAGGCTAATTCCCTGTAGAAAATGTCTAAATTCATTCATTGTATTTTCCAGCCTCAGAATTTCAGTTTGGTTCCTTTTTTAATTATTTTTATCTCCTTGTTCATTTTCTAATTTTGTTCATATATTGTTTTTCTGATTTTATTTAGTTATTTTTCTGAGTTTTCCTTTAGCTTTTTAAGCATATTTTTAAAAAGTTACTTTAAAGTCTTTGCCTAAAACATCTAATGCACATGTTTCCTCAGGGTTTTTTTTTTTTTTACCACTTTATATTCTTCCTTTGGAAGGGCCATATTTTCATTTATTTTGTATGCCTTGTGATTTTTGTTGTTGTTGTTGAAAAATTGGATATTTATTTATCTATTTATTTATTTTAAATGAAGGTACTCAGTATTTAACCCAGGATCTTGGACATGTTAAGTACATGCTCTACTACTGAGTTATTACCCTCCCATCCCCTGAAAATTGACCATTTATGAAAACAGTCACCTTTCCCATTCTTTGCATACTGGCCTTTTGACAAGGGAGTCTTTTCCTAAGCTGGCTCTTGATTTTGAAACATGGGATTAAGCTTAAGAGAAGTTGTAAAGTCTTTTTAGGCTTTTTTGAGCATGCATCTTCCCTGGGCCTGTGTTTTGCTTTTTCAGTTTTTCCATATATGTGCTCCTTTTAAGTATATTAATTTCCCAAAGGATGTCTCCTTTGAACTTTTGATTGTCTATTGTGTGTCTCCACCCTGAAAAGAAAAAGAAAAATTCAGTTTCTCTTCTCAACTTTCTATTCTCTATATTTATTTCTGGTCACCACATACGTGAGCATTTTTTCACAATAATCAATTCTGACACTAACTTCCAAGAGTTAGTTTATACCCTACAGATTAAGGGCTCAGACCCACAAGACTTCTCCTCAGTTCAGATGCAATTACAAATCCAGGTTGTCACCTGTGCTTCTGACTAACTGGCTGTACATTGGGGTTTCCCATCTCTTCCCCAGGTTCAATGATTTGCTAGGATGGCTTAAGAACTCAGGAAGGATAATTTGCTTACTACATTACTGGTTTATTTTAAAAAAGGATACAGCCTATAAACAGCAAAATAGGAGATGCAAAGGGAAAGATATCAAGAAAAGCATGTGGAGCTTCCATGACCCCTTTGGATGTGCCACCTTCTAACAACATCCACATATTCATCAAGCCAGAAACTCTCTGAACCATTTCAGTTAGGTTTTATTTATTTTTTTAATGGAGGACTTCTTAGGTAGATATGGTTGAGTAAACTATTGGTCAATGGTGATTAACTCAACTTTCAACTCTTCTCTGCTCCCCAGTGGTTGGAGCATCAGGCTAAATGTTGCAACTTTCTAATTACATTGATTCCTCTAGGAACCAACTCCATTGTATTGATCTAGGGGCTTCAAAAAAATCACCTCATTAACATAAACTCAGTTGTTGTTGAAAGGTGCTTGTTATAAATATCAAAAGACTCTCCTTTCATCTTTATCAGTCTGGAGCTATTTTAGGAATTGAGGACAAAAGACCAAAAGTTTCAAGAAAAATAATTTCATCTCTCTCATCACATAGGGTTTTAAGAGCTATATACCAGGAATAAGGACAATGATCAAATTTGTATTTCTTATTATACATCTCAATATCACACACCCATAATATCTTGTCATAGGTGTCTGCAGGTCATTCTCCCTGCAGCTTTCCCAAGCAATGCCCACTGCTTCTCCCTGCCTAAGATCCAAATAAGGGAAAAGATAACAGTCCTTCAGGCAGCCCATGAGATGTCAGAACATTGTAAATGCAGTCTGCTCTGCTCTGTTTATTTTGAAAAAGGGAATTGGAAACTCAACTGATGCCTTAGATAGTCTATTTTATATATTCACTGGTAACCTATTGCTCTAGACATCTGTGGAGCTGTCTCTCCACATTTTTCCTTGAGAAATACCTGCTGCTTCTTTCCACCTGATATCCAAGTTTTACCACCACCTACCCCTCTGCCACCCTTCCCTGAGTTTCATGTGAGGTGAAAGAGAGACCTGAAGAGGCAGCCCTGACAGGTTAGAACATTATAAAATTCCCTCTCTCTGAATCAGGGGAGGGAATTGGGAAATGATTTGCCACTTCCTTAAAGACCTTACCACAATGGGGACCGAGGGCAACAGAAAAACCACAGAATTTCCTACCATTTTGAATGAGGCTGTTTCTTGATTTGGTATTTGGTTGGTTGCTTTGGACCTTTGACTGTTTTATGGAACTACTGTAAGGTTATTCTAGCCAGTATTTTGGTTGTTGTTTATATCTCCGTGGGGAAACAAGAGCTTAGAGTTTGCTAGTCTTTTTGCTCAAGTATGTAGATTTTCAATCCTTTCTCAATGACATTCACTCAGCCTTTGTGAGAACCATTTACCTCATTTCCAAAGTAGTTATATTAATTTCTAACTTTCAGTCTCTTGTGAATATCAGTTTAGCTGGATATGTAAGTTATTATCAAAGGGCTTGGTATATTGTAGGCCTTCAGTGCATCATAACAATAACTTTAATTATATTATTATTTTGAAATAACAGTTTGGAGAGTGATATTATATTATTTCACTACCAATACCATGAGAGACTTGAGGGAATGATGGGGGAAAACCTCTACAGTATGCTAATTCTAGGTTACATTTTGTCTAATGGAAAGCACAGAACTCTTACTTACCTTATCCTATGTTGATAGATGCTTTGTATAAGTCTGAGTTTGAGAATGACTTTATAATCTGATTTCCACTAAGAAGCTCTTCTAGGTTGGCAGGTTGCCATGGCATCCAGACCCAAAATGATGAACCCCATTTGTCTGCTGGAAATTGTCAAGGTGATGTCAGTGAACCAAAAATCTCTGCAGATTCTTGGTGAGATTTCTTTGCCAGTGCTGGTGGTGGCCATCGTAGGACCAATCATGCAGGCAAATCCTACTTGATGAGCCATCTTGCAGGTCAGAATCATGGTGAGTGTTGTACTGGGTCAAGGACTAATTGCTTCCTTCTAGCTAATACCTCAGCTTCTTAATTTTTGTCCTGATCATGTGTAGGGAGAACCAAACTTCTCTTAACAAATCAACTTTCCACTCCTATTTCTCACTGCTAAACCACTGTCTTACTGTAATTCATTATCATATTGTATGTTTTATTCATGTAAAGCAAAATTTCTCCTACCAATTCTCACAATCCTACCTTATTTTACATGCTTAAGCACTGCACTCTTGCAATTGTGTCTACTTGCTCTTGAAACACATTTTGTGTTTTTATGGACTATTCTCATCTACATATAAATGTGTTCAAATGTCTATAATCTTAAAAATATTTCCTGTATGTTATATACTACTGTGGCTAACACCTCTCCCCACTTTTGAAAAATTTCTCTGACAAAAAATATAATCTTGATTTTTTTTCCACCTTTTTCTCTTCCCATTTCTGTCTTCAGTCCATTTCTCTCTGGCTTTGAACCTCACCGTTCTTTCAAGATACTCTTGTTATGGTTATCAGTGATTTCCATTTTGTCTGATTCATGGATTCCCCTTTGCCTCTATGTTGAGCCCTTGCTTGGTATCTTTATCACAATTAATATTCCTTCCTCCTTGAAACACATGACACACAAAGTAGGACATTCTTAAAGAAATGGAGAAAGCACCAACTCGTATGCTGGGATACTGACATTCCAATAGATCTGACTCTGTAGCCCCTTGGTTGTTTAGATTATCTGCTCTAACTGAATGCTGCTTTCTCCCCTCTCCTCACAGGCTTTCCTCTAGGCTCTACAGTGCAATCTGAAACCAAGGGCATCTGGATGTGGTGTGTGCCTCACCCACACAAGCCAAATCGTATTCTGGTGGTCCTTCTGGACACTTAGTGCCTGGGGGATAAGTGAATGGTAAAGCAGAAATACACAGTTAAATACTTTTTTCCTGGATTTTCCCCTTATCTTTCCATGGTCCTAGAAATTTTACTGCTTTAATCTGTAAAATATAGAAATCAATTATAGTAAATAAGGCAAACTATAATTTGTTTGAATCTCACTTCTAGGTAAGATATCATGGTGTCTTAGATAAATTTTATTTCTTGGCACTGTGTGGATGACTTGATTACATTTAGTAAGTCATTATTGAACAGCTGAGTTACAGGCCTTTGGATTTAGAATTGTAGATATCAGTCACCAAAGTAAAGGTCCTGCCCTAAAAGAGTCTTTAGTTCAATTGATAAGACCACATTATCTGCAGTCAGATTTAGTACCATGTAATTGGGAAAGAAGCAGGCTGGATGGAAGTAGAAATTACATTGCATTGCAATCCCCAATTTCTGGGAATTTCATGGGAGCTCCATGGCTGGAATGGCTTTTTTGAGTTATCCTGAGTTTGGGACAGGGTTGCTGATACATTTTTGAAGAGCTGCTCCAGAAGCCTTTCTAATTAAGAGGGCTGACACCTGAAGACTGTCTTCCACCAGCACTCCCAACAGCTGGGGGAATAAGTCCTTCAGTTTTGAAAGGCAATCCAGGCAGCACCTGACTGGTTTTGAGAGCTTACAGTTAAGCATAACTAAGAAAGAGGAGAAGTATCAATCTGTGAGTGAGGAAAAATTTCTGATTCACCTTCTTAGCTACAAGGTGAAGAGTGTATTTGAGGGTTGGATTTAAGGGACGGGTTTACATTTTCCATGATGTAGTTCATCAACTACTCACAGAGTGTTCTGGAAATCTGTGAGACACCTCTGAATGTGCAAGTTCTATAAAAGTAAGTTTTTGTCCTACAAGAAACATTTTAAAATGGAGTTTTGGTGCTTTAGCTTTCTGCTAATGGGTGAAATGAACTATCCCTCCTTTCCCCTTTTTGAGATTTATATGGAAATAATACCTACATTTTTATAGCTCTCTTTTTTTTCCTAAATGGGAGTTAGAAAGTGTGTGCTTATTTTTAAAGCCATATATCAAATAATGATATAATCTTCTTGTTGAAATAATTGTTTCTCATAACTGCTACTGCTTCTTATCCTAATTGATTATTTTTAAAAAGTGGGTTTTGGGGAAAGAAAGTAATGAATAGACTCTTATCCCCCCAAACTCCCATTTAGAATCTTCTCAACATAAACCAGTTTTTGCATTTGCACTGGAAGCAACTTTACATGCCATTTATAATAAAAAAAATTTCCAGTTTATGCCATTATTTAGACAATGCTATGATTTATACAAATTAGCCTGGGCTTTAAGGCCCTTGATTAGGCTGCATGAAAGCTCACCATATCTTCTCCACTTGCCCTCTGCCCTGAAATGACTCTAACTACAAGACCCCTGTCTTCTCCCATCTCTAATTTTGTTTCTCTGGGTTTTCCTGTCTATGGGATCACCTTCATTTCTTCAGTTCCACATTTACCAGTTATTTAATATTCAGCTAAAGACTTTGAGGAAGCTTTCAGATTATAAATTCTTTCTCCAAATTTCATAGCTCTGTTCTTTCTTGATAGACTTCTAAATTTTAGTTTAGTGTTATAGCTATAGGTTTCACTGCTTATATACATTACTGAGAGTAAGCCTTTTACAGATACTTCTATCTTTGTTGCAATACTGTTATGGATGTTTGTCCACTGCTTTGAAATAGTCATGTTGAAAGAAATAATTTTCAATTTTAGCATTGCTTTTTTAAAATCTAAGAACAGTGGGGGATATTTAGTAGCTTCCTGCAATTATTTATTGATTGGATGTAATTTAAATACACAGTTATGCCAACTATGGTGTATTTTATATGGACTCTGATTAATAAATATATGCAGAATGAATAAGTGCCCACACTCATCACTGAATTCCTAATTACACAACAGGTACTGTATTAGTTTTTCTGTATATGTTATTTTACTTTATCCTATTGAGGAAAAAGAAATTACTGTGAACATTAGAATCCTTTTATATATGAAAAATTTGCAAACACAAGAAATGTCTCTGTAATTGTCAAAGTTGATATCTGCATTTACATCTGTCTTCAATTTCTTTGCATGGTGAGTATGTTAGCTGAAATAATAAATGAAACCATGATTGAAGAAGTGTACAGATGAATTTCTAATGTAGGGATAAACTTCTAACTCTCTTGTTCTAATGTGCTTTCTAGGATGAGTCTAAGAAGGATTCATGGATCTTTGCCCTGGCCGTGGTACTCTGCAGTAGCTTTGTCTAGAACAGCATGAGCACCATCAACCACCAGGCCCTGGAGCATCTGCAGTATCCTTCCAGGTCCTGAACCACCATGTTTCACTGAATTCATTGGATGAGGATAGAGTAAGTCTCTCCTTTCCTGTCATTTAGTTTTCTTGGGTGGAGCAGAGGGGACCCATGGCAAAAGAGTGTGTTTATAATATTTTTATACTAGAGAAATGTGGGAATTGTTGGTAGTGAGTTTCTTTTCCCTAACCAAATCTTAGTTATGTGACAGAGCTTGCAAAACATCAGGGCAAAGTCCTCTCAAACACCTGATAGAGTAGAAGATTCCACAGAATTTGTGAATTTCTTTCCAGAATTTATCTGGACTCTATGGGATTTCACCCTGGAGCTGCAGTTATGTGGTCAGCCTATCACAGAAGATGAGTACTTGGAGAATGCCCTGAAGCTGATTCCAGGTATCAGAGTATGGCCTGGGCAGTGTACGGTCCAATAGAGTGTGGGATCTACTAAACAATATCCCTCATCTCTGTGATTGCATTTGTATTTGAGACTAAATCAAAGTCTGTGGAAATGGTGGCTGGAAAGTGGGTTGCAAAGATCTAGGAGCTACAGTTTAAGTTTACTCAAGAAGAGTAAAGTGAAATTACTCAAAACCAATTTGTTTTTTATACATCTTTAAATTTAGCATCCAGATTTAAATGGGTGCTGAAACATTCTAAAGACTGGACGCTGTGTTTCCTATTCCTTCAATTTGTCTCTGTTGAAGAAAACAACTAATCAGCTAATTGTTAGACATGAAACTGCAGTGAAAAGCTTATCTAATGAACAAAATGTAGATTTCACATATTATTCTTTTCAAAGAGGGATATAAAACTTTCTAATCCTGTATAATTATATCATCTACAAAATGATTGTATGTTCTAAATAAACCTGAGGAAGTGACTGTCTTTACAATCTATGCCTTTTCAATAATACTGACAATTATTAGAACATTCATTTTACCTTCCACATCATAGCTTTCTCCTAATTCCCACATGTTTACCCATGAATTAATTACAAGGTAATAAATTATTTTCATGGGTTACATTTCCAAGGATGTGTGTCTATTGAAACCTTGAGAGAAATATCAATCCCAATTTATTCATTCTTCTTTTCACGTTTCTATTTATGATTTCTCAAAACAGCTATTAAGAAATTGGCTGGCAGGAGAGGACCAGATATAATCATTTACCTCAAAGAGTTTATAGATTATTGGTGATACCTTAAAATTTCATTTCAGGTACATTTATACTTCAGAGGTTTTACTAAAAAATAGATAAAACTGCATCAATTATTTTTAGCATCAAAACAGTTTTTCTTAAATAATGATGATGTCATTCTTAATATTCCAATTACTGTCCATGATCCCTTGTTTGTAGCTCTCCTTTTTGGTTCCACAGCTCAATTCCTACATGAGGTTGAGTTGAGCAGAAAGTTTCATGTGACCTTTCATTCTTTTAGCTGCTAGTTAAGCAAAGACATCATAGACAACCACTCTACTATGTGCATGTCTGGAGAGACCAGCCATAGGTTTCCTTTACTGGATCAGATGTCTCCCTAAATTTCTCTGCAGTTATATCATTGGTATAAGTCTGATGTGCAAAGAAGTATTGAATGTCTATGTTAAAAGAGTTCTATGAGTAGAAATGGCAAAGACACACAAATCCCTGCCATGAACACCTGTAATCCCCTCACCTCAAGACTCTACACACTCTAATCCCTGTTTTTCTGTCCCTCAGGGAAGAATCCCAAAGCCCAAACATCCAATCTACCCAGAGACTGCATCAGGCATTTATTTCCAAGATGGAAGTGTTTTGTCTTTGACTGGCCAACATAGGAAAAAAAAATTCTAGCCAATATTGGGATGGTATCTGAAGACCAACTGGATCCTAAATTCCAGGAGCAAACAAAAAATTTCTGTTCTTACACCTTCATTGATGCAAGGACCAAGACCCTCACAGAAGGAATCATGGTCACTGGGAAAGGTGAGTCTCTTTTTCCCATTTCCATGGGGACTGGTATATGTTGAATATTTTATATAATGTGCTTTCTAGTATTTTTGTTTGATTCTATAAAGAATTCTGATTTTAAAGACATTTATTCTCCATGAATAAATCTGTATACTTTATAATTATCTCACTTTGGGGGATTTACAAATTCCTTCCTCAAATTTCAATTTTTGTCAATGATATCGGTGGCTCCCACTTATCTGAAAACATTCTCCACTTAGAATATAATCACTCTTTTGGTGTAAAAACAGAATACTGCATGTTTTCAAAGGAAGTCCTATACAATAAATGTTCTTCACAAGGAGAATTCAAAAGATATTTTGAGAATTTAGAGTGGTCCAAAAATAAATATTAGCCCATAAATCACTGAAAATCTATTCAAAGCCTCAGAATTAGGAATAAATTAAACATGGTACACTTTGCCTCATCTGTCTATCTATGTAATCTGTATTGCTTTCAATTTTTAAAATGAGAAACTGTATTTTCCAGGTAGACCCTAGTATGTTAGATAGAAGTAGATATTAACTTTTTTAGTCCTGTGGCCTGGAAAACCATAAAAATGAAGAGTCAGTAGGAAAATGAAGGTGATAATAGTAGTGGGAGGTAGGGGTGCATGTGTGTGTTTGTCTGTGTGCATGTGTATATGACCCTAGAAGCATAGTCTCAGAATCCTGGAGCCATTGACTGATAAGTTGATATTTAGCCCCTAAATTTCCTGGCTTCTTCAGGGCTGAGGACTCTGGTTGTGACCTATGTGGATACTATCAATAGTGGAGCAGTACCTCGCTTGGAGAACGCAGTGAAAACTCTGGCCCAGCTGGAGAACTCAGCTGCCATTCAGAAGGCAGACAACCACTACAGCGAGCAGATAGCCCAGCGAGTGAGCTTCCCCACAGACATGCTGCAGGAGCTGCTGGAGGCACACGCTGCCTGTGAGAGGGAAGCCCCTGCAGTCTTCATGGAGCACTCCTTCAAGGAAGACAAGCAGGAGTTCCAGAGTAACCTTGTGGTAATCTGTCTTAGTATTTACCTTTTGTCGCCTCCCCTTGAAGAATGAAACCTAGAAGTGTTGTTACCAGTCCCATGACTCATCTCTCACTCAAGGATAAAGTAGTCCATGTTCTCATGAGGGACAGAGTTTCAAAGGACTACATTTCCTTCTTTTTTGACTGCCAGAACTCAGGCAGTTTATCTGGAACTCCCTTTGACCTTCAATGAAAAATCAGTATAGATATCCTCTTGAAATAAATACTTCTGTGGATTCCAAGCCTGTCCAGAACACCCAAGACATTCTTTATCTGGCTTCTTTTTCTGTGAACACACTCCTATGGCTGGGAACCAAAATTTCTCTTTTCAGATCCACATCTCAGGCCACTTTCAGCTTAGGTTGCTCCTTGTTGTATCTATCATTGAATACAGACAGAATCACTGAATGTGGCAGCTTCAAGGAACCAGAGAGATTAGGTAATGCAACTCCAACAGCTCAGATGAAATACCCAAAGGAGGTTAGGGAACTTCTCCATGGTCTTCCAGAGTTTTCAGAGCTGTGAATAAATCAAATCTTGTGACTGCTGTTTTATTACATGTCTTCCAACAGAATACTTTTCTCATGAGGAACACAGTTAGACCAATTCTTCTACCAGATCCTTTGGAAATTTACTTCCTCTGTTCCTTACTTCTGGTGACAGCCCTCTATCTTTCTTCCCTCTAGGAAATCATAAAGAATAAGAAAGATGATTTTTTGATGCAGAATGAAGAGACATCAATCAAATATTGCCAGACTAAACTTGATCAGCTTTCAAAGACACTAATAAAAAGTATCCCAGCAGGAACTTTCTCTGTTCCTGGAGGTCATGAACTCTACAGGAAAGCAAAGGAAATTATTGAAAAGGAATATCACCAAGTGCCCATGAAAGGAGTGAAGGTGAGGAATAAGGGAAACATGGGGAACCTACAGAATAGTCAAAGGGCTATACTGAAAATCTGAGAGAACAGCTCCATGCATGCATAAAGAGAGAGTATGGGGCCATTCAAACAGGTTTGGCTCTTAAGGTTCACTGCATGCTATTTATTCCTGAAGAGAGTACAAATGTCAACTCCCAACCATGAGTACAGATTTCTTAAATCCAGAGACAGAACATAAATTATTCATTTTTTTTTTTTACTCAACAACATATTTGACGTGTTGACCACTGACAATTTACAAGTCCTTCTTTGTACACAAGGATGATCACAACTGAGACAGGAAGTCAACTACATAGACAAGTTATAACACACAGGAAAGAGCTACTTAGGTGTTAGAAACAAACATCATCATCATCATCATCATCATCATCATCATCATAATTAAAAAACAACAATACTAATGCAACTAATATATATTGAACAGTTGTTTCCTATAGCCAAAATGTTAAACTCTTTCCCTAGACTCTTTAGTTTAATCTTTCAAATAACATTAAGAAGCATCTACATTATCAACATTTTAAAGATCTGAACTGAGAAGCATAGGCAGGTTAAAATAAGTTGTCTAAAGTTATAACCAGCTAGTGGCAGAGGAGAACAGCAGCAAAATTTAGAGGCACTATTTCACACTGGGAAAACAGATATGTACAAGCACCAGAGATTTGGATTTGTAGAACTGAACATGGTTCTGACTGGCTGGAATCTAGAGTGGGGAGAAGGAAGTAGCACTGGGCAAGTGACTGGAGGGAGACAGGTCAGTCTAAGGAGCTTGGACTCATTGTAAGGAACCACTATGGAACTTTAAACATGAAGCAAAAGTTACATGGAATTAGTTGTCTTTGCAGCACTAATTTACTTATTCGAAATCTAATTTCTGTGCTCCTCCTTGGTTCCTCAGGGAAATGAGTTCATCCAGAGATTTCTGCAGTCCCAGGTGGCAATAGAGAAATCCTGCAGGCAGATAAAGCCCTCACTGATGGGGAGAAGTCCATAGAAGGTACAGGGTAGGGCTGGTCTCACAGTGGGATGGGTAGGTTCTTGCAGTGCCCTCTGACAGGTGTGAGAGCAAAACCTTCCCAATACAGGAGCTTCCTTCCTGTCTGTGGAACAACCCTGCTGCGTCTGGAAACAGCAAAGGGAACTGTGATTGGATGCCAGACAGACAGAGCCTTTTCTCTCACATTCTGAAGTGTGGTCTTGATGGTATGGACACGGGGTGGGGGGGAAGACTTCAGAGATTTCCTACCCCTCTCTTCAATTTGGTTTGGCCTCTGAGCTCAAGAGGGTGGAGGTCAATCGTTGCCTATTTTTTCCCTCTCTAATGCCTCCCTGGGGCAGAGGAGTGGACCAGGAATGAGAGAGCTGATAAGGAACAGGAGCTGCTGAAACAGAAACTGCAGGAGCAGCAGCAGCATTTGGAGGCTCAGAAGAGAAGTCTTCAGAAACACATAGTCCAGATGATGGAGAAGCTGGTGAGGGAAAGAGAAAACCTGCTGAGAGAGCCAAACAAGATATTGGAGCATCAGCTGAAGGTGAATCAGGCTGTGGCAGTAGTAGAGCTGGATAGCTTTGCCCTGGTACCTCAGGAAGGGATGGGTGAAGGTTACAGCAAGATCATGCAGAGATCAGAAGTGCATCTACTGCTTGTGATTTATTAAAACCCTGAAGCCTTTGAATCCTTCCAAAACCTTTAAATTCGTCTCTGTAAGTAGACTTTGGAGTGTTCAGGATGAGTATGCCCCCCCTACTCCAAGCCCTCAGAGAATATAAATAAGGTTGAATAGCCACTTAGAGAAATTTAAAATGATCTCACAGGGCTTGATTGAACAGATATTCCAACTATGTGTGTTTAATATGAACAACAAATAGTATGGTTTACCAAGATCACTACATATTACCAGGAGCCCTGCTCAGCCCAAGGCCCTGAGGTAGGTCTCTGCTGACATAAAACTACCAGAAATGTCCAGAATTAAAAATACAGGGAAGTGGCAGCTTTTACTCTTGCTGCATTGCCTCCAGGTTTGTATAGATCCCCAAGCTATCATGTGGCTTGGAGGGATTTCTCTCATTGTTCATCTGAACATGATTTATAAGAGATTTCTATAATTTGTGGACCATGTGTTTATAACAGATTTCTATAATATGGGTGACAGTACCATCCTGAGTGGAACTGAGAATTAGTGCTGTCAGACCAAGGCTACCTCTCATTTGCATTATTTGACTGGAAAATATTTCATTTGTCCTCATGCCAGGCTTAGCCTCCTGGCAAAACCCTAAGGTATATGAATATTATTAAGGCTGTAAACTACACTTTCTCTTAATATTTAGCTCCAAACCAGGAAATATTCCTTGTTACAAGAGTCTCCTTTCATGATTAAGAGAGAACAATTTTAGGAATAAAACAAAGATAGTCTGACAAAGTTTTAAAGTTTGACAAAATGTAATCCTTGAAAAAAATGGGGGATTTAAAAAGTTTTACTTCCTTCCTCACTTTTTTTTTAGGTCCAAGAAGATCTGTGTACTTAAGGATTTAGAAATAAATGTGAGAAGATGAAAACAGAGATAAATCATTTGAGAAAGAGAATTGTTGACACTAAAAATGATGATCGTTCCTTGCTTGCACAAGCCTTGGTCAACTTGGCAAAATAATCAATTCATTATTGCCTGCCCCAGCTAACATTCTTGGTAATGTTATGAAAGTATTGGGCTCACTATTTAAAAAGATGTAGCTTTCCTTGTAAAGAAATTAGATATATAATATATTATACATGTATATTCTCTGGCCTATTTCTGATGTGCATGCTTTTCACTTTCATTCAGCAATGCTTTAAGTATAAAAAGTGATTTCTAGAGGATATTGATGCCTGGCCCACATTAGATAGAATAAGTGCATGGACAATTTGATTTAGTGTGTTCACTTTTAGGAAATATATATGTGTGCAAAATCATATATATGTGTATATACATACATACAAGAGTTTCACTGAGGCTTCACTTCTAATGGCAAAAGATTGGAAACCACTTAATGCTCATTTATGTAATTTGGTAATTTATATTTTGCATGCACACATACTAGAATACTAGATTGCTAGTAAATAGATAGTTGAGCTCTATTTGTATAAATATAGAACAATCTGGAAGATAGATTGTAGAGTGAAAAAATGAGGCACAAAACAGTTTGTATAATGTGTTCACCGTAAAAAAAAATGCAATTATTATGGGCACTCATACACATGTATATATAGCACATTTCCGGAAGATTCATTAGAAATTGGTATCATTGGTTCTTCCTGAAGAGGACAGCTTGGCATCAGGGATGGAAAGGACACATGCTTTTCATTATATACTCTATCTTTTCAAATTTGCAAAGATAACTTGTGTTATCATTTCTCGAATAACAAAGAAAACAATGTATAATACTAATAATTAAAATAGTAAATGGAATGTGAATAAATGGAATTGCTCATTGCTTCTAGAAATGACATTAGCCTGCTCAATAAGGGGTCTAAGACTAAGATCAGAATACTAGAAAATAACGTTTGCATCCTAATCTTGTTTTTGCTTTGGCCTTGGTTTTTAATCCCTTATATTTGCTTCAAAAATAAGGTGTGAAATTTCCTGTTACCCCTTGAAATCTCAGCAAGAGTAACCTTTTCTTCATAGGTTTCAATTACACTTTTACAGTGTTTAGAAACAAATTATTAAACATTAAGAATATTCACTGGTGAGAGGAATTCCCATCATCCTTAAGTTCAGTGGTGTCATCTCTGCTGTAGTCAAGTACAGAAGTTGTGATCTACCACTGCAGAAATGGATGCCTTGATAGTAATGGGGAATGAAAAACCCAGACACACAGAGGCCAGGTGTTGGCATTTAAACATCAGAATTCAAGTACATACAATGAGAGTAATGAGCATCGTGGTTTGTCTTAGCTCAGCCTGCTATAACAAATTACCATAGACTGTGTGGCTTACAAAACAAACATTTATTTCTCCCAGTTCTGGAGGCTGAAAGTCCAAAAGAACTGTGCCAGCATTGTTATTTTCTTGGTAAGGGTCCTCTTACAGCTTTACAGATGACAAGGTTCTTACTGTGTCCTAGCATGTTGAAGACAGAGAGACAGAGAGAGAGGGAGGGAGAGAGAGAGAGAGGGAGAGAATCTAATGATTTTTTGTTATACAGGCACTAATTAGATTCATGAAGGCCCCACACTCATTATCTAATCCCTCCCAAACCCCATTTCCAAGCACATTGGGACATTGGTATTTGGGGTTTCCTCAAATGGATTTTGAAGGACACATTCAAACATTCAGTCTATAATTTGGTTGGAGTGGCAGCCAGCAGACCTGACCAGAGGAAATTCTGAAGATGGCAAATAAAACAAGGTGTCTGTAGAGAAAAAAAGAATGGGGAGGAAACCATTGGAATCAAGGATATTTATAGGAAGCTGAGAGGTAACATTGATAAAAGGTTATAATCCATAGCCTTGGTCTAAACCAATTTCAGATGATGGAACTATCACCTGGAGGGGAGGGCAGGATCCCAGGAGAGAGGACCTTGCAACTCTGGGATGAGGATAAATGATAATGATTTTCACAGTGCCTCTCCTAGGGGACCTCATCCATATGCTGAGAAATGAGAATGCCCAAACACTTCAAGGACTCTCAGAATCAGGATCCAAGCTAGGAGTGATGCTCAGATCCTGAAAAGACATCACAGTCTCCCTGTTAGAGGTACATGACATCCTGGTATGAACACAGTCTTGGCCCAGGTGCAACTAACTTGGTCTAGTATTTTTTTCAAATAAAAGTATAGTTCGTCTGAAGACAGACACCATTTTATATATATATATATATATGTATTTTCTTTACATCTTCATAGTGTATGTTTAGGCACAGAGGGTACTTAGTAAGAAACTTCTGTAAAAACAAAAAGCTGACACATGTGTGATTGTTTTCAATTGCCAGAATTCCATGATCACACCAAACCTCTGAGATAATAGATTGTTTGGATTTTAGATATTAGATTAAGGTCTCTAATTTGACTTAAGGACCAGAGGAGCAGAAGAAACTCTTTCGGTACAGTTTCCCCCTCTGTGACCTTATTCACCACAGTCTCAGTATCTCTGCGAGGATGTTAACTCATCTCCACTGGAGAATTTAAATGACTCCGTCTAGTCGTGGCTTCAAGTGTTCAGAAGGAAGAATGAATGGCTTTGCCTTTTAAAGAAGAAACCATATAGTAATGAATATGTGACCAATGCATCATGGGGTTTAATGGAAAAGTAAACTATTCTACAGAAATATCTGTATATCTGTTCCCACTGAGAGCTTGACTTAAGCAGATGTTCTAATCCCTTGGACTAGACACACCCTGCATTGAAGAGCAAAGAGAAGCCATGTCTTTTTAGATTCGACATACAAGTGATATCACACTGTACTTGTCTTTCTCTGACCTATCTCACTTAGCATAATGTGCTCAAGGTCCATTGATGTTGCAAATGGCAGGATATCCTCCTTCCTTGTGACTGAATAATATTCCCTTGTGTATATGTATATGTGCCACATCTTTTGTATCCATTCATGTGTTGGCATTTAGGTTGCTTTCATTTCTTGGCTACTGTGGTTAATGCTGCAATAAACTTGAGTGCAGATATCTCTTTGAAATACTGTTTCTATTTTCTTTCAATAAAAAATAATAAAACTGACAATGGTCACTTAGAAAAATAAAAAGGCTTTAAAAAGTAGTTAAAATTTTTTTCACACATCTATTCTAATCCTCATTAAGGAATGCTTGGTTCTAATTATTTACATTGTTTGTTAAATTCTTATGTCCTCCCTGCCATTGTTCTGGATTATGTAAAGAGAGAAAAGCAAAGATCTTGTTCTCATGCAGCTTACACTTTGTAAGGGCCTTACATAATGTTATTTAGGCAGAAATAAATCTTGTAATTATATACATGTATATATATATATATGTGTGTGTTTGTGTATATAGATGTGTGTGTGTATATAGATATGTGTATGTGTATGTATGTGTATGTGTGTGTGTATATATATAAATATTTTATGTTTAGTGATCAAGAATCTAAGTTGCAACCAAATAGTCATTTTTTAAGTTTGGTTTCAACCTAGTGCATCTTCCCTGGAGATATAATTGTGTATTATAGAGTCCTAAGGACCAAATATGGTAACTTTAAAGTAAGGTAAAACCTAGAGTGCATGGTGATTGAAACAATGAATAAATAGATTAATGTTTGGACGTATGAATAAGTGTGACATTTGTTTATTATTTCAAAGGGTAATAAATATCCCTCTTATTACCTATAGGCCAAAAAGTAAAGGCTTTGGTTTAGAATTTTGTGTTTTTTGATCTCTATTCCTTTATCACCTGTACAAATTATTATGTTTAAACAAACTAAAGTGGATTCTGTTTCTATGACTGTACTAGGACTGATATGACAACTCTGGAATATTCTTCCTTGTGTCTCTTTTTCCATGGAAGTGTGGTTGTGCAACTCAACAGTGTTATTTGGATGGAATTCCTTTTATTTCAGATAATGTGATCTTATTCCTTAACCACTGTTCTGTGGACAGTGGTCCCAGGCTGCATTGAATATGGTGCTCACTCTTAGCCCAGGAAACAGTCCCTGGTAAAACATGAGTAATGAATTCCTCCCCTGATATATTTGGTCTAAGGCCCCAATCTCTCTCTGCCCCTGCTGACTGTCCATTAATATAGAAAATGCAGACAATCAAGTTCTATTTCCCTCCCACTTAAAGTACCTAAATATTTTATTTTGATGAAATATGCACAACTATTTACTATTTTAACTACTTAAAGTGTACAATATAGTGGAATTAAGTATATTCATATAGATGTTACAATCATCTTCACTATCTACCTCCAACCCATTGCATCATGCTCAGCTGAAACTCTGTATCCAATAAACAAGTCTCCATTTCCCTCTCCCCAAGCTCCTGGTAAGTGTGAGTAAACTTTCTGTTTCTATGAATTTAACTACACTGGATACCTCATAAAAATGACATCATATAGTATTTTTCTTTTTGTGACTGTCTTATTTCAGTTAGCATAATGTCCTCAGGTTTATTTAGACTGTAACATGTGTTAGAATATCCTTCTTTTTAAGGCTGAATAACATTCCATGGTAAGAATGTACTACACTCTATTTTATTTTTTTTAATTTTTAATTATTATAGAACTTTTACATTTCCACTTAATTTGCAGTTATTACAAAATACTGGCTATGTTCCCTGTGTTGTGCAGTACATCTTTGTAACCTGTCTTATACTCAATAGTGTGTTACTCCCACTCCTCCCACTCCTCCATACCTTTATTGCCCGCCCCACTTCCCACTGGTAACCACTGGTTTGTTCTCTATATTTGTGAGCCTGCTTCTTTTTTTGTTGTTGTTTTTGTTATATTCAATAGTTTGTTGTATTTTATACATTCTACATATAAGTGATATCATATAGTATTTGTCTTTCTCTGTCTGACTTATTTCACTTAGCATTTTGCCATCCAAGTACATCCATGTTGCTGTTAATGGCAAAATTTCATTTTTTATGGCTGAGTAGTATTCCATTGTGTGTGTGTGCGTGTGTGTGTGTGTGTAGTGTACAGTAAATATCTATACATACTATATCTATCTATATCTATCTATCTATCTGTGTGTGTGTGTATATCATATCTTCTTTATCCATTCACCTGTTCATGGACACTTAGGTTGCTTCCATACCTTGGCAATTGTACATAATGATGCTATGAACATTGACATGCATGTATATTTTGAAATTAGTGTTTTTGGTTTTGGTTTTGGTTTTGCTTTTATATACCCAGGGGTGGAATCTGGGTCATATAGTAATTATATTTTGAGATTTTTGGAGAAATCTCCATACTATTTTCCACAGTGGCTGCATGAATTTACTTTCCCACCAAGAGCCCACCAAGGGTTTCTTTTATCCACATCATTGCCAATATTTGTTGCTTGTGTTCTTTTGATGACAGCCATTCTGACCAGCAAATACACTACAATTTATTTACCCATTCATACGTTAGTGGATAACTAGATTGTTTCCATTTTTTTGTACTGTTTTGAATAATGCTATTATAAACATTGGTGTACAACTATATATTTGAGTTCTTACTTTCAGTTCTTTTGAGATATATAACTAGAAGTTGAACTGTTGAATCAAATGGTAATTTTACGTTTAATTTTCTGAGGAATAGTTATACTGTTTTCTACATTAGCTGTTCAATTTGTTCCTACCAATGATGTACAGGATTCTCAATTTCTCTACATCCTTACCAAAATTTGTTTTCTGTTTCTAAAGAAATGGCAACCATATTAATGTGTGTGAAATGTATCTCATTTCCTTAATGAATAATGATGATGAGCACCTTTTCAGGTACTTATTGGCCAATTATCTTTGTTATTTGGGGAAGGTGTCTTCAAGTCCTTGACTATTTTTGAAATGAGCTCTTTGTTTTTGTTTTTGTTGTTGCTGAGTTAAAGGGTTCTTTATATATTCTGTATATTAATTTCTTATCAAATGTATGATTTGTAAACATTTTCTCCCATCCTGTGTGTTACCCTTTATTCTTTTGATATTGTCCTTTGATATGCACAAAAGTTTTAAATTTTTGTAAAAACCAATTTATCTATTTTTTCATTTGTTGTCTACAAACACCTTTGGTGTATATCCAAGAAATCACTTCCAAACCCAATAGAATGAAGAGTTTCCCCTACGTTTTCTTCTAAGAGATTTTGTTTAGCTTTTACATTTAGATCTTTGTTCTATTTTGAGTAAATTTTTGAATATGGAGGAAGGTAAGGGTATAACTTCATCCTTTTGCATGTGAATATCGAATTTCCTCAGTATCACTTGTTGAAAATATTGTGCTTTTCCCACTGAATGGTCTTGACACCTTTACCAAATCATTTGACCACATATGAGAAGATTTATTTACTGTATTCGTCTATATGTCTATTTGGATTACAATAGTTTGTACTAAGTTTTGAAACCAGGAAGTATGATATCTCCCGCTTTGTTCTTCTGTTTCAAGATTTTTTATTTGTTTATTTGGGATCTCTTGAAATTCCCTATGAATTTTAGAACTTTTTATTTTCTGGAAAAAATATTGGAATGTTGATAAGAATTGCATGAGATCTGTAGAATCTGTTGAGTAATACTGACAGCTTAACAATATTAAAACTTCCCACCTATGATCATGGATGTCTATTTCTTTATGTCTTATTTAATGTCTTTTGGCAATGTTTTCAGTATGCAAATCATTCTTCTTCTAGGCTAAATTTATTTTTAATTAATCACTTTGATCCTATTTTAAATGGGATTGCTTTCTTAAGTTTTTGAATTGTCATGTTAGTGTATAGAAATGCAACTGATTTTTAATTATTGATTTTGTATCCTCCAAATTTGCTGAATTTGTTTATTTTTTCTATTTTTTGGTGAAATCTTTGATATTTCTATATTTAATATCTTGTCGTGTGTTGAGAGAATTTATTTCTTCATTTCCAAATTTAAATCTCTTTATTTCTTTCCCTTGTTTTATTACACTGGCTAGTACCTCTAATACTATGTTAAATAGAGGAGGGAAAAATGGGCATTACTGTCTTTTTTGTTATCTTAGGGGAGAAGATTTCAGTCTTTCATCATTGAGTAGGATGCAGCTGTGGATTTTTCATGCATGGTTTTTATCATGTTGTGGAAGTTTTCTTCTTTTCCTAATTTTTTAGTATTTTTTTAACAGAAAAATTATTAAATTTGATCAAAGAATTTTTGTGAATCAATTGGATGACCATTTTTTTTCTTTGCTCTCTTAATGTGGTATATTATATTGATTGATTTTTCTATTTGGAATCTACAGGATGTAATCAACATTTATAGAATACCAAAAACAACAGAATACATATGTTCCTCAAGCTAACATGAAACATTCACCAAGATAGACCTCATTATGTATCATTAAACACACCTTAAAAATTGAAAGGAACAGAAATGTTATAATGTATGTCTCAGACTAGAGTGAAATTAAACTAGAAATCAACAATGGAAAGATAGCTGGAAAGTCCTAAAATACCTGGATAATAAACAACACACTTCTACGTTATAAATAGGTCAAATAAGTCTCAAGAGGGATTTTAAAATGTATTCAATGAAATAAAAATAAAAATACAACTCATCAAAATTTGCAAAATGCAGTGAAAGTTGAAGGAGACTTGTAAGATAATTTTGTCATGATATATAATCTTATGGAGACCATAAACTCAATTATGGGAAGGGGAATAAGAAGACACAAAGCAGCAGTTCCCAGGAAGGGAAATGATCCTAAAATTAAATTCATAAATGGTTTCCAAGCAAAGAACAAATCCAGGGTGTTGCCAGAAAAGAAAAGAAAAAAGATGGAGGGGTCAAATATGAAATGAAGGACATGACTGAAGATTCTTTTCCTTAAACCTCAGAATCATTACGGTTGCATCCTTGGAGTATGACATAATCAGAAAAAGACTCTCTGAGGAGATACAGTATGTATCATAGATGCTCTCAAACAATTGGGCTTCTGGAAAGTTTAAGGGAGTTTTTCCTCAGCCTTCTCAGCAAAAACCCAACGTAGAAATAGGGCTACATTGAAAGGATTTGTGGGTTCAGCATTGTTGAGCCTTGATGAATCTCACCTCAGAAGGCTTAGACCAAATTGGAGGGTATTTGTGCTAATGAAGAGCTACAGGGGAACCTGTTGATCCTGCCCTGGCACTCCCATGCATGACTATACTTTCATACATTTTTCCTTACCACTTTATTCTCTTATCTATTTTTACCCTTTGTTTTTCTTTCTTTTCTCATTTCTTCACCCCTTTTTGGACAGTTTTGTGTAAGTAATGGACAGAGGACAGGCCTTGGAGACAGAGAGCTTGCATCTGAGACTAAGATCTAGAACCAAGCTAAGTGACCTAGAATATGTTAAGTCTAATCTCTTCACTTGCATTAATGTAGGAATAATATCTAATTTACTGTGTGATCATGAGGATTAGAGATAGTAAGTGTAATTCCTTAAAGGTAGAAAGTGTCCAATAAGAGTGGCTGTTATATTGTTTTTATTACTGTTGCTACAATTTTGTTTATGTGGTTGATTTGGGTTCTTGGAGCAGCTGTTAGTAAACTCTACACTGAGTTTCTTTACTCTACATACTCTTTAATATGATTATTTTTATGAGGTTGATTTTGATAGCTGATATTGAACTCTCTTAGTCTCTTTACAGCAGAGTATCCATCCCAAGATGCTTTGAGTGCTGGCTTCTAGAAATGCTTACATGATCTCCCTTGAGAAATGCCTGGGAACTTGCATCCTCCTATGTCTCCACTTCTCTAAAGATTTCTTCTCAGAGGATTCAAGCAACAAATCATCTACAGGAATTGCCATCTTATGCTTTGCTTCTAACATACTAACATTAGAAAATTATTTTTTAATTTTTATTTTTAATACTACAAATATATCTTAGGCCTTCCACTAGCAACCAAAGATACAGCAAGCCCTCAGTTAAAGAGAATGCTAATCTATACTGTATCAGTTTCCCCTTCCTGGCTCCACTTCTGGCACGATGGTGTGCAACTCAGAATCACTCCTCAAAAAAACTGATGAAAACTATTTTTAAAACACATTTAAAAATAGTTGGCCTTATGAGCATCCACAAATGGAAATGCCGCTACAGATATACAGCAAATGAAGACACATTTACTAAAGAATATTTACTAAAGCTCCATAAAATGATGAGTCTTTAGTTTTTGAAGATCCGCACTTTTCCCCTCTCCACTCATTGAGCTGGGAACTCCACCCAGACTTGTACAACCAAGAACACAAGTTTTTGACTCCCCCCAGGTCCTGGTTGGAGGGTTGTATTCCTGGGAAGGACATGACATTAGCATTTCTCATACTGCCCCTAGATACTTGTTGCTGAGGCAAAGTTCTGTACTACTGCAGCCAACAGGTGGGGGCCCCATTCTTCCACCACATTTCCTCTCATGAGACAAAGGTTCTACCTTGGGCACGGTAGGATATTGAGGTCCCAATTGCTATTGACTCAGCTCATAAGACAGGGGATTGTGCCAAGGGAGACAAGCCAAGGACACCTGGGGCTCTTGCCCATATATCCATTGAGCACTTACTTCTTCAAACTGGGCTGTCACTTAGAATTGACCTATTGTTCCTTACTCCAGCACCAGAGTTGTGGCTCAGAGATTTTCCCTCGGAGGAAAGGCAGACCATAGAACAGAGAGCTCAAATTATCTCCCCAAAGGAGCCAACTTTATTTGCAACAGCATATGAAGTTCAAATCTAAGTGTGCTTTCAAAAACAGTAGAAGTGTTGGTGAGAGGCAATGGGGAGAAGACTGATAAATTCATTGAAGATACAGGCTAAATGATAAGCCAACTTGTTGCTGGAGAAAAATAAGAAACCAGCTGCAAGAACTAGAGTCTGAATAAATTTCAAACATTGACCATCAGGAACTGTCCCTTCATAGCAGCCTGAATTTGACTGGATTAGGGTGTAAATAATTTATTCTCCAGGGCATTGTTATGAACAATAGAGCTTTTAACCAGCAGTTATTGGAGTTTCATAGGTTAGTGTGGTCAGGTAACTAGACAAACACTGCCTAAGTCCTGCTAAAACCTTGTTATCCCAAAGTGGCTGGGCATGTCCAAGGATGAATCCCTGAGGAAAAACATCAGAGGCTTTACCCTGTGTCTGTTTAGGGGATAGAGGAGGAAGAGAAGGGAATGGACAACACTAAAATAATCCAGTTAGTCTTTAAACAAGTAAACAAGCTAACAACAATGACAAGCACTGAAAGAGGGGAGAGATGAATCCAGTACCCAAAGTTGCTGCAATATCTAAAATGTTCATTTTCCAAAAAATATGAGACATGCAAAATAAGCAGGAAATTATGGCCTAGATACCAGAAGAATAGCAGGCAATAAAGCCACCTGCAGGAGAGACCAGATGTGAGAAAAGAAGCCATTATAAATATGTTCAAAGAAACAAAGAAAACCATGATTTTAGAAGTAAAGCATGATGACAGTGTCACATCACATAGAGAACATTAATAAAGACACAGAAATTATTAAAAATAACCAAATGGAAATTTTGGAACTGAAAGGAGCAATAACTGAAATTTAAAAATTCACTAGATGGAATCAATAATACACTTAAACGGGCAGAAAGTAAAAGTACTTAAGAATAGATCAATAGAAATTATGCAATCCAAGAACAGAGTGAAAAAAAGAATGAAGAAAAAATGAGCAAAGTCTCAGAGAAATGTGGGACACTAATGTATACCAACAGACATGTAAAAGCATCACCAGAAGAACAGAGAAGGAAAGGAGCAGAAAAATATTTGAAAAATTAGTGGCTAAAAAATTCCCATTTCCTAAAAAATTTAAATCTACATATCCAGGAGGTTCAACAAACTGCAAGTAGGATAAACTCAAAAAGACCCATGAATAGACACATAGTAAAAATGCCAAAGAAAATCTTGAAGGCAGCAAGAGGAAAATGACATCTTGCTTAAGAAAACTCGTATAAGATTAACAGTTGACTTATCATCAGAAACAATAGAGGGCTAAAGGCAATAGGATAATCTATTCTCAGCCCTCAAATTTTAAAAGCTCTTAATCAAGAATCATATATCCAGCAAAATTATCATTTAAAAGTGAAGATGAAATAAAAAGACATTTGGAAAACAAAATCTGAAAGAATCTGCTGCCAGTAGACCTACCTTACAAGACATACTAAAGTTAGTTCTTCAGGCTGAAAGCAAGTGACCCAAGACAGTAATTTGAATAAACACACACACACAAAACAAAGAACACTGATAAAGGTAATTATGCAATTATAAAGGAGTATAATTGCCTATTTCTTATCCTTTCTTATCTTGTTTAAAAATCATAAGGCAGTATACATTTAATTGTATTTGTGGGCATATAACATACAGAAATGTAATATATTTTCCAATAGCATGGCAAAGAGGTTGGTGAGAACAAACCAACATTGGGTTAAGAATTGACTCCAGATGTTTCACTTGAATCCAAAGGAACAAATGCATAGAACCTGAAATGGAAAGAAGGCTAATATGAGAAAAATTATACATATAACATAAAAATTGTGTTCTACACTGGAAACTGACACAACACTGGAAACTGACTATAACTCAATTTAAAAAAAAGAAAAATTATACGTATAAACTTGCTCTCTTTTCTCCTCTCAGCTTCTTTAAAAGACATAAAATTACATAAAGGAATAATAATTATAATGATGTACTGTCGGGCTTATAACATGCATAGAGATAATACCTATGACAAGAATACCACAGTAAGAAATAAAAGAGAGTAGAGCTATATGTGAATGCTGTTTCTACATTCTCTGAAATTGCTGGTGTAATTGTGAAACTGTTTTTGATAAGACATATATGGTAAGGCCTAAAGCAATCACTAAGTAAAAACTAAAAATATATAGCAAGAAAATCATTAAAGAAGTTAAAAAGTAATATTAGAAAATATTCAATTAATGAAAAAGAAAACAGTAATGCCAAAAAAAGACTTGAGGTGTAGAGAAAATAATAACTTAAATGAGAAATGTAAATCCTATTGTTTTGCTTAGTTTTGTTTTTATGAACTCTGGATACAAGTCCCTTATCAGATATATTATTTGTGAATATTTTCTACCATTTTGTGGGTTGTCTTTTCATTTTCTTAACATTACTTTTTCAATTAATGCTATGTCTCTCTCTCTCTCTTTTTTTTTTTTTTTTCCTTAAAATGAATCATAGCAAACACAACATGTGTACAAACCTATAGATAAAGCTGCTCTGGAAAAAATGCATAAATACATGGCAAAGAAATGAGACTTGGCATTTTAATGCTGATCATGCCATCCTCAGTGCCATAACACCAAATCTGTGCTTGCAACACAGTAAAATATGTGTATCTGCTATACCCTACTTCTCAAATCCAGGACTTATGAACTCAAATCAGAATTTGCCATCAAAAACTCAAACTTGAATTCCTGTACTAGGAATGTCTCCAGTAGAGAGCACTAATGTTTTTTGAATATTCGGTGTAAGTAGCTTTAATTGAGATAAGGCCTAGGAAGGAGTTACAACCATTTCCCATTCCCATATATTTGGGTACACAAGACATAGGCATTTATTCCATATCTATTAACAGTTTACAGAGCACCCACTGTCCCCAGGCACCACATTAGACCTTGGGATCCTGAGGAGGAAAAGATACACTCTTACCCTCAAGGAATTTGGCCTAGTGAAGAAGACTGTCTCAATCCCCTAATAACATCTCCTTGCATCAATCAAGGAAAGCATTTACTAATCATGCACTTTCCTATCACAAACTACATACATATATGTAGAAAAGCACATGGACTGTAAGCATTTGCAAACAGTAGGTTCAGGAGGGCCTTAGAGAAAATCTAGTCAAAATCTCTCATTTTATACCTGGAAACTAAACCCAGAGTGGATAAGTGACTTACCCACGATCACGACAAGAACTAAGATTAATATGGCACTTCCTATACACCTAGAACTGCTCTAACAGTATTGTTTATTTAATCCTCACCACAACTCATTTTTGAAATACAAAACTAAGGCACAGAAAAATTAATTAACAACAAAAATCAAACAGCTCACAAGGGCAAAGTCAGGATTTGAATCTAAGTAGTCTTGCTCCAGAATCCATACTTTTAGTCACCATGCTATATTTAAGTAGCTATGTCTAAAGGCAGTCATGATTTTCTGACTCATGTTTTTACACTGTCTTGTTATTTTATACTGTCAGGGTTTCCAGCATCTCTAGAACCCATTGGTCAAAAATTATCAAAAAATCTCAAGATATTATGGTACTTCAAAGTCACAAGATACTCGATTTGGGGAAAATGGCTCAATTCAACGTGGATGTACATGTTACCAGAAGGTGAAGATAAAGACATGCACAGACATGAGAAATATAATAAGTAATCTTGTAATAAGTATTCTTTTATCTTACTTTGAGAAATGTTGCCACTTCTGTCTCATTTCCTTGTCTTCCTGAATCACTTCCATGTACTCCTTCTCACTTCCAAATCCCAGTCTTTAAGTGTGTTGATTCTTCAATCAAATAAGAACATGTTAATGTAGACAGAGCTAGGGATTAAATCTTGAGAGGACCCTGCACTATACAAGATAGAGAAAATGTGCATTTCAGAAGCCTCAGACTTCACTTCACCCATTCATTTATTATCTAACAAATATTTATTGGGTGCCTGCCATATGCACAACAATGCACTGGGTTCTGGGGATGTGCTAGTCTATGTGATGGATGTGACCTTTACTCTCCTGAGGTCCACAGTCTTACAGCATTCCTCCAGAGTAAGTTAGGGATCAATAGTTAAGCACTTGTCAATTCTCAACCCGTTGGGCCTCTGAATGATGCCTGAGCTACAGGAGGATGAACAGAATGACTCAGCAAGACTGGGGACTGCTAAGAGATGCTGTCACTCTCAGGTGTGCAGACTACAGAGGAGAGAGCATGTTATTTTGAAATGACAGTAATACACTGAGTGATATGCATGAACTATAAAATAGTTTATAAATAGAAATTATTTGCATTATGATTATGTTTTGTCAGAATACACACATCTTTTTTTGTGTGTTTGTGTCCTTGAGGACCCTGAAGAACAAAATTTTGTATCTGATTATTGAATTGGTTAAGTAAATTAAGCAAATCCAGGCATTTTATTTGATAATCAAGTTCACTCAAAGATGAAGGTAAAATTATAAAATTTACACCCACTTACATACTTGTTTCATCCTTTAGTATGCTTCCCCCCCTCATTTTTACTTGTAATCAATCTGTCTGTAACTCCCCCAGTTACACAGAGGCCTTTACCAGAAACAAAAAGCTATTCTGCTCACAAAAACAACAGGCTTCCTTAAGCCTTAAGTTTTTTTTTTTTTAATTTGCCCTTTAGGTCTCAATTTCTCTGAGAAATCTGGGAAGTCCTCTCCACTTTAGCCCACTCTTTCATCTACCAATGTAAGACCCAACTACATTTGCCCTTCAATTTTGTAATGAGATAAAGGACGCCTGATTTATTATCATACTGCTCTTTTTCATAAGGTGACCTGGTTACATTCAGCTATTATAAAGCATATTTGAGTCATAGGCTCTGAACCATGTCAATATCCTGTACTAGGAGATTTTAATCAGCCCTGAATTTGCTCATATATCCAGCTACATATTGGCCTCTATTTTTTTTTAAACTATAAGTTTCTTGAGGGCACATGTTTATTTGTTTTTAAATCCTCCAAAAACAATTTGGTGGAGAGACTGAATTGGAGATAAAGAAGTTAGCAGAGATAAATTAGTAGAATAAGTGGATAACTGGAAGGTGTGCCTGCATTTGGATACATAGCATTCAGGAGACAAAGACAAAGAGAACTGTGGTGTAGGGACACACTGGGGTTTGTTTAGTTAGTCCCCACTGATTTATCATGTCCAGCCTAACGGTCCCTGGAGGAATGCTTGGAGACTTGTGGACCCCAGGAGGGCAAAGGCCACATCCATCAAATGGACCAATGTATCCTCAGAAACCAGTCCAGTGTTTTGCACACAGTAGGCATAGAATAAACATTTGTTGGATGATAAATGAGTGGTAAGATGAAACGAAGTCTGAGATATCTGGAACATGAAATATTCCTATCTTCTTTTCTGATATAGTCCAGGATAGTTACATTAAACACAGAAAACAGAAACTCCTGCCTAGACTGTTAGTGGCTTGCCCCAGATCTCACTGCCAGAAGAGCCACCAGCAGAAGCCAAGATACCAATTCTCATACACTTTCTGACTCATATCTTTTCCTCTATTTCTAAAATGTTCTGAATCTTGTTCTTTTACAATTTATATTGATTCTTAAAAATTCTTAACAAACTATATATATATGTGTGTATATATACATACATACACACACACATACACACATATATATGCATACATATTATGTCCTAGTCTTAGAGAATCAGTTAAGATTAGAATTGAAGTTCAGTATTAAATGTGTATTACAATTAACAGATAGCCTAATATTAGGCCAAGAATCACATATGCACAAATACATACACGCACAGTCATTGAGGAAAAAAAGATGGGAGGGGCATGGAATCAAGGCCTAGCTGGTATTAGACCTGGGTTACTTCAAATCAAAGAAATGAAAAAGTTGACTATGAGGAACCTCAGAAACCAGCTGTTTTCACAGTATCAGGAAAACTTTTGCCCAGATTTCAACATGGTCCAGGGAACACAGATTGAATTCTTACAGGGATCCCAGCAAGCACTGTCTCAGTCACTAGCAGAACCCATCAGGGCTTTTTTTATATCACTTCACAGGAGCTAAGGAGCACTAACTCTGCTTTCATTCTAAGCTTTCAGCCTGGCTTCACTTGCAAATATTTTCTTAGAAGTCTTCATTTTATGGATGGGAAAGAGACAATAGTCAATAACTGGCTGGCTCCTGTGTGGCAGATTCCAATATGGGACCCAGATGACAGTACATATTCTTTAAATGGGATGCATGGGAAACTTTCAAAGAAATATTTGGACATCTTCCCAGAAGACAGATTAGCTGGAGATGGCGGGCATCCTGCTGCAGGAAATCGTGTTTTTCCCTTGAAGGAGAGCCTGGAAGATCACCTTCCTAACACTTGTCATAAAAGGAAGGGATGTCATATAGTTAAGGCAGAGGGTCAATCAGCATAGTGGGCTGAGAACACAGAGTAATTGGTCATGAATATTTAAGACTGGGACCATGATAAGGGATCAGCTCACACAGAAGTGCACAGCTGGCCTTGCACAATTACAGTTTCTAGTCAAGCTACCTTATTCCAAAAACACTTGCAATGTCGACCTCATCCTGTCCTTGGACTTCTCACCACTGAGCTCATTCTCAGGGGTCACTCTCAGAATTTCTCCCAGGCCCGAGGAGAGCTCACATTAAAACTCTGCAAACAGGAGATTGAAAAGTTCAGGAAAACATGGTGAAGTCTTTGATCAAAAATAAATAAAAATTCTTCATCAATGACAATATGCTCAATCATACACAGTTGAACCAGCAGGATGACTTTCTGAGAATGCAAAGCCATGAATGCCTACTCACTTTTGTTCTTTTCTTCTGACCTGATGTCTCAGTAGGACTAACAAACTTGAACCCTGGTGTTGAGAAAATATTGCAAAGTAGTATTTCAATTGAGCACTGTAAAGCTAGCCAAACTTTCCCAGACCCATGTTCCTATGCTCCTCCTTCAACCCTGCATGGCCCACCAACCTCTCCTCCCCTTTCAGGTGCTGCATGCTTCCCCTGTAGATTACATACCTCTGAGAAAAGGAATAATGATTCCTGTTTACCTTCGTATTCTGCCTCACCTCTCCAGAACTCCAGTGCTTTCTTTTATACACTGTAGACTTTCAATGTTTTAATTAATTGAAAGAAATAGAGAATTTTCCATTATCAGAAATAATTTTATAATACAGAATTGGAAAATAACTGTTAATACTTGATAATATTCTGTCTTCCATTAATCATAAAAATTTCTCATGACACAGAGATATCTGAACTCTTATCAAGGCAGCCACATGGAGCAGAGATGATGACACTCAGAGTCTCTCTTTTTTTAATTTTTTTTTTATTTTTTGGTTTGGTTTGGGTTTTATTGTTTTGTTTTGTTTTTCAGGGAATCAACTCATAAAGGCCCTGCCAAACCTAGGAGTGAGTTGATTGCTCCATGTAGGTCATGCAGTTCAATAACACAATTTGTAGTGATCCTTTCATTTCTGTTATTTGTGACTCTGCTTGTGCCATTGGGCAGAGGAACCGGCCACATTGCTGCTCACAGTCATCTCCTTTATCATATGAATGTGAGGAGCCTACCACTAGATATGTCCCCAAACCAATGGGATGCTGTAGAAAACAGATTATTTCTATGTCTTTTTCTTCTGGATTTTCTCAGGTTACCAGAAAGAGATTGACTGAGCCCTGAGGGTGGATTGGTCATTTTTAAGACAATATTTGGGGCAGATAAGGCAAACATATAGAATTTAGGTCTTTCTAAATTTTACTTCTCTTTCATGAGTCTCTTTCTGATTATTATCACCTGCACTGATCCATCTCTTCATGTAAGTAGTACTTGGTTGTTTTCTATGTGTTCACCTAAGTTCTGAGCTGCTTGAGGTCAGAAACCAATATTGATGCTTTTTGATATTGTTCTTGATATCTAGCATACTGATGGGCACAGAATGAATGCTTAATAATTATGATGAGACTTCTAAACACAATTTTACACTTTGACAAATTTGGCTGTGGAAATAGTGACTGAGTCTTTTAGAATTTTCTATGAACAGAATAATAAATGTATATAGGAAATTTATAAAATATAGATGGGAAATAAAATACAGCAGCATCTTTCAGAGACACAGCTTCTCTTTCCTTTCTCTTTCCAGATCCATGCAGGTGACAGATCTTTCTCTGTCCACCTCTGATGGAGACTATATTCTTTACTGTCCAGTAGCATATTCCCTTTGATTGTCTCTTAGGTATGCAGAATTGTGAGCATATTCGAACTTTCCTTCTTTCCTTCTGTCAAATTCTTTTCAGCAGTTTTACACACACACACACCCTTCCCGCACCACCAATCTTTTGCAGATTATAATCAGGAGTTCTTCAGGCTTCTGCCTAAGAGGGTGGACTTTGCAGACTGGTGGGCCTGGGTTTGAACCTTACATGATCACTTTGGATGTTTCTGGATTAGTTAAAATTAGCTGCCAGTTACAGAGACTGCAAAGAACAGTGGCATAAACAAAGTGATGTTTGTTTCTCTTTCACATTAAAAAAATTTCTAGAGAGACAATCCAGAACTGGTATTATGATTTCACAAATCTCCTGAGGCTTAGGCTGGTTCCACTTTTTAGGTTTGCTAAACATCAGATGAGGTCCTCAATCTCATAGCCCTAGATGGAGCTTTATCCATCACATGCAATGTAGAAAGGAGGAAGGAAGGAAGGGAAGGAGACAGAGGAAGGCAAGCATCTATGTTCTCTTAAGGAAATTTCCCAGAGGCTGTCATACACTTCCTGTTACATTTCATTGACCAGAATTTACTATTGTGACCTCACTAAGCTGGAATAGAGACTGGGGAATGTTGTCCTTATTCCAGACAATACTCAGCTGAAATGTGGGCGGTTCACATCCTTAGGAAGAAAGGGGGAAAGGAGCATCGGAGTAGCCAAATACCAGTTACTCTATACCACTTTTTTCTTGACTGTTATTATCCATCTCACAGGAGTCTTAGGATTAAAATAAATGTTACTATGAAAGCATCTAATACAGTATCTAGCATAAAACAAGCTTTCAGTTAATGTTAGTTAATATCCCTCCTTATTCCTTTTTTGTGAATTTTCTCATTTCCCTGATATCCCATCATTGGCATCCAAATTCTATTTTAAATACTTGCCCCAGTTGATGGTACTAAGCTGTAGTCTTGTACCTTTTCATAAGAGGGAGCAACAAATACATTATTATTCAATGTCAGCATTAATTTTTTAGCTTAAAGTTTGGCTAAGATTTAAGACATATCTCTTGGAATCAAATAGACCTAGATGTGAATCCCGGCTCTGCTGCTTAGTCAGTGTCTAACCCCAGCCTCTTGCTCCCTCCATTTCCTCATCTGTGACCTGGGGTAAGATTCAGATATGAGGATTAAATGAAAATAATAGAGAGAGAGCACCTGACAAAGTAAGTGGTAGTTTTTCTTATCTTTTTAAATTTGGCCTAATCTGGGTGAACCTTTTTGAAAATGAACTCTTATTCCATTAAAAAAAAAAAGTTTTAAAATTGGTCATCTCCATACATATACAAATGAGTGTTGTTAAATTGTTAGTCAAACCTTTTGATAATTGTCTCCAAAATCAGTTTAAACCCAAATAGCAGCAAAGTCTTTCTTGTGATTTTTTTTAAAGAAAAAAACAGCATAGCTGAGCCTTAACCTTATTTAGCCTTGATTTGAATGATTTTTGGCAGATCCACTCTTAGAAGCAGAAACATTTCCACCAATGAGTATATTTCATAGCATCTTTCCCCCAGTGGCTAGTTGTTAAGCCTCTACTGTGTCCCAGAAGCTGTGCTAGTTTCTGGGGACATATTGGTAAGCAGAAATGCACATGGTCCCTGCTGCTGTGGAAGTCGCAGTTACTGAGGGAGACAGGTGAATCAATCACTGAAAATAAATGAAAAATTGCCATTATTAAAGTTGTTAGGAAGGAGACATACCGGTGCTGTGAAAGTATGTGCGAACATCTTATGATCCAAGGTTGAATGGTGATTTTAGGAACAAAAAATTGACCAGTCAGTTGAAGTAAAGAGATGTTATGAGCATATGGTTTGAAATGAGCTCAGACACAAGGTGAGCCTGCCCTTGGCATGGACCAAAACATGCCACAGTCTCCAGCACCACTCCAAAGAATGCATTTCATGGTTTGGGGCTGTATTTAAAATAAGTGCCCGTGATATATAACTTCTCAATGTGATACTCTGAAAGGGGCTACATAACTTAGGAATAATCTAATTATTTCATAATGTATTCATGCTATATTGATAAATATTAAATTCACATACTTTTTTTTTTGATACACCAAGCAGAGATATCTGAGAAAATTGGCTGTAAAGTAGGATCTTTTCAGAGAGGGTCAGAGTGTTGATCTGCATTTCCTGTAGTGAGAATGAATTTGAAGCCATTTGGCTGAATGGGGTGGCATAAGAAACACTGTTGGCAGAAGAATAGGTAGCCCACAAAGTAGCAGTGGAGGATGACCACAGGATGAGAGGTGTGAGCAGTGTGTTCCAGAGAGCAGGCAGGACTGTGCTTGGGATGGCCCATCTCAGAGCCAGCAGGCAGCACCAATGTCCCATCTCTCCAAGGCATTCCAGGTTCACATAGACAAGAACCCAGCTTGGCACCTTGGCAGTGGGGTACCATTTCTCCTTGTCCTGTCCAGCTGAGCTAACGGGGCATCCTTTGGGGAAAATGTTGCCTCTCTGGTCTCTTTTAGGGGTTTGGAAGTTGGCTGGGAGGCTCTGTTCCCATGTAACATGTTAGGGCATGACTGAGCCTCGGGGGAAGAGCTGCCTGACATTGGACTGTAGGTGGTTTCTTGTTCTGAGCTGATAAATTTAAGATGAATTCCATTCATCTAAAGATTTTTAAGTTCATCTTTGTAGGCAAACCTAAATGAGTTTTAGTTAAATGAGGTATCAAAATAGGCAACTGAGCAAGGGCTTGTCTTCCAAAAGCATTTGTGAGTCATGATGCAGTTTCTAGAGGCATAGTTTTGTGCACAGTGGGCAGGTTCCCAGCCCTCCCCAAGAGTATTTGTGCTAGGTATTTACCCAAAGGCGTCACAAGCCTTTCACTTTCACCTTCCCAGGAATGCCATTGGAACTAGGAATTTCCCCAGCTCTTCAATTGCTCTGTAATTGGAATTCCTCCCTCAGGGTGCAGCAAACTTGTTTCGACCTCAGGGACATCTCAATTGCTGTTCTCTGCCTAGAAAATTCTTCCCCTAAGAATCTGAATGACTGCTTCCTTCTCAATGGAAGGTCAGCTCCAGAGTGACCTCAGGGATACTTTCCCTAATATCTAGATAAAGTACCACTGCCTGCTACCATCATAGTCCTTCAGACCTGGGTTCATTGCTTGCTGACTTGTTCATATTCTGTTCCCCCCAACACAAACACAAGAATATAAGTTCTGTGAAAGCATGGTTCTTGTCTCCCTTGTTTACCTGTTCTTAAGCCTGGTAGAGAGTAAACTTCCCAACCTGCTGCATGTGATAGTAGGCAAAAAGTTTACCCCTTTGGACATAAAATAGGGATAACATCACCTGTGCTTCCTGCCTCATAGAAAAACTGAGGACCTGGAGTTAGGGTGCCGAAGATACTTTCTCTCCCAGAAACTTGTGACTAATTTTTTGATTCCATATATATATATATATATATATATATATATATATATATATATATATATATATATTGCAAATATCAATACCATTTACCCAATTACATAACCCCAAAAGTCTTAGAACACATTTTGTGCTTGTCTTTGCTTTGCTCCCCACTAAACTACTCCTTAAACAATAGTAATCAGTTTGTCCAGAGGCCATATCCTTAAGGTCCCTCCCTTCAGCACCCTTCCTTCACAGCTTCTTGATTGCCTTGAGTCTTTCCAGGACCACTGATAATTGTCTTCCAACCAGCAGTTCAGTATGTATTCTTTCCCCTCTTCCACCTCCCAAATTTGTCATCCACACTGCAGGAAAAAATTGTTGTGGAAGGCAAATTCCACACCAATACTGCTTAGTTTAATAATCATGTAATGACTTGCTTTGCCACAGGATCATGTCCAAATACCTTGAAGAACCATGTAAGGCAGTCTTCCTCTGTGTGCTTCTGCAACTCTCCAGCTTCACCACTTGCCCTTCTGTCATTTCTAAATCATCAGTGCACACAACATTGACAGAATGTGCACAGTCACGTGCCATATGCACCAACCATCCCAAACTGTTTGCAGTGCAGAGAGGAAGGATTCCAGGTGGCTTCACTCCCCTCTATCTGTGGTGTTCACATTGCCTTGTCAAACACCTGCCCATCTTTTAAGAGTCAGTTCAAGTGTACCTATTCTTAAAGAACATTCCAAACACTTGCCCTCTGCCCACCACTTCCAAGAGCTCCTCATTTCTTCCTCTGCACTGCCTCTGAGCCTTGTAGTATGCCTATTATAATACCCATGCCAGAGATCATCTCTGCCTCCTCCTCAGTGCTCCTTCATGGTCAAGTTATTTGATTCATCTCCTGAGCTTCCTGGGCCAGGCATTATACTTTGCATGTTAATCAGTATCTGGAAAAGAACAAAACAACCAAATTCAGTGTACTTATTATCTAGTAGAGGGCTTCATTCAATAACATACTTTTGACTGATATTTGAAAAATTGAAAGATCTCCTTGAAGGTTAGAGTTAGGAAGAAGGGATATTGTATTTATGCTGTTAATAGATATCAGTTGAATGGCCAAAATATTTTGTCAATGAGCTAGTGTTAACTGAACATTTACTGTGTTCAGAGTTCTGGATGTGGCCAATTGCAGGGGATGCTTGAAATAGCTTTTGGACATTTCTGAAATGACTCTGGCTTTATCATTTCACTGGGTCAAAATGTTAAATGGTCAGCACAGGTTTTCAGCTTCCAGGCAGTTTAGAACATAGTGCCTGAATGTTTTTTCATCCACTACCCTCTTAAAGGATTTTGAAACACTGTGTCCTTTCCTCATCCATTTAAAAAGATAATATGTAAAAATTTTATCTTGACTTTAAATCATTATAAAAGATGGTGCTTCTTACATTATAAATATTGATTTACAAAAACCACTCTTTTTAATGTACACAATGGAAGCTAAATTAAATACCAAAGTGATTTTGTATCTACCATGTCATCCATATAAAAAAAAAAAAACACACATTATAAACAAACTGTTCTAGAAAAGCCAGGAATTTTACATAGTTGTTTCCCTTGCAGAACTCATTTCATTCCTCTTCTCCTATAAAACTTAATCCCCATATAACATTCTTGTGTTTGATATATTTTCTTGATTACAAGTGCATTCTTAGCTCACTCTCATCCATGTACACTCACCCCTTGGCTCAGGACACCTGCTGGACATTGGCTGAACATCAATTTCACCTTTTCTGTCTCTTACTTCAAGAGACAGAAAAGGTCCTCACAAAATTGGGAAGGAGGAAAAAGAAAAGTAGAAAAGGAAATCAGTGCAGGACCTGACTTTTGGTGAGGGAGCCAAAAAGGGGAAAACACTCTTTTACTGGGACACACACAGAGAGATCAGTTGGGATTGAAGGAGATCCAATGAGGGTGAGAGGAGTGCACAGCAGATGCCTGGCTGACAGAGCTGAAAGAAACCAGCACAAAATATCCCTGTAATGAATCCCCAGACCTTGACTTGAGCAGTTGATGCTGAGCTAGGAATGTCTGCTGAAGCTGAGGGAGAGGGCTGAGGCTGATGGCAAAGACTGAGTCTCATGGGGTTGGAGTGTGTTGTTTTCTGTGATTGGTAGTGTCTATGGAACAGAACTGCCTGGGACCTGAATTCAAAAAGCAACATTGCTGATGCACATGGTGTGGATTATCTAGTTATCTCATGGACATATTCACTATTTCTGCAGGTCCAGGGCACAATTTGGCATTTTTGCAATAGAAGAGAAGCACGGTTCTATCAGAATCATCATAATTTTGGTCTGAGAGACCCAGGGGAAGTTCGGGTTGAAATCAGAATCCATGGCCAAAGAACCTGCATATTTCATTGGCACAACTGTGATTTTTATTGGGTCCAAGGCAGAGGGTGTGGATATGCTCTGTGGTTGTCTTGGTGGTCCCATGCCACAAGGAAGAGAGAGCCAAGAGCAGAGATCTGGGTGCACAGAAGGGGAAGTTGAAGCCTTTCCATCAGCCTTGTCTACTACATGAAAATGTGACAATAGGGATGGCAGTGACCTGATACTGCACTGAGGACCCAGCTGGGGGACTGAAGGATCATTACAGGAGGCCCTAGTGCATGACATCTTTAGATTTGTTTCCACTGGTGTTTCTGTGTAGAATTTGGACATTCCCATGGCAATAGAAAGGGCAAAGGAACTGTTATGAGTGTGTATTGGAAACATTCCAACACCACATACCACAGCCTGCACCCCAGAAATGGTTTGGAAGTCTCAATTCCAATAAAAGGAGAAACCCTAGCCACTCTCCAATCTGTGATAAACACCTAATCAAAATGAGGCTCTGTTAAACAACAAAAGTACATTGTGTTCACCACAACAAAAACCACATTGACAATCATAGAAATAACAGGCAATGCACTCACAAGAATGACATGGCACCACACCATACCAAAAACAGATCTCACAGCAATATCATGGAAATGTGCGCAGCCAACACAGGAAATCTTCCACTTAATAAAAGCCCTTCAAGTCTACAACAGATAACTGACAATCTTTAACCCATAAAGATAGAGAGCTATAATAAAATGAAAAAGAAGAACCATTCCCAGACCCAACCTCCAACACACTTGGAAACTGAACAAAAAATAAATTAAAAAAAGGCAGCATGTGAACATCCTTATCTACAGAACAGACTGAAATAAAAATTAGATTATGACTACTTCTTAAAAAAAAGTTTTAGTTTTCTAAAATGTCTGAATTTTCAAAGCCACATTTTATATTCTCCACCACCTTTTTCTTGTCAATGAGCCTGAGTAAGGTGTTCACTCAGTGACCAAGAAGATCTCAGGTGTTGTCAGCAGGACCTAAAGCAAGCCTCCTCCTACTTGCTTCATCAAAAGAAAATCGACCTAAATTTCCTGCCACTGAGCCAAGAAAACAGGCAGTGAAAACACATTCAGTGTTGTTAATCATCAGAGAAATGCAAATTAAAACCACAGTGAGATATTACCTCATGTCTACCAGGATGGCTATCATCAAAAAGACCACAAAACCACAAACATTCAGCAACAATGTGGAGAAAATTGAACCCATATACACTGTTGGTGTATAGTTTATACAGAGACTAGTGTGTGAGAGCTGAGTCCTGGAGGCCTGTGATTTATCCAGGAGGTCAAGTCATTGCAGGCAGCATGTGCTGCTTGAAGCCAGTTTTCAGCCCTGGCTGTCCATGCGCATCAGTCTCCTCAGGAGCTGAGTCCCCCAAAATCACAAACTCCCACCCAGAGATTCTGATATAATTGGCCCAGGCATCCTGATTTGAAAAGCTTCCCACTTGATTCAATGTGTAGTCACATTGAGAGACACTGTGAGCAACTAGTTCACTCTGGGTTTAGTCAGTATAATTTATACACCCAAACTAGGAAAAGAAGGAACAATAGAAATGCAAACTATTACAACCACAATGGAAAACAGGATGGTGGCTTCTCAAAAAACTAAAAATAGAACTAATATATGATCTAGCAATTCCACTTCTGGGTATTCATCCAAAGAAAATGAAAACATTAACCTAAAAATATATATGAACCCCAATGTTCATGGTAACCTTATTTACAATTGCCAAGATATGGAAGCAAACTAAGTGTCCATCAACAGATGACTGGATAAAGAAGTTGTGGTATATATAAAATGGAATATTACTGAGCCATAAAAAAGAATGAAATGTTGCCATCTGCAACAATATAGATGGACTTGGGGAGTATTATGCTGAGTGAAATAAGTCAGACAGAAAAAACAAATACTGTAGAATATCACTTATATATGAACTCTGAAAAAGAAAACTAGTGAACATAACAACAACAACAACAACAACAACAAACAGACTCACAGGTATGGAGAACAAACTAATGGGTATCCATGGAGACAGGGAAGAGGGGAAGGCAAGACTGGGATAGGGAATTAAGAGGTACAAACTACTACTTATACAATAAATAAGCTACAAGGATATGTTATACAGCACAGGGAATATAGCTGATATCTTATAATAACTATAAATGGAGTATAACCTTTAAAAACTGCAACCTGGAACTTATATAATATTGTACATCAACCCTACCTCAATTAGAAAAACGTCGAAGACCAGTTTGCCCCATGTGACCGAGGTCCCTCCAGTTTTGCCTCCTTTTCCTATCTGTAGGGCTCAGTGTCATCATCTGTTAAATAAGGTACTCAGGCTAGAAGGCCAGCTCTACTTCAAGAATCCTGTAAATCTATTGAAAGCAAACTAAATGATCAAATGAGAAAACTCAATCCCAGCATGAGCAATCCTTACTGCTGGCAGAAGTTCCATCTCCACCATGATGAAATGAGGACTAGATAGTGCACACTTGTTCCTTGCTTTCATAGACAGGAAGACACAGCTGATGTTATGTGAGATTTAAGAAGTAGGGAGAACAAGCCACATACTGCACTAAACTTAATACTCTCATCTGCCTTTGCTTTCCCTTCCTTGCACACTTACTGGAGGTGAGATGTGTTTAATTAAGGTTATATACCAATAAAAACCAAATTATTATTTGCTTTTACCCATCAAATTTGTCTATATAGAAAATGTTTTCAAATAATAAAAATAACATTTATTAACCATAAAATTTCAAATAATTTTAAAACACAAAGAGTAGAAAGTAAGAGTTATCCATCTCTTGCCCAGATATATTTTATTTCCTTTAAGGAGTTTAACACATATCATTCAATACCTTTTCTTATATATATATATACATAAAGTATATTTTAAATAAAATGTATTAATACTATGTGTAAATTTTACAACTTGCTTTTTCATTTGACAATATATACTGTAGACATCTTTTCATTTGAATTTACATTGCTTTACCTCATTCTTTTTAAAGGCTGAATAGTATTCTACTGTCCAGATGAAATAAACTGTATTAAGCCCTCCCTACTGAGCCTGGTCCTCTCCCCCCTAAGGTGCAGGCCCCTGCATCTGTGAAGGGGAGACGTGGTCTTGGGGGAAGAGCAGGATGTGCAGACAGAGGTGAGCAGGCAGGGAAGCAGGGCCAGCTGACTGCCACTTTCTTCCCCTCCCCTCTGGCTTTCAGTAACACTTCCTTCATCCTACAGTTACATGAACTGCCTTTTTCTCCTTTCAAGTTTCAAAATTCCCTGCACTCAAAGAATTTTGGAGAAACATTACATGAACATTTTCTGATTGTTCATTTCAGATTCCTCCTTCTCTCTGACAATAACACATCTGGCACTAATCTAAATACTCATGAAGCAAGACCAGCAAACTCACAGAAAGCAAGAGGGGAAGGACCCCCTTGATCTTTCAGTCAACATGGAGGGTTAAAATTGTCCAATTTAAAAATACAGCTGGGCAGATAAGAATAAGAGATACTAGAATATTTAAATCAAATACTTCTGGCTAACTGAGTTATATTGCCAAGCATTTAAGTCACCCTCACTCCAAGAAAAATATTTTACCAGGAATCAGGCCCTTAACAAATCCTATAAAACAGAAGTCAAATAGGACTATCTGCAGACTGATGGTAAGGGTCTATTATTCTCAGAATGCTGGGCCTTTAATTTCAGAATGAAATCCAAGCATGTTACCCAAGCAGCTTATACCTTATATAGCAGATGGTGGACATCAATGGGACAGTTCTGTGTTACTTTGTCAACAACATCTGAGATGGATTGCATAAAATCCAGGTTGGTGAACAGAATTTTGTACAGATATAAAAGAAACAATACACATTTCTCTCAACAACTTTTTTAAAATGTAACTTTAACAAATACAGAATTCACTATGCCTTTTAAACCATCACATTGGAATGAATGTGTCAAATTAATCCAAGTGACTCTGTGCATGGAGTAATGGTGACATGTCCCTTCAAGACATGAAATGTGTGGGTTTAGAGAGGGAAAAGAAATCAAACAGTAACAAAGACAGACCAGCCCTGCGTTAGAATACACAGTGACTCAAACTTTATATGAGATTGTAAAAAGCAAGTGCTCAGTGTATGTGGCATGTAATGAAAAATATTGTAGATAATGAGCATGTGATATATAGACACTAATGTCATGAAAAATTTAGCCAGGATATAAGAAAAAACCTAGTCAGTGACTCACACTGTAAATCTGAGCTAGAAGACTGGGAATGGGGGATGGTGGTGGCTTCTAGGTGAAACAATCAATATGGTAATAACCATGTTATTAACTAAAAAATCTTACATTCAATTCCATAAGTGAAATAAGCTAAAGTATAAGTAATTCAATTACAAAATTCTTAAAAATGCTTTAAAAATCATGAAAAGTGTCAATGTGCTCGAGGGAAGAAGAAGGCGCCATGCAGCTGTTCACTGGACTTTGCTGGTTTATGTCTATTTTAACTGAAGACTATCACGAGCGAATGAGTGCCGTGATATCAGGTACTGTCAGACATACATTGTGTGCCATTTCCCTGAACAGTCATACACATCGAAGAACAGGCAGTGGTTTGTATTTACCTATTAAATGTAAACTGAATGAGGCAGAAAAATATACCAAAATACAAATAAAGTCCATTTTACTTAAACCTTAAAATATTGCCTCTTAGTTACTGCTTTTACAAAAGCAGTAATAATTTTTTGTGACTACTTGCTAAACTGATGATATCTTTAATTCTTCTTTCCAAGGCTGTCCTCAGACAGAAGCTTTATCTAACTTGCAGCAGGGAACACAGCAGGACCAGCTGTACTGGGTTAAATGTTGGACTGGGGATGGATCGTCATGTGTGATGGGAAGGTTATATGTACGCTATCGTACTCTTATACAGAGGCAAATTCCAATCAATCCTCGAGATTAACTAGTTTTCATATCAGTAGATGAATTTCAAATCCATTCTCTTCTATTGCTCTTAAAGCTTCTTCCTAACCACTATTGGTTTAACCAACCATTAACTGTTTAACAGATAGCCAGACCCAAAAAGGAGCATGATGAAACACCCAGTCAAGTGCGTGGACCATGCAGGAGCCAGAGCAGCCACTGAAGCTGCAGCCTACACTCCCAAGGTTCTCCCTGAAAGGTGGCCACCTCACTTGGGAGCCCAACGGGGAGCCACTCTTGCACACACGAGGTGACAGCATTGCTCCACACACGTCATTCTCTGCACACTCAGAAAGCAAACGTCTTACCTCTGGGTGAAAGAAAATTTCAGGGCCTGGGAAACTTTCCTAGCCAACATCGATAATGAATTTCTTCTGGCTTATGGCATTTTTCCCTGTTTGCTGTTTGATCCACTTCCGCTGATCCACGTCATACTTGGCAAACTTCTTGACTACATTGGGGCAAATGTGACAGTACTTCTCCTGCAGACACACACACAGAGATGTCACCAGGCAATAGCGGCCACCCAGTCTGCCCTCCGGCAAACACCCAGTAACTCCAGCACCACAAACCCCCGACATCAGTCCTGCCCAATGCCACAGCTCCAAGGGACATTTACTGGGCTCAGTGATGTCTAACAGCTATGCTCTGGCCACGTACTCTGCTTTCTTTCCAGCTCTGCTATTAGTCCCAGCCTCACTGTGTCACATGCTGCTGCCTACTATCTGAGATGATGTCTGACGGTGCCTATCAAGTCCCTAGTCTCCATCTCCTCTCTTCTTACTCCTTGTATGCCCCCACGTGGCACCTGCCCAGGCACTCGCTGCCACCTACTGGGACAAGCAGACCCGCATCGCAGCCCAACCCAGATCTGAAGGCAGCAGATCTGGCCCTGTGGTCACCACATCCGATTGGCAGGTGGTTAACCTGCTCTGCGGTCTGACACAGCACACTCAGTGGCTCCATGACAGAGAGTTAGTGAGTGCCTAGGCACGTGGGATGCACAAGTGAATAAAACACACACAGACCCCTGCCCACTGGCCCATACACTGGCTGAGAGTCAGAGTAACAAGTGACAGTGATAAATAAGTAAATGGCAGAGCACTTTATAAGGTGCTGGGACCATGAACCAAAGGAAAGCCCGACTTTGACAGGATGGAGCTGCCACACATTGGGGCATGAGAACCCGCTCAGTGCCAGCCCCAGCCTGTGCTGTGCAAAGTGTTTCCTCAGCTGGTGATGCCTGACTGGGGGTCTCTGGGTTGATCATCTGTCCTTAGAGCTAACCTCACAAGAACAGCAGTTGGCCCCTGGGTACCGGATTCTGAAAGTCAGCTTCCTGTGGGCCAGGTGGGCTTTGTTCAATGCCTGCACTCTGTCAGGCCCAAAGCTGGTGCTCAGGAGGACCTCTGAAGGCATTTTCATGATACTAAGTTCAAAATTTCTTAGAATCCCTGAAATGAAACCTAATACCATCCTTGGTATACTCTGCACAACTTTAAGACTGATGGGCCAGACTTGCTACACACCCCTGTGCTCACTGATAACTGAGTGAGTGGGTCACCCCATACAACTTCAAATCTACCAGGCTGAGGGCAGAAACAGTAAGTTGCCCTAAGACACCAGGTCAATGTCTCGCAGCAACTCAGAGGCTTAACTGAAGGCAGGAAGTGCCTCCACAGTGTTGATGGTGTGCAGTGTGTCAGCCCCAAGTCCTGGACCACCACTGTCCCCACCAACAGAATCCACGCATCCACAGGCCCACTCCTGCCCACAGGGGCAACAAGACACAGGGTAACTCTGACCCACTCCCACAGAGGGAAGTGGGGCAAGAACTAACTGACAGCATGGATGGGGTGGCTGACCTGCAGGGAACACAAGGAGCTCTTCCACTGCCTACCTTCATGGCTGAGTGATACATTGTCACTGCCCAAATGGGCCAAACCTGGTTCAGGGTCAGAGATGGACCCCAGAGAGCCAGTGAGGAAGGTAAAGCCCACCACGAGGACTAGGAGAGCAGCCTCTGTCACAGTCAGCATACTCAGGGCCCTTCTCACCTGCATGGCCACCCCGACAGTCAGGAGCCAGAGGCTGTGAGACATATTGGTAACAGGAATGGGGAGGTGAGGGAACTTGGGTCAACTATCCAAATTTATTTCCTTGAAGAAACACAAGGAAAGGACTAGGGGAAGTTCTAGGAAATATTTTAACATAAAAAGAAAGTCATGCTACTTCTGTAAACCTTCCTCCAGGGGGAAAGGATTGACTCCCATGGGCTGCCCAGGACCACACACCCAAGCTGTGAAGTGACCCATCCCTGGAAACTCTAGTCCTGGGCACACCCGGGCACCCAGCCACCCTACTCACACCGGCTCTGACTCGCACCTGTGCACCCTGTCCTAAAAATACCTCTCCGTCCACCAAGAGTGTCATGCAAAATGTGGGACTCCCCCAGGCACTAACTTTCCTTCAACCAGCTTGTTACTGGGTGCAAAAGTGGGAGGGAAGGGAGGAGGCTAACCTCCCTTAAACTCCCCTGCAGCTCAGAAACTGTGTGTTCAAGGTCACATGTCACTTCCATGCTTAAATTTTTCTCCAAAAACAAAATCTTTGCTCTTTATATAATAATTATCCTTGTATTACTAAGAATCTCTTCATTTTGACTAAAACAAAACAAAAACAAAACAGTAATTTGTCCTGATTTTGCAACCTGAAGAGAAAATTGCTTTGAAAGGGGTCTGTCAACTGCTACCTACAGAGTGACACAAAGACCAAACCGATGGATCAGTCAAGTGGGCATTTTAAATAAGGACCAATGAGCCATTTTCCTCCGAATCTTACTGATTTAATTTTAGAGCTTCCTGTAACTCCTCCAGCATGGTAACAGAGTCTAGAAAACACAGGTGGACTCTGTTCAATGATTCACCCTAGAACAGCATCACTCTGAATGGTAATTCTCAGGGTACAGAACCACACACAGCAAGAGCTGGAAATGAGTTTGAATTCTGGCTGACTGCACAGGATTCCTCACAGTCACTGCTGCTGCTGTCTGCTCCTTACTCGGGAAATGAAGCCTGGAGGGAGAGGTGCAAGACACATTGGCTAATTGAAGGTTCTGTCTAATCAGGCTCCAATTAAATGACATCGTACTAGGCAGGATGCTCAATACCAGTTATCAAGCTGCTCTCATTTACAGCTGGAGAACTCCACAAGCATCCATGTTCAGAGAAGAGGCTAAGTTTTCAGCCCCTTAATTCAAGTGGTAAACAGATGGAGACCCACATTCATGGGGAGGGGAGGGAAGGCACAGTGGGAGCAGGGGTGGTGGCCACAAGGGGAAGTGTGCAAACACTATTTCTCTCTCACCACCAAACTGGCCCATTTCCCATCTGTTTTTACCTTAATGGCCTTTGTGGTCTCCAGTGGTTGCTCAGGAGGGATTCCCACCTCCCTCTCCCTTGGCAGCTGTTGAATGAAATACATATCTCTATCTGCAATAGGGATGTGTTTGATGCAGCTTCCAATTACCTAACCTTCCACCTGGGGAGACAGAGAGGCAAAACACCATGTGAGTAACTCCAGGAGGAAAGCCCTCCCTGGACTGTAAGTTAGACTCCTGCCCCCACCTGCCCTGGCAATGCAAGCATTTACTGAATCTCCACTCTGTGCAAAGCTCAGGACTGGGGGAGGGGGAATAAAATGACCATGCATGCAATTCCATTAGGAGAACCTGAGATGCTCTGTAAGAAAAGTGGCCTTTCCATTAGGAATGTGAAGAGAAAACCACAGAAGGCAGTTAATTTCCAAAATGCTGCTGTCTGTCCGAACAATGGGTCATTTTATTGTTCCTCTAACAAAAAGGAAAAAGTTTTAACTATTAATTTTATAAACACTTTTATTGAGTTATAGGCATTTTACAATGTTTAGTCAAATTCCAGTGTAGAGCACAATTTTTCAGTTATACATGAACATATATATATTCATTGTCACATTTTTTTTTTGCTGTTTAACTATTAATTTTTAAACCAACTACAAATTGGCTTGCACTTAAAAGTCAACCACCTGGTTAGCATGCAGGACTTAGAGTGTGACAACCTGGACTCAGATCCTGGTTCCACATCTGTGGGCAGAGTAACCATGGCCACATCTGTTAACACATATGTTTCAGCCTTGGCACCTTCACCCATCATATGCGGTGAGTGGGTGCACAGAAGAGACCCAGTGACAGACAGCGGGTCAAGTACACAGCATGGTTTAGGCATGCATTAAAGTCTCAATAACCGATCTGCTCACTCTAGTAAGAGCTGCACTTGGTAGGAAGGAACAGTCTGGCAGGTACCCCTCAACCCTATGCTATGTGAGATCCATGCTGGGGGGAGTTTGGATACACTCACCCAGCTGCCCTCCCGGACCAGTGACCAGGCTGTCAGCCATCACCAGCAGGAGAGGGCCAGGAGCTGCTGTGTGGTCCCAGGTCCTCACCAGCCCCCTGGGGTGCCACTCAACATGCAGGCCACAGGCTGGGAAGGTCCAGCTCATGCTGGTGGGAGTAGCTGTGCAGAGTGGACAATGTCCCCACCTGCACCAGGTAGAGGAGGCACTCTGAGCTCCCTGATGGCACTGGCTGCTTGTCACACACTCATGGAGACAGAAGGCTGGAGCAAATCCTCATCCATCTGACAGATGGATCAGTTCCACTATGTACAACACAGTTACCACTGAAGTTGCAAGAACAGTGACAGAATTCCTCTTATGTCTTCTGAGGTGCCCAACTTCTAGAAGTGAGAGAGTGTGTAGCCTTTCTCAGGAGCCCAAGCCAATTGTAAAATATTTAAGATCAAGATAAAAGATATGTACACATTATTAAAATAAAAAAATCATAAGAACAGTAGCTCTCACAAACAGAAACTATTCACAATTTCTATACTCAATACATTACATATAACATTTTCTAAAATTAATTCAACCCATGTTGAGTATCAGCTTCATCACAGATTAAATATATTAAAACAAACCACAGCCAATGGTAGGAAAACAAGTAAGTGAGTTGTGCTACACCCACATGATGGGCTGTCAGGTAGTTACTAAATATCTTTCCACAGAGTATTTAACCATAAAGATACATCAGGGATAAGTCAATATGCAAAATACAACCTCAGGAGCACATTGTACAATTAGAACATGAAATCAGATGGAGGGTATCCCAACTGTGCTTAAAATGTGTGTTGTTTGTCTAAGAAAAAGAGCTCAGTAGACTATACCAAAAAAGTGTGGCACAGTCCTCTGGGCAGGTTTGTGGGTCATTCTATTTTCTTCTTTACATTTCTCCATTTTACCTAAATTTTGTACAGTAAATGTAATTTTTATAAATAGGGGGAAAAAACTGCATTAAGAAACAGAGAAAAATTTGAACAACAACTTTCTCTGTGGGCCTGCACGTAGTGTGAAACTTGTTTCAGATGCACAGGGGAGGCCAGGAAGCAGACCCACAGGCACAGGCCCTGACCTTGGCCTGCACTGACCTCTGAGGACGTGACCTCAGAGAGGAGCCAGGCAGGACCACACAGCAAGTGGCACCTAAACACCTCACACCCAGGAGGGGGCAGTGTTCTGAGACTGGATGAAGGGGCTGCGAGCACAGAGCATGCTCTGCAGGCCTCCTGCCTCTCCTCACCCCCGGGCAAAGGGGACACTGGCAGGGTGCAATGACAGAGGGGAAAGATTTGGCTTTTTCCTCCTGACTGTAGACACATCAGCCTCCCCCTGCAGTGATTTCTGAACTTTGAGGTATTAAAGCACCAGCATATTAGTACATCATCTCTGCAATGTCCTGAAATAAAACAGTGACTATTTTTAAATGAAATAAATGAATTGTTTTTTAAAAAAAAACTAGTTTGCATTTTTTAAATTTGTCTTAGTTGATTTACAAAATTCTGTTAGTTTCCAGTGTATAGCATAGTGATTCATTTATTGCATTTTTAAATGGAGCTTAGCACATAAACACACAAACCTATATTTGCACAAAAGATACTTGTAATACACAAAATAACAAACATTAGTATCAGGGGTTGCCTCCAAGAAGGGACGTGGAGAAGGAAAGGCATGTCTGAATTCCCAATGTAACCCCCTCCAGATAGCTTCAATTTAAAAAAAAAAAAAACTTTAAATAATTCATTTAACTAGTCCATTGTACCAAATGTATATATATATATATATATATATTATATATATAGTCTCTTGAAGCCTGAATTAGAAATCACTTCTGTTATATTTTGAAAATTAAAACCAAAAAGTGACATTGCAGAGCATCCTACAAGTCAAGGTGAACAATCTCTCCTTCTTGGCTCTTAAATAATTTTTAAAAAGCAAGAAACAAATCCTCTCCAGAGGATTGTCACAGAACACAAAATCATCCTCCAAATGTTCATGTGCCACACCCACTGATACCCAGATTACAGTTCAGAATGAAAGCCAGGAAAACCCTCCTGTCAAAGTGACACCGGGGCCAAGCAGAGCCCAGGGACATCAGACGACTGCTGAAACCAGACTGCACAAATCTGCTACTGCAAATTTCCAACTGCCAGTGCCACAGACACTAGGCATCTTCCACTTTCTCACACAACTGTGTTTAAAGGCTCTTGTTACCTTTGCTAAGTACAGGTATGTCTTCAAAAGTGGTGCTTTAATTAACAGAAGGGTTTTTTCTTTCACTGCTTCCTTCACCTCAAATCAGGTTAGGCCCACAGACAGAGCAGAACTCGGGGCCCTGCTGACCATTGGGATAGTGTGAGTGACCCCATCCCTGCTGTCAATGATGATTCCTGTTAATGTGTGTTCACCAACTTGTCATGATGTCCACTACACAGCTAAGGCCAGCACTGCCTTCACAAATACCACAGAGACCATCAGCATGGGGACTTTCTCAAGTGTTCCACAAGCCTATCTTCAGGTTGGAGCAATAAGCCCTTTCTTTCTTACTGAGACTGAATGAACTTTCCCTTTCCCTACCTTCCATCTTCCTCCCAAATCCAAATTCCAAAGTGGACAACTAACATGTAAATTCTGTGCACTTAATCTGGAGGAGTCAACTTCTCAGTAAGATAAATCAAAGCTTTGCAAAGAAAAGCCAGAGAGAAAGGAATCTTATTGTGGAATCAGGAGGTTTTAATTTCTAATCCACTGGTTCCCAGTGTGGGTCCACAGATGGATTGCAATAAGACTACTTGTGGGGACTTTAGAAAGACAAAATACTGGGCCTGGCACCCAGAAATTCTCATCTGGCAGAACCAGGATAGTGGTTCTCAACCAGGGGCAATTTTGCCCCCAAGGAGCACCTGGCAATATCTGGTGCCATTTCTCGCTGTCACACTTGAGGGAGGGGAGGCTGGTGGTGGTGCTTCCCCTGGTGGGTCAAGAACAGAGATGCTGCTAGACATCCAACACACAGCTCAGTAACCTCCCCTCCCCTGAGGACTGCCCGATCCAAAATTTTGAGGCTGGAAACCCGTGGTCTGATATAAATTCTGAGAATGTGTATTTTGAAAAAAACACTTTTGAGGAGACCTTGCTGCATAGATCACTTTGAGAACCACTGGGCCAGTGTTTCCTGAAGTGTCTCCTACTCCATGGAACAGAAACAGCTTAGGGGTGGGGGAATATTTCTGGTTAAATTTGGAAGTGGTGGAATAAACAGAGTTTCCTAATGTAGGCATTTTCAGAGCCTTTAAGACATCACTGTCTACTGAGAATCACCACACAGAGGACACAGCATGTGGAATCTTCCAAGTTAAACATCTATGCAACTCCTACTCTTTTTTCCTACAAGTAAGGGAATAGAATACGCAGGAAGCATTTTGGAAAACAATTTTATCATTTATTCCCCCAAATTTCAGTCAATTCCCTTATATAGAGGCAGATACATTACACCTAAAAACAACAAACCCCCCCACGAAGAACAAGCAGCTTCAGGGGAAGTTCTGCAAACTCATGGAACCACAGGAGCTCAGATCCACAAAGGGAAACCCTTGAAAGACATTTATTTTGTTTCATTTTGTTTTGTTTTAACAGATTCTATAGTATATTTTCTTTTTTATGATCAGAAGTAAAAGAAGCCAAAGAACCACACCTACATATTGATCTTGTCTTCCTGAGGATACCTTAGATTCTAATGAGTGTAAACAGACAAAAGCTGGACAAACTCTACACCAGCAGTAAAAACATAAATCACAGAAATTGCTCTGTACAGTGTTTGAGCTCAGACCTGAATGGGATGAATTCCTGTGAACTTGAGTGCATGGGAAAGGAAACCACATGACACAATCTTACAGAGGCCTCTAGAATCACCATTTCTTCCACATTAGACAACTAAGGTCACTTGGGAATCATGAAAGTCACTTGTCCTTACCTGAACTGCAATGTAGAGTCCCGGTACATTAAATAATTTGAACATAATTTCTGCAAGATATTCTTTATTTTCTGGTGTATTCAGAGGAGGTTCTGTCTGTAAGGAAATATTCACTATATTTAGTGTTCACCCAAATTTCATGTAATTACATCAGAACAGCAAAATGTTAATCTAAAAGCATGTTCATTAAGATGCTGTACAACTCCTTAATTTGACAGACAGAGTACACCCAGAGTGATTGATTAAACATATTTTGGCTGTGAGGTTTAAAATCTTTGAGAGAGTAAAGCCTCTCTAAACACTTCTGCTCTTACTAATCCACCCCAAAACAAGAACAAGCTACAGAAAAGGAAACTCCACCTCGGATAACAGAACACCCAAACACCGTGAATCTGAAGAGACATGCACTGAGCTGCCAAGGGCAATAACAGCCCCACTAAGACCAGATGAGTGAGGACATAGAAAGAGAACACCAGTGACTTCAGATACCAGGCAATATCCAGTTCTCCAGAGAAGAGCAAAAGCAGAGAGCCCTTGCTTGGAGTCAGAGCAGTCTGAGCAGCACAGCTGCAGGAGCCTCGCTCCCCAGGCCCCTCCCCTCAGAGCACAGGTGGCAAGGTGAGAAGTTACACCTCCACCATCTGCTGTGAGAAAGACAAGCCTGGGACAGAATCTGCTTCAGCCAGACACTGCCCACCACCCAGCCTAAACCAGACACACAGCCAGTTCAGAAAGAGCTCCCCTCACTCAAAGATGAGGAAAGAACACAAAAAGACTAGCCAAACATCAAATAAAAACACTCATAGAAAAAGAGTGGAGAGAGAAAATAGGAAAAAACAAATGGCAGATAAAAAACATGTACCCAGAAAAATATAAAAATAATGCAGATGAATATCATGACATAGATATCCGAGTTTTTTAAAATGTCTATTTAAAATAATAACTATTATCTAATAGGAGGAAATTAACAGGATTACAGAAAGATAAAAATAAATAAAACTGCTTTTTGTCATTCAGCAATATGTTGAAAATTTTTCCATGTTAATAAATATGGATTTACATCACATATTTAAGCTAGGGAAAAAAAGAGAGAGAAAAGGAGAAAAAAAAAAAACAAAGAAAGGAAAAAAAATCTAGGCCTTTTGGCAAAAAAATAAATAAATAAAAATCCACATTACCCTTTGTTATATACTGAGCTGTGTGTCACAAAACTCTTATGCTGAAGCTGCAAACCTCAGGTGACTGTGTTTGGAGATGAAGCCCCTAGAGGGGTAATCCAGGATCAGTGAGGTCACATGACAGCACTAACATCTCTGCAGGATAAGGCAGAGGGATCAGGGAGCTCTCTCTCACTCACACACAGAGGAAGAGCCACACAAGGACCTGGTGAGGAGGAGGCCATCTACAAGCCAGGAAGAGAGATCTGATCATAAACCAACCATGATGGCACCTTGATCTCAGACCTAAAGCCCCCAGAGCTGTGAGAAAACAACTGTCTGTTGTTGAAGCCACTCAGCCTATGGTGTTTTTTTAGGCTTATTGAGCAGAGCAACATACTCTTAAGCAGGAAAAGGGCAGCCTGTCTTGGCCATTGGCACAGCTGCATGCAGGACACTGGGACACACAGGGCCACATTTACAGACTTTTCTGGCAGGAAAATATGACCCCAGAATTCTATATCTGGCCACACTGCCAATCAAGTCTGTTGCAAAAACAAAATATATTTAAACATACAACAACTTGAGAGAATTTGGTTTCTATGAACCCTTCATGAATTAACCATCAGACAATAAGCTTTAGCCAAATAATAAGAATGCATAAAGTACAGCCAAAGACTTACAGTGAGCAAGTAGTCCATTTAAGATGTAGGGATAAATGCTTTTCTTTTCTGGGAGAATCTATAGCTATAGAACAGAATGTAAATATTATAAATTAAAACAACAGGAGTAGTATCAAGTTGACAGGCACAGATGGAAAGGAGGAAAATATAAAGACGCTGATGCCCTTGTGTCATGGAATCAAAAGATATTGTTTTCTTGGTAGAGCAGCAGAGACACCAGTAAACATAAAGTCACAAACATAAATATCAGAGTAAGTTCACTAACATAAACAATCAAAAGCAGGTGATAGAAGAAAGGAGGAGGAGGTAAGAAATGTGGCCATGTACCAACGTGGTCACTAAGCACAGTAGGAAGTAATCATCCCTAAACAAATACAGGTAAATATCTTATACAAAAGTACAGTTATGTTAAAATATGTTTTACCAATTATCAGAACGAATATGCACCCAATAGAAACCAAAGAGAAAGCCAAGCCTGAGTTTTAAAATATCCATACATAAATAAAACACACTAAAACCAGAAAGCACAGCACCAGAAAAGCAGCTGTGACCACACACACCTGCCACACAGCCCAGGCCATTTCAGCACGGGCAACGGGAGAGCTCCAACTCCAATCAGCCCAGCTACACCCCACCTTCGATTTTACCAAGTTTGGAAAGTGATTTCCTCTCTCCACGCATAATTAGCACTGACTTCACAGGAGTCTAAACAAAGTGCTCATGGCAGCACCTGGCATGGGGAACGTACTCAGTGAAAGTGCATTATTATCACTAAAATCATCAGCATGTACCAGTGAGAAACTCACCTACTGAAGAGGAAGTCTCTGAACAAAGACTATGAGACAAAATCAAATTCCATTGTCAAGCCAAGGGACATCTAAAACAAGGTGCCTCAGAGAGGTGCACAGTTGTCACAGCTTCCAAGATCAGAAAAAACATAACTGCACATAACAAGGAACTGATTACACAGATTAGGTCACATCCATAAAATGTAACACTTTGCAGCAATTAAAAAGGATGGGCAGTGTGTCTGCAGATATGAAACAATATCTACTATAAATTTGCTACATGAAAATAGGCCTCTCCATACATACACATTCTTAAATATACTTCTGTATCTACAACATTTTTTTTAAAAAGCAAGGTGTATGAGGGAGAGAAATGAGGAGCTGTTTATGGGCACAAAGTTTTGATCTTGCAAGATGGAAAAGTTCTAGAGTTCTGTTACATCACAATATCAATGTAGGTAACGTTACCAAATGATACATTTAAAACTGTGTTAAGTGGGTAAATTTCATATATTTCAAATTATAATTTCTAAAATTTTTAAAGTAAAAATCAAAATGTACCATAGTATGTCAATTTTGTTACCATTTTATGAATCAAGTTTATGTATAATCCATGTGCCTGCACATAATTATTGCTGGTTAAGCACCAGTAAAGTTGGTTTCCTCCAGGAAGGGGATCTGGAAGGCAACACAGAAGTGGGAAAGAGACACTCTTGCACTGGAAATCGTACTGCACCTTTTGAATTCTGTGCTGTGTGTATGCTAACTCTTCAAGCAAATAATCAAATCTGGCTATCAACTAGCTGGGGGCTTTAGTTTATACTCCTGTCTGATACAAAGCTCAAACATCATGCCCCAAGTAAGTTTTAATTACTCTGATTAGAATCAATACACTCCCTGAATGGGAGAGAGAAAGCAATCTTAAGACATAGACAAGAAATAATAAAGTCATCAAAAGCAGATTGTAAGTAAATGATCTAAACGTTATTCAACAACACATTACTTATTTTAATATGCCTACCTCAAGGGGCTGAGATCAAATTAGTTAATACCTTAATGATCCCAGTACACATTTAGCACTGTGTTAGTGATTACTATATCAGATTTTTTTTTTTAGTTTTCTTTCATTTAAAGCACATGAAGAATAGCTGTGGATTCCAATATTTAGGTTACAATATATCTCCTTATGGCACCTCCTATCAACCTGAAAAACAGGCCTAATAACTACCTACCCCACAATTGTCTGTGGGATTAAATAAGTGAGTTAATTCATGCAAATGCTTGGTGGGGAGAGGGCTGGGCCTTTAGCAAGTGCTGAATATATCAACAATCAACTGTAATATCAAGAATATATCTCAGGCCAGAAGAAATTGAATGTATTAACTCCAGAGACCTAGAGTCTTCTCTTACCTTGAAGAGGAATCCAAGCACCTTAATAAGTTAATTTTATAAACATAACATTTAAACTGATTAGAGGGGGGAATAGGATGAAGAGAGGAAGGCTAGAAAGGTATGCAAAGTGGGAGCATAGTCATGCAATGTTTCCTTCCTGCCTGGTTTAAAAAAAAATGTGAGCCTATAGAAGGCATTCCAACAAGAAGTAGATTAACCCTGGCTCTGGATTCTTCCTGGGTTTAATTTCAGTGTCAAGTGATGTTCCAAATAAATCCCAGATGAATGAAAAATATATATAAACATCAAAGGAAAGTAGGTTTACTTACATAAAAATTTACAATTATAGATGTTCAAAAACATAACCTACAAAAAATCAAGTGAGAATAAGTATCTGCTTATGACAAAAAATTCTTATCTGTTATATGAAAGAACTCACACCATAAACAGATTGTGGCCATACATACAACAGAATATTATTCAGCCCTAAAAAAGGAAGGAAATTCTGACACATGCTACAATGTGGCTGAACCCTGAAGACCTTATACCAAGTGAAATAAGCCAGTCATGAAAAGACTAATACTGGATGATTCCACTTATATGAGGACCCAGAATAGTTACAGTCATAGAGACAGAGGGGGGATGGTGGGGGCTAGGGCTGGGAGAGGGGGAAAGAGAGTTATTCTTTAATGTGGACAGAGTTTCAGTTTGGAAGATGAAGAAGTTCCTAAGATGGATGGTGGTGATGGTTGCACAACAATGTCAATGTACGCAACTCACCAAACTGTACATTCAGAAATGGTTAAAATGATAAATTTTATTGTATGTGCATTTTATCACAAAAGAAAAATTTAAGTAGAATAAAGTTCAAAGAAATCATAGCAACAATAAAAGCAATAAAACACTGATATGTACAAAACCCAGGACATGAATAGGCAATTCACAAAGGAGAAAATACAACTAATAAATACATGAAAAACTGTTTAAGATCAAAGGTATTCAAACTGCAAATTAAAAAGTCAAATAATCAAAAATGATATTAATCAATCCTAAGAGTTCAAATAATGTGGCTTCTTGTACATTGAAGATTTCAGTGTGAAATGGTATACCAGAGATTCAAAATTATTAACACATCTGGACCTCCAAATTATATATATATATATATAATTTTTATATTCTTAATATAAAAATGCTCTAAATATAGAAAATAATGTGCAAATATTAATTTATGTTATGTCTTACAAAACCAAGGAACTGGAAACAAAAGTAAACATCTAAAAATAGTGGGGCTGCTAAACAGACAGGAAACAACCACTGGATACATGATTGCATGACCATTAAAGCGAGGATTATGAAAACCATGCAAGAAAATGGGGGAGAGGGATGGAGGACACAATATAGAATGAAAAATCATATAAAAACATGAGTGAAAAGATTAAGTATAGCTATACTAAATGATAATATTTATGATAATGGGATAGGAGTGTGAAAAGCCCCACAAGAATCTTCCAAATTTTCTAAATCGCACTTATAGTTCTATAATAAGAAAAAAAAAATTCATTACAAGAGTTGTGAAGCCCTGAGTTACAGCCTGTGTGTGAAGGCCACAGAAACTCCCAATACAACTTCCTGGTTTATTTCTCCACAGGCGGAGAAGCTAACAGAAGAAAGACTTCACCCCAGGGCAGAAGCCACAGCACATCCTGGTGTGGCTTTTCCCTAGCCTGTTGGCTCTGTAACGTGGAAAACACTTTCCATATCCAACCACAGTTGTGAAGACAGCTGAATTCTTGATCTGCCACTGTCTTCATACCTGTAGTCACATCATTATGGCAGGCACTGCAATTTCCCTACCCAGTATCTATTCTGCCTTCTGCCTTAATGACAGACCACTGATCAATCACAGGCCCAGAAAACAGCATTTCCCAGACTTCCTGGTGTACAGGGATGGCTAAGTAAGTTCTGGCCAATAAGAAGCAAAAGTTATTGGATGTGTCTTCTGGGAAAGCTCCTTACAAGGTTGAAGGTAGACTCATGTAGTAGGCCCAATTCTGCTCTTAACCCCTTCTTTCCTGGAATATGGAGGTGATGACTGGAGCTGCAGCAGCTAACTTGTGATCTAAGGCAATCTTAGAATGGAAGCCATATGCTAAATATACTAGAGCACACAGATCCCTAATGACACCAGAAACTTGACATACCAGCACTGCCCTCCCTGCTACAAATGACTTTAAGAAAAATAAAACCTTTAACTTGCTTAAATCACTGATTTTTACACTTTAGTACTTGCTGCCAAACAATTCACCATCTGTGAAGAACTAACATTAAAATCTATACACTTCCATTAAGAGAATGTTTACAATAAAATTAGGTTCTCCTGGCTCCTGAATCAAATTCAGCATTATTAAAGATACATTCTTCTGGGTTCTCAGAACCATAATCATAAATCTATGTTTTCCTCAATCCTCCTTTTCTCCTATGTTTACCACCAGTAATTGTTCCTTTAGAGGACTAATTTAAATAAAACCTTCCAAAAACCATTATTAATATATAACGAGATCTAAATTGGAGATATCAAGTTTTTCTTATTTTTTAAATACTGAAGTATATGATTAAAACTTCACATGAATGCAAGTTACATAAGCATTGTATTCATAATAATGGTAAAATATCATCAAGTATTAATTCAAAAATGAATAATTAGTCAGTACTATAAAAATCAATCCATATTTCTGGATAAAGAAAGCAAGCTGAACACATGCAACTAATATTGCTCCAGTCTCAAACCTCTCCATAACTGCAGTAAAGAAACATTTTTAAAAACATAAATCCTCAAGGAAGGGCAAGTAGGAGTGGAGATGACAATATACTGAAAATGGGAAGAACACGGGCCAGCAGTAACAGACTCAGCAGCACCAAGGATGTCCAGCTCCACACCAGCCAGTGCTAGTGTACAGGACAGAGCAGGTCTGAGCCACCCTCATGAACCAGGAAGGGAGTTACTGCGGTAAGCCAGGACAAGCCACATGTCATGGTGATTATTATGTGTCATCTTGACTGGGCTAAGGGGTACCCCGAGAGCTGGTAAACGATTCTTTCTGGGGTGTGTCTGAGAGGGTGTCTCTGGAAGAGCTTAGCATGCAGCAGACTGAGTAAGGAGACCTGCCCTTGCCAATGTGGGTGGGCAGCACACAGGCTACTGAGGACTTGATTGGAAAAGGATGAAGGAAGGGTGATCCTCCATCCCTGAGCTGGGACACACATCTTTCCTGCTCTCAGGTGGATGGCAGAGCTCCTGGTTCCCAGCATCCTTGGGCAGCACTGCTGCTTGCTCTTCCTCCCCTGATTCATATTCAGAAAGGTTTGCAAATCTCCTCTACAGTTACAATTCAATTTCCCTTCAAGAGCACTGCAGTTCTTTAGAATATATGATTCTGTCTTGAACTCTGGGCAATTCAGTATTAGAGAAAAGAGTGTGGTTCCCATTTGCTATCTGTTTAGTCCACGTGACCAACATGAGTTGAGTCTCTGAAACTTCTTGAAAAACATGAGCCCTACTGAGCTCATTCCCACCATGGATGTGCAGATGTCTGTCATGGCAGTCAGAAGGGACAATTTCATAGGCTACTGAGGGAACTTTAATTTAAAACTTTTAGACTCTTTTACACCAAGAAGCCATTAGCTGATGTAGTGGTTCAGTAAATGTCTTCAATGAATTTCTGGACATGGCCACAAATCCCTGTACCTGCTTCACTCCCCTTCAATTATCCCATTAACTGATGAGGAAGGACATAAGCCTGAGATAAAACCACCCTTCTCATAACTTCCTCTGTCAAATCATGCAGCAAACACACCTCCTAACTTCAAAGTACAATAAATGTAGCACAATATTTTCTTATGTTTAATGTAATAAACAATTATTTTTGAAAATTCTCTTCAGATACTCATTTTTGGCAAAGGACTTAAGCTTTTCCATATTCATATCAAACACCTCCAGTTCGTTCCCAGCAATTGGTTTTATTGTACTGCGGTGTATATGCCAGCTAGAGCAGAAAAATTCCTGGTAGGAAAAATTTCCTGTGGGCTGTGTCCTGGTGATTGCATTTGCTCCACGGGCCTAAGACTCAGACTCCCTCTGAGCAGAGCGGGATGGGGCAGGAAGGGAGAGGAAGCTGGGCCCCAGGCCCATGCCTGGAGTCCTATCAACAGGTAATTATGTGACGTATGAGAGAAGGGAACATGCCAAGCATGGCAGGTGGGAGTCTGTAATTTGTTTTGGCTGTAAAGACAAAGCCACTCAGACATACTGTCAGTTTCCTCGCTCCATGTATTTTACATAAACCATCATAGATACACAGGAGAGAAAATACACAGTGACCTGTAAAACACAGTACTTGGACGTGGCAATTCCTATTTGTGGAGATACAGCCAGGAAAAAGCTTAGAGCACTTTCAAGGACTTGATTTAATACACACAAAATATATAGATTCCACTAACTACCATAACAGCCTTGTACTTAACATATTTTAAGCCAGATAATTCTAAAGAATATTCCATATTTAACATTAGGAAGAATTATATAATTGGATCAGGGACCATTTGACAATGCACTAGCATGGAAAAAATGCAAAGCTAAATTATGTAGGTTTTAATGTGCAGCCTATGTTACATGCAATTGCTCTCCTTAAAGTAAGTGTTTTATACATGTAATTAATTTTAACTTAAAAAGAACATAAAACAATGAAAACAGGCTCCACAACCAAGAGACATTTCTCTTCATTTCTCTGTATTGTTTTATTTCATCTGAACAAGATCAATTACATCCACAATATCAGGGCCTGTAACTCAGCTCAGTGTTAGTGTGAGATTTAACCTTGGCAAAACAGCACCTTGACTCAGCTCCCTCTGCTGTAAGAAGCAAAGGTCAGAGCCAACCAGTTATTTCAGGAGGACACCTAACTACACAGGTGGTTTCCTACCCAAACCCATTCCTCCCTCCTCATTCCTTGCTGCTGGAGGCCGGTTTAGGTACTTACCTCTTGGGGCCAGGTGATGAGATGTGGTCCCCTCACCAGCAACAGGAGAGAATCTTGACTCATCAAAATGTACCAAAGTAATTTTGTTCCCCTCTAGGGCCCACACTGGGCACGGACAGACAGGGCAAATCTGCTAGGAAGGCTTCTGAGGATGAGAGTCTTAATTCTAAAACTCTGAAAGTAAATACACCAAAAGTCAGTACAGGAACTCGGGCAGACACCCTGGGGCCTGAGGGGAACCAGCACAAGAGGCCAAACAGGTGAATTAGGCTGGGTTCTCACCTCCATCTCTGAGCTGCTCAAGTAACCAGTCCTGAGTGGCCTGACACTGGCATCCTGTTTTGTGGGATAATAAGCCCTCTTTGGTTTTGGACATTTTGGTTGAGCCTTCTGTTATTTGCCCAAATAGCACTCCAACTCATACAAAGAGCTTTAGTGGGAATTAAAAACTCCCCAGGGAAGAATATCCTGGGTTTAAAATCTAAGCAACCAAGAATCCACAGGGCTCTTCTCTCAGTCCCAGTTACTCACCATCAAAAAGTGATGGCCCTCAGGTTCAGCTCAGGGAAAATTAAAAATAACTTGTTCCATGAACCTCTCCATTAGATCTCAGTCTTCAATTATTCCATGTCTTATTGGCCACTAAAGCAAGAGAAATCAAACTATGTCAAGCTTCAGTCCATGTCAGTAAGAGCAACAGTTTTAAAAACAATGGCCCAGAAGAGACTGAGTTATTAGAGAAAACAGGTCCTTTGCACTGGGTGAATGTTAATTTATGTAAAGAAATAACAGGCACTTTACCAGAAATATTAAGTTATATTATCATTTATATTCTACTTCACATCTCTAAGTACAAAGTATCATCTTAACAGTGGAGTAATAGATGCAAAAGTACAGCTAATCGGCCATACCATTCCATTTGGAGTTTGGAGGTTTTTAGAACAAATACCTAGTTAAACAATTTTAGTGCTTCTTTTTAATTAATCAGTCTACAGCTCTTCTACATCGGACAGGTCAGTGAGTCAACCTGCAATTTTCCACAGAAGCAGATCTTGCTCTCACATGAAGCCCAGCATTCCCAGAGTCAATCCTGCATTCTGGGGTTTCTTAAATTCACTTGATTCCCCACATGAAAAATACCTTGTTCAACTAACACAACACTGTAAATCAACTATACTTCAATTTTGAAAAATACCCCATTCAAAACCAACAACAACAAAACCTCTTTTCCAACACAAGAATAAAATACACAGCTCACAAGTACAATTGCTATGAAATCTACCATTTTGCATGATTCATCCTACTCTCTGTTCTTGATGATACACTTACAGAAGCAAATCCCGGTGGGGAGTTTAACTTTGTGGCATACGTGGGTTTATCTATGGCTTCAACCCTTATGAAAAAGTCCAGGTCATCAACTCCCCTCAGCACCCTCCTTTGGGCTTGGTCAACCACTTTTGCTGACTCTCTGATGGCAATACCTTAGGGAGAACAACGCAAAGATTTCTGTCAGCATCCATACTCATTTCAAGGGTCAAGGAAGCATAATATAACCCCTGTGTATGTACAAGTAAATTTTCAATGTCAGGGTCTCATTGGAGTTGAGAGTGTTCACAGAAAAGACGCTATCACAGAGCACATAAAGTAATACAGAAACCTTTCTTATGTTCTGGTATTATTTTTAGTGTGGCACAAAGGAGCCTAGCTGGTCTGCTTTTAATACTGACAAAAGATGAATTACTAAATTTTTCAGTTTCATCTGAAAAAACATCCCTCATGATAGTGAAGTGAAAAGCACATATCAATCGGTTCCAAATTTTAGAATACAATGTAGAAGGACACAAAATTAAAAATATAATGTGAAAGAAGAAAATAAACTGAAAAATGCTCATACACTCTCAAGTCATTTTAATAAAACTGTGTCACACAGATTTAAAATATATTTTTATTCTTGTTACAAAATCACTAAAAGAAAAAACTGAGGTTGCTGACTAATATCTCACAAGAAAAATTCAATAATCAAACAACTGTATTATGTAAAAATATTAATGGCTTTATGATATATTATTTTAATAAAAGTTTAACCACGATATTTAGGAATATACTTATAGTTAATAATCATATGAAACTTCACTGTAGAATTTAACATCTAATGAAATGTGGAAAGCTTCATGAAGATTCAATTTTCCACTTAAATTCCTAACCCCTGGTCAAACTTTGCTTTCCCATAAACTCATCTTCATCAAATTTATTCCAAAACAAATGAGTAAACATATACAACCATTTTTAAAAGTAGAGTATTTGTAGTTCCCAATTTATTAGAAATGAAGAATAACAGCAAAGCTAAGGGAGTGAATTTTAAACCTTGCCCTCAGAAAGGCATCTTGAAATAATAGCTTGAAAAGGTAGGAAAAAGAAAAGAGGTACAGGACAGAAATCACTTTGCTCACCTCCTCTTCTGACTCCATCTCACTGCCGCACTTGGTCCAGAAGCTTTCAACTTACAGAAGGTGGCACAAATCCAAAGCGCAGGATTTCTGCAGGACTAAGGCAGCAGGCGTGACGTGGACGTGCTGGGGGCGGAGCCCAGAGGAAGCATCCGGGGCAGAAGCAGCGGGCGTGCCAGGACCACGAGGCCGAGAGTGGGGCTGGGGAAGTCTGGAGGGCCGGGACGCACTGCGGCAACTGCAGCCACAAACACACCCGTCCCCGAACACAGACCCCGCCACGGGCGGCGCACTGACGGGCGGCGCACTGACGGGCACCGCGCAGCCACCTGTGCATACGCAGCACGTCAGAGGGCCCTGGCGGGACGGCCCGCAGCCGACCCCAAACGCCTCGCGCAGCCGCGGCGCTGCTGCAGGGCCGGCGGGAGCCCCTGAAGCCGTCTCCCCGCACCTCGCGCCCCGCTCCGCCCTGGGCGGCGGCAGCAGCTGCGGGAAACGGAGCGAGCGAGCGGCTGGCTCGGGGACTGACCGGCCGCGCCGCCCTGCGCCCCGACTCGCCTTCACCCCCGCGCCCCGGCGGGGTGGCCGCCTCCGCAGGGGCCGCGGCAGCGAGAGCCCGCCTCTGCGATGAGGCCCAAGCCCCCCTAGGCCGCGGACCTAGGACAGCGAGGGCTTCAAGAAGCGGGCGGCGTCCCTGTCCTTCCGGAGAGAGCAGGATGACGAGGTGCTGCAGGTGGGCAGGCTTCGGTCCCGGACCAGTGGACTGGCCCAGGAGGAGGACTGGAGCCCCAGGAGGAGCCTGCCAGTGCTGCCGTGAGGGAGGCTTACCAAGAGACTGGAGTCAAAGGAAAGTCAGGCAGACTCCTGGGCATATATGAGAACCAAGACAGAAAGCACAGGACATATGTCTATGTCCTTACTGTCACTGAAATATTAGAAGACTGGGAAGATCCTGTTAATACAGGAAGGAAGACAGAGTGGTTAAAAGTAAAGGATGCCATCAATTTCTCCAGTGTCATAAGCCTATACATGCAGAGTATCTGGAAAAATTAAAGCTGGGTTGCTCGCCAACCAGTGGAAATTCCACAGTCCCTTCCCTTCCAGAAAGTAGCACCTTGTTTGTAGCTGCTGCACAGAGAACCTCTGGGCTGCCATCCAGCATAAGATAGACAGGGTTGGAAGGACCTCTTCCACCATGTGCAATCTCATGGGCAGAGGTTTCTTTATTTTCCTTGACAAATATCTGAATGACGCTTACAAACTGAATTTGCCATGCGGGATTTTTTTAACAATCTGCTTGATTTTTAGGTGCTTTCAAATCTTCTTTAAAAAGAAAAAAGATAGTGTAAAATATTTTAATAAGCCAAAGCCATGTGGAATTTTTTTTTTTTAGATGCCTTAAATGTGCTCTCCCACCCAGCCCACCCACCTTGTTATTTTGTTTGGCATTTTCACTTTTTCCCCAGTATTTTTTTATCCATTTGATGTCAGTCTGTGGTTTTTGTCAGATCAACATACTTGTGGGTATATTATCCTGGTGAATTGTCTTCTCATTCACAATATTAACATATTCAATGAATCCATTTGTCAACTCATTTATCTCAATTTTCACAACTGGTACTATGTCACTAGCTACTTGATATGGCCAATTCCCCTTTAACTCAATAGTCCTTTAATACAGAGTTTAACTCTATAGAGCTGGTGAGTTTTAGGCAGTTACTGTAAGCAAAATGCATGTAGTAGATATCTTATCATGGAACCTGTATTCATGGAATTGAATTAGGGTGCTCAGTTGCCAATTCCCTTTATTCATAATCTCTCTTTACACAGAACACACAAGAACCATATTTCCCTCAATGTAAATTGCTGCTTTTAAATATATATTTTCAGTTTGAATTTAGTGACATCTCTTCAGTTAAACTTGCTGGTTACCAGTAAACACCTTAAATAGCAGTCAGTGGTGACTGCATCAGAATTGAGTAAAATGGCCTTCTTGTTCACCTGTTACAGACCTAGGTTTTTAGGGTGCCTCGGAATGTCTCATCTTTTATAGGTGGTCAGCAGGTAGGTACTATTTATCATGTAACTAATTACTGGGACACTGGAATGTACCTAAGAATTATTTTGTCTTATTTTTATATTCACATAAATCCAAGAATCCTATCTAAAACACATAAATACCTAATCTGAAATGCCTGTACTTCCTCAACCAAGTCAGAGATGAGATGGGGCAAGTAAAAGGTGGTTCTCTATGTAGATATTAGCTTTTTGTAAAGATCATAACTGTTGAGTATAAAGTAGGAAGAAGCATCGTTAGACATTTGTTGTACAAATTGTTAACCTTTAAAAATATAATTGCTGCTGAAAATAGTGCTGTTATAAGGAAAATCAGTGCCACCATTTTGAAACTGGGCTCTTGTGCCATAAAAGCAGCTGAGCTAAATACGAGTATTAGTTCACAAATTAAGGCTGCCAAAGGAATAAAACAGAAAAACTTTAAACCACTGACATTTCATTCTAAATTATGTAGTGTGATCAGACATGATCTTCCAGAATTTTTATATTTTTCTTTGTACAGAGGTTATGTTTTCTGGGTGTTTTTTTTTTTAAAGGAAATACTTAAAAATCCCAGAGATTGACACTTGTTATCAATCTTCAGTGGACTAAGTTTTTCCTCAGTAATCTCTGAAGTTTCTTTAAATTATATACTTAACACAGAAGATAAATTGATTGTATTTGTACATAACACTGTGTCCACCTGAAATGTCACAATTACTGGGGGGCCTGGGTATGTTGTACATTGATATTCTTAAAGGTAATAATGCATGAATTTCTTTTATAAACTCTTGGACTATGTATTTGATGTGTAAAATATGTACAGTATTAATGTCAACCATTTCTTAAAGGTGAGCCTATAAATACTGTTGTATCATTTTCTTTGGTCAGTAACATTTGGACCAAGTAGTGCCACTTGGGTCAGGATTTTCTTCAGTGCCATTTAGCAAAACATCTGACTTTGGTCTATGCAACTAGCAAAATTTTGTAAAATGCATCAGAATACTTCAGAGTTGTCACACTTTAAATTTCACATGAGGGGTTCTTCACTATTTTTGAACTCAGCCCACTGAAGCTAGAGGAAAGGCCCTGAGGATATTTATTTATGTTAAGAGAAAAAAGCCTACATTTGCAGGCTCAACAATTGAATCTACTACAGATAAAAAATAGTGTCTACTCTCTCAGTCCCTCAAAGTTTACAGAGTGTTGGGACTTTCATTTGTGCTGCTTTCTGTTGGGTAGTTGGATAAAACTGGGCAGCTAAAATTTTCAGTCCCAAGTGCCTACTAAATTAAAAAAAAAAAAGTTTGTAAATTAACTTGCAGACACAAAGTAGCAAGTATCCTACATGTTTGATTTTGAGTTTTCTTAATTTCTTCTTTTTTTTTTTTTTTTTGTAAACAGGTGAAATTTTCCAACTAGGCACATGCCATTCAATTTTCTGTCTATCCCATAGTTGTATAAAGTAGCAAATCTGAAGGGGGGAATGATTGTTGTATACACTTTAAAATTGCTTTGTATGGTCTCATTTGAGATAACTGGTGTAAGAATCTTGATGTTTTATATATTTGGAAATATCAAATTAAAAAATTGAAATTAAAAAAAAAAATCCTTACACAGTCTGTCAGTGCAAGTTCCAGTCTATCAGTGCAAGTTCCAGACTCCATCCTCTGTGCAAGATCAAACTTAATTATGCATGGATTTAGCATTAAACTGCCAAGAGAACATGAAAGACTATCAAGAGACAAAGGCAAAAAGGTTCTTCAATTCATGACTTTACTCAAGTTCACCAAGAATTTGAGGGCAATATTTCTACTCAAAAGAAAAAAATCACCACCCTAAAGAAAAAGTGCTAATTTAGTGAGAATGAAACTACCATGCCCAAAAATTTAAATGATAACAAAATCAATCTCATCTTTCCCAAAAGGTAGATACAAGTACTCTGACCCCAAATAATAGTAGACCTGTGTTTTCATGCCCCTTAGAAATAACAACAACAAAGCGCATACATTCTGTTAACTGTTATGTGGAAGCACCTAAACCCATGAAAGTGAATAAGGGTATATAGAGCTTATACCCATAATCTTTTGTTGACACCTATGAAAAGCAAGCTGTGGACCAAAGAGCCCTTGTGAACATGATGGAGAACCAAGTCTAGGAAAGCAGCTGTAATGAGTATCTCCAAATACTTATGGAGTATACATAAGACTTATCATAAAATGAAGACTTCAGTCACCAGCACCTGTCTCCAACACACTTCAGCTTACACAGGACTCTGACTCAGGTGTACACAGAAAACACAAGAAATGTGCAGAAGACACTAAGATGGAAGGGAAAATAAATATATCAGGTAACAGGACCAACACCTAAACAGTGCAAGTGGTTACATACACATGGCATCTCCATGCACTGGAACAGCATGAGGCCATGAAAAATGATAAAGAAGTTCTTCTTGTATGAATCCAGAAGGTTCACTAAATTGCAGTGTTATGAGAAAAAAAACAGGATACAGTGTATGCAGTATGCCACCACCTGGGTAACAACGCATCTGTGTATGTCTGCTGGTATCTGTAAAGTTACCTCAGAAGGAAACACAGTAACCAGAAGCACTGTTGCAATCTAAGAGGGGAAGTGGGTGGGAGAAAGTTAATTTCACTGTAACTTCTTTTTATATCACTCAACTTGTATGTCACATGAATGTATTACCCATTCAAAGTTAATTAAATTTGGACTTCTGCTTCTGGAAAGATGGATAAACATACTTTTCCCTGCTCTTCCCACTAAGCATGGCTAGACTCCCTAGGCTTTATATTTGAAAGAAACAAAAACATGCTGAGAGGTGAAGAGAATGTGGCAGACTGGCCAGGGATCAGGACCTGAGGAACTACACAGTGGTGACTTCCTGAGTTTTATTTTTGTCTCATGCATCCCACACTAGGTGCCAGGGAAGCCAACAACCCAGAAACGCCAATGGGAGCAAATAAAAAATGTCCCCAGAAAACCTGCTCTCTCCAGCCAAAGGAGATGAAGGGACAGTGGAAACACAGAAAACTTACACAGTTACTGCCTGACTCCAGCCAAACATTACAGGAAGACAAGCCCCCACCTGCAATGTAGACACCACATGCGGAACGAGGACCTCCATCCCCCTCACTGCCTCCATGTTTGGGTTATGACAGGAGGCCCAGTGGAACATCAGGAATTCCACCAATGACAGTAGGGCACCCCTTGCCATCCCAGAAAGAAGGTACCTGCAGAGGCCTTGGGGGGAAGCCCGAACTCTGGTCCACAATCAGCAGTAACATGGAGCCCCTCCCCAGATGAGTGTCAGCAAAGGCCAAGATTAAAATCTGAGCTTCAAATCCTAACTGGCATTATCCCCTTCTCCCTGCTGGAGCATTAACAGAAATGACTTACTAAAACATAATATTTAAATAAGATCTGGAACCTCATAATATAATACCCAAAATGTCCAGCACTGAATAACAAAAATTCTCTCAACATAGCAAGAACCAGGAACATCTCAAGTGAAAGGAGAAAAGATAATCAATAGATAAGAACACTGGCATGACACAGGTAACAGTTACCAAACAAGGCTTTAAAAGCCATCACAGAATGCTTCAGTGAGCAACTACAAACACACCAGAAACAAATGAAAGACAAACAAACAAACAAAAAAGTCAGCAAAGAAACACAAAATCACAGCAAAGGTAAAAGGCCACATGGAAATTTAGAACCAAATAACCTAATACCTGAAATAAAAATCTCAATACATGGACTCAACAGCAGAAAAGAACAGATGAATCACTGAACTTGAAGACACGACAATAGAAATTACCCAAACTGAAAAACAAAGAGAAAATAGACTGAAAAATGAACAGGGCCTCAGGGACAGATGGGCGCAATATCAATGAATATGACATTTATGCATTCTGAGTCCCAGAGAGGATAAAGCAGTAGGGCTAGAAAAGTATTCAAAGAAATAATGGCTAAAATTTTGCCAAATTTGTCATGAATGAATGAATAAATAAATAAATATAAATAAATAAACAAACCTAAATATTTAAGGCTGAACAAATTCCAAACAGGATCTTAACCCAAAGAAATCCACTCTGACATATTATAGTTAAACACCTAAAAACTAAAGACCAAAGAAAAAATTCTGAATGCCTCCAGCAACTTTCTCATCAGAAATCAGGGAGCCCAAAAGGAAGTTACATATTTTTCTAGTGTTGAGAGAACTGCCCACTCAGAATTCTGTATTCTGCAAAAATAACCTTCAAAAATGAAGAGCAAATCAACTAACTATTATCTATAAAATAGATAAACAACAAGGTCCTCCTGTACAGCATGGGAATTCAGTACCTCATAATGGCCTATATATATAAAGTTGAATCACTCTCTGGTACACCAGAAAGTAACAACATTGTAGATGGACTGTACTTCAACAAAAGAAAATGTTTTTACTTTAAGTATGTATTTTTAACTGAAGTATAGTCAGCTTACAATGTTGTGTCAATAAAAAAAAACTTTTTAAATAGCAAAATAAGGCATTCTCAGATGAACAAAGCTAACAGAATTTGTCAACCAACATATCTACTCTAAAAGAATGAACAAAACAAAGAGAAAATGAAAAAAGAAGGAATCCTGGAACATCAGGAAGGAAGGAAGAACAATAAAAATAGTAAAAATATGGACAATTACACTTTCTTACTCCTTTCTGTTTGCTAAATTTTGTTTGGTAGTTGAAGCAAAAATTATAATGCTGATGCACTTCTCAGTGTGTGAAGAGGAAACATACAAGACTATCATAACAAACTGGTAAGTGTTGACACCAGCAGACTAAGAAAAGTTATGTGTATATGATGTAATGGTTACAGTAACCAGTTAAAAAGATACACAAATAGCTGTAGCACAGGGAACTATATTCAATATCTTCTAGTAGCCTATAATGAAAAAGAATATGAAAATGAATAAATCTGTATGACTGAACTACTATGCTGTTCACCAGAAACTGACACAACATTGTAAAGTGACTCAACTTCAATTTAAAAAAAAAAAAAGATACACAAAGAGAAGCACTCAAAAACACCACAGATAAGTCAAAATTAAGTTCTAAAACATTTTCAGGTAATCCACAAGAAATCACGTAAAGCAAAACAGAGAAGTGAAAAGCAGAACAAACAGAAAAAGGACCAATCAATAACCACAATAAATCTAAGTGGTCTAAACACACCAGTTAAATAACAGTCAATTTAAAAAAAATGACTGAGCTCTATGTTGTCTATAAGAAACACTTCAATTTAACAGTATAGAAACATACTTGTTTTACTACACTTCAGTTTATTGAGTTTTACAAATTGAAGGTTTGTGGCAATTCAGAATCAAGCAAGTCTATCAGCATCACTTTTCCAACAGCATTTGCTCACTTTGTGTCTCTGGGTCACCATTTGGTAATTCTCACACCACTTCAAACTGCTTTATTATTAATAATTTGTTTATGGAGATCTGTGATCAGAGGTCTTTGATGTAACTACCACGACTCACTGAAGGCTCAGTTGATGGTTAGCATTTTTTAGCAATATTTTTATACTAAGGTACATACATTGTTGTTTTAGACATAATGCTATTGCACACTTAACAGACTACAGCACAGTATACACATAACTTTTAAATGGACTGGGAAACCAAAATTTCATATGACTGGCTTTCTTGTGATATTTGCTTTATTACAGTGGTCTGGAACCCAAACCACCACATCTCCAAGGTATGCCTATATGTAGGTTAAAACTAGACAGATGAAAAAAGATATTCCACATAAACATTAATCAAAGAAAGTATGAGTGGACACATTGCTATCAGAAAAAGTAAAATTTATAGCAAAGAAAATTACCACTAACAGAGAGGGATACTAAATAATGATCAAAAGTCAATCCATCAAGAAGACATAGCAATTCTAAATGTGCATGTACCAAAGAAGAGTGCTGCACGATACATGAAGCAAAAACCGAAAGGAGAAGTAGAAGAGTGCACAGTTACAGCTGCAGACTTCAATCCCTTCTCTCAGCAACTGATGGCACAAGTAGAAGGGAACTCAGCAAGGATACAGGACTCAGCAATACTATCAACATGCAGGGTCTAACCAACACGAAGAGAGTACTTCGTCCAGCAGGAGCAGAATGCACATTGTTTTCAAGTGCACAGGGGACCAAAGTAAACTTAATACTGATCATAATACAAACCTCAAAACTTTAAAAGAACTGAAACCATACAGACAATGCTTTCTGACTACAATGGAATTAACCCAGAAATCAGCAAGAGATGGGTAACGAGAAAATACCCCCAAACACTTGGAAACTAAACAACATGGTTCTAAATAATCTATGGATCAAAGAGGAAGGCTCAGGGAAACTAAAAACTATATGAACAGGATGAAAATAGAAAATACAAAATATTAAAATGCGTGGAACATAACTAAAGCAGTGCCGAAAGGAAAAATTTTAGAAAAGAGAAAAAGTCTCAAATCAATAATCTATGTTCTCACCTTAATAACCTGGAAGAAGATAAAAGTAAACCCAAAGCAAGCAAATGAAAGGAAATAAAAAGAGGAAATTAATGAAATGCAAAACAAAAAATAGAGAAAAATCAATGAATCAAGAAGACAATTCATCAAAAGTTAAAACTTTTGCTCAGCAAATGACCCTGGGAACAAGGTGAAAAGGCAAGCTATGTGATAGGAGAAATTACACACATCTGACAAAGGACTCATATCTAGTATATACCAAGAATCCTCATAATAACAAAATTAGAGAGATGGAAATAGATGAGTGGTTGTCAGAGGTCAGGAATGGTGGAGGGGAGGGGGAGTGTGTAATTATAAAGAAATAGCGTAGGAAAGATCTTTGCGATTATGAGACAGTTCTGTATCTTGACTGTAGTGGTGATTACAGAAATCCACACACGTGATGAAATAACGGAGAACTTCTCTTACATTGTACGAACGTCAAACCTCTGGTTATGATGTTGTGTAAGATGTAACCTTTGGAGGAAACAGAAAGAAGAGTAAATAGAACTTTCTAAACTCTCTTTACAACTCCCTGTGGCTCTAAAATTGTTTCAAAATAAAATATTTTAAAGACAAAAAATAGTTTTAAATGATTTAAACAAATTAAAAATTAAAACACCTCAGTTAGCTGTAATGATGAATCAAAACTAATGAGATTAAACTCAATAAAGAACAATGTAAACATTTTGAAGATTTGTTTTTAAAAAATAGAATGTGTGTAACCAGAAAAGACATGCTATTCTCCAAGTGCTAAAAAGTCATCTGAGGGCAATCTAAAGAAGACTATTAGGGACCATATATCTAAGGAAGATTTCATCTAAAGATTTAGATATAAATTCTGGATCTTAAGAACACCTGCTACAGCAGTTGACAATAGTAATTTTTAAAATAAAAATATCCAATATGTTTCCCAAAAGAATGTCATATATTTTACTAAACCTTTACAGAATTAATAATTCCTATCTTATATAAACTGTTTCAAAGAATAGAAAAAGAAAGCTAAAAAATTAATTTTACAAAGCCAGTAAAATTCTGATATACAAACTGGATTAAACTAGTACAAGAAAGGAAAATTATCTCACTTTTGAATATTGATACAAAAATGCCAAATATATGCAAATACAATTTAGCATGTACTTGATATTTCATAACCAATTAGGGTTTACCTCAAGAATGAAATAAAAGACTGTTCAATATTTGAAAATGTATCAATGTAATTCACCATGTTAGGAGCTTAATTATAAAAGCTATATAATCATCTTTGCAGATATACAAAAAGCCTTAAATGTCAACATCTATTCATAATAAATTTTTTTTTAAAAAAACCTCTTGGTAAACTAGGAATGCAAAGGCACTGTATTAACCTCAAAAAGCATTTCTACAAAAACCTATAGTAATCACCAGTGAAACACTAAAATCGTTATTTTTTAAGTCAGAAATACAAAAGGGCCTGCTACTCCCAAGTTCTAGCATGTGCCGCCAGGCAAAAAAAAAAAAAAAAAAAAGTATTGGCATGAAAAGAGACACGATAACCATTATCTGCAGTACATCCTGGATGATTTTAATAGATATTGTTCAAAAAAAATTTACAGAGAGCACATAAAAAATAAGTACAGTAAAAAATGTCCAGCCTCATTAGTCATTAGGGAAATGAAAATAAAAATCACTATGAGATACAACTTCACACCTGCTAGGATGGCTAAAATGAAAAAAAAAAGGACAATAACAACTTTTGGAAGGATGTGGAAAAGTTGGAAACTTCAGCTTTGCTGGTGTGAATATTAAATTGCGTACCCACTCTAAATAACAGTTTGACAGTTCCTCAAAATTTAAACAAAGTGTTATTCTGTGTGTAACAATTGCATTCCTAGGCATATATCCAAAAGAATAAAAACATATGTCTACACACACACTATACACGAATGTTTATAGTAACCAAAAGTGAAAACAACTCAAAAAGCTATCAGTTGATGAATGGGCAAAAGCAAAATTGAATACCTATATACAATAGAATTTTTTTTTACCAATTAAAAGGAATAGAGTACTGATATATACTACAATATAAATGAATCTTGAAAACATTATAATGAAAACAGCCTCCAATTGTAGGGGTCAGTTTATATGAAAATGTCCAGAATGGCCTAATCTATTGAGACAGAAAATATGTTAGTCTTACCAGGAGCTGAGGGGGTGGGGTGCTAGAAATAACCACTAATAGCTATGGAATCCTATTATTCTAAAGTTTAATAGCTTTCATGACTGAATAATGTTGGGAATATACTAGGAACCACTAAATTGCACATTTATGGGGGTTAATTTCATCATATGAGAATTATATTTCAATAAAGTTGTTATTAAAAATAAGTTATGTATGGAGTACATAAAAATGAAAAATTAAGTTTATTAAAATAAAGCCATATATCACTTTGGCTAATGGAATCTTTATGAATTTTAAAAAATTAGAAATCTAGAAAGAATGATCAATATGTTTCTCTAAAGAAGAAACACTGAATTACAAAACACTGTAAGCTTGAAATATAATAACCCAAACTATGTATGCAAAATGAAAAAACAGATCATCAGTGCATTTGAATCCTACTTACATAGCAGATATTATATGCCAGATAATCTAACTAATCCATACATATTGACATATTTGATCTTATAAAAAACCAATGACAAGAGACTACTACAATCCTCCCATTTTAGAGCGGGGGATACTGAGAAGTCAAGTCATCTTCTTAGTTTCACTTGGCCCCTAGTTAGCAGAGCTAGGCTCAGACACCAGTAAGTTTCCTCCAGAGGCCGGGCTTTTAAGCCCCTACACACACTGCTGACCTTGTCAATCATGAACTGAAATAGGAATAAAGACAGGAAAGGAGAACAAAGAAGCAAGCAGAGAGAAAAATGCCCAAATCAAAGGAGGTCAAATATCCTGATAGGGCTGAAGACGAGAGGCTAGAAATACAGTGGAAATGCATGGGTAAAGGGAAGAAAAGTTGACAGATCTCCTGAGGTCAGGAAACAACAACCTGTAAACTAGAGTCAAAAGTGGTGTCTTCACTGTCTCAGCAGCAGAGAATGAGGATGACCAGGAGGGGATGATGCACCTGTCTTCTTAAGCTGTGATTTGCACATTTTCAGAATCTCTTACTATAGGTGTTATTTAAAGGTTTTTGTTCATATATTTGTTAATGATTAGGATGTACCCTCTAAGAATTCTTTATTATCTTTTCCAGTTTTTAAGTATTGAGTTTACTATTTTTCATGTTTGTTCTTCAATTTTACTTTTAATGTATTACTCATCTTTTAATTTTTGTGTAGAACATTTTTGATTGGGATTTTTTTCATTCTTTATGTCAACTTTATGATTAGAAAACCCTTTTTCATTCTAATTTAATACATTTCCCAATACATTTCACTCATTCCCTTATTGTTGTAACAATTCCATCAAACCCTTTAATATTTCCTTTCAAATTTTTTTAAGGAAGTAAGTATCCATCTTTACTTCTTTTTCTAAACTGTAACTAATTGTGTCAGCATCATTTGTTTAAGAAAACTTTCCCTCATCTGTTATTTTTTATCCCTGTATCTTTAAAATATTGTAGTATTCAGGGACTTAGCAATATCCACAAAACATGGCTCCAAAAATCTTCTCTATTGTGTTTCTGAATTTACCTGTATTCACAACATGTGCATTTCTGTTAAAAATGGCTTCCCTCCAACTGATAGACACAGATTGATGGCAATCAAGGAAAAAAATTATTATGGGGCTGTTGAATCTAGGTCTCGAATGATGAAAATATTCTCTCCATCAAGAAAGTCAAAGAGAGGGTGAAGAGGAGGAGGGGCCGAAGAGAAAGGGAAACATCCTGTGTGTTCTGGCTTCCGTATTATTTAGCTCAAGAAGAATACATTCTTAATAACTATCAAACAAAATAAAATTTCTCAATGTCATATTATAGAAGATTATGCATATCATGTTTCTGCAGCTCCCAGGGGGAGCTTTTGTGGACTTACAGGAAAAGCCTCATGACCTGGACAATGGGAGAAGATCTGGGGCTTAGACCCTAACAAAGACATCACCGTGTAACACTACTGTGTGATAACACCCCCAACACCACCGTAGGCTATCATGAAAAACAGGGTTCCTGGGCAAGCACTTAGGCAGTAGAACAGAGATTCCAAACAGAAAGGCCAGAGCCATCCCTCCAGTTAACACCAAGGCAGCTAGTGCACACATGGCTGGGTATCATAAGGAAGAGGTCAAACTTCTGCAGATACCAATTCAGGATGATTCAAGTTAAAAATATTTTGAAAAATCTCACAAGCCAAAAAGAATTCTCGATGACCTGAAGTGTAACAGTAAGATAACCAGTGTGTGTAAGATAGACAAGCACACAGGGATGCAAGTATGAGAAAGCTTTTTCACAAGCAGAACAGCTCAGGGGACCACATCAGAACAAAGATGAGCCCCTTTGCTGGATGGGAATAACTGGAAACGATCATCCAAACACAAAGTATATCTGATATTTGTAATTACATTTATATATTCTTTTATCCCAAACTGCATACATGTTTTTAAAGTCTATTTTCAAATAATCTTTTAAAAATAACCCTTAAAACCTGAAATAAATAAGTTTTCCACCGTTTTCCTATATGGCTATCTAGAAAGCACAGCCCTTCGCTATCTGCTATAATCAAGATCCCTTCACCCAGTGAAGTGAAAATTATCCAAGAATATAACCTTGAGAATGTTTATTAAAGTATCTTAATTTGCTATCTGTGTCATTCTGCAACAGGAAATCCCTTTAATTTAGATATTGTCTCAATCAGAATATTGTGTGATCACTTCTAACTTATATATATTTCCATGTTTTTTCCTCTTTCTTCTAAGTGGAAGCAGAATCTTCCAGACTCAACTTTACAATCACCATTCCAGACAGCATTTCTGAATAAGTCATATTTTAATATTGCCTCCCCACTTTGAATAAAGCATGGATCTTTTCACTACACTTAAAGTAAAACTCGATAAAAATTTATTGATCACTTAAATATGTCAGGCACTGTGATTAATAATTTAAATAAATAAACTTCATCCTTTAAACTATCTTTTTAAAATGCACTACTATTAGCCCCATGTTATATACAAGAAAACTGAAATATACTGATGTTAAATTAAGTTTGGGGGTCATCGACCGCTATGGGCTGAATGTGTGCCCCACCCCACAGTTCATCCGTTGAAATCCTGGTGCCTGTGGGAGGTGATTAGGTTGTGAGGGTGAAGCCCCCTGAAATGGGTCAGTGCCCTTAGAAAAGAGACCCCACAGAGATCTCTCACCCATTCCATCATTTGAGAACACAGGAGAAGACTGGCTATGAGCCATAAGGTGAGGCCCTCACCCAGGACATTAACGTGCTCATACCTTGATCTTGGACTTAGCCTCAGATCTGTGAGAAAGACATTTTTGTTGTTTATGTCACTAATGTGGTAGGATTTTGTCACAGCAGCCCAGCAGAATAAGACATACGTCAAAGCAATGGTCTAAGATTGGCATCCAACCAGTCAGACTCTAGAACTGACCTGCTCTTGTGATATTACAATTACTAACCCAACTTCCTCTTTCCCAATTCTCCACTACTTTAGCGAAACATCAAAATCATCTGTTGAGTTTTTCTTTAACACAGATACATCAGTTCTACTCTTTACCTCCATCCTGATTCAGCATTTCTGATCTTTTACTCTTTGATTTTCTTAGCATTCTCCCAATCTTAAACAGATGAAGTCAAATGTGTGATTGTGATGTTTAGTCACCAGGGAGAGCTACGGCCTTAGAACCGACACTTCTTATATTCAGGGACAAAATCTTGACTTATTCAGAACCCTTATTACGTCTGTATAGTCTTGCTGCTAATAGACACTCCATAAATATTTTCTCAGTGATTAAATCTTTATAGGCCTCAACACTATTAAACAGTTGCCTCAGGGTGCTAATATCTGGAAAGTCAATAGGAAATACCTAAAATAATGTATTATACTGAGTTGATTGCTAATTTTATTTTCAAGACAGCACAGAAGGGAACTGATGGGGGGAAGAAAATTTGTAGTACATTTCTAAAATTTTGAAAATTGTATGGCTAGTGCTAATTGACTGTAATATATTGTGTGAGAATAATAATCACAAGGTTTGACAACCTGTAGGTGATGAGCACTTTTCAGTCAGAATGTACAAGGCAGTGAACATCAGGTGTGATTACACCGGACTCCAGCAGCTGAATTTCAGACCTGTATTTAACCATAGGCATTTGTTACGATGTAAAAGATAAATTCTGTCTGTTACAATGTGGTCAATTGTAAATTTAAGTTTATTTTCCCATTTCATATTAGGTTTGTACTCACGGTTCTAAATTACATGGTCTCCACATATTAGTACACTTTAAATGCAGTTTTCTATGTAACATACATTGCTTTCATAAACAGTGAAATTAAAGTCGTTTCCTTTCTAAGTTTGATTATGTCAGTATGCTTTTTACTTTGTAATATTGTGAAAACTATTTTCCTAGCTTTTAATGTGCACACAATATATGTTTATAAAATAGCAATAAAAGTAATTTAGGCAAGCTTCTAATTATTGAAGGTCACAGAAATACTATTATCTAAAAATTTATGTGATTTTCTAAAAATTATGGCAATTTCTTACTGGCCTATTTACTTAGATATTTAATCTTTCATCAATAAATAGCACAGTGAAATATAAATTAAATATATAAATTGAATTTGATAGATACATTACTCTTAACAACTTTCTTTCCTAAAGTAAAAAATTTCATGTATCAATTCAAAGAAACACAGCAGAAAACGAAATGTACAGGAATAAAAATTCTTATTTCAAATTGGTAGCAAACAAAAAGTGAAGCAACTGCGTTATCTGGTAGAAAAGCTACCACCAGGCGGCGCAGCTGAGCCCCCAGCCAGGAGTGGCGGCGCGCTCCCGCTCGCGCGCGCCACGCTGGGTGACTGGGAGCCGGACCACTGCCCTTTGCGCCTGGGCTGGCCGCCGTGGGGCGCCAGCTACCGGCTGGGGTGGGGGCTGGTTTTCTCGCAGGCCATCGGGGAAGGCCGCTGGAGAGAGGGGAGGGAGGACAGGGGGTGGGAGAGGCGGGAGGGCAGCCGGAGAGCAGGGCGAGGAGGCGGTAAGGGGAGGGGAGGGGCCGCGCGAAGCTGGGGCCAGGCCGGGAGGGGTGCGGGGAGGATTGGGACCGAGAGAGAAAGTAACTGCAGGACGAGACCGGAGCGTCTCGCGCCGCGGGCACAGGCGGCGTGGCTGCGCCCGAGACCGCTCCGCCGCTCCCGCTCCAACGTAAGCCCGGCGCGAGCGCCACCGTTCATCGATGCGCACCCCTGTCCCTAACGTGGCTGCGACGCCCAGAAAGTCGCCCAGCCGGGATTCGGACCTGGGCAGGGGCGGCGGGACACGCGGAGCGGGGACATCCAGCGTCAAGGCCTGGTGTGGAAGAGGGGACTGCCCACGTGGCCGGCCCTGGCCCCGGGTAGAACCTCTCCAGGCAGGTTGGGGGCTCAGGTCCTGGCACGCTGGCCTCAGTGCAGGGCTGGCGAGTATCCGGTGTCAAAGCCGGGCTCCCGAAGCTGGGGCTTTGGGCTGACTGGGCCCAGCTTGGTGTCCAAGTCAGAGAGAGAAAAGGTCTCCAGCGGGACAGATGTGCGTCCTCTGCCGCCCACCCGCGAGTCCGAATTGGAGCGGGAGGGGCTGGCGCGCTGCTGGTCGTGCCAAGCGCGTGGGATCTAGAGCCCCAGGGGGGCACCTGGGAAACATGATCGCCCCTCGGGAACCCCGCTGCCCGCGGGCATCCCCGGATCTGGACCGCGCACCGCATACACTCGCAAACAGCCCCCTCCCCCGGAGCTGGAGCGTGCTTCCCTCCCTCGTCCCCAACCCCTGACTGCAGAAAGATAAGCTTCAAATTTTCACTCCGTGTCTCATATGTGCCTGAAGGTATTTAACTGCACGAGTGAATAACAGCATTAGTTTCAATTTCTTTTTAATCCCTGCAACAATAAACTTTGAGAACAACAACAAAAGAAAACTAAAACCAAAAGTATGAAAATTCTATGTGACAATATTATTTGATGGTACATTTAATTAGTTAGATTCATTTTATTTCACTTAAGGAAACAATACTGTAAAAAATTTCTATTAACATGCATAATAAAAATACATAAAAATATCAGTCACTTTTACAGAACTATTATTCAGTGTTTTACATATGCGGAGTCAGACTTGCCATGAAGCTGATGGAATTTGTTTCCGAGCACCTCATTTGTACAAACCTTTCCAGGGACCTGAAAACAGTCCTAGAATGTGTTTATATGGTCAGTTATTTTTGTTACATTTAGAAATATATTTATAATTGTGATTTTTTTTCTTATTGTAATTAATATTTTATTTTGTGACTGATAGTTATTTATAATTTGTCTTCTATTTCTTAAATAGAGCCGCTTCAAAATGGAGGGGCTTTAAAAGTTAAAGGGTCATATAGCCTTGAGCTGTATTAGTTAGCTATATGAATCGACTGCATTAATTTGTTTAATTAATATGACAATATGCTTTACACACAAAGAAACAGGACAGGAAAATTAAGGAACTTCTATATGAAGGCTGTTAAGTTAATGATATAATATTGAAAACAAGGCCTTCTGGCTCTTGAGTCCCTGTTCTGAAAGTCCACACTTATAGACATAGATATTAACACAGATGGAACTCCAGACTCTGTCATACATGTATGAGGTATAGCTCAATTTATGTAAAATTCCAAACAGGCAAAAATAAATGGCATGTTTTACAGATACATACATTTACAGTAAAAATACAAAGACTAGCAAAGAACTGGTTAACATAGGACTCATGGTAGGAGTTACCTCTAGAGAAAAAGGAGAATTTATTGGGGAGGAGCCTCCAAGGGCTTCAAGTGTCTTTGCCATTGTATATTTTTAAATGATTATTAATTCTACAGTTATCAGAGTATTATTTTACTTTAAGTCGTATGTAGCTTATAGATACCCTCATGTGTGCAATACGTATAAAAAATTCAATAAAAATTGTCACATATTTCAAAGTACATAGGTTCCCCTAAGTATACATAGAAAATCCCACATCTCTTTCTTATTGCTTTAAATAGACAGGAACTGTATTTTTTAATTTAATGGAATAAAAATAAAACATTTAGATTTTAAGCTATATTTTGGCATATTTCAAAGGAGAACACAACTTTATTTTGGTTTCATCATGAAATATTAATAACATAATAACCAAAAATACCTGGAATCTTGGTAACCATGAATAATTAGTGATTTAATCACATGTATTACAGAGACCTGATTCCATCTAAGGATAGACACATGGAAAGAGTGTCATACTTATCAAACCATAAGAAGAAGCTGGGAAATCTGCAAAATCACACTGCTGCTGAACCCATCAGAGTGCTGACTTTGAATGGTTACCATCAGGGTAAAATTTGAGGAATGCTGGCATGAGCCTCCAGACAGACAAGACACTGGCAATCCCTCACCTGTCCCAGAGCACTGAAAGTGTTAGGTAGTTAGATAAGTGGGGGCACCAGGCAGACAGGTGGAGGAGAGACAGGATGGTCTGGATGATGGTGTCATGCCTGCCTCCAGCATAAAGGGGCTTTACTTCTTCTAAGTGAGTGCCAGCAAGAAACCAGTTAGAACTAAAAGGCTGGAACTTCATGGTAGTGACAAGGACCTAACCGGACATGACACAGTGCTCATTGTAATATAATTAGCATTGAGGTTCTGGCCCCTCCATGGGTTTTTCTGTGTTCATCATGGATAAGGGCATTCACAAAAGGGGACAAACATGACTGAGCACTCCAGGGGCAAGAGCCATCAATCAATCAAAAGACCACCTCTAAGTGAGGGTACAAGAGGAAGGAGCAAAGACCATTGCTGTCTGCACTTGGATCAGCCTGCCTCCTGTTCTTGGAGGGGTACTTCACCTTTCCTAATAAAATCTTTCACTGCACAATGCTTTCATCTCCCATGTGAATTCTTATCTTTTGAGTAAGTCAAGAACTGGGGCCTTTTCCTTCCCCCTTTTAGGGTAACAGAAGGAGACAAGGTGGGGATGCAAACAGATACAAAAGTATCAACTAACTCCTTAATGAACTGCTCAAAGCTGAGCACTCCCAGTTGGGAGAGTATGGAGTCCTGGGATCACAGATGGTCGCAGCCCCTTCTCCATGGACCTCACTGTTTCCTTGTGAAAAAGCCTGGGGGCAGGAAAGAGTGGAGAAAGCCTCCCACAGTTGGTGTGTTCCTGTTGCCCTGAGATGGCACTGCTGAGGGAGAAATCAATTCTTACCTGGATGCTTTCCCCAGTGGAATAATGTCTTAAGATGCTGAAAATAAAGGGCAGTAAATCCTGTCAATTTCAGGGGGTTGAAAACTCAGAGTTTGCTTAATGGAGACAGGCAGACATCCTCCTAGTTTCAGAAAATTAAAGATTTCTTTTTACCATGGAGGGCAGGGCAGGATCACCAAGGAAACTTGGCTCCAATGACTCAGAGACACGTGAGCTACCTAAGACTGATGCTAAATGAGGAAAATGTGGAAAGCCTCTTTGTTTCTCACCACCTGGAGTAACCAGGACCAAGAAACAAGCAACAGCAGACCAACCCCCAGCAGAGGGATAAGAGCACACAGGGACCAAGAGGCAGGGTCACAGGGAACATCTACAACTGAAGGTGGACCAAGCACATTCCAGAATAAAACTCAGATAGTCTATCAGTCTAGCTCCCGCCCTAACCACAAGGTGACACTGAAGGAACCTGAGGTTGGCCATGCATGGCAGGTAATTGAAACTACCAGCAAAACAGAAACACAGCTCAGTTCCTCAATGAAAGCCTAACAGGAAAAGAGGTGTGCCTATTTCCAGCCTTAAACATTATTTACTTAGGCTTCTGACCCCCTACATGGAATATGTAGATTTCAACTAAAAGTTATGAGACCTATGAAATGGAAAGAAAAAAGAATCCACTGTTGAAAGATAAAAACAAATAATAGAAGTGAAAATCAGACAGGGAATATAAAATCACTATGATTAATACATCACACGCTCCAGTGAAAAGACATGAAGACATTCATGAATAGATGGGTCATTTCAGCAGAGAAATGGAAACAATAAGAAAATGTCAAAGAGCAGGCTAGGAATAAGTTTAAACACATGCCCAGCAAAGGGAATGAAGAATGTCTTTGACAGGCTCATCAGTAGGCCTGACACATTCAAGGAAAGCCTTGGTGGACTTGAATATAGGTCAACAGACATTACTCAAATGAAAACAAAAGAGGAAATTCTTGGAAAATTTTAATAATTTAAATTTAAAAGAAAAGAGTATCCAAGAGATGTAGGCCAATCATTCTGAAATATATTTAATTGAAGTCCCAGAAGGAAAAAGAAAGTAAAAGAATGAGGGAAAAAAATTGCAAAATGAATGGTCAAGAATTTTCAACAAATAATGAATTAAAAAACAACCTAGAAATAAATTCATACTGCTAAAGGCCAAAGATGAAGGGAAGCATTAAACTCTGTCAGAGAAAATTACATGATCATCTTTAGGAAATGGGGTGTCTCCCAGGTGTTTGAGACCAGGTGGAACCAGAATAAAGTTATCAACGTGCCTAAAAAAAGATGTATAATTTAGAGGAGTGAATGATCCGCCAAAGGGGTTAAGAGAAATCAGAGAAGGGAGGTAACAAGGTCAGTTATCCTGTGTAAAGTATGCTTTTCCTGGCTAGAATTTGGATCACCCAGTCATATATAGTGTACAAATCAATGAATCAATTAATTAACTGTATGAACATATATAAATAACTAATAAAGACAATTTAAAATTATATTCTGATGCTATTATATATTCAAATGATAAAACAAAATATGTCTCGGTATTTGTACTCAAATAATATACATTTCTGATGTTTTTTTTTAATGTAAGTATAGTCAGTTTACAATGTATCAATTTCTGGTGTACAGCATAATATTTCAATCAGACATATACATACATATATCCCTTTTCATATTCTTTATTACAGGTCACTGAAAAATACTGAACATTGTTCCCTGTGCTAAACAGTATAAGCTTGTTGTTTATCTATCTTATACATAGTAGTGTCAGCAAATCTCAAACTCCCAATTTATTCCTTCCCACTCCCTTTTGATTTGCTTTTCAATAGAATTTGCTTCTTTCTTTCAATGTAATTTCAATAATTACCTTTCCAATATCTCAGGTTGATTTTAATATTCTACTAAGTTGAGCTTAATATTCATTGACAGATATTTTAAATTTCATAGATTCAACTGACAAATAATACTATGCAAAATGCACCCAACTTTACTACTGTGAATCATGTCTTGAATCAGAAGAGCTCTGGGACCCTGAAGAAAGCAAGCACATCAGTCAAGCACTAATCCAGAGGCAGGAACCATGTGGTACCTTGAATGTGGACATTTTAATTAAAAGTATTAACTATAACAGGGAAACATCTACTAGAATGTAAAGGGTCCTATAGAAAATCTAGAAATAACAGATAAAATAACAACCAGATCTCCTAGAGATGAGATCATGAACCACAGGGAGAGACTCATTTCCTGAAGTGTGGAGAACACCCAGACCTCTTTTTAGAGGGTGGGTATATCTATGGCTCATGAGAGAGTGGAGAAGTTCACAGAGGCCACAAGCCTCCCAGGGAGTACAGGAAGAAATTTTTAATAGGAGGTACCCTGCTGGAAAATCCCCACTAAGAAGCCACTGTGGAGTTGGTGGAGAAATCTACCCCCCAGGACAATCCTGAGCTGCTTATAAGTCAGGTACTTCTGGAGTCAAGGGACTGGAGGAGCTATGCCCTCTGCTGAGCTTGGAAGTTGACATGGTGCAGGAGCCTGCCTAGGAAAACACAGCAGACTTGGAAGGGAAACCCCTTTCTTACTCTAGTGTCTCTCTGGTACTCTCTACTAACAAAGCATGCCATCTGCCACAGGAGAAACATCTACAGGGTCCAAATATATTATTTCAGAGCAGTCATTTAAGGGTGGTTTGCAGCAGAGAGGCAACGCACTGATAACATGTATATTACATTTTAATGTCTCTCAAGAAAAATGCATCTGGAAAAAAAAACATGGTCAGCTATCTGGTCTAGTTTGAGCCACAAATTTTTCACTACACGCACTTGCTATTCTAAGTATTTGCCAATAATAAGGGGAAAGAAAGAGACAACACAGAGAAAACATTCAAAAGCATCCCAGAGCTGGTTATGTCAGTGTTTTCAATTTGTGAAATCTCATCAAGCTTTAAAGTTAAGTTTTATGCACTTGTCTTATCATTTATGTATTTCAATAAAGACTTTTAGAGTAAAGCATATATGTGGCAAAGTTTAGTTTTTGATTATCTAGCACTCCATAGAATTCATGTATTTAGCTCTATTGGCACATGGATTTCTTTATATTTCAATTGTCAATTCAACTGCAAGGACTCTGAATTGAACATAATTGTATTTCCAGGCTCTCAATAAAGATTTTTTTTTTAAATTGAAGTATGAGTGTATTTTGGAAGGAAAGACTTGTCAATCATGCAAAATATTTGTTTTCTTTGACTTCTTAGAGGTTCCTAGTTTGCCTCTAGCTGAAAGTTATAGTCATTATAAATGCCATCAGGAAGCTAGTAATTATTGTATGGTAATTATTTTATAGTAAAAAACCAAATGACCCTCATTTCATTCACTAAGTTCTTTTATTTTAAACTGAAGTATTTTTGACTTACAATATATTAGTTCTGGTGTACAGCATGGAAATTTTATATTTTTATAGATTATACTGCATACAAAGCTATTATAAAATAGTGACTATTTTCCTTATGTTATCCATTAGGTCTTTTTGTATCTTGTTTTATGCATAGTAGCTTGTATTCCATAATCCTCTATAATAGCTTTGCCCCACCCCACACCCCTCTCTCCTGACAACCAACAGTCCATTCTCTGTATCTGTGAGTCTGTTTCTGCTTTGCTATATCTGTTCTAATTATTATTATTATTATTATTATTATTATTATTATTATTATTATTATTATTATTATTATTAATTATTATTACTACTGTCTTCACCCTTCAATGGAGAATCAGTCCCTGTCTTAGAAGACAGGTCTTCAACAGTGTTATTAACAAGTGAATCACCTTTTGTGGTAGGCTAATTTCATTCATGGTCTCATTAATTCTTTTCTAAATCCTGTCATTTACTTTGTAATTTTCTGCTTTTCCCTTTGACAATGGACTTTTCTACATTGCAAGCTCTGGTCAAAGCAATGTTAACAATTGTGATATAAGCTGAAAATTAATTGAAGATAGAAGAGTGCACTTTTGATTGTCCTGTTCATGACATGACCTACTCTCTCTTGAATCCTCACCATCAACCTGAGAATGAGCTGAGACTAGCTTCCTGGCAGCTAAGAGACCCCATCAAGCTGGGTTAAGTCACCCCAGCTGAAGCCAGACAAGTCTGGTCAGTTCACTACAGACTCATAAGTGTATTATACAGGAGAAAGAACCTTCAGCAATGTCAGTCCAACTCAATTCAGATTAGCAAGACCTCCAAACTGAGTCAAAACCTTGCAAAAAAATAACAGGTAGATGTGATTTTAAGTCACTATATTTTGATAAGTCATGGGAAAATATCTACATAGCAAAACTTTTCACTTCTGGCAGAAGTTTTCTCTCTCACTCAATGTTTTAAAATTTAAAAACAATGTTTTTTGTTCCTTAGGAAATATTATTCATAGCACTCCTCTCGAGTTTTATGCATTGACAGGGAATTAAGAACCAGAAAAAGCACTGATATTCTTATATGAGATGGTCATGTGAATTTATTATAGTTCAAAAACATTTTCTTCAACCCAGCAAGAGAAATTGTGAATCTAAATTTCACTATAACTAAGATATAAAATATTACATACTATGAACTTGTAGGGTTCCTTGGGAAGAGTTAAAAGTTTAAACTTAAAATCTACAAGTGTTGAGTCCACCAAATGAGAGAATTGATTAGAAACTAAGAATGGTTTTTATTAATTATTTTTGGATCTAGAGATTATCATATTATCTGATGTCAGAGAAAATCAAATATCATATTACTTACATGCTGAATCTAAAAATGATACAAATGGACATATTTACAAAACTAAACCAGACTTACAGACATAGAAAACAAACTATGGTTACAAAAGGGGAAAAGGCAGTGGAGGGATAAATTAGGAGTCTGGGATCAACAGACGCACAAGGTATAGCACAGGGAACTATATTCAATCTCTTGTAATAACCAATAATGGGAAGGAGTCTGAAAAATAATATATATATACTAAATCACTATGCTGTACAGCTGAAATTAACACAACATTTTAAATCAACTACACTTTAATTTAAAAAAATAAAATAAAGCCAGCAACTTCTTGGTGCTGGTCATTGTCAAAACAAAAACAAGCAAACAAAAATAAAACAAAAAAGACAATACTGGTGATCTGATTCCCTCATTAACAGATGTTGCAAGAGTTAAGTGAATTTCTTTTCAAAATTATTTAGAAAAATTTTACAATAAAAAAGTGATAATTGAATAAGTGTAGGCTTAATCATTGTTACACCAAGTGTGTGTGAACCCATAGGTTATTAAAAAAACAGGGCAAATTTAATGACTGAAAATCAGGCAATTATGAGAACAGCTGCCAAAACCAAACTGTCCCAAGTCCTGAATCATTGTGAAAACTCAGGGAAAGAACCTGTGACTTGACGAATAACCAATAAATATAATTTATGTGAGAAATGTATTACTATATTTTATGAAGATTTGTATGTGTGTCACTTGGTGATGCCATGTGTTGGGCTCAGCTGTGATTCATGAGTCAAGAGAGAATGGGGAGCGTTGCTCTGCTAATTGCACACACCACAGCTAAATCATACATCATATTCCAATACAATGACTCTTTTTTTTTTTATTACTTTTAAACTGTCTGTCTGTTTTGGAGACAAGAATAAACAAGAATTTTAAAAATGAAGAGCACTAAAAACATTCTGTAAGGCTATATTTTTGAGAAATGTTTATTGAGCACCTCATCTTTACCAGCTAATATGAGTCACAGGCAAAGACTGCCTAACTCTCCTTTCAGAAGTTGAATGGGAAGAAATAATTTCCTTTTAACTAATCACAAAGGAAAAGATATAATTGATGTTGAGGACCTGAAAAAAGCCATCTGATTCTTATTCTACTTCTAATCTTAAATAATTTCAACTCTCCAATTTTATGTTTGCTTATATAGCTAAGAAGATACTTACAGTATTCTTGGATGATGATTATTTATCATCTCTAAATGTTTTTTCTTTTGACCTATCCTTTCTGCTTCTTTGAGCTACATTGGATGATATTATCTACCCACATGTGTGCAATAATTTTCCCATGAAAATTAAGCTTCTTAGAGAAAATCTATTGTTGCTTGGGTTAACTTTACAGCCCTTCAGATCCAATTATTTATTTAGGCCATTAAGTGTTTGAAAAATGAACACTTAGATTTGAAACCCAATTTGGTCACTGACTGGTTTCAAGAAATTGGAGAAAATTATTTCCTTTCTCTCTGTTTTGATTTCCATATGTACAAAATTGGAATTAAAACATTTGCTCACTTTATCTCACAGATAGGTGTAAGGAGAACATGAAATGCAGTTTCAGAAAGAACTTAGAAAATTACAATGAAATGTGAAGCATATTCTCTTAATGATAAGGAATTAAAAGTTCATAAATTGACATATTTGATTTCTCATGCACTGGAGATTTCTAAATGGGAGTAAACCTGTTAGGGTTGTAAGGATGAAAGTTTTATAATTACTTCTAGCCATTCATTCCAATATCACATCCCTGTATTCTTTGTGAGGTTGGTAAATTTAAGATGTTCTGGGTTCCCTTATAAGTGAAGCTGCATATTCTTGCTTTCTAAGGGAAGGACTACATTTCTAAGGGTCTCTTTCATTTTGGCTGTGAGGGATCAGACAGCTTCATTGTTCAGATGATAGTTTCAAATTCAGAGAAAAATAGGAAGGAAAAGAATAACTGGAAATCAAGCTATTTTCACAATTTGGAAAATTTATACACATTTCTAAAATCATGAAAAATCATACAGTAAAAAGTCATGACCATAAATCTTAAAAGAGCAATTCTAATGGGTTTCTAGACTGAATATATTATAATGCCTTTCTAGGAAATCATTAGTACATATCACTAAAAAATATTTCATATCTTAGGTTAACAGTTATAAGGGGGGAGACATATGGTACAATACAAGAAAATGTCATGAGTGTTTTTTTTTTTGAGAATTTTAAATTTTATATCAGAAAAGAATATCTTATTGCCTCTCCAATTTTATCTCCTGCCATCAGACTTGGCCCAGGGAGGCCTCATTCAGACCATCCAGCAGCCCAGGATCCTTGGTACCTTGTGGTCCACATATTTGTCACCTGTGATACACTTTTCAGAATATCTCCTACATATCCTTGAGACATTAAGTCTCTTCTGGGATAACATAAATTAGGTTCCCTTTGTAAAATCTATCACTTGGCATGTTGTTAAATAATTAAAAAATAAAAAAGTCCTGTGTTTGTGGTGAACATGAAGTTGTAATATTCTGCTGAATACAATCCTGACTGGTATATTTTTATAGTTGTATAATGGGTATATTTTTGCTGAATATCTTTCAGGTTAAGAAATATTATGTTGTTTTAATTTCCTTAAATCAAACCACTTGTATATTAACACCTCTTCCTTATGTGGTGAGAAATATTTATTTTTTCAGCCAAGTTACTCAATAGGGAGCTGTTTCCTCCTCCCTGGCATTTTTACATTTGACCCTTGGGGACTTTCACTGGATGGTAAGTTAGACAATGCTCTCCCCTACACACAGACTCCCTCCCTGACATGATCTATTCAGCACATCAATCTTAGGTCTCTGCTCTTTTTGAAAGCATCCAAACTAGTTGGCTAATGTCCTATCACTACTATCATTCACATAGACAGAATTGAGTTTGCCAGGCTCCAGGACAAAAGCCTATGTCTAATTTAAGTCCAACTATAGGCAATTGCAAAGGATTCACTTGAGGAAATTCACAGGGGAAAGCTGCTCAGCCCACCCAGACTCAGTGCCCAGCCAATGAATTGCAGTCTCAGAACCCAGGGACCCTAGTCATGCATGTCTTTATGCTTACCTCATTTCCTGGCCCAGGCCCTCCTCTTGGAGGCTTCATCATCAGTGTCTCACTGCAGAGGAGGCTCTCAGGCACCTCTGCCCTGATAACCTTATCAGGGACCCTTGAAAATATTTTTCTCTGTGGTATCCTAGCCCTTACCCTTTGGCTCCCCACAGACCTCAGATCCAACATGACAGGAGCATTTGGTTTGAGGGCTCCCTGGAAAGTAAGACAAATATTTTCATTGATCCACCTGACCATTGTCTTGGGCAATATCCTGGGGGAAAGTGAACCACCATGGGTGCTGGCACTTTCTCCTGTTTAACCTCTAACTGTGTCATCTCAACAAGTGATAGAAGGCTTGACTGTTACATTCATCTGGCCTTTTGTCTTGATCAACTACTTCAACATCTGACAGCTTATCTCTCTTTAGCTCAGCAGGCTCTGGGCAAGACCCAGAGATGGTGCACAGCAACAAATGCAGCATGTAGTAATAGAGCCAGAGCTTAGGAAAATACTCTATGAAAATCATCATTTGGGGCCATGCAGCTGTCTTTCAGTTATACTCTTTTTGCGTTTACACATTTTGGAATACTCTAATTCTAAAATTTGAATATTCAAATTAGTTTCTCACCATTGTCCGTTTAAGTCCAGAATAGCCACAATTCCCAGGACACAATGCTTCTCTGACTTTGAGGAGGAGGGTTACCTTGGTCTCTCACTCTTTGCTGTGTAGGATACAGTTGTAAGAATAAAACAGGAATTAACATGTATTAAACAATCCTGTCAAATCTGTGACAGGAAAATCTTCTTTCTGTGTTATCCTTCCAAGGCTTAATTTCTCCTGTATCTTAAGTCAATTGCTCTCTTTCTGGGTCACACCTGCTACATTGCTTCTGTTTCCTGTGTGTTAAATATTTATGCTAGTGGGTTTTTGACAGCATTCTCTCTTATGTTCTTCCCCTCCCCTCTACTCCTCTTCTCTTTCCTTATTTTTTGGGGTTTGTGTTTTACAATTGTACTTTGTTTGTTTGTTTGTTTGTTTATGCATGTATGCTTTCTGATGGAAAGGATAGTTCACCAACTTCTGGCCACTCTGCACTGTTACATAGTGTGAGAACTTAATGACAATACAATGGGGAAATGGAGAATGTGCACACAATCAGAAAAGTGAATCTTGTATCACTCTTGTTGTCATGCTTTATTCCTTTTGACACTATATTTTTTTATTCTGGAATTTGCCATGCATCAGTGTTTCATGCAGATTGATTGGGTGGGAGCGGTGCAGGGAAAAAGACACCATTTGTACCCTTGACTCATACAACATGGTTCCTTGACTCTGTTGAGAAATTCCAGATCCTGTTTTAAAATATAAACATTTTTCCCTAAGGGAAAAACTAGATTTTGAAAGGAATAAAATCAGAAGAATATATGTCCTATGGAAAAACATGATTGGCAGCTTCAGGTTTAAAACAAGAAAGAAAAGAAAATAGTAGAGCAAAATGTATGGTTATCCATATTTTTTTCTAAAACTGAGTTTCATACTTGTTTCTATTTATTTACAATCCCCAAGTTTGAAATGGAGAATATAACTAGTCTCTTAAAATATTAATTCTCAAACAGTATTTTAATATTTTAAAGAAGAAAATATTTTGAGTTTATTCCTTTAATAATCTTACAACAATTAATTTTTGAATGTCCTAAAAATAGCTTTAAATGCATCTGAAACTATATACATCAGATATGTTATTAGGATCTGATAGACAGCATAATATCAATAGATGAGAAAGATCATCTGCAACCCTTCTTGTCTTCCTTTATGAGTATGGAAATGAGATACTGTCAAATATCTCTTTTCAATTATCTATTTTCAAATATCCATTGTCAATTGCTCAAAGTTTTGACATTGTCTGGGGTTTTTTTGACTTGTAATAAATCACAATTGTCACAGATCCAAATTTTTAAAAAGCAACTTCCTTAGAAAAAAGTGTTCCCAAATTTGTATTATAACCAAATAAACTGACTTTTTTATTTTCTTTGATGTAGGGCAGCTCTCAGAGGGTATTATGCCCCTGTGGACAATTACTGAGGAACAACACTGATAGAAAGTGAATACTGTTTGGAAGAAATCTGTGAGAATCAGATTTGTAAGAGGACAATAAAACATGTTGTACTATTGCATTATTCAGTAACCGTTTGGTTAAAAGTGACATTGATTCAAACTAGTTTAAGCCATAAAAAATTACTTATCAGTCCATACTTTGAGAAGGATAGATACTGTGATAAGGGAAATAAGAATTATCATGGTTCTTAGTGAACTGAAAAAAAATTAATGAGAGATAGAAAGTGTGATATAAGCAAGGTTTTTATTAGTAAAGTAAAAAGGTACTAAAAGAGAGTACACTCCTGAGAATCGGGAGCAGGCCAACAGAGGGGAAAAATGCTTATTTCAGGTGAGAATGGATTCCAGGCTTCAAATATGTAACTAGCAACCTGTATCATTTTCTGCATCTCATTTCTGACTTCTTTCTGAGACACCCTCTCTTCATCATTATGAATGCTGCTCAGAGTTCCAGTTTAACAAAGAACTTATTTTTCAGGACCTCACATGCAGAGATATCCTCCTTTCCAAATTCCACGTTGAAAACTCCACATATGTCTACTTCTACCACCCAGAAAAAAGAATCAATCAAGATAAATCAAATTAATCAAGCAATCAGGCAAGCAAGCAATCCCAATTCTGTCTTGCTTAGCTTAAACCACATAATCATACTTAAACCAATTGCAATCTGTGGAAGATACATTCGAACTGAAATGTTGGTCTCTGTGTTTTGCAGTGACTGCTTTTTGACAAATTATCAAAACTTTTGTTGTGAAAATTCATTTTGCTGGTTGGTTCTGTGGGTCAGTGTTTCAGACAGGGAATGGAGGGGAAGCCTTGTCTGCTTCACTTGACATCTGCCAGGGCATCTCAGAGGCAGGGGTCTGAAGTAATCTGAAGTCTCTCTCATATGTCTGCAGGTTGAAGTTAGAGGGAGTTGGACAGCTTAGGGACAGAATAGACAGGAATCCTATGGCATCTCTTCCTTACTCCATGTGGTCTCATCACCTGACCTCAGTATGAAGCTTAGGGTAATCAGGCTTTTAATGTGTCAGCTCAGAAGTTCCAGAACAAGAGATCCAGGTGGAAGGAAGTTGCGTTTCCTTTTTCTTTGAGTCACAAGTTATACAATGTAACTTCTGACACATTATATTTATTAGAAATGAGTCAATAAACCAGTCCATATTCCAAAGACTCATATGTCTTGTGAGAATTTGAGAACATGTTTGAAACAACCTCAATGTGCCTAATTTTGGGAATGGTAAATGACACATTTTGGTAGAAATTTCCACAAAGTAGAAGAATAGATAACCAAAAAAAGGGGGTGTATGTGTTTGTTACAACCATGTAAGAAATAAATACATAATAATCACAATCAGTTTTAGTTTTAAAGGTCCAATATGCTATAGATATTGTCTTATTAAATATAATTTGCTGTTACAGTTGTAATAAAGTTAACAATTATTTATATCATCTCTGAATTATCATTAAGCCTTGTTCATTGTTAGACATTTTAATCAATCTTTCTATTTAAGAGTATTAATTTTCCTTTTTCTATCAATTGGTTAAAATAGATCTTTATTTATTTATTTTTTTTAGGCAAAGTAAACAGGTTTAAATTATTCTTGATTCCTGTTTAATTTAAGTGGATTTTATCTTGAAAAGGAATATCTGATCATGAGCTTTTATTTTCAATATTAAACTATGGATGTTGTTGTGAGTTTATTTTTTCTTCTATCATTTTGTGTTTCAAAAGAAAATGTGAGGAATATGAGTTTATTTGCTATTTTTAGTATGAAGCTAACCTTTATCTTTGACTTTTCTGTTATATATTTTATGGGATGAATTTCCTTCCTCTCTCCTCTGTGTTTACATGTAGGTGTCTTAAGAATTATATTACATGTAACATAGGGAGCATTTCATTGCACATGCAATGATTTTTAAACATTTTTATTTGTCTAGAAAACATATCCACACTACAATTTTGGCTACCACTTCTTCCCTTTTTGTTCTGTTCTATCAGTAATCACCAGTAATCTGCATTTTAGAATCACCAGTTTACAGCTTCTATAGATACTTGCATATTTTTTCTGTTAATTTTCATCTTGTCCTGTGAATTCAGGGAAACCTTTTCAAATTGTTCCCCATGTCACTTAATCAATAACATTCTTCTGAGAATTCAAAACAATTTCCCAAACATTTTCCAAATTATGGAACAGATCATTTTCAGAATTAATACCCTCCTTTAAGTGTTTTGTATTTTGTTCAATATATTTGATTCTGCACTATACTTTCATGGCTCACAAGTTGTTAGTAACTATGTTTTTCTTTTAATATCATTTGAATTGTAATCCCTCCAACATTGTTTATCAAGAGGTGGGTTATGTTAACTTGATCTCTATCCTTCTGACAGTGCCACACCATCTTGAATAATGTAATTTATAGAAAGTTTTGAAATTGGGAAATGTGAGTCTTCTACCTTTGTTTTTCTTTTCCATTTTTGTGGTATCCTGGACCCTTGAATTTCCATATAAATTTTACAGTCAGCTTATCAATTTCTGTGAAAAAGTTAGGTAGAATTTCAATAGGGAATTCACTGAATCTAAATCAGTCTGGGAACTACTGATCCCCCCAAAATATTCTTTGCCAATGTATGAATACAAGATTCCTTTCCACTTATGTAAGTTTATCTTAATTTCTTTAAAAGAGGTTTTACAGTTTTCAGTGTACAAGTCTTATAGTTCTTTTGATAAATAGATTTTAAACATTTTATTCTTTTATATGCAAGATCATAAATGTATGAAATTTGTCCACTGCTATTGTATAGAATTACAACTAATATTTTATACTGATTTGATATCCAACAATCTTGCTAAACTCATTTGTTACTTGTAATTGTGTTTGAGTGTGTGTGAAATACTTTGTAATTTCTGTATCCACTCACATGTCATCTGTAAGTATATGGAAACATTTTTATTTTTAGCAAGGCATAACTCATGTTTTCCTTTAGTTCATTAAACATGATTTAATTTGATTCTTGGGAGATATTTGTAGAAGTTGATATAAAGACTTTGTAAAGTGTATCCCACATCTAAGTTTTCTCAGGGACAGTTTCTGTACTCTTTTTTCCCTATTGTGTAGCATAGTTTCGTGATTCTTTGCATGTCTCATAAATTTGTTTGTTTGTTTTTTTTTTAAAACTGAACATTTAAAGTAATATAATGTGGCAATTGTGGAAATAAGATTTTTGTTCTTACTGCTTTTTTTTTTTTTTGGTACATTTCCTGAACAAACCTGTAAAGTCTGTGTTCTATATCACTTGTCACCAGAACTACTTTTATTAGCTTAGCGGTCACCTAATAAGTGCACATATTTTACTTAAATGCGATGTTCCAATAAGTCTCCTGGATATTGCTGAGGGGTTTTATGTGCATGTTAGACACATCTTTAATGCTCCTTCAGTTTACACTATGCTTCATCTCTCACTTTGAAGTTTCAATATCAGCCAGAAGTGAGATATTAAGACCTTTTTAGTTCTTCCTGGGCTTAAAAACTGCCCTATACATGACCTTCCACATTCTCAGGAATATATCAGAGCTATTTAAAACCCCCTATGGAAGTCCTATTTTCCAATTTTTCCTTTTAAGTCTTTTGGTCATCTTCCCATTTGCTCCAGGTGTTGTTATTGGCTCAAGCAGTTGTGGTACTAAACAATTATGGCTGATGGTTTTTAACACGTGTCCTGGGGTAAAAATTTCCACTCTACATGCTGACTCGTATCAAATAAAAAGCAGCTGTTGAATTTGGGTTTACAGGGGGCTTCCATGCCAAATAATAATAAAATATATCTGTAGGAATAAGGCTTTATGGGGTAGTCCAAATCTATTCTACCCTATTGGGACACCAACTTCAGGAAGTGCTTTATATTTGTTTATATTTAAATAGATACATAAAAGTACTTAAAGAATATTATCCTATTAATGCAATGAACAGAGGGTAGCTATTTTAAGATTGTAAATGATATATAACTTTCTGTAAAAGTTAAATGTACTAGAAAAATTTATATGGGTTTTTTTGGTATTAGTTTCAGGTATGCAGCATAGTGATTCAGTATTTTTGCAGATTTTATTCCAGTATGTGTTATTATAAGATATTAGGTGTAATTCTCCATGTTATACAGTAAATCCTTATTGCTCATCTATTTTATATATTGTAATTTGCATTTGCTCATTCCATATTTTCTTAAGATTGACAATAAGACCAGGTCACCCACTATCACTACCCAAACCATCATAACTTCAGTGAAGTTTAAATTATAATTCCTGACAAATTATTTTTAGTAAATACTCAACATACATACACAAGAGCATCTATTTAATAATAGTTCAATCATTTCAAAAAAAAAAAAAAAAGAACCTGGAAGACTTTTCCTACCTGAGAAGATGTCATATTTTAAAGAAACAAAACAATGTAGTATAAACATCACAGTAAACAAATCAGCTTCTTGGAATAAATTGGAAATTTTTAAAATAGAAATAAAACACATATGAATGAATCTATTCTGTGGTAAAAGTATCACAAAAATTGGACAAAGTGCAGCTTGTTTAAAGGAAGGTATTGGAAAAACTGAATCATGGAGAAGATTATAACTTTGGATCTCTACATATCAATATACACAAAGAACTATATGGGAATAGTAAAATTGTAAAGGTAATAGAATAAAACCAAGGAAACTATATTCACCATTGTGTTCAGTAAGGGATTTTAATAAAGCATTTGAAAGCACATATACAAGGCCAAAAATTAAAAATTCTGGTTCAGTATTGGTAAATTTAATATTGTTGTTCAATCAAAGGCACAACTGAAAAATAAGCTGAGATAATAGAGATATGAAGGTATTTGCAAAATTAGTATCTGAAAAATATTTCACATCTACACTATACAAGTTTATATCAACATAATAAAAAACAGTAGAGACCAAATGCGAAGAGGACAAAGCTCACTAATAAGCAAAGGAAAGAGGGGCCTCTGTACATGATAAGTCCTTTAGTGTATATTTTCAAGATGTTTATTACAGCATTCTATGTGGAAGCAAACAATTGGAACCATCCTTGTTACTGATTACTAAAAATAACAATGTAAATGTAGGATATGGGTAATACATACGATGCCATAATAGGTAGCAAATGTAGGATATGTGTAATACATACGATGCCATAATAGGTAACAAATGTAGGATATGTGTAATACATTTGATGCCATAATAGGTAGCAAAACAAATATGTATAAACTAGAGGCCCTCAGAGCATTTTGATGGATCTTAAAACATGAAGTTGAGCACAAACAAGAATAAAAATAAAATGTCATTGTATTATCATTTCTCAATCACATTTATGCATGTAAACAATGAAGATATGCAAGAAAAATACATTATACTTAAAAGGATACATATATATTCAACATATGTGTGTAGACACATATATTCAATTATTCATGCCCAAAGCATTAGAATATCTCTGTTGGGGGAACTGGGGATATTGAAAGCATGTAGAAAGTAGAATGGGGAAATATGTACTTAATTCTTGTACTACAAGTCTGCAATAGTGAGAGGAAAAACAAAAATAGAGCTATTCTAACCTAATGGGTGAAACTTAAATCTTAACCTGTGATACACTGGTTTTATACTTTACCTCCTACAATCTCTTTTCACAATCAACCTATTATTTATATAATAAATAAATGTTAATTTCCTGGATGCTGATGCCCAATATCTTGGATGTGTTTTCCTATAATATCAAGATAATACAGAAACCTAATTCATGGTGTTGTTTTAAAGATTACATGATTTAATATGTGAAAATATTTAGAACAATGTTTGAGACATATTAAATGCTCAGCAAAATTGCCTTCTTGAAATATTTGATTGTTTATATATATAAAAAAATTTTAAAATAAATAAAAATATATGTATGCTATAATATGTACAATTTTTAGAATAAATGATATTGCAATGTTATTTCTTCATTATTAAGTGATTAGAAATCTGAATTCAGTATTGTTTCACTTACTTCTAAGGCTTATTGGTAGTCTCAATTTTGAACTTGGTCTTTGAAAAATTTAAGAGATTTATAGTTAAATATAACTATATACATAATATATTTAATATATGAAATATTTGTAAATAAATGTATATATACTCATTTAAATAAAAAGGTAACTGTTTAGATCACAGAGCAGAAAACTTAAAAAGAGCCCTGGATTCTTTTGAATGTTAATTTCCACATTCACACATCCTCAGAAATTTTGCTTTCTGTGTATTCTGTGATGTTTTGGGCATTTTTTTCCTTTGTGAGTCACTTTCACCATTAGGACAGCTCATCTGATGAGTAAAATATATATAGGAGTTCCTAAAATCCCTATGCTACTCCAACCAGTCCAATATTCTGTTGTTCTCAAGGAGTTAGACAAAGCTTCTTTCCTTACTGCCTTAGCTAAGTGTTCTCAATGTCACATGACACGGATTAGGTCCTGTGGTCATCTCAGAACTGAATTCTGTGGCTAGGAGAATAGGAGTCCTTCACAGAGCTTAAGATTAATCATTCCCATCGAACTCAAGGAGAGAGTGGAATGGGAATGCCATTTCACAAAAGAAAAACTGAGTGCTCTAGTTAGAATTCTAGGGAGTGAGTCTTAAGTAAAGAACCAACAAATAGAACCTTTAAAATGAATACACAGTAGTTCCATGCATTCCCTCTAGAGTCTTTTTTTTTCTTTTTTTTTCTTATTATAAAGGATTATTCAAGATGTGTGTCTCCATTTAATCTGTTTTCCTCATGTTTTTAAAGACTTTCCCAATATATCTAAGTTCTTGGCTTCTCCTTATGACAACATTTCAGATATTGACAAATCCATTGGTTTCATTTGTTCATATTGTTTGTGGAGTATTTAAAGGCTCTGCTGTAAAAGGCAAAAAAAGAAGAAGAAGCACATATATTTTCCTGAAAAAAAAATTGTCCTACAAAGATATTCAATGTTGTATTTCTTTGTTATTCTTTAGCTTTAGATGAACAAAACCAAGTGCGTATATTTTGATGAAGTCTAACTGAAATTATCATGGTCAAGCTAAAGGATATAGGTTGGTTGCATCATCTAACTACATATTCAGTTTTCCCTACAGTGCAAGCATAAAATCACAGATGCTGACAATCTGAAAAGGCCCATCAACATGATGCTGGAGATGTGTCTAGTGAGGGAGCCAGGAAAATTTCAGAGGATGTACTATGCTTTTCTTTAGAGACATGATATATATTTGAGAATGCTTTCAGAGAATGTGTATAAAGAAAGAAATGAGTGTAGGGCTTTTCTCTCTCACCTATAGGTGTCAGATTGCAGAAAAAACACAAGCAAAAAACCTCACATTTGGGGGATTGAAAGATTGTTTAGATAAAATAAAACATAACAACATAAATAACCATAATAAATTTATCTCTGACCACTGAATGGCAAGGATTATATTTTATCCAAGAAACTTGGATTTTTTTTCATGATTAGTCTAAGCTGCAAGTGAATATTTTACTTGATGTTGCAACGTGTAACATGAAAATCACTAACTCAGCTTGTTTTGCTCCTTTCACTAAGTATTTAATAAATAAAGAAGGTACAAAAATTAGAGGAGCATTTCTCAGTACTGAAAATTTTGCTGTTTGAAAATAAAAGTTAGAATATATTAAGGTACAGATTTTAAGCCTTAGGCCATAGTTTATAAAATTCAAGTGTTAGATACAAACCTTCTATATCCCAGAAAGAACATTGTAAGGCAATAAATTCCATCAGGAAATTTTCTAGAGAATCAAGCACAACAGGCTGGTACATATTGTTAGATTTCAAATAACAGAAGACTCCAAAACAACTTGCATTTAACCGTATGTATATTATTTGTATACAAGACATTTAGAGACAGGACATTATGAAACTGTATTTGTTGACATGCAGTGACATCAACAAAGACCCAGTTCTTCTCATCTTTCTTCTCTGCCATTCTCAGAGTGTTTGATTTGTCCAGCCCTCAGATGAGGCTAATGGCTGATGAACAGGAAGGAAGTTGCTGCATACTGATGTAGCCAAGGTGGGTAAATTCATCCTGCAGTAAGAATTTCTTTTTCTGAAGACAAAGTCAATGAATTTATCTAGAACAAAGTCCACAAGCTGGGATTAATAGCCCAGTGGCCTGCATTATCAAAAACTCATGAAAATGATCCCATAGTGCATTTCACAGCCAAATAAGCATATGAAAGACTGGGCTAGACTAAGGATTTCAATGAGATTTGTGTCCTGAATGGATGAATTTTTTTTTCCCCAGCATGGATTCCTACAGAATTGAGAATTTTCTTAACAAATCTGAATAAGAATAATAAGCTTTCTCATCTAGTGTGATACTGGAGCCCATGAATGTGGTCATTCTTTGATTCTTATGTGTTCAATTCTGCTTTACAGATTTTTTGGTTGGCAAATTTTTGAAGCTGGCTTTACTTGTTTTTGTCTGGGAGTAATTTTTCAAATGTCAAATCTGTGAGTAAATTTTAATCTATTTTGCTGATAGAAAATTTTACTTATTTTATATGTCTTGATGATTTCATTAGAAATGTTGGAGACTAATCTTGTGGGGGGGAAACACATCCGATTTCAATATGTTTTAATCTTTACATGATACCATGTGAGCGTTTCTATTTTATGCATATGGACATTAATACATTAAAAATATTTTGCATCATTATGAACATTTTGATCAGCTGTTTTATCTTAAATTACTTTATAGAAAAAAATGAACTGTCATTGATGGCAGTACTATAGGATAGGTAATTATTGCTATTCATATAATTCATTAACAGGAAACGATAACAAATTAGTTTAATGAGTCTCCCAGACATAAATTTGTTTCAATCTACAAACTCATTTATGGTTTTGTGGTATATCCAAATTAAATTGTCACTCTCTGATATTCTCAGAATTCTTCTTTCTTTTAAAGTAATAAACATAGAACATAGATCAAAACAATTTCTTTACTCAAGTGTTATAGCACTTCCAGGAAATTATTAACACTTCTGGCAAACCTTCTACTTATGATTTTAAAAAACAATATCATTTTCCATTCAATATGGTAAACTCAGACATCACTATATGATTATGTGCAGTAGAATCATGAACAGCCACTTATCTAAAGAATCTTATTTAAAATATTTCTAAATTATTTTATCCAAACAATTGCAGCTATCACTACATAAATGTACAAATGTTTAAAATAGTAAACTCTAGAGTAAACTGCGTGGATTGGAATTCTGGCTCAGGCATGTTCTAGATATAATCAAGTAACTTAAAGCCTTTATGCTTTAGTTTCCTTATCTGTAAAACTAAGGATTAAAATAGTACTTTCCAAATGAGTGATTATGGCAATTGATACTACAATATAAGTAAAATGCTCATTGAAGGCATATTATTTTAATTATTAAATATATTTTCTTATCTTGAATATATGAATATATGTGAAACATAGGATATATATTTGGTCTCTGCCACCAATTTCTGACACAGAGCTTCTAAATCTCTTGTAACTTCCTGGATGATGAGAATATCTTTTGTTCTAATGAGTAAATTCTTGGTGGGCTTTTGGATAGCTTCAGCATCAGAGCTGGTCACCAGACCAAGCCATTATCAGAAGTTTGGAACTTTCAGCCTCATCCCCTGTTCTCCAGGGAGGAGAGATAGGCCAAAAATTGAGTTAATAATCAGTAATTTCTACCTGTACCTCAGCACCTCCCTGTGTCTCAGGGCTGACAGCTTTTCCTTTTCTATGTGAAAAGAAGTGTTTCCTATGTTCTGTGCATTCTCTGAAAGACAGAGAAGGGCTTCTTGTTTCCTTTTTTCTGGACCACTACTTATCATCTGCTTCTAAGCAAAGATAACTCATGCTATTTAAACTTGAAAAGATTCAATTCTACTATCTTTAAGATGTTAATAAGAAAGAAAAAAAAGAAAAAAGACAAAGATGGAGAGGACAAAAGAGAAATAAGCAAGGAGAAGAAAAGGAAGGAAAGGAAAGGAAGGAAGGAAGAATGATATATGGAAAATGATAGGCAACAAAAATAACATTTAACATTTTTTTGTTAGCTAAACTATAGAATATAGGATGCAACAGAAACATCAGAATTCTTTGATATGACCCTTTAACATCAGATGAGAAAACTGAAGAACTGCTGTGCTTGGTATCCTTGAGTTCATTCATCAGTGTTTATTTAGTGCTAATGAAAGTCAGGCTTTGGTCTAGATGCTAGAACACCGCAGTAAATAAAAGAAAGTCTGGGGATTTTCTTAGCAGAATTAAGGTTCTTGTTCTGATTTCCCAATTCCTAATTACTCTGCCTACCTCATTTCACCCATGCCCTAATGAAAGTGACCTCACTGATGCCATGAGCCTGGTGTGTATTTTTGGAAGAAGTGGCTACATTTAGCATTTTAACATGCTAAGAATCTCTGGTCCTAAAAGTAATTATTTAAAACACCAAATTATTAATTAGAAAATTATTTCCATAACATGTATTCTACTGAATGTGTGCTGGCCTCACTAAAAAAAGAATAAATGACTTGTGGTTGGTAGATAAAAACAGCAAAGGGATCATTCTTAGAAACTTACTTTATTCTTTGTTTATGTTTCCAGGCTTTTAGTGTGCCAGTTATTCTGGCAAACAAACAAGCAGCCCTTAAATATTGTTACAACACAGAAAACATGCTTAGGAAAAGATAAAGGCTATATTAGAGAGGATTTAAAAATACTTGGAAATATTGCATGTGCAAAACAGATAGAGGAGTTGCAGAAAATGCTACATTTTTACTTGTCTTGATTGGCATAGGTAGGGGAATGTAAATTGCTTGGGGTCCATCAAAACATGGCAGGTGACTCAAAATGCCCCATGTGACATTGTACAAGCTAGACAATTTGTCACTAGAAACCTCTTTTCATTTTTGGGTGTGTCTTTGTTTGGAATCATATTGTTGAGTTATCACATTTTATAGTGCATTCAGTATGCATTTATGTAAAAAATAAACATTATTCTGCAAAAAATGTTTTCTGAGAAGAGATAAAAAAATGTTTAAGAGCTTTGTAGCAGGAAAGCATAAACTGAACAGTCCTATGTCAGGGAGGTCTACAACCTTCTCCTGGTTTTACCTTCTTTTCTTCTTTATCAAAGTCTCTGCCTTTTCTTTTCATTTTTTACCCCCATGGGGAAATGTCTGTCTCTTTATCAAGGTCAAATTTAAATGTCAGCACATTGTGAGGCTGGTCTCACCTCCAATTCTGTCTTTCTTTTATCAATCTCTTCCTTTTCTTCCATTCTGAATCCTTCACATTTACTTCCTTTATAGTAGTTTAGAAAGATCAGTCCTGCATTGTTGATAGGATTAGAGTAATGAGATGAGGAGGCAGGAACACTAGTTAAAAATCTGATTGCATAATCCAAGTAAGAATTGATGCTGACCTGATATAAAATAATGTGGTGGAGATGAATGGAAAACAATAAGACAGGTATTAGGAAATATAAAATAAAAATATGAAATTAAACAAAGTAAAGCACAAAACCAAAAAACAAAATAAAAGCAAAAACAGAAAACCAGATGAAATAAACTAATAAAAAAAACCCCTTGATTCATCAGACTAAAGAAAAACAGTAGAATAATTTGGGTGAATATATAATTTATCATCTGAATCAGGAAAGAGTTTAGGGTGAAAAGGAGCACTATTGATAATTAAATCAAACAAGAAACTTCTAACTAAAGCAGGCTGTGAAAACCTGGGCATCTGGTCACCCTGAGGATAATGGAATCATTGCTGAATTATACATTGAAATGTAATTAAATCCTAATCTTAATTAATCACTACTTTTCTGGGAAAATTTTTGAAAATTAGCTAAGTGATTTGATGGTTAGTTTTATCTTGCCAAAATTGGTCTAGATGTACTGAAAATTGTGGGTGAAAAGGACTGAAATCTAAGCATCTAGCTATTTTTCTAAGATTGTATGAAAACAAAGAGGATAAAAGCTCTCCTTCCTCTCCCTTCCTTCCCCACCCATCCTCCAACTCCTGAACACAAATAAGCAAACCAGACCTCCTCTGAAGAAGCCAGGTGCTCACCATGGTCACATTGTCAACCCATAGGAAGATGTTACTCCTTGCTAACCAAACACACTCTTTAATCAAATCATTAATTTCCAAAGCTTCAACACCATGTTTTTACTGATGCTTTCAAAATGCGTATCTCCAATCTCAATATCTCTAATGAATGGAAGACAATATATTTAATGGGGTACTCACCTCAAATCTTTGAAAATTAGCATGTATTTTACACTTAAAAGATATCCCAATTCAGATACTAGATTTTCATCAATTACTTGATCTGTATTTGGATTTTATAAAATTTGCAATTCAGAAAGTAGAGTCACAAGCTAAGTTGATCCAAATACAAGGAAAATTTTTCAGTGAGTTGAGTAGCAGCTTTAAATTTAAGTTTAACTTCAGTAGATTAAATAAAATGTAAAATTTGGTCTCTGCTAAGTACCAGAGGCTACCATATAAAACAATGTAGGAAAAACAGGTGTCTCAAAGTTACAGATTCACAAATTGCATGTTTACCCTACCCTCAAATCTGCTTCTCTCCTAGGCTTCCTGACTACAGTACCTGGCACTGTCATTTGCCTGTGGGCTAAGGTCAAAAAACTTGAAGTCAGACTTAACTCTAGGCTATTTCCACCCCTCATATCCAGTGTCCAGGAAATTGTGATACAAATGTAAAAAAAAAAAAAAAAAACTGACCACCATTCACCACCTCTGCTGTTAAAGCTCAAATATTTATTGATTCTTCTTCTTTCACTTTTAGTGCCTATATGGTATTTCCCAGGCTAACTAATCCTTTTCATCTGAATGTGCTACTTAGTTGCTCAGAGTTCCTCAAAATGTTTTCATTAATCATAAAAAAACATACTGCAATCAAAAGTCTGACATGATCTGGTCATTTCTCACTCTGTTGACTCATCCGCCATCTGCAGATCATCCAAGGTGTTTTCTTGATTATGCCCTGACCACAGGAAGCACATCCCACAGTAAGGCTTTACCTTTGCAGACCCCTTTGAAGTTCCTTCTCATCTAGTTACTTGGCTAACTCCCTTATCTTCTCATTGAGGCTCTCCTATTATTTTTTTATTTTATTTCATTTTTTTAATTGAAGTATAGTCAGTTAGAATGTATCAGTTTCTGGTGTACAGCATCATGTCCCAGTCATGCATATATACATACCTATATTCATTTTCATATTCTTTTCCATTAAATGTTATTGCAAAATATTGACTATAGTTCCTTGTGCTATATAGAAGAAATTTGTTTTTAATCTATCTTTATATATAATTGTTAACATTTGCAAGTCTCAAACTTCCAAATATATCCCTTCCTAACCCATTTCCCCCAGTAATCATAAGATTGTTTACTATGTCTGAGAATCTGTTTCTGTTTTGTAGATGAGTCCATTAGTGCCCTCTTTTTCTTTTCTTTTCTTTTCTTTTTTTTTTTTTTAGATTCCTCATATGAGTAATATCATATGGTATTTTTCTTTCTCTTTCTGGCTTACTTCACTTAGAATGACAACCTCCAGATCCATCCATGTTGCTGCAAATGGTATTATTTTATTCTTTTTTTTTTTAATCACTGAGTAGCATTCCATTGTGTAAATATACCACAACTTCTTTATCTAGTCATCTATCAAAGGACATTTAGGTTGCTTCCATGTCTTGGCTGTTGTATATATTGCTGCTATGTACATTGGGGTGCATGTATCTATTTCCTTAACTAAAAACTCTCTCATCTTTCACACATTCATGCTATTTTCTCTTAACAAGTTACACTCTAATTTGTTTTAAGAACTCTTCTTACATGGAGAACTGTCATAGCATAGTGATTAAGAGTACAGATTTTGGAGCCATATTTCCTCAGATTTGCTTCTTAATAGTTATGTGACCTTGAGCAATTTTACCTACCACTCTGTGCTCTGGTTTCCATAACCCTAAAAATGAGGCTAATAATAGTACCTTGATAGTGATAATGTTACTTTATCTAAGGGGCTAAAAACAGTGCTTGGCACATGGAAAATACCCAATGTTAGGTTATATATTTATTTGTTATTATTTATTTCTCACATTAGAGTGAAAGATACATGAGAAGGGGCAATTTGTCAGTTTATTTACACAATCTTCCTAGATCCTAGAAAAAATGCCTGGCCTATACATGAATAGAAAGACCAGAGTTAAAAAATATACATACAGATGCAAGAAGATATCAACAAATAATTATAATTAAACAAGATAATGCCCAGAAGAAATATTCAAACAGGGGAATTGGGAGAAGAGAGGATTAAAAAGAAAATCTATCTGTACTGTTTTGAATTAAATTAAATTGTTCTTTTAGCTTCACTCTTGTTAGCTCATTTCTGAATCCATCCTTCATTTAATATTTTACATAGGTAAGACTAACTTGCCTTGGCTTATCAACAGGGCAAATCATGTGACATCCAAGATGCTCCATTTGAATGCATGCCATGTAATGCAATTAAGAGAGGACCATGTCAGTAAATAGGAACCTGGATTCATTTCTTGACTATACCACCACAAGGGATTGATACTGCTTTGTGTCTCTCATCTTAGTTTTATCATGAATGGAACTGGATTAAGTAGTTACTATTAACCTTCTAGCTTTCTAATTTGTTGCATTTTTGTGGTATGCTCTGACTTTTTCCTGAATGTTTTCTATCTTTGCCCTCTCTCTGTCCTCAATTGGATATCATGGTAAACAGAGCATAATTGCAAAGATAAAAATAAGGCACAAAATTATATGCTATACATGTGTACTCACTGATAGTTGAATGTTATGCTATTTGGATTAGCATGGGTAATAATTTCTTATCTTGCCCAACCAAATATGGTAATATGAATTGATGTCAATTGATAGGATAAAGCACATGAAAATGAAGCAGTAAAAGTAAGTGAAATAGAGAAAAGAAGGGTACCAGATAAAATTACAAGTGAACAAAATGAGGGCAAGCAGATTCTATAGCCATCATAATTTATATATTTCCTATGGCTTCAAATTCTTTCTGCTTTCACAAATTAACCAAAACTGCTTCCTAGTGGAATAAGAGAATGGAGAAAATCAACAAATATGTGTAATCCTGAATCTGATTTCCAAGTGGGCATCTGATTCAGTGAGGATGTGTTGTCTTCAAGTTGCAGAAAATCTGAATAATTTTGGCTTCTACTGTAGGCACTTGTGTGCTTTCCTTTAATAGAAATTCTAGAAAAAGAGAATATCAAAAACGGTGTTCCAGTGATAGAATGATGGAATCCTTTTCAAGCATTCTGCTGAGTATTCGGGCTACTCCCCCATTCATCAGATGGTGCTGAGGTTTCAGTATCACGTCCTCAGTTAACACATCTGAAAGCAGCAAGGAAGGAGTGTGTAGAGGAGATCTTTCTTACTACTCTCCCTTTTCATCAGGAAGAAATAATGTTCCCTGAAACACCAAGTATTTTCTCTTATGTTCTCTTTGAAGACAATCCCTGACAAACTAAGCCAATTGGGCTGAATATTGGTCATTTCCTGAGTTTAAGGTGTCATCTGAAAACACTGATAACCTTATTAAGTTTATTTGTGGTTTTTAACAGAGAAGTGGGAAGGAAAGACAGGCTTTTGGGATCAAAGGGTGTTTGTTTATCTGTAGTTGTTCTTGCTTTTCACACGTCCTTTAATAGGTAATAGTTCTAAACAAGGTCTATATTATTTTTGGCCTTGTATAAGGTTGTGCTCCATTTCTTTACCTTTTATTTTAATATGATTGGCCCCTCAGGCTGAATATCCCCACCGCCTTCCCAGGAGCAGGAGGTGAAAAGATGGAGTCCTTCTTTGGAGTTTTGCTGTAGGCTTTTGTATAAGTAAAGCTGATAAACACACATGGGAACATTCCTGGACCTACTATGTGGTGGTGCACTTAATGCTTTTTAGATTTGTAAGTATCATAACTGCTGACTTCCATTGATCTTCACAAAATGAAAAATAGAAATAAGTTGTGAACAAATCACTCATAAACTCTTTAGCCACAGTTGAATCAGTCATTTCCTTGTGATGGCATTTTGGGAAAAGAGGGTTACCAATAAAGCAAAGTCCCTACTGGGAGAGTTTCAACCACCAAAACAACAAAACAAGTGTTAGATATGACACTTTCTTCTTAAGAAGGTGCCCTTAACATTGGCCAGTATATGATTTTTGTGTGTTAGTGTCAGTGTATGTGTGTCTGCATGTGTGTGTATGGACTAAATTATTAAATATCAGGGCTGCTGTTAATTCTTAGAATTATTTGTATTACTAGGAATAAAGAAGTATTCCATAAGGGCAAAACATTTGCCATAATTTTTTGTGTCCTTTATTATAGTATTTTAATAATTTGTCAGAAAACTATATACCTATATATTTTTATTAATTATATAATTTATTGTAACTTCATAAACAGTAACTATATAATTTATTACAATAATATTTATAATAACATTAGAACAGTTTAAGGTGCTCAAATGTTTTATTATTTTGATATATAACAGAAATATGTGAGAAATTATCATTTAATATATTAAAAAATCAAATAAGGATAAAAATTAAAATAAATTCTTAAATGCTAAGTAGTACACACATTTCATGTTGTCATGGCAACCTAAATATCAGCGATCAACTGGAGCATCAGGCAGAATGGCAGACAGCTTTAATGCATTTGTTTTAGAATCTTTGCCTCCTGTAGTGATAGTTTATGCATTTAACTACAATTTCATTCATGTATTATCATCTAATGAGTAGTATAAATGACTGTCAATGAACCAGATATGTTACTGTAGAAAATATATTTTTAAAAGACATGAAATCAAAGTGAATATTGTACAAGTACCATAAATGCAGACTTCCTTCTCATCACACATTAATTACAATATTATTATTAAAATTCTCTCAGTACAATGATTTTCAAACAGAATAACATATATTTAGCTCTTAAAATCATCTTTATATGAGTGTCCTGTTTTCCTGTGGAGTTTCAAGTTAAGTGACCATTTCTTCCTCTTTTGCTGTTGTCAATCAGCTGCATATTCAAAACATAGAGCTTACACAGTCATTCTCAAATGAAGGGCCAATCCGAAGGAAAATAAAGAAAAATAATTATCACGGACATCCTTTGAAAGCAGAATCTAAATAGCCAAAACTAATGCCAAGTAAATGCAAGGGTTTATTTTTTATTTTTTTTCTCTCTCTCATTACTGCTGTGTTTCCTCTGAGAGTAAAATTCTTTTTAAAACTGCTATATAATTTTAGTTTTATTGAAAAGTCTCCAATTGATTCTAAATACATGAGAATTTACATCAACCTATCTGAGACTGGCCTTTGGGGGTAGGAAAATGGATATTTCTGCCTCTTGAGGTCTTCAGGGTTTTTACGAGTGACAAGATGACAAATGCTAATGTCATTGTCCTGGATGAGCATATTAGTGACTTGATATATGACATTCTGTTTTGAACCACTTGTTTGGGATATTGAGATTGAATGCTATTGCATCTATGTGATTGAAATTTTATTAAACTTTATTCTCCACTCCCCATATTCACAATCAAATAACAGGGGAAATATTAAATCCGTGGTTATAGACTATTTCATTATGTTTCATTGATGGATTTCAGACAAACACAGAATCCTGATACTTATCACAATTATGTCTCGATAAATGCTCTATCCTTGGTCACACTTTGGTGAAAAAATATCGAAGTATTTTGAGAGAAGTCCTTAGTGTTTATGAATACTAGCTTTACAATTGGTAGCCTCCACTCCAGTGTTTGTGTTTTGGTGCCAGTCTAGCAGTTGTACATTCTTAAATAATGTCCTAGGATTTAAATTTCCTAATGTCCAAAATTACTAATTTTTTGGCTTCAATCACCAAATATGTACTGATGCATCTCTCATCTTTATTTCCAGATTAAAGAATCTTTGCATTCATCTTAATTTAATGTTAAAATAAATAGCAAGGTGAGTTTTTAGATTTACCAAATTCTCTGTAACTTACAGGTTACTATTTTAGTGGGTCATTTTAGGATACATAATAAGAGACTTTGTTCCATTCTAAAGAATGTGTTACTAACCCTTTAAAATAATAGAAAAATTTCAGTCTTTTCTCTTTAGAGCTTGAACTGAATGTAGGCATTAAGAAATAAAGAAATTGTGGTAACAATAGAAGTTACATATAGAAAAGTAAAGAAAATGATCACTTTTAATTCCTAATTTTAATGACTTTGATAATGATAATAACATAAAACTATAGTATAAAAGTCTAGATGTTCTAATAATTTAATGTATTTTATCCTTTAAAGCCTCCCCGATAATTCCATGAGCTAGGTTTCATTATTAATCCAATTTTACAAACAAGAAAACAGATATTAAGAATTTAAGTTACTTGTCCAAGATCACACTTCTTATAAATGACAAACAGTATTAGAGCCAAAGGAGACCCAGCTTTTTACACTAGGTTGATACTTCTTTCTCATAAATTTCAGACATCTTTGGTGTCCAAACATCACAAATTTCTCCCTGCTTCTTCTTAGTCTATACATTGCTTTTATTCTGCTACCTTTTGAATATATATGAACCAGAGTTTAGTTCTAAGATTTTATATTCTCATCTTGTACCTAGTTAACTTGTTAACGTAACTAGAGTAATTTACTTCACAAGGCAGCAATCTTTTGGAGATTAAGACATTTTTACTCCATATTATTCAGTGGCTGCTGGAGGCATATTGCCAATGATATTAAATCTTAAATGCGATTGAGCTCTGCAGTCATCACATAAGGTAATACAGGCAGACTTCCAAGTTTTCATGCTGTTGGGTGTAAGCCTCCTGGGAACCATGTGATAGCTCTGCCCTGTTTGCCATCAAGTAGAATCTCATACAAATCAAACCCTTCTTGCATTTCATCCAAGAAAATTTGCAAAGACTTGTATACAAAAATTCTTCCCTTTAATGCATCAAGCTTGTAAATATCTTGTGAACTTGTTTGATGGCAAGTTGTTTTCCAAGGCAGGGCAAACTTCTTCCATGAGGAAAATTCATTTTTCAAAAAAAAAAAAAGCATAAAGCAATAAAAAAGATCAACTTATATCACCTTTAACAAATGGAACTAGGGGACTTAAAGTTTTTCCTGAATGTTTTTCCTTTGATGAATGTGGTTAAATTGTATGTCACATATCTAAGGACAAAATGATGAGTTATCATTCTTTGATTTACAAAGGCCTCTCATCTACTTCTGCTCTTCAACACACATGCCACTTTCCCCTTCATAGGACAGTAGGGAAGAGAGTTCTGGATTTAGAAATAAGAGATCATGGAGTAATAGTCCTATTTAAAAAAAAGATCAACAATCGCTTAGGCTCCTACATATGGATATGTGTAATGCAGTCTTTCTTATACGCATAATGTGTTTTAAAAATAAGATACCAAGTGCATAGTTCACACATAAAAAAGGAAGTCCTCTATATAAGTTTACAAATATATATAATGGATATTTTGTATGTTTGCTTGTGGGTGTGTGGATGTGAAACTAAGTAAATGTATTCATATACACATATATATATATACACATACATATATATACACATATACATATATATATTTATATATACACACATATACATATATATATTCAGTGCTGTTCCAGAAGGTAGATTATTACCTACATTTTTCAGACATACTGGAGGTACAAATACACTAATAAACATTTTTCAAAGACATTAATCCATGCATAAAGTCTCTACCAGTTTAGCTATTTGCTTAGTTTCATCATTTATATTATAGTGGGCCTCATGATGTTAGATATGAATGCAATATGGTCTATTATGTCAGGCCCCAGGTTGTTAAACACTCCCAGTGAGCTGGTAACCTTTTCAAAAAATTGCATTGTCATAATACTTGTCAACCACAAGCAAATATTAAGAACTTACTTCTTCATTGTGCATTGCTAATTGCAGGACAATTAATTGAAGGGTTTTGTGACTTACAGAAGCAAAGTCCGTGATCTCTCTGGTATCATATACACAGTTACATAACAGCCTTAGGAAATAGAGATAGGAAATGTTAATTAAAAATGAATATTTGGATAAGTACTAGAACAATATAAAACAGACATCCAGGAAGCTTTTCATATAGAAACACCAGAGAAGAATGCCATTGAGGTTTGAAAGATTTGGAAAAAATATGTACAGTGAGCTGGAAATTAGACATATGTTTTTAAAGGAGGAAGGGATATTGATTTGGAATTGGATCAAACATCTACCTTCTTTATGTGATTTAAAGGACTTTTCGAACATTTCTTCTTCAATGATTTGATGAACTTAACAACCACAAAACAAATTTTCAGTAATTCCTGTTAATCCACTGAAGAACTTCATTCTAACTCAACTATCCACATATATATGAGTTTTATGTTGTTATTAGCTTGTACTAGCAACCATCACCCATAGCTGAATAAATAATTGTACAACTATTTTGATGTCACAATTTACAATATTCTCACTCTTACATTTGAACCTGAATATAATGTGAGTTAAGGAGGACATGGTGTATATTTTTTCAATTTTGCAGATGAGAAAAATGAGCATGGCATCTTGAATCAGATATACTTGATTTCAAATTCTGGCTTTATAACTTACCATCAATTTGCATTCCCATGCATTCTTCAGTATTTTTTAAATAAAATTGTTTTGAACAGTTAAATTAAATAGGGGAGGTAAAGCTGTTAGTACAGTCTAACAGATTAAGAAATGGTAGTTATTTTGTTTTAAATTTAAAGCGAACATTTTCTCACTCTGTCAAGTTGAATGCTAAATCTCAATCATTGAGGTATTTTAGAATTTTTGTATACTAGACAGTGTATTCATAAATATTCATGCAATTTAACTTTTAAACCCTGAGCTGTATGTTTTGGCACATATTCTATTCCCTATGTAATGACAAAGACATGCGAGTCCCAGTCATTAAGTGGAGTTAGGTGAGGCAGAAAGGAGAAATGACACTGATAAATAATTCCAGGCCATTTCTGTGAACCACAGATGTTTACATCAAGCTGATTAATATTTTCATAATTCACAATAGATTAATTTATTGTGTGTTGCCACCTCCAGCTCTTTTATAAATCAAATTATTAAAATTGTATTTAATAAATCATTTTCATTTTCTAAAGTTATGTAAAAAATTTAGCTGTCATATTAACATATATTGTGAGTCCACAAAGGAAGATTTTTTGAACTCTAACTCTCATAATACAGAAAGAGATTTCATATATTGAAATACAGACAGCCTTTGAAAACATTTGAACATCATTATTAGATAATAAGTTTAAGGCAGGTGTCATCTTTCCATCTTTATCAATCGGATCAAGTTTGTCCAAATATTGGTCAAAAGAAGAATCTGAGTCTATAATCTTATTCCTGTCTCCTGTCCTGACAAAGTTTTAGTTTAGTTTCTTTAGAGACCTCTGTTGGAGGTACATATTTCTTGTTAACAACCTTCTTTCATCTCTCTATATATTTTCTTCTCTCACATTTTATGATTATAGTTTTCATATTATCTTTAAAATTATAAGCAGATTATTCAGAATGATTTTGTAATCAAGTAAGTTAATTATTCATACTTGACCCTAACTAGAAGCAAATCTATAAACTAAAAATGCTATTAAATAATTGATTTCCTGTCTTGTTTTAAGCGACCTGTTCAAACTGTGATTGTTAATTTTGCTGGAAATTTCAATTTAATCTCCTCTAAGATAGCATGAAGTTATTTTACTAGTTTCTTCTCTCCCCATCATGTTTTTAAAACAATTTTCTAAATGTATTATTGATGAACTTTACCTACCTATCTATCCATCTATCCCTTCCCTTCCTCAGGATTTAACTCATTTCTCATCTCCACCCTTCTGCTTATCTGTTGTGGACTGAATTGTGTCTTTCTAAAATTCATATGATGTCATATGATGTCCTAACCCCCAATGTGATTGTGGCCATACATAGGACACTTATGAGGTAATTAGTTAAATTAAGTCATTAGGGTAGGACCCTAATCCCACAGGACTTCTGCCTTTATCAAAAGAGGAAAAGATACAGGTTCTCTCTCCATGTACATACAGAAAAGGGGACATATGAAGACACAGAGAGCAGATCATCATCTACAAGGCAGAAAGAGAGGTCTCCCAGAGACCAACCTGTTGGCAACTAGATATCAGACTGCCAGCCTCCAGAATGGTATGGAAATAAGTGTGCCTGTTGTTTAATCCACCCAGTCTGTGGTATCTTGTTATAGCAGCCTGAGCAGTCTCAACCTAAGCAACCAATTTCTACCACCCTTTCAGATTTCTGTGTAAATATTACCTTTTCCAAAGCCCTTTCTATCACATCCATTTTCATCAACACCACATTACTAGACTTGCTGCATTTTTATATGTTCTAGCTAATACTGTTTTGGATTTCTGTCACCTGTGACTGATTTAGAAGCTTCTTCAGTTTAGAGACTGTTTCCCACCAATTAAACATCCTTAAGACCTATCACAGTGAGTGGTGAATGTTAGGCTACAAGAAATATTTGTTGAAGTGCATTTTTGGAGACATATCAGTACCTGGAAGGCTACCTATCATAAAGTTGTCAAACAATTGCACATGTTCAATTTAACTTGAATTGAAATTCTAAAGACCTTTTTTATGTGATAAAATCATGGGGTTCTTCCCTCCAGTGAAGTAAAATAGCTACCAACGAGAGTTTTAATTATATTATGCTATATCAACTCAATATACATTTAAGTGGCCTCTAAAAATAATGATTATGAACTCTGTGTAGCATTTTGGAAACATTATAATAAAATGTATATGAATTGCATGTAACATAAAAGAAACATTATAATAAAATGGAAAAGACAGGAGGTGAAATTGCTCATGAACTATGATTCCAAGTGTTAACAGATTGAAACATGAGAATATTTAGAGAATAATAGTTATAACATGGTGTCAACATGAATATTTTCTCCATTTTCCAAATTTCTGTGTTGTTTTCTATTTTCACCATTAAAATATTAAATTTAGTTAAAAATGCAAGGAAACATGTGAGTAGCATAGATAATACATATTAGAAGAATATGTGTTAAAAAGGTGAATTAGCATGGCAGCTGGACTCGTGGGCATGGGCAAACTGGATGGGGTTAAATCTCATATTTAATGCTTACTAGCTTGATGATCTTGAAGAAGTGATTTGCATGCTCTGAGACTTCATCTCCTTGTCCTTTGAATGAGAAATGATATTAACATAATGCCCACCAAAGAACTAAGACTGCTGGAGTATCAGGAGTGCTCTTAAACGCCAGCTAATAATTTCCAATATAGTGTAAACTCTGTGAGGCTAGGGACCTGTGAATTCACTACTATAGATTAGTGCCTGGCATTTGGTAATTTTATAATACAACTTTACTTATAGATAAATGAATAAAAGGGTGAATGTAATGAAGCTAAAATATATAGAAAAGACTTCATAGAAAGTCTAGGAATTTTGACGAAAAGAAGAGCAGGACTTTATATACATATACGTGCATATATATCTATAATTTCATTATATGCCTGATGTCTAAGCAGATAACTAAATAAACAAACAATTTTTGCTTCCTGAAGAGAATTAATCCAATTTTCCCTTAAGTTGTTTCCTGAGTAAGATAGTTTTTTTCATAAACTGCTTTAACCCATACCTTGTGATAATTTACTGTGTCTCTGTTCAGAATGATTTTCTTGTGATAGGTTAACTCAGGTTCTAGTAGAATCAGCCATGGTAAATATGTAAAATAAAATTACTGTAAGAAAGATGAATAACATTCGTAAGATCATTTAATATTTTTGGAAGAGAAAAAAAGCAGAAACTGCCTAAAACTTAGAATGCCCCTAGGAACAAGCTGCATTCCCTGCTTTCAAAATCCTTCTTGCTACTTCTGCTCAGTGATGGCACTGAAATTCACTGATGCCTCTGCACACAGTTTTCTTTTTTCAACCTCAGGTCATATCACATTTACAGTTTACTGTCTTAAAAACACATCTGGAATGCACCCAGTGTATTGATTATCTCTCATATTTAAATTGAAAAATATAATGGACTTGGAAAGGAATAAACCAAGTGGTGGCCAGCTTTCTCTATCACTTTTTCTGTGTGTAGCACAGCAGATATATCTAAACATTTTCAGGATAAAAGGAGATTCAAGGGAGCCACTCAGTGATGTCATAGTAAACTTCCTCCCCACGCACACATAGGAGTGTAACACTGACTTACATGTGTTCCAGGAGATAAACCACTCACCCATTTTTTAGGAAATAATTATGAATGGAGTAAGTCAAAGTGTGTCTCCCTGTCCCCTCTCCAGCCCTTATTAATATATTCATACATCTATTGATTCAAAAGGTTAGTCATTCAAATATATATACTATGTATTCATCACACATTTTCTCTATACTAAAGGGCTGTGGAATTTTTGTATTCCAAGAACTTACATTCTAACTGGGAGAGAGACACTGTAAATGAAAAAAAATAAGTAAAGTAATTTCAGAATGCAAAAAATAAAAATGTAAAGAAGAAATAAGGGGGCAGAGGTATAGAGTGAGGATGTTTTCATGGCTATTTTAGAGCTAGTGTTCTGAATGTCTTCTCTTAGGGAGTTACATTTCAAGCTGGGGTGTGACAAATGGACACTCAGCCACAACAGGATATTGGGAGAAGAGAATGTCAGGCTTAATTTCCAAGGAGGATAGTGGCTTGAGGTTTCCAAAGAATTGAAGAAGAAAGGGAAGGAAGGAAGAGGGAGAGAGAGAGAGAAAGAGAGAAAAAGATGAGAAAATGTTAGTGGGATTGAAGAAAACCATGACAAGTTTTATGGGGTGGATGTGAAGGAATAATATGGGCTCAATTTGGCCATGAAAAAGTCTTAGGTATTCTTCTAATTTCAATTGATCTTCAGTGGAGCATTTTCTCTAAGGCAGTGATATTATCTATTAGATAATTTCTTAAAAAATTTACACACACACACACACACACACACACACACACACTACTCCAACATCTTTTGTCTTATGAAAAAGTTGTCTAGACACAGAGATAGGACACCATGTACTGAAAGATGTCCAAAGGAATCAATGTGAGAACTGAATTGTGAAAGCTTTGAGTTCCAGTCCAGATAAACAAGAGGAAAAAAGCACTTTTTAAGTATTTAAGTATTGGTGAATCAACTTTACACTAACATTTTTTAAACCCTTGATTTTGTCAAAAAACATAAATATCAGCAAGATGCAACTGAAATTTTTTAACATCCCTAAAATTTTAAACAGTCTAGACGTGTTTGCTTAAAGGTTGAGCAAAGGTTGAGAGGTTGACTTCTCAAGTATCTGCATATATTTTATTTTCTACAAATATAAAAATTGTATAACAGAAACAGAATATGTTGGTGTATATTTGTAAAATATCTACCATTTATTGGACTATTACACTGTTCTGCACATATTTTAATTTTTCAAGAATTCAGATTTGAGGAGGGGGTTAGAGTTCAGTGGTAGAGTGCATGCCTAGCATGCACGAGGTCCTACGTTCAATCCCGGACCTCCATTATACAAACAAACAAACAGACCAAATTACCTTGGCCCCCACTCACCTCAAAAAAATATTGTGTTAAAAAAAATTCAAAATTTACATTGACACTAACAGGGAACTATTATCATGTTCAATTTCCTGTTGAAGAAAATGAGTTTCAGGGAGGCTTCCCCAGCTCATTTCAGATGGCAAATGTCAGGGTAGGACTAGATCTGAGCTCAGGTCCACCGAATTATTCTGCTGTCCCACACAGTTTAAACCATGGCTTCTTTCAAAGCATGCTTGAGTATTCAGCAGTAGAATGTGGGTTTCTTTTACTGTGTGGCTTACTCTGAAAACAGTAAAAGCACATAAAATTATGAAAAAGAGGAAAGAAAACATATACATTGCTTTTTTGTAATTTTTTTAAACTGCTCTATATCATTCTCCTCCTCATCCTCTTTTCTATTGTCCTTTCTTACTTAATGGCTTCAAACTTTCTTATGTCCCTTCTTCATGTCCTTTTTTGTACTGTGCTTTCTCTGTGGCATAAGCCTTTATTCTTAGATCTACAGTCTTATAGTACATTTGTGAATATATCTTATCTTTTTAAGAGAAAAATATGTAATATATATATGATCATAGAATAGCAAACTTTATACGACTCCTAAATCTATAATTTTATACAAATATTTTTGTCATTTTTAAGCTTATAAGCAAAATCTCCATGTGAATAGTATGTTTGCAAATACACAGACACCAAATATAAAATGATATAATTTGGAATTTTTATATATTAAAAGCTATGGAAATAAGCCAGAAGCAAAGTGCTTATAATTGTTGTCATGGCAGAGAGAAAGTTATGTAGTTTACATAGCCTCAGAGCATCTGTTATCTGAATATGAACCAAAAACACTCTTTAAAAGATCCTGGGCACATTAATGGAATCATGATTTCCCCTAAAAGTAAATAAACCTATAGATTAATATTACAGGAAACTGTGTAAGAGGATATAGTAAAATATTTATTCAATGTTATTTAAAAAAATACTACTTCTGTTCTACCACGTGAAGACATCCAATTATCAAGAATTTGAGTGGAAAGAACAAAGGAAGAAAAAGAAATAAGTAGAAAAAAGGCTTGCAGTCAATTTTCCTAGAAGCAGTACATTTTTCCTAGGCTTGGCACTTTATAAAATACAATTGTCTATGCCTGCTCTTCAAATAGAATCATTTATAAACATTGTGCAAATCTATATTATAAATTTCATAGCTCTTGCCAAAATTAAGGATATTTTCTTACTTTGAAAAACACCTCATTTAATTGTTTTAACTGCAAAATTAATGAAATTCAGAACATCTAAGAAAAATTACAAAACAAATGACTAACATATTTTATAGCACCTCCTATTCAAGAGATGGAATCTGCATCTCAGTTCTGTGAATCTGGGCTTGTCTATGACTTGCTTTGACCCAGAGAACCTGACAGAAGTAATGGTTATCTTTTTAAGTTGTTAAGTTTCCAGGTGTTTCTTTCATTCAACACAAAATAACTGATACAACACTGACCAACATGAATTGGACAAAATTATTTCAATAAATTTTCCCTGACAAATTAAATATCAAGTGATATCTAGATATTAAGTTCACTATTCATGCCCCCTGCCAGAATGTGGCTTTCTTCACCTGTCTAGAAATTCTAGAGACCCTGAGCTGCGGTTGCTTCTTTCTTAGAGAGGATGGATGAGAGTGGACTAGCCTGCTTATTGACCTTGTCCTCTGTCAGCCACATCTGAAGGTAGCTGCTCATCTAAAGGTGGGATTCTGCACTGTTCCTATTTATCATTTTCTCCAGAGCAGAAACTGTGGACCTATGGTTACATGTGATCACAGTCCATGGAAGGACACATCACCATGGTCTTTTAAATAGATATAAAATGTCAACAGGCCTGGCTTATTAACACATACAGGTCCTTAATACAGGCTTAGGTAAAGATTGATCTTTGAGCTTCAAAAAAGAAACAAAGAGCTATTGGAGGTCATCAATGAGAGGATGTGACTTCAGCTGACTCATGAGCTGGACCCACCAATCAGAGCTCCTCAACCCCTCCACTGCCCTTTCCATGTACCTTCTGACCACCTTTCCCACAGCTGGAGCTGTTTTCAAGGACACAGCCTTGAGAGACCAATGTATGATGGAGACCATCTGGAAAGTACATGTGACTGAATCCAGTAAAGGCCTCCAAATAAACTTTTAAGATTCTGCTGAGCAGGTTCAGAAGTCTATTTGTCTCACAGCCACCAAAGACAAACCTCATATGTAACTTCCCATGCTTATTAAACCTGCCACATACCAGTCTGGAGTGGTTTGCCTCTTTCTTCAGTCTCTCTTTGCACTCTATGTATGGGGTCCGTTTTTGAACCAACAAGAGCATCTTCATTTCTCTAATGTGGCTATTGGCAGAAACCATAGATTGAATAAAGCACATCTGGTTACTACCTCCATCTACCTTAGAGGGTGGAGGAAGAGGGTAAAGGTTAAAGGGCTCCTGAGTTGAGTCCATGATGTTTGTAGAGAGGAGATTGCTCACTGCTTGGTAGTGAGTTCTTGAGTGCAGTATCTCAGCTTTACTACTTCAGACAAAGGCAGTGATTTTCGTAGAGAATGGGTGACAGCTGCAGCACTGATTCCACCAGGTTTCCAAGGAAGAGAGGCTGAAGGATTATGCTTTTAAGTGGCTAGGTGGGTTGCTCAGAGTTTTTTATGTATTTATTTATTTTTTTAAGCAGTAGGTCTCCACGTGGAGTAATTCTTCCCTGGGACATTTGGTAAGATCTGGAAAGATTTTTGATTGTCATTCTAGGAGTGCATTGTTATTGCAATCTTGTCTAAGATGCTGCTAAAGGTCATAAAATGTACAAGTCAGCATCCCTCCTCACTCCCCCCCTACCACAGACACACACATAAGCACAATCCTGTCCAAAATGGCAATAATGCCAAAGTCCAGAAACCCTGGTCTGGAGGAGCCAGGCCTTCCTTCCCAGATCAGGAGCACGCAGGTAGTTTTTGCTCTCAGTCTTTCAAATTGTGTAATTAAATCCCAATGACACTACTATAATTGAAACAGAATGGTTGTGCTTAAATTTAACCTACTCTATTATAGCAAAATAATGTTATCCTATTTAAAATTTACAGGGAACAGATTTCAAATGATTTAGGGAAGAATCTGTTATTCAAAGGGAAACAATAGGCCCAGGTCCCCAGTGTGGGATTCCATGAAACAACTTACATAATACATTTACCATTTACTAAATGGTATTATTTATTATTATTATACAATTTTAGTTTTATAAAGAAGCTTTCATGTACCTTGTTATTAACAATAGCCCCAAATCACTGCTTAAAAAACTCACCTGTTACCCAAGTTGTAAATGAATCATTTCCTTGTGATGTCAGGGATCTTGGGGCCCATAAAAGGAATTTTTTTAGTGTCTATCAGAGTACACTACAAAACAAATATCATTAAGCATATGAAAAGCAATATAATGCCCTTATTTTTTGAGAAGACTTAAAAGAAAACAATTAATGAGATCCTCACACTGAACATCATACAAAGATATGTGCAGCTTAATTAGGATTAAATTTAAGCCTTTTTTAAGTTGTAATTTAAATTAAGCTTTTATGTTAACTTTTTAAAAATCTATTTACATGTATTTCTGAAATTTATTTGGATGGACATTTAGTTATATCATATTTACTCCTCTCATTCTTTCTAAAATAGAATCTAAAATAGGTTGAAGGTTGTTTATCATCTGAAAGTTAAAACTCAAACTATAGATGATTTTTAGCTCCTTACGCTGTTCATTATTTCCTCCATTGTGAACTGGCCAAATGCTGTAGTTATTTAGAAGTCTTTTCCATTGTCTCCTGGAGAGAGTGAAAAGAAAAAGAAATGTGATAGGAGAAATTAGCCTAATGCATTGACTTTAAGAAGAAATAAATGTGAAATCTGTTATTGTACACTTTTGCAGTTGGATAACTATTGTATGAAGTGACAGAAAACCAATTTTTATAGAAGTTTTATACCATTAAAAGTATACTCAATTTTTTTGAAATTCATGTTTTTGCCTTTGTTACTTACAGATCAAAATTTAAAATGAGTGCTTTTTGTTATTTTTTCTTCTCCATGAAAGTCATTTTGATAATTAGTCCGTTTATTAATGTGTTCCTTGATTTTAAGTTATTTCTGCTTCTTCATTATCTTGATTACATTATCTTATACAGTGACCCAAAAAACTGCTGTTAACCCTTTTATTTACTGATTGATAAGGCAGTGAATATAGTTAGCAGAAATTTTGTAAAAACTGAAGTGTCTCATGTATGTGGAAGAATTTAATTTTATTTTTCTTGAATCTATATCCTGACATTGATGTTGTCATTCAAAACTGCTTTAAGCATTACTTTCTAAATTCTTACATTTATTCAACAAATATTGAATACATATAACACATCAGAATATCCTTAGACAAAGGGATATAATGATTAAAACAAAATATGCTTGCCTCCACGAAGCTTGCATTATAGCATCCTCTATCCTTCTGATTATGGTGTTTCTCTTGATTCTTTCTCAATCTATACATTCATCTTTTAAACAAATATTTATGGTGTTCTTATGTGCTTGGCTTTGTTCTACATGTTTGGTACATAATGGTGAGATGATTACTATCTTCGTGGTTTTTAAATTAGAATGGGGAAATGAATATTATATAATAAAGGCAGACATGAATACAAAATAATGAGAATTTAAGTACTAAGAAAGAGACAAATGCTCTGTAAGAAAACAATCTGGGTAGCAGATTCTTGTATAGAATATGCAGCCCAGTATTGTCCTTAAAGAAGTAAGTCAACATGAGAGCTGAGTGAGGAGAAGGAAATAGCCATGCCCAAGAATTCAAATTCATGCTTTTCTGATAGAATATCATCACATTTAAGTACTGAGATGGGTAAAAGTCACAGTCTTCAGTACACCAGAGTCCAGTGCAACTGAAATTCAGTGAATAAAAGGAAAGAAAGATATTAGAAGATGCTGGGTGGTGGCCATGATGCTGAAGATCAAGAAGGTGTATTTTGGAAATATAATTATAAGGAATTGGTGATATTTTTTATGTGAGGACTAAGGAATACAGAAGTATCAAGGATGACCCCTAAAATCTGAGCTTAAGCAGCAAAACAGGGGACATAGTTTATGGAAGGAGTGAGATGAGTTTGAAAAATGTGTTAGAGACACCTTTTCTGGCACTAAAGCAGAGATGTCAGGTGGAAAGCTGAGTATAGGTCAAACTTCAGAGGAGGTGATCAGATTGAAGTTAGAGGTACAATGAGAGGTGTCTTGGGCTGCAATTACAAGTCATAAAAACAGGTTCCCCAAAGAGTGTCTAGAGAAGATACTTCCAGTATAGATTCAATAGTAAGGTTTGAGTAGAGGAATAAAATCTTGGAGCATGCACTAGGAAATGGAGATACAGAAAAAATGGAACAAAGCTTTGACTTCTAGGGGATTAAGGTCAAGTTGAAGAGATATACATGTATCTGAATAGTTATATGATAAAGATATGTACTAGCTACTAATGGAGCACAATGGAGGAAACATTTAATTCTACTGAGGGTAGTTCAGAGGAGAGTTACAGAAGGATAATATGGAGCAATTCTGAAAAATCTTCAAAATAAATAACAAGCTAATAGGACACAGGGAAGAACATTCTGAGCAAAGGATTTGAGATTAAAAAATTCAAAGCATTTGAACAATTGTAAATAGTTCAGCTTAATTACACGGTTATAGCTTGTTTCACAATTCAAGATTTAGGTTAACCTTCACTGATGTACCTTTCCACCTTTATTTTACATTCCTGTAGTAATTAACAAATCATATTGCTTTTGCCCTCTCATTGTCTGCATTAACATTTTCTCTCCTGACTTGTCTTTAATCTGCACACTAAAAAGAGGAGCATAATTCCTTTTTATAAGCAAATGCTCATGCAGTTCTATGCAAAGAGCTGATGGTCTACAAATGTATCATTTTCTAAACAACTGTATTCTTGTCCCTTTGTCCTTGGTGGAGATGGAAGTAAAACTTTTAAATAGTGTGAAAACCAAAATAACAGTATCCAAAATATTACAACATATTCTATCCTATCTGTGATGCCCTGATGTAAGTAAAACAATTCAGTGATCTGAAATTAACCTGTAATTAAAGTGTTGAGAATCAATCAGTACAATTTAAGTTTCATTAAATTCAAACACACTCAAAATTGAATCAATTTATTAAGCTTACTTATTTCCCAGTCCCCAACAGACACAATAATACCAACATGTAACAAGTTCAGACATAAACAGCTTCACTGTTCCACTTACAGAAGTGAGACTACAACTTCCCAATTAGAATAAGGTACACTCTAAATACACATTAAAAGCAAGACAAGACACTCTAAATTGAAGATCTGCTTGCTGTTGGTGAGAATGCCTTGAAGTATTGTTCTTGATCTATATGCAAAAGTATAGGGACACACACTTCTCAAAAGAGAATACAAAGTTCCATCTAACCAATCCATCTTGTGCAGATTTTCCCTTCATTCAGTGCAAGTTTAGAATGTATAAATTATTTTGATCAGAATTCAGCAATAAAATCTTAACTCAAAAACAAAAACAACAGAAGTGTCTTGTTCACACAATGCCTGTGTGTCTTTGAAAAAAGAAAACTACCTGGAAGCAGTCCTTTCTGTAGCTTTCTGCGAATATTGATTAACAGATTCCCTCATCTTGACTTGGAGCCACTCTCTTAGAATCATAAATTGTGAAAATGAATTGCATATTAAAGGTTCTGGCACCCAATAACCTTGAGTTTTCCAAATAATGTTTTTCAAGACATTTAACTAAATGTAACTATAGTGTAAGGAGAAGGTAGTTGTCAATATGAACACTTCAATAGAGTAGAAGTAGTCATGTAATTTTTTTGCATTCAATTATTCATTCTATGTTATGTGATAACACGTAATCTATCAATTATTTGTTGACTATCACAATTAAATTTGTCAGATTCTTTTGGTAAAACCACTACCAAAAATAGCAATGACTAAACATGCTTTTATAAGGATCAAGCAACCAATGCAGTTTAACACATGATCCATTAGAACCTCACATTTCAAAGCCTGGAGTTCTTTGACAGGTGGAAAAAATGTACACACTGTATACATTACAGAAGAGATCTTACAAACTTCTATCAATAAATATCCACAAAACTATTGCATGTCACTGCTAAAATTCAATTTCACAATTCTGTTGAAAAAATTCCATTGGTTACATATCTCATTTAAGTGTTGGAACGAATACTCAGTGACTTCTAAGAAATGATGGACAATCTGAATTAAATAGCTAATTAACTTAAAATCAAAACTATAATAATTTACATATTTGATAAAAGTAATCTATATGTGTGCTTATCACACTAATATAATGTAGAATAAGATGGCTATAATTGTGGATGACTAGGTATACAGAGGTAGTAAAATGGTCCTGCTAGCTAGCAAATCTGAATATTAAAATCAGGACAGAATAAGAAGAAAGTAGGGAAGAGAGGGAGAGAGGAAGATGAGAGGGAGTGAAAGAGAAAAAGGTGGGAAGGAAGGAAGGATTTGTAGTCAAACTGTTACATGTCAGGCCCTAAAATAAATTATTTCTTTAATTCTCCAACACTGGTTCTGTTATCCCCAGAATTTAGTTTAGCTTTTTTTTTTTTTTTCCCAAGGTGAAAACATCAAGGTTTAGGAAGATTAAATAAACTTTCTGTGAACACATAAATAATGAAAGAAGAAACAGGATTTTAAACTATTGACTTTTTATTACATCTGGACAACACAATTTACTTAAACATAGACTGATTAAACAAATATTTACTACTATTTGTTTTTATCATTTATGTACTTTCCTATAACTGATAATCACCAGCAAAAACTCAGGATGTAATGTCTCTTTATTTCACCATTGTAACAGGAGAAATAGAAAACATATTTTCTATACAAAACATTTGATTTTAAGATTTTTTTACTCAGCATGCTGAAGATAAATTCAATTAATGGTAGTTAAAATTAATCAGCAAGAAACTGAATGGGACAAAGGGCCTAATTGTTCCTTAAAATATTTATTTCACAGTCTGTTCTAGATGTCATTTTTTATGACATCTTGTTGGGACATCTCTTAATAATAAAAATAGTTACTTTTTTGAGATACACTTTTGAAAGGTTGTGATAATATAATACAAATAGAATAATACTGTTTTACTAAACTTGTGTAAATGCAAATTCCAAAACACAAGCATAAGTTCAGCTTTGTTTCTCAGTACAAAATTAAACTATACTAAATTAAACTATGCTAAAGGGAAGTGCTTGGCTAAGGGAGTTTGGCCATCTCAGTAAATAACCATAATTTATGCAGTTTGCTCATTTCCGTGCAATTCTTTTGCATGTTAAATAAAAATTGATATGAGTGAAAGGATATGAAATCTCTACTAACAAAGTATAAAGAAAAAATAACACACTAACTTAAAATATACTTCAGCTACCTGTCATGAGCAAATTTTAAAAAGCCTTTAATGAAAAGAAGTGCAGTACTTGGCAATATCAGTACTTGCTTCTATAGATGATTCAGCTTATTTGAGTCTTAAAAAGGACTCAGATATATTCGTGTCTTCATATCTGAATGCTATGTGGTTTTCCTGTGGGATAAGGTGAATTATTTCCATTTAATAACTTTAGAAACAAAAGATAGGATATTTCCATATTAAATTTTAGATGTTGATATTTAAAATAGCACCTTTGGCCATAGCTTGACCTCATATTTTGTTTCTCTTTATTTGATATTAATCTTGAGTCATCAATTGCAAAATTTTGTGCATCGTACTTCTTGTGAATAATTAAAATGGGTCAAACCAAGGAATTGTATTTGACTTCTTTAGGGCAGAAAACTGGGAGAAAAAAGTTAAGAAATTCTACTAATTTACCAGGGATTGCTCAGCAAGGCTGACTGCAGGAAACTTTCAACTGCTTACCCATGCAAGGGTTCATCAGTAAACTGGCAATTTCAACTGTCTGTATTTACAAGTTCCTGCTGTTCAACATCAATAAACTCACTGACTGAATTCATGCAATTCAGCCACACAGCCAAGCACTGACGGCAACTGCAAGGAATGCCTTTGAAAAATTGAGATCAATGATTGAATACTTGCACTTTTAAGTGTAGATCCATTCACATTCTTTATGACTCTTTAGGGAAGCACAGCAGTGGACAGTCATATAACTGCTATGCACTTACAGTTGGTGTTATTTGTTAAGAAAATGTATGGCAGTTTGAAGACCAGAAAAGGGATTGCCAAGATGACAGAGTAGAAGGACACATAGCTCACCCTGTCCCATGAACACACCAAAAATTATATACAAATACAGAACAATTCACACAGAATAACTCCTGAAATTTGACATAATTTCTCTTACTTTGGAAATACAAGGAAAGCCCCACAAAACCAGGTAGAGGAAAAAAAGAAAGAAAAAGGAAATTGGTGCATGATATGCTTCACAGAGAGAGAGCAGCATAGAAAGAAAAGTGCCCTCACCCTGGGAAGCTCCCTCTCCAGCAAAGAGATCCACATGGACAGAACAGGAGCTTCAGAGGTTTAGAGGAGGCAGCAACAGCAGCTTAGCAGAAAGAACTAAGAGAAACCAGCAGTGAGAGTCACTGTGAACCCTAGCCTAAGATGCATGCCAGTGGGGACAGGCTGGGCTGAGCTGCTGGAACTCAGGCTTCCATGGATGAGCCTGGGGAGGGGACTGGGGTTGACTGCACACAGGCAGCCTCAGGAGCCTGGAGTGTGGTGCGGGCTGTGGCTAGAAGAGAGTGCAAATCAATCTGGGTCCCTCCATAGAAAGCACCATTGCATGTGGGATGAGGGGTGCATTGCAACCTTCATAGCTGCCATCTCCACTAGTGCACAGGGTATTGCTCTGCACCAATGTTGATGAGCATTCTTGTGAGAAGAGAGGTGGGGTTCAGTCACAGCCATCTTCTCAGCTTGCTCTGGAGGGGTACAACTGCTGGTGCTTGTCTTCTGGGCAGAAGAGGGGCTGAAACATGAACTGTTACCCAGGGGCCCTGCAACATCACAGGCAAGACTGTCATTCTAGTCCCAGGCAGAGGTGGTTGATTTGCTCTCCTGGTGCATTTGTGGACCTGTGCCTCTAAGACAAATGAGTGGAGATTTGGTGCACATTGGGGTTGGGTTTGGCATCAACCGTGGGTCTGTGTACCCTGCTTTTGATTTGTGGTTACCCTGTTTTTTAATTATGTTAGCCCATTAGTATATCTATTTCCTTTAGAATGGTAGTCATATAGGCTTTAACACATCCTATGACGAATGCAAAGAAAATTTACATTTGGTTTCACTGGGGAATTCTACCAAACATACAGAGAAGAACACATATTGATCCTTCTCAAACTCTTCCAAAAGATTGAAGAGGAGGAAATACTACCAAACTCATTCTACAAAGTCACCACCACCCCAATATCAAAACCAGGTAAATATACTACCAAAAAAGAAAACTATAGGCCAATATCATTGATAAACATAGATGCAAAAATCCCTCACAAAATATTAGCAAACAGACTCCAACAACACATAAAAAAGATCATACACAAAGATCAATTTGGATTCATCCCAGGGATGGTTCAATATACACAAATCAAACAATGTGATACACCACATCAACAAAAGAAAGGACAAAAATCACATGATCATCTCAATAGACGCAGACAAAGCATTTGATAAAATTCAAAACTCATTTATGATAAAAATTCTTACCTAAGTGGGCGTAGAAGGAACATATCTCAACATAATGAAAGCTATTTATAACAAACCCACAGCCAGCATAATACTCAACAGTGAAAAGGTGAAAACCTTCCCTCTAAAATCTGGAACAAGACAAAGATGCCCATTCTCATCACTTCTATTCAACAGAGTAGTGGAAGTCCTGGCCACAGCAATCAGACAAGAAAAAGAAATAAAAGTAATCTAAATTCAAAGAGAAGAAGTAAAATTGTCACTAAATGTGGATTACATGATACTGTATATAGAAAACCTTAAAGGCTCCACACAAAAACTAATAAATCTGATAAAAAAAATTTGGCAAGATAGCAGGATACAAGATTAGCATTGACAATTCAGTTGCATTTCTTCACACTAACAATGAAATATCAGAAAAGGAAAGTAAAGAAACAATCTCTTTTAAAATCTCATCGAATTAAAAAAAAATTCTTAGGAATAAATCTGACCAAGGAGGAGAAAGATTTGTATCAGGAGGACTACAAAACATTAATTAAGGAAATTAAAGATAACTCAGAGAAATAGAAAGATATCCCATGGTCTTGGATTGGAGAAATTAATATTGTTAAAATGGCCACACTACCAAAAGCAATCATTAAAAAGTCCATGAATGATAAACGGAAGAGAGAGTGTGGAGAAAAGGGAGCCTTCACACACTGCTGGTGAGAATATAGTTTGGTACAGCTATTATGGAAATCAATATGGAGATTCCTTAACAGAAACTAAAAATAAAGTTACAATATGATTCAGCAATCCCACTCCTGGGCATATATCTGGAGATATCTCTAATTCAAAACGATACATGCACCCCAATATTCATAGCAGCACTATATACAATAGCCAAGATATGGAAGCAGCCTAAGTGTCCATTGACAGATGGCTGGATAAATAAACTGTGGAATATTTATACAATGGAATGCTACTCAGCCATAAAAAGAATAAAAGAATGTCATTTGCAGCAATATGGATGGACCTGGAGGTTATCATTCTAAGTGAAGTAAGCCAGAAAGAAAAAGAAAATTATATATGATATCACTCATATGTGGAATCTAAAACAAATTAAAAATAAAGACACAAATGAACTTCTTTACAAAGCAGAAATAGACTCACAGACATAGAAAAAAACTTATGTTTACTAGGGTGAAAGGAGGTGGGAATGAATAAATTAGGAGTTTGTAAATATATGTACTATTATATATTTAATATATAAGCAACAAGTTTCTTCTGTATAGCACAGGGAAGTATGTTCAGTATTTTGTAGTAACCTATAATGAAGAATAATATGAAAACAAATATATGTATGAATACATATATGACAGAAACATTATGCTGTGCACCAGAAATTGACACAACTTTGTAGACTTTACTTCAATTGAAAGATAGAAAGAAAGAAAGAAAGAAAGAAAGAAAGAAAGAAAGAAAGAAAGAAAGAAAGAAAGAAAGAAAGAAAGAAAAAAGAAAGAAAGAAACTAAAAAATTTAAAAGAAAAAAGAAGGCCAACAAAATTAATAAACAAAAAAAGGAAAATTGGATTGGATTGTTTCAAAGTACCCCTTTATCTTATTATTTATAATTTAGTCAGTCCTCTATTCAACCATATATCAGTTGGTTATTGCCCCTGACCATCACTGACCTACTTTCTGTCTCTATCGTCCTACTTATTCTAAACATTTCATATAAATTGTATCCAATATGTGGCTTTTTGTGTATGACTCCTTTCACTTAGCATAATCAGAACTACATTCTTTTTATGGCCAAATAATATTGTATTCTATGGATGTACCATATTTTATTTACAAAATTACTTGTTGATAGTCTTTGGCTTGTTTCCATTTTGGGGCTATCATGAATACTGATGCTGTGAATATTTGTGTACAAATTTTTGAATGTATTTTTAAAATTTTCTTGGGCATGACAGTGGAGTTGCTGGATCATATGATAATTCTTTCTTTAACTTTTTGAAGAACTAGCTGCCTTACAAATTGGCTTCACCATTTTACATCTCCCCCGACTACAAGCAATGTATGAATTTTCCAATTTCTTCACATTCTTTTCTGTTATTGCCTGTCTTTTTTTTTTTAATGATAGCCATCCTGGTAGGTGTGAAGTGGTACCTCAAATTGTATTAACTTTCTTAGCATTTACAAACTAAGTGATATATGTGTAGATATGAAAGTAGATTCATAGGGACATAATTAGATACATGATAGAAGGAAGTATACAGGCATATCTCAAAGATATTGCATGTTCAATTCCAGACAACTACGATAAAGCACATATCACAGTAAAATGAGCCACATAATGTTTTTGGTTTCCAAGTGCATATAAAATTTATGTTATACTACATTGTAGTCTATTTAGCTTGCAATACTATTATATCTAAAAAAGCAATACACATACCTCAATTAAAAATACTTTAAAAACTGTTAGCCATCATCTGAGCCTTCAGTGAGTCATAATTCTTTTACTTGTGAAGGGTCTTGCCTCGATGCTGACAGATCAGGCTAGCAGTTGCTGAAATTTGAGATGTCTGGCAATTTCTTAAAATAACAATAAATAATAATTGATAGCAAAATATTGATTGATTCCTCTTTCACTTGAACACTTAGAGGCCATTGTAGGGTTATCAACTCATCTAATTTAAATATTATTGTGTCTCAGGGAATAGTGAGGCCCAAGGAAAGAAAGAGAGATGGGGGAACAGTCAAGTCAATGGAGCAGTCAGAACACACACAGCATCTGTGAATCTGGTTTTCATCTCATGTGAGTGGGGTTCATGGCACTCTGAAACAATTACAATAGTAACATCAAAGATCACAGGTCACCATAACAAATATAAAAATAATGAAAAAGTTTGAAATACTGGGAAAATTACCAAAGTGTGACAGAGAGATACAATGTGGAAAAATGGCAGTGATAGACTTGCCAGAGACCAGGTTGCCACAAACTTTCAATTTGTAAAGAAAAAACTCAGTATCTGCAAAGTACAGTTAAGTGAAGCACAATAAAATAAGATATACCTGCATATAGAAACTGCCAAACAAATTATGCAAATTCATGATTTTTTTTTCTGAGAAAAAGAATACTCACAAGGTCAGATACACTTTTGTGAGAGGAATGACCCTTTTGAAGTCACTGGCATTGACTGGTTTTTGAAGGATGAACACTATTCACACAGAGTGAGAAGAGAGAGAAAACTCCTCAAATAGAATATTTAAAGTAACATTTGGGAAGGCAAAATGTACAGGGTATCATTGTGAAACATTGGGTATATCTACTTTGCTTGAGCAGACAGTTTTACAAGAGAAGAAAATAAACCTGGAAAAATATATAACCATCACAACTAAAATAAGGCAACATAAATAATTAGAGTAATTACATACATTCAATATTTTGAAACAATGCAAGATGATGATAAGTTTAAGTGGCATCATGAGTGAAACATCATAATTAACATGATGTGCACTGAAATATTCATAAGAGTTTCAGAAAGGGATAGTATTTGAATGGACATAGACACATCCCAGGTTGGTCCAATACAGAAGGAACTATTGAGAATTAGATAAGAGATGGGCAAAGCTGTGCCTGCTATTCATTTCTCCCCACAAGCCTTGTGCTGTACCATGATATCCCACTGAATCTGGGCTTTCTGAGGACCCTAGAGTTAAGGTTGCTTCTGATCTCCATGTATTTCCATTCTTTTGAACCCAATTTGGCTACTAGTTACATTATGTTTATATAAATGAAGTGTTTTATGTGAGGGTATTAATTAGCTATGTCAGCACTGGACTGCACCCTGCAGGTCTACAAGCCCTGTACTTGCCCAGCTTCAAGACCTGAGAAAGATCCCAGAGTCAGCAACAGAGATAATCAATAGTTTAATGATTAGGGTGATCTTACACATCTGAAGCAAAGTCCTGGAGCAACATCCTGCCATGTGTGGGAGCTGGAGGGCAAGACATGATGGCAGTCTTTGCTCCTGGTGGGGAAGAAGAGGTTACCAGTCATAGGGGAGTTGATGTCAGGTTGGCTCATTGGTTACGAGGGTAATCAGCACAGGGTCATGCCTCTCACCACCCCTTGGATAAGCATAGTGGTGAGTTCTGATCTAAATCTAGAACAGTCATTAGCTGGGGCCTGGGGTGAATATGAAGGAAGATCAGTCTTATGAGTTGTGTGTAGGTGAAGCAGGCACCAGTGAAGCAGGAGATGTATAGAGAGAAGCCATCTTGAGTTGCCTGACCATACAGCCATCATCAGAGGTACATGTTATTTATTGACTGAAAATAAAGAATCACGGAGTAGTGACATCAGAATTCCCATACTCTCTTAAGGTTATAATTGCTTGTTCTCTCTGTATGGGCAGAACCCTTGCCCCCAAGTTTCTGTTGAAACTCAGGTTTCAGGGAAGTGTCTTCCAGAATAATGTTCCTTGTATACAGGAGGTGGAACTGGAAATTAAGAGAATGGTTAGGATATCAGAAAACTAGACAAAATGATGACAAAGGGATGGATATCCATTCAGAGGAGAACATGAGAAAAGAGAGGGGAGAATGGCAATCTGATAGGGGACACTTAAAATAACCAACGTCAGAAAACAACCTTTGGGAGGACATTTTACTTTTCAACAGGAGGAGATCACCAAAAAGGAAATCATAAAGTTGGCTTGGAATGTGTGCCATCATCCTAAATAGTCTTAAGACGTGTGATGTGATATGTCGAGTTCTCTGGTGAGTGGAGTGATTAAGCTGTAATGACAGCTCCACAGGGCACAATGTCAGGAACCAGTCCCGATTGCTTTTCTGTTGAAGAGGGCAGTAGGGTGGAGGTGGTCTTCCATTTTCAAGTTCCTTCAATATGCTGGTCCTCAAGCCAGTGCATATGTATTTGGGCAGCTGAAAAGAAGAAGGATGAAGAAGGGCATTGAAACCCTTTAAAATTGTACTCAAAGAACAAGTGACACTTACTTTTATATGTGACTGACTACAATTTAGTCACTAAATCTAGCTACAAGTCATGCTGGGAAATGTTCCCAGATAAGTACAAGTATCATTTCTACCCAGGAAAGGAGCAGTGGACATTGAATGACAGATAACTGGCAGTCTGGCCCACATCTCCTTTAATAAAGAATCAGTGTAAATCCTCTTATAAACCTGTAGTTTTATGACTCTCAACCCTTGTCTCACAGAAAAGAAAAGTGAGTTTCAGAATCAAGATTAGGCATTTGTGTCCTGCCTTCCTCTGCTCTAACGTCACTTGCTCTCAGTAAGTCAGCTGCTCATTCAGAGGAGAAAATATTTCTCAGATGCCAAAAGCAAAATTGATCTATTGTGAAAGAGTTGAAGTGTGTTCTAAAGAAACTTTAGACACTGCTCAGTCCTCGACACTGAAGGCCTTCAGGATGTTTTGTGATTGTTATAATTATTTTTGGTTCCTTTAAGTTTGTGCTTAGAGCATGGGACAGGTAGCTGTATTTCATTTTAAATATATTTGGATGATGCTATTCATTGAGTAAATGTTGGTCGGACTTAATGCATATCAAGATCTGTGTTAGTCCTGATAAATCCTTTAGAAGAGAACAAAATATAGATAAAATTGTGATGTGTTACAGAACCCCAGACACTCATAGTACAATGAGAAGATGACAAGTATTTCAACAACCAGCATGAACAACTTTACCACACATACACATGCCACATATAGAATATGTTATGTTATACATGCTACAACATGTATGCTACATATTATATTATACTATAGTGTATTATACTATACACTTTACTGTAGAGGTGAGTAATACATTCTTCCCATTTTCCAGGAGATAAATCCTTAGTAATTTGCATTCAAAGAGAAAGTAGAAGAAGAAATGTTTCCACTTGTTTTGGGAAAGAGACAAGGTGTAAATATACTCAATCAATAGGACAAATTATTTGAGGGTACTTCCTTTTTTTATGTGTTCCTCAATACATGTACTTTCTTGCAGAAGTGTACTTGAGCATTTTGATCACTAACATATACATATCATGAAGATGCTGGGTGAAGATAAGTGTTTCAATAGGAAACTCCGTAGCATACTCAACTGGAGAATTCTGCCACTGGCTAGAATGACAGATTCAGTGTAAATGTCTAAGCACAGCACTAAGACGATTTAAGTTTCCCTTTTGTATGTGAAACACTGAGGTCATGCTTCTTACATGCAGCATGCTTGTGGGGTAATTGGAGTAGGTGATCAGGGCAATCACACTACCTGTGGATGGCTGGAGGGGATGGTGGGCACAGAATGCTCTGGAATATGACACGATAGATTACTACTCCTCTTACAATGTGTACCCCCCCAAAATAAGCTACTTTTTAGTATTATATATATAATAGTATTATAGATATATATAATATATCTCCTTAGATATTTAGTTTAATTCAATTAAACTTTTGGACAAATTGTGCAGTGTTATAGTCTGTCAGAAAACCTGATGTTACAGGTAAATAGAATACAAATTTAACACATTTTAATTCCCTGTGTAGAAAAAGTAGAACACTTTAACATGAGAAAATTCACAATTTCAAAATTTTCATATCAATCTTTAAAGGCCACTATCTGCTTTTAGCTTGGGGAAGCAAACAATGAGGGCTTTTGTGATTGAAACAACGTGGTTTCCCATTTTCTCTATGACATATTGTCATTACTCAAATCTAATTTAATCAATCCATCTTATTAGTGTTTTCTGATATTAAAAAGGATATAAAATTACATTTTATTGAATTATAAGTGTGAGTAAAATAGCTATTAATATTTCCTGTGGGTTGATGTCCATGCACCAGAATGCAATTGTACTATTTTATTAAATTCAAAAATGTTTCTGTTTTTGCTGCCATTTGGTTTGCACATTCTGTGTCTTGAGTGATGTTCATAAAGTTTTCTTAAGATTTGTTTCTGCCATTGCCACAATACAACACATTTTTATAGTAATACATTCCTTTCGTAATTTAAGACAAAAAGATGTAGTATTTTGGAAATATGGTTATGTTTCTAACAATCCTTCCTATGCTCTGGCAATCAGAGGAAGTCAAATTCTGCATTTTCTAAATGTTTATAAAAGCTTTATAGCTACCACAAATAATTTTAATATGAGGGAACATAAGACAGAATAAAATGATGCTGACAATATAAAAAATAGTATACACATATAATATTTTGATAAAAAGTGCATTTAGACAACATAATAATATTTAATTTTCATAACATTCTGGTGCAGGAATGCTATTATCTACAATTGAAGAGAAGTGAGTCCGAGAGGTCAGTAAACATGTTCAAAGTTGCACAGTTTAGATTTCAGATTCAGAACCACACAGTGAATCTTGTGACTCCAAATCTCTTACTCGTTCTGCTAGACCATGTTACTTCCAGAAATAGATCCAGGCAGCCCAGATCTATCTCCACAGTTTACTTTCTCAAAAGAAATTTCAGGTAGGCCAAATTAAATAAAAAATTGAACATCTATTTTTTTTTCTCATATTTAATTCAAGATCAAACTCCCTCTTCTATATGTGTCTTTATATTTGACCTTCACTTCAAATCCAAGTGCCTTTTTAAATGAGTTTAAATTTATTGTCTCTAGTTTATCTTTTAAACTAAGTAAATAATTTTCAACATCAGCCTCTACTACCAATTGAAACTGGTTAGTAAAAATGACTTTCCTTGTGGTCATATTTATTAAATTTTGTTTTGATGGGGAGGTATTTATCTATCTATCTATCTATCTATCTATCTATCTATCTATCTATCTATCTATTTATTATTTGTTTGTTTGTTTGTTTATTTAAATGAAGATATTGGGGATTGAACCCAGGATCCTGTGTATACTAAGCATGCACTCTACCACTGAGCTAGTATTTTGTTATAGAATGAACTGTGTCCGTGTATAATTTGTATGCTGAAGTCTAAAACTTGGCTGCCTCAGAATGTGACCTTATATGGAATAGAGCTGTTGAAGGTGTGATTAGTGAAGATGAAATCATGGTGGGCTAGTGTGGGTCTGTAACCTAATACGAACGGAGTCCCTGTGAAAAGGGAATATTAGAGCATGGATACACATGGACGCAGGGAGAATGCCACGTGGAAATGAAGGTAGAGATCAGGGCAATGCTTCTTCACACCAAGGAACGCTAAGGACTGCCAGAAAAGTACCAGAAACTAGGGGAGAAACCCTAGAAGGAATCAGCCCCACTAACACCTAGATCTCAGACTTTTAGCATCCTAATCAATAAATCGCTGCTTAAGCCATCTAGTTTGTGGTATTATACAGGCCTCATCGGTTAATACATAGCCTTTTCTTTTCTTTATCAAATCCAGTATTCTTGTCAGGCTCTTTCATCTTTATTATGTCTCTAAAAAATTTGGATTTATCATCCCCTATAATGCCTAAAATGCTGGTCTTCTTAAGGATCGTCCTTTATATACAGTTTTGGAATAATATCAAAAGCTGTGGTTTAAACTAGTACTCATTTATATACCAAAATTGCATATGTCTTCTAAAATCAGGCACAGACTACCCAACATATCTAAAACTGAATTCAGTACACTTGGTGCATTTCCCTATCTTCTTATCTCTTCCCCACTCTCTATTGCTGTAAGTCACTCCTTTGACTCAGTTACTCCAGCAAGAATCTTGAATGAAGGTCAATCTATATTTGCCAACTTCATGTCCTACTTTTAAATAGTACATAAGCCCATCAATTCTATATCCTTAATAATTCTTGAATAAATCCACCTTTTTATAACCCTTTACATTCTCTCCTGGTCAACTTCAGTACTTTCCTAACTAGCCTTTCTGACTTCTGCCTTGTGTATTCCCCCAATTCATTGCTGTTCTGTTTAAAGACCCATTCTGTTCTGTAAGATATAATACAGTGTATTGTGACTTTTTAATTTTATTTTTCATTTAACTCAGGAATAATTGACAAATAAATTGAAATTGTGATTCTTTATTTTTATTTATTTATTTTTTATTTTTACCAGTGTTCAGCACAATTTTTCAGTTATTCATGGACATATACACACTCATTGTCACATTTTTTTCTCTGTGAGTTATCATAACATTTTGTGTATATTTCCCTGTGCTATACAGTGTTGTCTATTCTACAATTTTGAAATCCCAGTCTATCCCTTCCCACCCTCCACCCCCCTGGTAACCACAAGTCTGTATTCTCTGTCTGTGAGTCTATTTCTGTCCTTTACTTACGCTTTGTTTTTGTTTGTTTGTTTGTTTTTGTTTAAAGCATTACTGAAGAGAAAGAAAGAGGCTGGAGGAATAACTCTCCCAGACTTCAGACAATACTATAGAGCTACAGTCATCAAGACACATGGTATTGGTACCAAAACAGACATATAGACCAATGGAACACAATAGAGAGCCCAGAAATGAACCCACACACTTTTGGGCAACTCATCTTTGACAAAGGAGGCAAGAATATACATTGGAATAACGACAGTCTCTTCAGCAAATGGTGTTGGGAAAACTGGACAGCAGCATGTAAAACAATGAAGCTAGAACACTCCCTTACACCATATACAAAAATCAACTCAAAATGGATTAAAGACTTAAACATAAGACAAGATACAATAAACCTCCTAGAGGAAAACATAGGCAAAATATTATCTGACATATATTTAAAAATTTTTCTCCTAGAAGAAATAAAAGCAAGAATAAACAAATGGGACCTAATGAAACTTACAAGCTTCTGCACAGCAAAGGAAACCAAAAATAAAACAAGAAGAAAACCTATGGAATGGGAGAAAATTTTTGCAAGTGAAACCGACAAAGGCTTGATCTCCAGGATATATAAGCAGCTCATATGACTCAATAAGAAAAAAATAAACAACCCAATCCAAAAATGGGCAGAATACCTAGACAAGCAATTCTCGAAGGAAGACATACAAATGATCAATATGCACATGAAAAAATGCTCAATATCACTAATTATCAGAGAAATGCAAATCAAAACTACAATGAGGTATCACCTCACACCAGTCAGAATGGCCGTCATTCAGAAATTGTGATTCTTAATACACATTAATGAGAATAACAGTTTTTAGATGCAGTTCATTTATGCAACACATCTTTCTATTTTTAGCATCTAGGTTTCTTTAAACTTAATGCATTTTGATTTCCATTCTTTGTAATGATGAAACATTGCAGATTTAAATAAATTTACATCAGTGTTTTTATTATCTGTTAAGTTTAAAACACCATAAACAAAGCCTCTTTTTTCCCTGTCTACTTCACCTTCAAACCTCCTGCCCCTCCCCGAAAACATGCATACACACACACACACACACACACACACACACAGAGTCATCACTCTCTCTTTTTTTCTCAATTGTGTCAGCAACATGCCATGGATATAGCAAACATATTTCTTGGTTGGTCTTTTTGTGAGTCTGAATGAGGTTCTTATGCATCTGTAAGTGATTGATTAAAAAGAAATTTTTGATTTCATAGAAAAAGTGGTAAAATGCTTTGGAAAGTCTTTCAAAATAGCATTTCTAAACTTGAAGTGGAATTTTGACATTTTGGCATTTAACATTTTAAGTTTTATCCATTTATTAAACAATTTAATCTGTTTTTGTCACCTGGCCTTTTCTGTCTTATTCATATATTTCCAGATGATACAAATTTCTTCCCCAAAGAAAGTTCATAATGGCAAGAATCTTAGTTATATTCTTGATTTTGTGTTCTGTAAGGTTTTATTGAACCATACAATTCTAATATCATCTTTTTTCTTTTTTGGTGGAAATGGGAGAATAAAAAATCATTTGTATCAGTGTAAGTCAAATACTACTTTCTTTCAATAATTAAATATTTTAAGTAAACTGACCTATTAACAGTTTAACTTTTTAATTTTTTCTTGTTCATTTCCCGCCATGAAAATCCCTAATTTTTAGCACAGTAAGCAAAATTTCCTTGGGTGACTAGATCTTAGAAATTGGAAAATGCATTTGCTCAGGCAATAAGGGCTTTATTATATCAACATATTTCTGCCATGCTTATAAAATCATTAAGCTGATACCTTTGGGAAGATTTTAATTAATTACAAAATGTCAATTAATTGATGGAGTAAAATGAACAAAGGTAACATGGAACAGATTTAGCAGTATACGAAAGAGTTGGATATCTTCAGTCTATGCTTGATAGAAAGTTCTAATTTCCCTATCTTGAGAACAAAGGACACTGGACTTAGACATCTGTTTCCAATTTTGCTGTTAAGGAGATTTGGGCCCAGGTAGGTCACTTAACTGATGGACATCTCTTTTCTCATAAATGAAAGGACAGGATCAGAGTAGGTAATTTCTAAAATTCTTTCCAGCTCTAATATTTTAATTTTTTGGCAAAATCTATCAGCCTTAGTGATACATGTTGTCAAAGATTAGAGATATAGAGAATGATGATGATGATAATGATGATTTTGATAATGTCTAATATTATTGAGTGTTATATGCCTGCATTTGATTCCCTAATTGTTCTAATAGGGGAATATTACTGCCTTCCATTTTATTAATGAGAAAATTGAGGAAAATATAATTTAACTAATATGACCAATATCATAAAGCCCTATGCCAAAGTCAATTATTTCAAATATTAAGCTTTATGGAAAGAATATTATCAGTGTTCATCAGTATCCTTTCTGTGCACCAGCAAGACTACATTATTTATCCACTTGAAGATCATTAAGGTCATGTGATTAGCTTTGTCCAATGGCCATGAGTCAAATTTACATGTATAAGTTTTGGCACAAAGCATGGAAAAACCAGCAATGGCTCTGCAGGTGCCTCTTTTTCTGAGATGCCCATCAGGAGGCAGTAAGCTCCATATGATGTTGCTTCAAGATGGTGGTACTTTCCTTGTATTCTGAATCACTGAGTTGCTGGTTGTGGGACAGTTCATCTTGCTTCTTATCTGGATACAGACTTTTCTAGAGTAAATTCTAAATCTTTGTTGTTTAATAAACTGAAATTTGGATTAAATCCACACACACACATATATGAGGACATTTAGCCTATATACAATTCAGGACATTTTCATCTTCAATGAAAGTTAAGGGCATGAAGCTTTGAAACTTTTCCATGTTATCAATTATACCAGTATTTCCTGATATAATCAGCCACCTGGTAGTTAGCATTTGCTACCATGAAAACATTCTTAAGCATGAATCATTCTCTCCTGCTAGATTATCTCCTTTTTTCTCACTTCTATCTCTCTTGAAACCTCTTATTCCTTGCTCCCAACTTCATTTTTAGGAAATACATACCTTAACAACTCCTCTTTTTTTTTTTTTTGGAAATACTCTTTCTTTCAAGATTGAGAAATAGTATGAAATATTTGATTTTCAATACTGACGTTTTATAGCAGTGTGATCTCATCGAAGTTATGTCTCAGTCAGATTCAATCTGAAAATGAAAACAAATATGAGTATTATGTGAAAAGGGGTTAGATATGTGATAGCACTTCCCCAAATTGTGTGTATTGCTGGGGTCGTAAATTTCTAAAAGGGAGAATTGGAGGCTCATGGAAAAGACAATAACCAACCCTTTGAAGTAAAGCAGTTTGGGCTGCCCAAGTGGGTCTGCAAAGGAGACCTGGTGCAAAAGATTATGGAAAGCTGCTGTCTCCACATATCTGTTGGGTCTCAGTGGCTCTTGGTCAGCAAGATTTTCATTTGGGAAGATGATGTGGGTGTGGAGCCAAAGACAGCAAGAACTAGCTAGAATCCACATGTATCTCTTTGTTACTCGTACCTCTAAATTAACAGATTTCAGATGAGCTGCTTTATTTTCCCCTTCCAAAATTTGTAAAAAGAATTTCTTATTTGGGCCAGTTAACAAACTATCATACAGGATAGGGGATTCTTGTAAACTATTCTAGCTTAGCCAAGATGACAGTATAAAAAAAATTGCTGCAAGTCAATTAATTTTCCTGTCCTTTAATTTCTTTATTTCTAAAATGTTTGATTTTGCTTCAGCAACTCAGTGTCTTAGTTGTTGGAATCACATGTGAATATACACTGAAAATTACAATAATGATAAAAATTATTGTTGTTTCAAAGTAATTGTGACAACATATTTTAAAATGATTTGCCTAAACACATCAATCTGTGAAAATAAATATTTCATACATTTTAAAAATAGAAGCCTCTTGAAACAGTGTGGGCTTAACTTGTCTTGTGTATATCTGCTTGTTCTATAGTATATGATTGTAGATTTCAAATTTTTACAGTGCAGTATGCACAATTTACATAAAAAATTCAATAATCATCTGTTAACTAAATCTTTACTTGTGACTAATAAGATAATACATTAATAATTTAAAGTTCATGACACATACAGACAAAGAGGTGGATAGCTTACAAATTCTATTACATGGAATTCTGAAGTTCTTGTACTACCAAGAAAATTATAAATATAGATTTGAATTTTATGTAACTGCTGCTCTGATAAAATTAGTTGGAAGGAAATTCAGTGCTTTGAGTTTTTAATAGTTATGATATTTAATACTTATTTACTTCAATTTTAGCTAATGAAGAGTGGAGACCAACACACATTTAAGCTGGTAATTTCTACTTCTGGCCAGAAACACATAGGAACTGTGTATAAATAAATGCAAATGCCATTAATGTATAGATTTTTAAAGTTCTACTATATTTTTCTTGGAAATGAAGAGAACTTTCAAAATTATCTTTCTTAATCCTATCATTTGATAGATAAAAAAAGAAAATTACCCAGATAAAGTAAGAAAAATTATATAGATCATAAATAAACTTTTTGTATAAGTTACTGAACTTTTCATGTGCCTGCTTTATTTTATTATTGCTTTTTGTAATACAACTGACTACTTACACCAACCACCAATTGGTATATATGTTACCAATTGTGCACATATTTCTATGATTCAGTCGTACAAATGTTGATTATGGTTTGTTCCAAATTCATTTGGATTTGCAAACCTAATCATAACTAAAACAACTGAGGAATTAGAAATTCATTTTAAACAAAAATCAAAGGAGACCTTGCAAGATACTATCCCAATCAAACCTATGGCCCTATTGCAGAAAACAGATTTTAACAAATCTGGGCTAGGCCTTGTTATGTACATGGTATATAGACTGAGGTTCAAACCACAGTGCCTGATGTTGGGAGTATGTGGTCTTATTAATAGAGTGAAAGACATGTAGTCAGTAGTTACAGAGCAGTGCAAGTATTTGACAATGACTGTTTCATAGGAGAGGCAGTGAAGAATTCATTTCTGTGTTTTCATCAGAGACATAGAGTTCAAAACAATGACTTTGGTCCTAAACTTAGGAGATTTTATACTACAATAAATAGTAGTAAGGAGGATGTGTGGATACATTGTGTTGTGCATGTGGGGGCACACACACACATGCCTGTTGTGGGCAAAGGTATGTGTTATTGGCAGGGTTAGCTCGTTTAGTCAATACTAAAAACAAGGGGTGGGACATAGATCCCAAGTGACTTTGTGATTTTTACTATTAATAATTCTAAAGGAAAATCACTGGCAAAATAAGTAAAAATTACAGAGTTTTTCTAGTTTTTAAATCCAAAATCTGTTTATTTTTTCAAGCTACTGTTATTCTTAGTGAAGGGGAATAACAGTTCCTGCCTTTTACAGTGAAGGAATAAAGAGTATTCATGATGTGACTTTTCATTAAAATATGAAATTTTCCATCCTAAGGTCCTCAAAAATGAGTTATTCTACCCTGATCAGAAATGGTCCTCTGGGCATTGGCTCATGTGGGATAATTTAATGGAATTTCACATTCTGTAATTGAGACTATATGTTCATCTAATGATGCCAAGCATACTTTAAAAACCCCTCAATGCTGAAGTTTCAGTCTCCTGCCATGATTGTTCATACCTCTCAGTTGATTAGTAATTCTAAATGACAATGCAAATCAAAGTGAATTTTCATATTGTGTTTACACCATTAGTGAAAATCTAATTAAATATCTAATAATTAATGCAACTCCTTCCAGGAGAGTTAATACATTAGAGAATGTCAATGGGGAATATCCAGTGGGAATATTACCTTCATTGTTGTGTTTCATATTGTGAATTGTGTGAATTATAGTGTATATTATACTTTATATGCATATTTTTTAAAAACTGTGTGGGCAAGACAATCCAGTTCTTGGTACAGTAATGTAACTTTCTTTTAGTTGGACATTATTATATTGATGTCTTACACCAGGTCACCCAGTCAGCTAGCCAGTAAACATTTAGAGAGTGCCTAATACGTGACCAGCACTGTGTTAAATGTTAGTGATATAGAAAGTGTTAATATAGAGACCTTTTTCTCAAAAGGATCTTTTCTTAAATTACTAACCATTATAATTAACTTAAGCTTCTAATTTTCAGTGGGGAACTTTTGAGTGGAATTCAGAGAAGGTTATGGTGTGTATTAGAATATCCTTTGGCATTCTATTTCCACATGAGGAGTATTTATCTTCTCCTACTTTTGGGCTTGAACTTGTAACTTGCTTTGGCCCGTAGGCTATCAGCAGATATGATGTGATGCAAGCCAAGGCTTGAAATGTGCTTATGCACTGGGCTTTCTGTCTTGTACTCTACCTCTACCATGAGGACATGCTGAGTAGACTGATTGGCCTCAAACAATTCAAAGGCACTTAAGATTAGACCTGAACTGAACCCATGTCCTGGAACTAAACCTAAGTGAGGGCATCAGAGTTCTCAGCAGAGCTGGCCCAGTGGGTCAGCAGTTTGAGGTAGAACCCCAGATGAACAATTAGTCAGTGCATAAGAATACTTAGCTTTATAAACCTCTAAGCTTTGGGATGTTTTGTTGCAGACCCATAGCTGACAGACACAAATGAATCTGTGGTTTATAGTGATTGCAATAACAGATCTGTTTTTCTTTTTAGATCTTGTATTTAAAAATATTTACAAGAGTATAAATATGTGTTCTCTGTTTTAAGGAAACAGAGGCTTCATCATTATTTAACTATAATTTAAGAACCAAGCAACAAAGGCAGAAACAGTGAAAACATCAATGGTGTAAATGTAATAATATGAATGATTCTATTCTGCCAAATGTATCCATGACAATTTCTTAAGTGATCATCAAAGTATAGGCAAATTATTCTCCTCGGAAGGCCCTGTAAGCTCCTTGTGTAGTTAACCAGTTTACATAAACATGGAAGACAGTGATGGAGTTGCTTCTTGATTTTAAAAAAAAGTTGTGTCAGCGTGTTTAGGTAATTTTTTAGAGTTGTGTTTGTGTTTCATCTGAGTTGGCTCAAAAAATGACAAATAGGCAACATAAATATAAAAATTCAAGGCCACTAAGAGAAAGAATTATGTGATAGACTTAAAGCCATTAATATGCAATTGTTAACTCCTTAAAATAAAGCACACACTTATTTTATATTATACACCTCTAGTCCTTAGAGCTATGTCTTTCATGATGTTGGTATATCATGTATGAGCAATAAATAGTATTATGTGACTCAAACAATGATCACACATAAATATATTACTAATGAAAAGTTAAATGTTTAGGGACCTTTGTATTGTTAGTCCTTGTATAAGTTACTAAATTTACTAAAACAACCTTTTCATGTACATATGTACATTAATAATAGAAAGTCATCTGGCATAAATTAACTGTATTTTCAGTGATTATAGTCACACCTCAAATCTCTGGAAGCAGTTATTTGGTACACTTTGACATGGACCTTTTAAAAACTAGATTAAATTAGTAGTAACTGTAAAATCTCTGACAAGAAAATGCTTCTTTCAGGACGTTATATATAAATATAAAATTGAAAGAAGGACTTACCCTCCTGTGAGAAAAGCAAATGTAAATATCCAGTTGTGTGGATTAGGTGAAGCAAGGCCCTAGCGTTCACTCTACATACTTTTATAGTGGGCGTTTTTTCACCGTGACTCTTTCACCTCAGGTTGACTAAATGTGACTTGTTCACAACTCAAAATTTAAATAGTTTGAGCTCATGTACGCCTTATGAAAAAAGCGAGATTCAGCATTGCATATTTAACTCTTAAAGTGTAAACTGTCTCATATTTACTATCACACAAAATAACAGAACAAAAATAGGTAAATACAGTAGAAAAATATAAATCTGTAGGCAAAATTGACCTGTAAAAATAAATGGGATTATTCCAACAATGCAAATTAGTTTGCCTGTATACAATAAATTAATGTAGTATGGCACATTAATAGATTACAAAACTACAAGGGGAAAAGCAATTGATCATTTCAGAAGATGCAGAGAAAATACGTGATTAAAGTCCAATACTGGTCCTAATAAAAAGCTCTTAGAAAACAAAAAATGAAAGAACTTCTTTATTCTGACAAAGAATACCTGAAAAAAAAAAACAACAAAGTAAACTATTGTGATGAATACAAAAAAGGTAAAAACATTAACTTCAAAATTAGAAACAAGTTAACAATAACCTCTATGACCTCTTCCATTCATCATTGTAAGGGAGGTACTTAAGACCTTAGTAAGAAACAGAATCAAGTGTATTATTTACTAGAATCTGAATGAAGTAATCTAAACTGTTTATGTTAAAAAAACCCAAAAAGATAGGTATAAAAAGTGTAGTTTTCAGAGACTAAGTATCAGGTGTATTTCTATGCCTAGAAACAAAATGTTTGAAATGCAATAAACACATACAATTTTAACCACAGAAAAATATGAAGAAAAGAAATTCACCAAATAAAAGTCTTGCATGCCATCCGAAAAAAAAATATGACTGTGTGGAAATGCATTAAAGATACAAAAGTAACTGGATAAATATAGCTTCTTCATGAATATGGAAAGCCAATATCTTAACCATATAAAATCTTACCAAAGTGATTCAGATTTAATCTCTATGATTAAATTCTGGCAGAGGTTTGAATGGTACTCAACAAATTTACTCTAAAATTTATATGGAAAAAGACACAGCCAATAATAGTCAAGTTATTCTTGAAGAAAATTAGGTGAGTGTAAATTCCAGCCATAAATATTAGCCAGTAACACTTAGCAGAAAAGATAGAAAAACACACAAATGTGAAACTTTAAGTTTAAACTTTAAACTTTAAGTACAAGAGATGTGGTGTTGGGGCAAGGAATAGCGACTTTATTTGGAAAGCTGGCAGACCGAGAGGATGGCTGACTAATGTCTTGGAGAACCATCCAGATCCAGTCACAATACAGGCTTCTTTTATACAAAACAAAAACAAAAACAGAAACAAAAAACAAACAACAAAAACAAGGGAGGGTGTATGGTTGGTTGTTGCAAACTTCTTGCTGTAGAAATTCTTTGTTCTTACAGCTGTCCATGTGGGTCAGTTCATGGTGTCCCTGTAAACCTCCAACAAACAAGTGTTATTCTCTATTCTGCAGCTTCTTATCTTTATGTGAGTGCAGAGCTAGCAAGACTAAGCCTAGGAAACAGGGCACAGTGGTCAAAACTAAAGGAACAGATCTAATATAGAGTCAGATTTGTTCTCCTCTATTACATTAACTTCAGAAAATTATAATATCCTTATAAATTAAAGGTGTACACACACGAACTGCAGCAATTTTTTTCCTAAGTTACCTTCAACCTTCTGCATGTGTTCTGTGTTCACCAAGATAAATATACAAGTATGTTCATAACATCATTGCTTATAGTAATCAAACATTGTAAATAACTCAAATATCCACTTTTTGGAAAATGGATTAATGGAGTAATTTCTAAGTTGCATTCTAAAAATTTCAGTTTTATAAAAACTAATAATTCTAAATATAAAAATTGTAGTAAAGTGAATGTTTCGGGGGAAATTGAACAAAAATATACCATTTAATAAATATAAATGGCAACTTAAACTAAATGATATCATTTTATTGATATATATGTGTGTTCAAGAAATTATAAAGAAAAGCAGGAGAATGCATTTTAAAATCTCAGGATACCTCCATAGTGAAGAAAGAGAGGTAAATAGGATAAAAATAAAAGCACATTAGGGGCTTTAATAATAAAGTACATGCTTTAGTTAATTTCAAAAAGAAGGTTCATAAATTTCAGTTAGCCAGACAATTATCCACTTTTGTTGTTTAAATTTTATCTTATTTATTTTTGTGAAAATAGTACAACTTTAGCCTTATGAAATTTGTGGACACTTCCTTTCTGACTTACTACATAGTTATTTTTTGTCATTTTTATATGTACCTTTAAAAATATATATTCTGTGAGGTGTACAAATTGTTAGACAAAAGTTGGAAACTCTATAAGAAAATCCTCTATATACTTTTTTTGTCTAATTAATCTAGAAAGTTTCAAGGGATTTGTTTGTTTTTATTACTGTAAATCCTCTCACTTTAATTTTGAGTTTCTCAATATCCCGACATTCTTTTTTATCAGTCTACCCTATATCTACATATATGAGAGGACCAAGACCCTGATGCCACAATCATTCTTCCCAGAGGAAGCCCATGTCCTGGGATCTGTAGGACCCAGCAGCATATATAAATATATATTTATCTACACTGGCAAATTATAATCACTCATAAATACCTTTGGACTCACTTTTGGCGTTGAATACTCTATATGTCTGGACAAGTGTACAATGGTATTTATCCATTATTACAGTACCACACACAATTGTTTCACTGCCCTAAAAATCCTCTGTGCTTTACCTAATCAATCTTCCCTTTCTCATAACACTTAGCAATTTTTCATCTTTTTATTATCTCCATAGTATTGTTTTTTCCAGAATATCATGAGGTTGGAACCATATAATACATAGCCTTTGTAGATTGGCTTCTTTCACTTATCATTATACATTTAAGGATCTATATTATCTTTCTATGGCTTAATAGCTCATTTCTTTTCAGCACTGAATAATAATCCATTGTCTGATTGTACTATGGTTTATCCATTCTCCTACTGAAGGATATTTTTGTTGCTTCCATGTTTTGATAATTACAAACAAACCTGATGTAAATATCCTTGTGTAGGTTTTCATGTGGACATAGTTTTCAGCTCCTTTATGTAAACTGCAAAGAGTTGACTTGAAGGATTTTATGGTAAGAGCACATTTAGTTCTGTAAGAAACTGCCAAACTATCTTCCAAACTGTTTTAATCATTTTGTATTTCCATCAGCAATAAATAAGAGTTCCTGTTGCTCTACATCTTGGCAGGATGTTTGGTGTTGTCAGTGTTCTAGATTTGGTTAGTCTAATAGGTATGTAGTAGTAACTTCTTGTTTTAATTTGTAGTTTCCTAATGACATATAATGCTGAACATATTTTCATATGTTTGCTTGCTATCTGTTATCTTCTTTGGTGAGGTGTCTGCTCAGGTAAATTGCTCATTTTTTAAATCAGGTTGTTTAATGTTCTATTGTTGAGCTTTTTAGAATTCTTTGTATATTTTGGCTAATAGTCTTTTATCAGATATATTTTTTGCAAATACATCCTCCCAATCTGTGGCATGTCTTATCATCCTTTTGACAATGTCTTTTGCAAAGAAAACAAATTGTGATTTTTTTAAAAGTTCAGCTTTGAAATTATTCCTTTCGTTGATCATGCCTTTGGTGCTTTATCAAAAAGAAAAGTGAACAAAGTCAAAATATGGACTAGATAATCCTTTAAATAACAGAACCAAATTTCCAAAGATGGAGCAAAATACCATAATGTACCTATAATATAAAAACCAGTTAAAATGACTAGTTTCTTGATATAAAGTAGAAAATATATAAAAATATATAATCAGAAAAAATTTAACTACAGAATAATAACTATCAGGAAAAAACAACAAACAGGTTGTTTTTTATATAATATTGGCAAAACTGGATTAAAGAAGACAGCTTCTTGAAATTTATGTTTTGTAGAAAAGTCATCCTGAATTTTATATTCTAGAAATAGCCAAAATATTATACAAGTATGAAATAAATGAAGTTATCTTCAGTGATATAAAGAATGAGGGGTTTAATGCCTGAAAAACACATCTGAAGGAAAAACAAAAGAAAGTCACACAAAAAAATGAAAATAAATGAACAAAGTTTTATGAGGAAAACAAAATAGACAGTCATAAATAAATTAGTCAATAATACATATGGATAAGCCTAAATTGAGTCAATTTTCCTATTAAAAGACATTAAAATGCATAGATTCTCAGATATTTGGGGGGAATCTCTATGATATTTGCAAGAGGAACACTTAAACATGCTACAAAAATTATTGAAAATAAAATATGGAAAAAGAAACACCAGAAAGAAATACCTATTACTATAAAAAGTATTTATATCAGTTTTAGATTTAAGCAACATAAAAGAGCAAGGGTAAATATATTGGATATGTCATGTTTTATTTCTCAGTTTGGGTGGTAGAGTAATGGATATATATTTTATAATCATAACCTGTATGTATCAAATGTTTCATAATTTAGAAATGCAAATAAAAATATATAATCCAATCTTACTGTAATGTAACAAATAATTAAACTTTTTTTGCATGTAATTCCTGGGTATTAGTTATGTGTGTGTATGTTATATATATGAATGTTTTTGTGCTAGAATCAAATTATGCACACAATTTTGCTCTATGAACATTAGACATTCTATATTGAGAATCCCTTATGGTTTTAAAAGACTTTAAATATAATTAATAACAAAGTAAATTTTTATTTGTGAAAACCATAAGAAATATAATTACTCAGCTTTACTGATGCTGTTACATTGTTTTTAATGCTTCACACTGGCATTTTTCTATTAAAATAACCATTCTAATATCTCTTTATTTATGCATTTGAAACGACTTTAACTTTGTAATTAAATTCTCAAAAATCTTTAGTGAATAATATAGGTTATGAAATTTAGAGACAGAAAAAATATTACTCACAAGCCCATAATTAACTAAATTTAATCTTTGATATAGAGACTTCCAGAACGGAATCATTAAAAATATACTCAATATTGTAATCATAAATTTTGCACAGAAATTTTAAAATGTTTTACATATCCAAGAAGTCATTAACTCTGTTTTCCTTTTCTTCTTTTTCCCCACTATTTATACCTGATATGGATCAGTCTTGAAGGGATCATCAAGAGGACATGACTGCTGGAATGTGTTTCACTTGCCTTCTCTGAAGAAGCCCCACCAAGTACTCAGCCTTGTGACAGTAATGTGCTTGTTGCCAAGACTACCTGGACAGTATTTTAAGGCTTCTATATAAACTTTTAAGATTCTGGTGGGGTTGCGAGGAGACTCTTGTGGCTGCTCAAGACAAGTCTCATAAGTAAGTTATCTTGCTGATAAGACCTGCCACCCACTAAATTGCAGTGCTCTGCTTCTTCCTATGGTCTCTCCTTCCCCTCTGTGTTGGACCAGTTCGTGGATCATCAAGCAGACTGGGCTGAAGTACATCCTCCAGCAATTCTCTCTGTGAAGATGTCTGGGTGTAAATTTTTTGGCATCCTTTTTATTTCTAGAAGTATATTTGGTTATCACTCTCACAACTGCTAATTTGTCCAGATGCATAGTTTTAAGCTTAGAGTGATTTATCTTCCATTCATCATGATGAAAATGTCTCTCCTTACGCAGATTCATTATCAAGGTGGCCCAGTTTTTTTTTTTTTATTTCAATTCGAAATTATATAGGCAGAGGTAACTTTTCATCAATTGTGACATCAATGTTTTGAACAATTTTAATATACATGCTGTTTACTGAAATAAAATTGTATAACGTAAGAGTTGTGGGTTAAGTTTTATTTGGGGCTAAATGAGGACTATAATCTAGGAGACAGCACCTCAGGTGGCTCTGAGGAACTTTTCTGAAGAGGCAGGGGGAAACTCAGTATTATATATGTAATTTTAGTGAAGGGGAGTATGTGCAGTCAAACACACATTGAGTTCTTTTGCCAGTTATGAGGAGCAGACATCACTGTTAATGAATTTAGTGCTCTTCTAGATATAAGGAGATGCAAGAATTGGGGCTCATAAAATTTTCTCCTGAAAACATCTATCTGAATCCCTATTTTGTCAGTTTTCCCACAGCACAAAGTGCCCCATTCCTAATCTCCACCGTGAACTTTCAGGGAGTGTTGGAGGTCAGCGGCTACAGTGGCTCGTGATTGGTTACAGTAGCAAGCAGAGGTAGATGGCAAATGGTATAAATGATTATTCTCCTTAACATTTTTATTTGAATTATTTTTGATTACTTTTTTCTCCATTATAATTTTATATTTTACTTGAAAATATAAAGACTTATGATTTATAAAAATTCACTGTTAAATCTTTTATTTGTAAATATTAGAAAAGAAAGTTATTTTTGCTATCTCAACATTTTTATACATTTTCTTTTAATTGTATCTGTGTTATTAACCATATAATAATCAATAATGCAAATTGATATAAAGTAACATGCATTTACAAAATCAAACAAGTTAGACTGAAATATCATTTTAAGAATTATTTTTATTTATTGGCATTTATTTTGAAATATTTTCAAAATAGACGTGATCCTCACTTTGTCTACCTGTAGATTCAACACCCTTTAACATAGCATTTATATAATCTTGTCTTACTTCTTACATTTTAAAAAATGTATCCTTTTCTTAGTACTTACTATTTTTTTTTAAGATAAATATATAGTTACCATTCCTTCTGATTCTTTGAATGTCTTAGTATTACTTTGGCTTAACTACAAACATAACAACCTTAGTGGTAACACAATTATAGAATTATAATATTTTCCTCAAAGCTTTATAGCTATTTCCATAATATATTGTGGCTAGTCAGTCTTTAATAGAAGAAGACAAGGCTATTCTTTGTTTTCTCTAGAGAAGTAATTTTGTTTATATTTTTTTCTGGTCCACTTTTAAATTTAACATTTTGAAATAGATATAGATAAATATCTATTTTGCATTATAATTAAGCTTTAAACGTGGTATATTCTTTTACTTATGTTGATATGCCTATTTCCCTGCCCTGGGAACAGATCTGGGTATCCAACAGTTTGGCACATTTTCTTGGTTGTTCTCTGATTGCTAAGAGTCAGGTCATACCCATACTTTAGCAACTGCACTGGATGACTGAATTTCTAATGTTATTTCCTTCTTTTGAGCTGCAGTTTCATTAAATTTATGTATTATTTATTGTAGAAGCAAATAAAAGCTTATATTTATAGGTAAATGGCATAAGTTTTAGTGGAATGTGGAGGTCACAATACACATGTTTAGTTGATATAGATCTTTACTCTAAATAATGATGAAATTTTTTGATGTTAAATTGCCTTCCTGCTTTCCTTCCCTCTTCTTTTCTTTCTTTTTGATTGGTATTTTTTGCTCTAAAGTTTATTTTTTTGGCAAAACCTTATTTGAATTGATACAGAGATGAAGGATACACACACACACATAAATGTCTATATAAACTCTACTAAATAAATAATCATAAAATCCCTGTTTCTCAAATCAATTCAAAATATTTTAAGAATGCTGCTTTCCTTGAATTAAACTTAATTCTTCTCCTCACTTATTTATTAAGCAGCATTCCTTTGTCATGCAGTGACTATAGCCTTGTTCTTCCTGTAAGTAATTGTGTTTTATAAATTTGTAAGCAACCAGAGTGATTTCAGAATTTGTTAAAGATTTACAAAAAATTGACATGATCTTAACCACATGCTGCTATTGCCAATATGCCCTTTAGAGTGATGTTTTTACTAAAAGCAATGTCTGACTCCTTCACATTCCTACAATAATGGCCTTATTATTATACTACAAAAGATGACATCTTCAAACAAAAAATGTCTAACTCTATAACAATATTCCATGAATTCACTTATTACACAATATTAACAAACTGCTTAAAGAATGAATCAAAACCATATAAGATATTATTTCTCATGTATTGGAAAAAAATTATACGATGAAGTAAATTAAATCTAGTAGTGTGAAAACATTCTAAGCCTTTCTAATGATAAAAACTTTAAACATAAAATATTCTACTTCAAAAATGCTTTCAGAGATGTTATAAATGGTGAGAGGATGTATATATCATATATAGTTTTCTGTTTATGAATTTGATTATATTATAGCAATGGAACAGTGTAATATTAAATTTTAAAAAATGCATATCAATTGAAGATATAAATTAACCTCAAATTTGGGTTGTAAATAATTTTATATTTAGCTTTCAGTTTTCTTTATGTGTTTTTATATAATTTCAGGAAAATAATTATCATATATAAATGTACACATCTGAGTCTTTATCTAATATGTCTCAATCTCAAGAGTTCTAAAACCCCTCAATTTCCTTCTTTCCTTCCTTCCTCTTTCCTTCTTTCCTTTCTTCTTTTCTCCCTTCTTTCCTATTCCTTTATTGGTATTTTGGGGTATAAAAGTTAATTGTTGGCAATATTTTATCAGAACTTTTAATGTGAATGAAGGATGAGAGATATATACATATATACACACACACATATAGTGATGATCCAACTTGGAATAAATATTCCCATATTTCTATGAAAAATTATGAATGCATTTAACTATAGTATGTTATTCCTTAACATTTTTCATAATATACAGTATATGTACTTACAACTAAATACTGTGAACTTAATTGTTTAATATCTACCTTCATGCATGGAAGAGTTTTTATGTTATTATAACGTATACTTTAATAATGTGATAAAGGAGAATGACATGGTGTTAAGAAATTATGTTAATGTAATGGGCTTTATGAATTCACAAATTAGCTGAGCACTGAGAGTGATTGGAATTAGATAGGCAAATCTCTTGAGGGGAGTAGGGCATTGATGTGTAAAAGATTATTTCTGAGAGTGAGAATAGCATGTGTATGGCCCTGTAGTATGAGGGAACATAGTAAGTACGAGGATTGTAAGACGTATATCTATGGTAATGATCATGAAGGTGAACAAGGAGTGATTTGAGGCAACTAATAAGGGTAAGGCCAAATATATAACAGTCAGCATATTACAGCAGGCTGTCCGGCGAGCCGGCCCTCCGCCCGCGCCGCGGGGTGGGCTAGCGCCCCGCGGGGGTCTCGGGCTCCCAGCCCACTGCCCCGCCTCCCCGCCACCCGCTAGGCGTCGTCCGGGGACGCCCCGTGCCGAGAGAGACCCTCAATCACAAGTCACCCCGCCCTCCCCACCCTCCTCGCCGTGCCACGCAACCCCGCCCCCGAACCGCCCTCCCGATCTCCGTGCAGTACCCCTCGCCCCTCGCCGGGAAGAAGTGACTCCAGCAGCCGTGGCGGCTCTTTGGGCCCAAGGGGCGGGCGCGGCAGCCATTGGCGGAGGCCGCTGCCTCCGGCTGTCAATCCCGCGGCCCGGCCCCGCCCCACCGGCGGAGCGTGGCAGGACGCAGGGCCGCGGGGGCTGTCGGGACGGCTCCAAGATGGCCGCGCGCTTGGGGTCCGCACCTGCTGGCGGCCTCGAGCCCCGTTAACTGCCACCGCTGCTAACCGGAGCCGCCAGTCGGCCTGGCGAATCCGTGGGCTGTCCCCGCGGGGCGGGAGGCCGCCATGGCGACCCTGGAAGAGCTGGCGAAGGCCTTCGAGTCCCTCAAGTCCTTCCAGCGGCCGCCGCCTCAGCCCCCTCAGCCGGCAATGCAGCCGCCGCCGCCTCACCCGGTACCGCCGCCGCCTCAGCCCCCTCAGCCGGTACCGCCGCCGCCTCAGCCCCCTCAGCCGGCACCGCAGCCGCCGTCGCCTCAGCCGGCACCGCAGCCGCCGCCGCTTCAGCCCCCTCAGCCGGTACCGCCGCGGCCTCAGCCTCCTCATCCGGCACCGCAGCCGCCGCCTCAGCCGGTGCCGCCGCCGCTTCAGCCCCCTCAGCCGGCACCGCAGCCGCCGCCGCCTCAGCCTGTACCGCCGCCGCCACAGCCCCCTCAGCCGGCACCGCAGCCGCCGCCGCTTCAGCCGGCACCGCAGCCGCCGCCGCCTCAGCCTGTACCGCCGCCGCCTCAGCCCCCTCAGCCGGCACCGCAGCCGCCGCCGCCTCAGCCCCCTCAGCCGGCACCGCAGCCGCCGCCGCTTCAGCCGGCACCGCAGCTGCCGCCGCCTCAGCCCCCTCAGCCGGCACCGCAGCCTCAACCGCCGCCGCCGCCTCAGCCCCCTCAGCCGGCACCGCAGCCGCCGCCGCTTCAGCAGGCACCGCAGCCGCCGCCGCCTCAGCCTGTACCGCCGCCGCCTCAGCCCCCTCAGCCGGCACCGCAGCCGCCGCCGCTTCAGCCGGCACCGCAGCTGCCGCCGCCTCAGCCCCCTCAGCCGGCACCGCAGCCTCAACCGCCACCGCCGCCCGTCCACCGTGGGTCAGGAGCCGCTGCACAGACGGTGAGTCCCTGCGGGCCCCTCCCCAGCCCTGCGCGGGTCTCCGTCCCTCCCTCGGCCTCCCCCGAAGGGCCCGAGGCGGTCCGGGCCCCAGGCCTCTGCTTTCCCGGCTGCGAAACTCGGGAAGGAACGGGGCTGTGTTGTGATCCGAGGCCGCGCGTCCCGTTCGGCTTCCTCTGGGCCACTCCCCACCCCTCTCCTTCTCCGGGCCAGGTGTCACATTTTGTCTTCCCTTTTCAACTGAGGGTTTAAAACAGTGTTTCAGATAACTGTCAAAACGCTATGCCTGCAAAACCCTAGGTTAACTTAAGGGAAGGAGTAGGAGAGAAGAGGGGAAGGAGCGAAGTTCACTGGTCACTTCTGTGGGGGTGGGTTAGATGGTCACAGTGGTGAACGCTTAACTGCTACATGGCCCCGTGCGCTTACCAGCATAGTCGTTACTGTTACTAACCCCGGACAGCACTGGTGTTAAGGAGGCATGACCACGGACCGTGTGCTCATTGAGCTTAATTTTACACAAACTAAGATTTCCACAGAATCAAGACAGGCAGTAAACGCCAGCTGCAGAGGACAGCTTGTGCAGGGTTGGGGAACAGCATGGCATGATCAGAACTTTCGTTTGACTGGCTTGAAATGTAGAGGGAAAGGGAAACTTCACACTGATGAATCAGAGAGGAGATAGCTGTTTTTATTAAACTAAAATGGTTAAATGAGCCTTGTTGGTTAATGATTTGCCTTAGCAATGTGAATTTGGATTCTGCAAGTATTGTATAAGTTCTGTAAGAAGCTTGTTTTAAAATTTCAAAACTCTTAAGATATTAGAAGTTCAGTTTTATTTTATAAGAATTTTTTAAAAAGTGTTTATTTAACTCAATTAGAACTGAGTTCCTTTAACATAGACTTTATTATCTCATGTATTAATACCCTCTAGAGGTACAGAATGAAAAATGTGATTTATAAACAGACACATACAGACACAAGGAAAACAGAGTATGTAGCTTCAGTAACAGTTTAAGAGAAAAGTCAGAAACAGAAATTTTCCCTGGTCAAAATATCAAAAAAAGCATCTGGGGCTTATATCCTTTAATTGATTTGAGCTCTAAATGGACAAATACACAATTTTTTTTTTTAATTGCTAAGAACAAGATTCTTTTTCACGTTGAATAATGATTTTGAAGTTTAAATAAATACCAACAATAGAGCTATGAGGGAGGAAAAATATAAAATACTGATTTTTTTTTTTAATCTCACCGTAAGGTGCATTCTTAAATACATAGGAGAGAACTGTCATGATTTGCGCAACTCGCTTGCAAATAGTTCAACAGTATTAACAATGATTGAATTTAGATGGTGGGCATATGGGAATTTATCATCCTATTAAACAGTTTTCTGTACTTCTGAGACTTAGAATAAAACATTGGAAGGAACCTGTTAGACATAATGCTCTATGTGAAGTAATTTGTTCCCTTTGTGAAATTCTAGGAAGGTTAAAATGCATGTTCATAACATCAAGAAAATCACAAGCATTTACGATGTAATCAGAACTACCTGAGGATCTGTGAAACTTGGTGAGTTGGTGAATTTTTTAAAATGTCTTAAAACATTTTGTTTTTACAAAGATTACAGGAGTAAGAGAAGATAAATTTTAATCAACTCTTAATATTTTTTTCCTGGTTGATGTGATATAATTAAATGTGGGGAAAAAAGGTAAATTCTAAAAGGAGACACTACCTTGATGGTTTTCTATGGAGGAAACTCAAGCAGGAGGAAGTTTAATTTAAAAACATAAATTACTGCTCTTTATAATACATTCTAAGTTGTCATTCTTTTGAATGCCTTCCTTTCCAAACAGGTGTGTTATTCTGGGAGATCATCAGGACTTCTGGGTATTTGGAGGTACTGACCTAACCAGTGGAACTGCTGATTTATAAGAAGTTGTCCAGAATTTTGGAAAACTGATTAGTAGAGGTAAATAATGTTTCCTTGGCAAGTGATGACAGAAAGAGACTTGAGTGAATTTTCCTTTGTTTTTAGGCAGATGTACCTAACCATGTATGTTAACAATGATTACAGGCTGGAGACCGAGAAGAACTACCATTTTTGCCAGCTGGGATGCAGAAAAATTTGGACTTCTGGGTTCCATAAATGGGCTGAGGTAACTAAGACAGAAAACGTATCTTCTTGGTCAACATGTATCTCAGGGTAATCACAGATGTGTTCCATTACCTGATATTGTTTTAATTTGGATAAATACTCAAGAAAATTTAAGAAATAGAGTTTGATTTTGCTTTTACATCAGTTTGGTAAAACAGAACAACCTCTTAATTACTAAGTACAAACCAAGTTTTTCATTATTTTTAATATATTTTAGTTTCTATTTGTATTTGTTTTGTGATAAGTAAGTAAAATCTGTAAGCTCAGAAAATAGTCAAACCTAGGAAGCTGCTTCTGACAAGTGAATTAGCTTATTGAAAATCTGATATAGATCCTTGGCATTAATTTTCAAGTTTTTAAAGTTTCCTTGGATTTCTTCTATCTAGGAAAACAACATGCTCTTTTAAGATGACTATACTCTGATTATAGTCTCTCCTTTATGGATTCCGTACTAAATTGTAACCATAGGTATATTTTACCATTTACAAAAGTGCCTGATTGGGAAGTATAATACAATGATTTTGTAAATTGAATTACTCTAAAATTTCAAGGATTTATTTTTAATTCAATTATGATTAATTTTAATTTGTCACTGGCTCTTAATGCTTTATTTTAAAGTGTTTTTCATAGGCCCCCTTCTTTCATCTTCTTCCCTTAGGCTCTCTGTCCAGTAACTCTAAGTTCTTACATGTTCATGGTAGGCTTGTGTGTTTTTTTTAAAGGCAGGTGCACCAAAAAGCACTTTCCTGTGACTATCCTCTGTTTTGTTCATCATTTATGAGTCCAAATTTTATAGAATTGATTTGAAGAATGTCATATCTTTCTTATCATTGTGTCTGGTTTTTAAAATGCTTTCCTTCTGACTCATTTCTGCATACTTTAAAATAATAATATGAATCAAATAAGTATGGGAATAAAATCACAGTTACTTGTATCACATTTGATTCCATTTATATTGCAAAGTCTTATTATTATGTTGGTGTTATGAACATGCATTTCATAATACACTTATTTACATGAATCAGATCTTATTCATTAAGGTCATTTACTTTTAGAAATATGTAATTTCTTGTGAATACATGTATATAGAAATACATGTGTCTTTCTATAATTTAAGCAGCTTAGAATACAGATAAAATAAATCCAAGATACAAGATAATATGCCTTACATTAATTTAAATTCATGTGAGTTAAAAGACAATTTGAATATTGTTTCCCATTTTCTAGTAGCTTCTTGATCATATTCAGCAGCACATTTACCTTTACATGTATTTAAGGAATCTTTTTTATTTCTACTGTAGCTCTGTCATAATGGAAACTCTGCAGCAGAATCAGCTGTCATCTATCCCGTGTGGCCAAGTGCAGAGGTGAGAATTCTCATTTGTGGGATGACCACTCACAGCTTTAAATGTTTTTACTGTAACTGCTCTTATAAGGTAGCAAGCTAGAGAGAGAGAGAGAGAGAAACAGAGAGAAGAAAAGAGTTCTCTCTGCATATTCCCATGTGTGTGATGGCATTAGTCTTCTTCTGCTGTATTTTTCTAGAATGTGTGTGCATGTATGTGTGAGAGAGAAATGTCTTGTCTTTGTCCTAATAGCCACTCTTCTCTCCCTCTAGTTTTTTCTCTATCCTCCCCTCCTTTCTTTTTCTTTTTCATCAATATCTTCTCTTTCAAAAAATTCTTGATAAATCAAATTTCCAACTTCCTCACTTTTAATATGGTAAAGTTACTTGGATCCCCAACGTCAAGGGATCTCATACTTTAATGTCTGTAAGGATTACCAGGGACACCTTTTAAAAGTACAGATTTCCAGGCCTTACTTTGAGCAGTTCTCTTCCAGTAGATCCAGGGTGTGGCTGAGCATCTCCGAGACTTCCCCCTTCATATTATGGTGCAGGGGATCAGGGGCAGTTTTCCTCTGGGTCTCCGTGCTGTTGCTATGAAAAGTGGCTACAGCATCACTAATATTTTTCTTGTTTTAATTGCATTAATATTATGAAGCAGTTAATAGCATTTTCTTAAAATTATGGTCAAAGGCATAGGCGTTTGATTTATAATGGTATCTGCAAACCACTCTTTTACTGAATTAATTTGTTTGTTTTGCTTGTATTTCCACAATTGTAAATGCTGTGAGTTAAGTGACTGCTTTGCTTCAACTACAGGAGAATGTGAAAACACTCCAGGAGAGAGAGGTTGCATATATCAATGCAGACTCATACACAGAAGGTAAATTTTATTTCAGATTGTCATTAAATAGTATACCAGTATTTAAGTCTATCAACTCCAACTCATAAACTAGGATTATCCTCTTTCTATGAGATGCCTCAATAATACCTCCATTTCTCCATTTTACCAGAGAGAACATTATTATGATTCAAATGAATCAATATGATTCATAACTAAGCTATTGATCCTAATTTCTTTAGAATATTTACCATTTGCCTATCTTGGATTACTACTTAAAACTTTAGTACTTTTAACATTCTTCCTGTGGAGCTATTTTTAAAAGTTGGGGTAAAATATTTCATACAGAAATAGTTCCTGTATGTATTGGACCAACTCTGAAATAAGCACCCACTACAGACTTCCTTTTGACCCTGACATGTGGCATGTGCATCTGTAGGCTTTCATCATATTATGGTTATTTCTAGGTAAGTGTCACAGGACACATGTTAGTTACTGACATGCTCTAGTCTAAAGTCTTGATATTGAATTGAATGAATGAATAAAAACATGAACCTTATGGCCTTACCACTTCCTTTGCCAAAGACCCTTAGGTACTGCTGCCGTAATGAGCAATGGCCCTTACTGTTACTGCAGGAGCTGCGGCCTTAGCAGCAGAGTCCGCCTCTGCAGTCTCCTATCCCGAGTGTGTGCTGCAGCCTCTCTGGCTCCTGAAGAGTTATTTCCACCTTGTGTTTTAGTTTTAGCCAGACTGTTTGTCTGTCTGTCTATTTATCTACCTACCTATCTATCTATTCTAAAATCTTATTTATTTGTTTTTACTGAAGTACATTTGATTTATAATATTAGTTTCAGGTGTACAGCAAAGTTACACAGTTATATACATATACATATACATATACATATACATATACATATACATTTTTAGATTCTTTTCCATTATAGGTTATAATAAGATACTGAATATAATTCCCTGTGCTATACAGTAGGTCCTTGTTGTTTATCTGTTTCATATATAATAGTGTATATCTGTTAGTCCTGAACTCCTAACATCTCTCTTCCCTTCCCCCTTTCCCCTTGGGTAACCATAGTTTCTTTTCTATGTCGTGAATGTATTTCTGGTTTGTAAATAAGTTCATTTGTATCATTTTTTTGTTTGTTTACATTCCACATATAAGTGATATAATTTGATATTTGCCTTTCTCTGTCTGACATACTTCACTGAATATGATAATCTGTAAGGTCCACCCTATTTTTAATTCTCCAGGAATGATGCCTTCAATTTGAAATCTGTTATAACTTGTTTATAATTAGAAAATAAAGTTAGAATTAAATACAGGTTTGAAGTCCATTTGGAGGTATTAAAATACTCTCTTATTTATTTTGCAGGCAATTATACTCTCAGAGTTGACTGTACACCCCTTCTTTTCCAGTTGGTATATAAACTGACAAAAGAGGTATGTAAGTAGATCTGTCATAATGTTTTTTGATGAGTGGATAAATCAATAACTTTTGTTTTCTAAATTACTAATATTTAAACTGGTGACAGACATAGCTGATTTGTATAAATAACAAATCAGAATGAGCTTTAATACACTACTTATGTGACATAACTATGAGAACAGTAGTGCTAGTCTCTGTTCTAATAATAGTTCCTAATAATTGTATACATTTGTTAAAATGTGCAGGGTCTATTGTTTCATGGGGCAGAGTCTCTTTGATATAACAGAAAGAATACTGAGCTGGGATGGGGAAGCCTTGGCTGTGAAGATTGCCTTGGCTATTCATTCATTCATTCATTCATTCATTCATTCATTCAGCAAGTATTTATTGTGTGGTTACTATGTATCAGGTCCTATGAAATGAATTCTAGCAGCTACAGTGATAAAAGCACAAGGTTTCTGAATCCAAATACTTTATAATCTAGAGAGGCCACAGACCTGTAAATGAGGACTCATACTTCACTTGAATATTGGATACTATACACAGTGGAGGACAGTTGTGGAAGAGAGAAGTTAAAACCCTGGGGTAGCTGGTGAGGTTGGAAAGCATTAGAAGGTGTTTACAGAAGGATTAGTGGTTAGGCTGTAAAATGGAAGGATGTGAAAGTGGGGAGAAGGTTTCTCCTCAGAGGACACAGGACCTAATAAAGACATGGATGTGTGAAAGAACATTTCCCGACCTCTGGGTAATGCAATATAACCTAAATGTAAGGTGTTGGTGAAAAAGCTGGCAAGAAATGGGGCCTGACACATAGGCCTAAATGTTCATAAATCTGGTGATGGAGAAATTAAAGAATCTTTAACAAGTTTGTACATTATCATTTTTATTCATTAGAAAAATTACTCTGTATCAGTGCAGTGAATAGGTTAAGCTCTAGTAAGTCTAAAAGCAAAATGGAAATAATTCCACATACTTATTTAGCACACAGGAATTTATAAATACTTGTTATTGATGTAAAAAGTACTCTGAAAATGTTAATGCACTCTAAATCTCTAAAAATTATGTGATCTACTCATTGAGAATATGTGTGCTTCATTTAAATAACCCCCCATTATAGAATTTAACTGTAGAAATGTTTCTTTCAAGTAGGTATCACTTAGATGACAGTGGGAAGTAGATGTCACATCTCTGTGGTCCTGTTTCCCAATCGCCCTTCATCTTGCCCTGTCCTTTTCACTGTTAGTGTCTTTAACATCTCATCCTCCAAAGTTAGCATCCTCCCATGCCCATCACAACTCCCACCATACTGGGAAGCTTAGGTCCTTGATCCTTTTATTGAAATGTCCCATAAAAACATCTTATCTAAAAACACGCTGTAAAGACAGCCCTTGTTGGGGAATCCTTCTCAGGAGATACATTTACACTCTGTCTTACAGAGGAGGCTCCTGCCTTTATAGGAGGGGTAGTAAAAATTTTAGGACCAAGAAGGAGAAGCTTAGGTCTATCCCCTTTGTACATTTATTTAATAAGTATTAAATGTGTAAGTGGTTACCATAATGACAGGATAATTCAAACAGAGATTCTGCTATTAGCGTGTTACCTGTGTAGCCAGGAGAGACTATGATCAAGAATTTTCAAATCCAAGATAGAGATTAAAATCACCAAAGTGAATACAGATAAAAGTGTGGGAAGCAAAAAATAAATATCTTAGTTTATTATTTTACATGTTGGAATTAAACAGCCTGCTTAATGGGAAATTGCAAATTTTTTTTCCAATTTTAAAGCCTCTTTTATGTTAATTTGAATTTAATTTGCATGCCACTTGTATTAGATACAATATATTTGTCTTTCAGAGTTTTTGTTTTAGGTAGTTTTTTAACAGTTTAACTGGGAAATTAAAATGTATCTTTAGAAGTTACATTATCAGGATGAACTAATTAATTGTCCAGAAGAGAAGAGTGAGATTTTATAATCTTTTTTGATTTGATTGTCAGTGGAGGAATCAGACATCATTCATCTGGAGAAATGCTGTTGGTTGCTGAGGGCTCAATCCCGAACTGGATGATTTGACTTAGAGACATTTGGCCCATTGGCTTCACCACCAATTTGTCCATCTCTGAGTGAAGGTGGGAATCCTTCTATTTTCTACAAATGTTCTTTGGTAAACACGTGAGCCTTGTTCCACCTTTGGAGCCTTGTGTAAGTCGGTTTACCTTTCTGCACCTGAATATTCTCATATATAAAATCAGTTTGACCAAGACAATCATTATGAAACTGTGCTCCAGTGCGGTGCCTCAGCATCTGGTGCAAGGTCAGGGTGGTGGACACTGAATAGGCAAAGCTCTAGCTTCCACACGTGACCTCACCTCTTCCTCAGCTGAGTAGTGTCTATTGTATTTCTTTTATATAGAAGAAGGTTCCACTGCTGTATCCTTCCCCCACCCTTAAAAAATTAAGAAACCACTGGACTAGACCATCTCTAAGGTCCCCACTTAGCTCTAAACTTTTCACTACTATATATATATATATATTAAATGAGGTTTACAAGGAGTAGTTGTGGCTGATAGTCACAAAAACTGTATTTGAAATCTGAAAGCTTGGGTTCTGCTTGTGATTCAGACCTTTTTAAAAAAATTTCTTACTTTTAGCAAGTCATTTAACTACTTCTTAGCTTCAATTTTCTGCTCTTTGAGGGCACAGAATTAGATTCTTGAAATAGACAGTCTGTATTCTTCAGGTTTCTAGTGTGTTTTAGTAATATTTGTTAGGGGAGCTAGAACAGACAGGGCTTCCACTTCAGCAGTGCAGTTATGTTTTTACCTTTTTAGAATTAGAGATTGAGAAATCATTTCATTTGAAAACAAAATGATTCCATTTATTTTTTATGAAAAGTTTAAAAACCACAAGATTAGATTATAAATTGCCCTTTATTTCTGAAATTTAATATATTTATTTATACAGATTAAGTGGTACAATGAAGACTGCAGTACAGAATTTCTTTCTCTTATAATATAGTGTGTTAGTTTTCTTTGCTTCATGAAGGAGTTGTATGAAGCTTGTTAATAACAACACAGTATATCTTTGATAGAGTTCAACTTTTCTTCTTCTTTTTTCTTTTTTCATCTTAGTCTTTCCAAATTAGGATAATTGTGGTCTCCGACTTTTTTCCAGTTAAATTTTTAAAATATATTTTAATTTTTTACATTCTACAATCACTTTTGACTTTTGGAATTAATATAAGATAGAGACAGGTAGGCAGACAAAACCAAACACTAAATGATAGTATTTTCTTCTAGGAAGTTAAATTTTGGTTATAATTATTCCAGGGGGAAAAAAAAAAACTTCCTAAGACAGTGGAAACTACTGATAACTTTTAAAAACTAAGTCAGTTTATGCGAGTCATGCCACGTTTCATAAGCATGTCATTATTAACAGGAAGTTTGTTGGCTGTGATTTATTCTGTGTTCCTATTTTACAGGTTTATTTAATGCTTTTGGTGAAAATCATGACAGCCACATAGATTTTAAGGAGATATCCTGTGGGTTATCAGCTTGTTGCAGAGGACCTCTGGCTGAAAGACAGAAATGTAAGTGTGTTAAACATCACAAAATTTGGAAGCTATACAGAGAAAAAAATTAGCATCCATTCATGTAAAAAATCATCTGATTAAGGCTTGAATTTTCATCCCTTTGGCAAATAGCAATCTCTTGCTGAGGTTTTACTGAGGTCAGTGTAAAGGTTCAATCATCTATTCTTTTTTACTGTGGAGTAATTTAAGATCTTTGTTATTAATAATGGTTGATTTTCCAGATGAATGTACAATTCATGATAAATGAACTACATCATTCATGATGTGTTTGAAAATGTTAAGCATATAGAAAATATATTCTGGTAGTCTATATAGAAAATTTGTCTTGCTTAACTTGAATTCCAACTTATTTTCTAGCACTGTGTATATTGATATTAGCAAAATTAAATTTATGATAAAACAATTTTATTAAATACTAAATTTATCTTTTAAACCTAGCTAAAATATTATAGCGTAATTTGTAAGCATATTACATTAATAAATCTTAACCATATTTGGTTAGGAAAATGCAGCAGTTTACATTTAATTGGAACCTAATTCTTATATATTCACTAGGGTCATTATCTCTGCATATTTCTAAAATACAGCTTCACAAATACTGCGTATTTTGGGTATGATACTTATTAGTTCAATATTCTTTAGTAATGTTGTACTGTGATGTACTCAGTTAATTTAATAGCATAATTAATACATAATTATTACACACACGGGTGTGTGAAGTAGATAATTATTTAATCTTAAAAATTTAGATTTCTTTTATCTTCCCTGATAGTATACCATTACTCTAACCTGGCTTTGTGATAGATTATTTGTTCACATTAAAGTTCTGGTATTAAAGAGGCTGAAGTCTTTGTTTCTCAATTGAGGTTAATTATTGTCTTAAATTTTTTTTTAATTTATTTTTTGCCAGTGGACTAGTGGAAGTTAACCAACTAGACTAACTAGCAATTTTGCTGATATTGATGTTAATTAGCAAAGTGCTGATATTTCGGATTTTTAGCTTGTTGTATATAAACTTCATTGAAGATTTGAGATTGTTCTTAGGCAAAAATATTGGGTGCACATTAATTACACTGGAGAGGCAAAATCTTTATACAGTCATCTCTCATTATCTGCTGAGGATTGGTTCTGAGACCCCCTCAGATACCAAATCCATGGATGCTCAAGTCCTTATGTAAAATGGCATAGTGTTTGCATATAACCTATGCACATCCTCCTGTATACTTTCAATCATCTCTAGGTTACTTGTAATACCTAATACAATGTAATTATTTGTAAATACAATGTAAATGATATGTAAATAGTTGTCAGTGAATAGCAAATTCAAGTTTTGCTTTTGAGAACTTTCTGGGAAAATTTATATATATATATTTATATAATTTTTGACCTATTGTTTATACCTGTGAATGCAGAACCAATGGATACAGGGGGCTGACTGTACCAGCTTTTTGTTGATTCTTAATGTAGATGGAATATTTTCAACATTGTAAGAATCAACTCTGAAGTGATCAGTTTTAAATATTAGAAATTAATTTAAAAGCTTGAATTACCTTCTCAAAATCTGTGAGATATTGTATAGTAACTTGGCCCTTCTTTTTCAGTTTGCAAGAAATTTAACTTTAGATTTAGGTGAAGGATAGAGTTCTCTAAGCTGGCTAATGATATAAGGAGAGAGACTTGTGAAGTGTACAGGAATTCCTACAAGTTTAAAGGACTTTAATGACACAATCTCCTCCAAATAAGAACTTAATCCAGAATGTAATTGTTTGAGGAACTAAGTAATTTTACTAGGGCAGCTTGTAATAAAATGTATTATACTTCAGAATATGAAAGTAATTTCCCTCCATAAGAGTTTCTTTTCTTTAGTTTGCTTCAAGGTATTTGATGTTGACGGTGATGGAGTTCTCTCTAGGGTTGAACTGAGAGACACGTGGTTGCACATTTAGAGGTCTGGAAGGACAACTGCACCGATGATACCCTGGTAAAGTCTGATTGTATACATCTTCTTGAATGTAAACTTCCAACAGGAACATAGAGTGAAGAATTTTTTAAAACAGGTTGAGAAAAAGATTTCTTACTACTTCTAGATTCTATATTATGCTACTCAAAATATTCATAGCCAAAGATGCAAAATTGGGAAGAGAATTTGCCTTAGAAAATTTAATAAGCTGAATGTATTATATTAAAAAAATGAAACCACTGGAAAATTGTCATAAATTTTTAAGGCAAACAAGCAATCTATTTCTGTAATTAAAAAAAGAAAAAAAAAGTTGACCGAAAATACTTTATACTTCAGCTACTGGCTAATAAAAATGATACCTTCTCTATCCTAACTACTGATTTGGGTTTCTGGTTTTAAAGGAATTACATGTGGATGTATCCAACATTGTAGAAGACACATAGAATGCACGACACCACAAAGGTGAGTCTAGCAGAGACTAATTCTTTTCTAAAAATACATTATATTCTGAATTGCTATACATACCTTACGTATACATACTTGAATCTCTTCTACATCATCCCTGCTAAATGCTTATTTGGACCTGTGGTTACAATACCTCCAAGTTGTCCCTAAGGAAAGCCCATTCCACCTTTAAACAACTCCATTAAGTGTTATTTACATAAAAACATTATATTTTATAAGCTAGGCATTTTATAAAAATTAAGTAGAGACAGCCCTTGACATCTGTAGTTTATAATCTTTACTTCTCCCATTTTAATACATTATGGTAAGACAACGCTTATATTGAGCAAAAGAAGCCACAGAATAAAAGAACACATTGTACAATTCAATTTATTTGAAGTTCTAGAACAGAGACAACTCATGTTAATAATTGTTACAATAGTGATTTTGGAGATGTGTCATTTAACTGGGAAGGACCATAGGATATCTGGGATGATGGAAATTATTTTTTAATCTCAATCTGGGTGGTGTATATAGTTTTAAAATTTTTTTTTTCAATACTATTGGTGAGGGTCTATTCTAAGTTTTTTAATAGCAGCCAGAATAAGTGTATAATAGCAGAAACAAGCATGTACTTTACAAAGAATAAAGCCTTGAATTTTTTTTAGTTTCACAACATTTATTAAAGATATTATAATAGGTTTGCCTTAATGTCTATGTATCCCTGTGAAACTGAAGATAATCCATATATGTGAGACACATATGAGTTAATTTGACCCTTTCTATTCAAATGTTGACATGTACCAAGTAGCAGATGGTAGGATGTAGACCATAGTGGTCTTATACAGGCTTAGAAAAATAAGTAACTTTTTTTTTCAATCACAAATCCAGAAGAAATCATCATAGTCTTATTAACTGACACTCAACAGAAATAAATAATAGAAATGAATTTTTCAGGGCTTGATCTTTGTTTGGCAACTCAGATAACCGTCTTCATTTACTTTTCTGCCCAAAACTAAGGTAGCCATTTCTATTTGGTATATATGAAAACAGAAACATAGGAAAGTTTCTGTTAGGAAATACCTTATGTAGAGATACAATTTCCATTGCCTTTTTTCTGGGTGTTTGATAAGTATGGAGGTTATCATCGCTGTCTATTTTTATGTAAGACCGTGTTTCTTCTTATGGCTGTACTTTTGAACATTAAAAAAAAAGATCATTTAGCTGCTCCATCTCCGTGTAACCATAATAATGAAATGGTAAAAATTTAGAATAGAATTTGGACCTTTCAACCAAACCTATTACCCATATTCACTGGTGAATAGACTGTGACAATATTACCCATTATTTTGTACCATTACATTGGTATTAATATACTTTTATGGAAGCTGCATCATGAAAGCCAATAATTACCATCATAGTGCTTTAAAATCTTTTCTTATAATACATGATATTATATATTGAATGAATACATGAATATCATTAATAATAAATATTAAATATCATTAAATAATAAATCATTAGATAAAAATATAATTAAGTAATAAAAGCTAAGGACATTATTATTCATCTAGGATTGTTAAGGTGATTGTTCAAAACATGAAGTAAGAAGCATTTGGTTATATTTTTGCCTGCCAAGAAATATTGTCTACTGTATATAAATGTAATTTTTGGTACACTTTGACACCAAAAAAAAAAAAATACTGCTTTATTCAACTTGTGAAAGTAATGTTAAATTTTATTTTGAGGAAATGTTAATATAGATACTCATTTATTTTATATATTTAGTTTTTTTAAATCTCTTAAGAAGTCTAATAATATTCCCAGATGTTTTAAAGAAGATCTTAGAAAATTGTTATGGTCAAAGGGAATAATACAGAGAGTTTGGAAAGATGCTTTCAAAATTAGTAAATAGTCCTTTTTCTCTAACCAGAACCTTTAGTGGGTTCTGTTAGTAAACTTCACCTTGAACCAGAAGATACTGTGAGTTATTTCCCAGGTCTTACTGGAGGATGAAGATTTTTGGTGATAAATTGCCCACGTTGTGACTGACTACTTCAGAGTTTGGTTACTTTTGAACTTATTCTTGCTGGCCTACTTTCAGATGAACACATAGCATCTACGTTAAATCATTATTTTTCTTTCAGACAAATGACCATTGCAAGTTTAATAAAACAGATTTTATTCAAATAATATAAGAAGATGAAGATTTAAGATATTCTTAAATATTGTTTCTCTTTCAGAATGGCCATCTTAACTCTAGAGGAATATCATATCTGGAGTGTGAAAAATGTTCTTGCCAATGAGTTTTTGAATCTACTTTTCCAGGTATGTTTAAGGTAAATGACAGAGACCGAGGGCAGTGGTACCAGTAGTTCTACATCTTTTCCATTATGTAGTAGTTAGACAACTAGACTACAAAACCATATACTGTCAAAAGAACTGCATTAACCTGTACACCACCTGCAGATGGTAAGTTAGAGCGTGCATGCTTCTCAGAGTCACAATGTGCATGATAGGAAAGTAGAGTATAGCTGATAATGTTTATCTTAATAACTCATGATAGAGCAGATTGTAGACACATAGAAAATAATTTAAAATGTAAAAGCCATTATAATTTGCTATTTTTCTTTACTTTTTTTTTTTTTTAAGACCCTTCCTAACAAGTAAGGCAGTGTGGACAGAGACAAAGATCATAAGTCGGCAGCTGTAAATTTTTCACAAAGTATACAATCTTTCCAGTTAGGAGGTTATTTTAGATGCAAATCTGTTTCTTAATTTTCTTTTATTCTTTCTTTCTTTCTTTTTTTTTCTTTTTTTTAATTTAATTCTTTAGAAGGTCCAAAAAAGATTGAAGGAGAAAGGAGGAAAAAAAGCTGTCAGGGGTGAACATGAAATCATAAAACTTGCCAGATTTTAACTATTTTCCAGTTAAAGTAGTTCTCTTTGCTCCAATTTAAAGAAACAACTTATAGTTTCCCATTTTTCATAGTTCTTCATAAATATATGTTGATTTAATAGTATTTTACAGGGTGTGAGTAGGGACAGACTGGAAGTTCAAGATTTGTAAATACTGACAGGTATATATAGAATAGATAAACAAGTTTATACTGTATAGCACAGGGAAATATATTCAAAATTTTGTAGTAGCTCATGGGGAAAAAATATGAAAACAGATACACGTATATTCGTAAAGTACTGAAAAATTGTGCTGTACACCAGAAATTGACACAACATTGTAAACAGACTATAACTCAGTAAAAAAATAAAAACAAGATAAAACTGTTAGAACACTATAAAAAAAGTAGTATTTTAGATTTTTCTTATTTTATTCTCCTTTTCTTATAAAAGCACCCCTATGAAGATCAATAAGGCTTGATATCTTTATATCTATCATGATCCTCCATTGTAAATACAGAGTAACCTGCCTGTGACACAGCTATGTTAGAATAAATGAAAATTGAACTCTTTCTGACAGCTAATAATTAATGTATATTTAAAGCATATGAAATCTGATAAGTCTATGATACCCATTTAAATCAATCAGTTGCTCCACTGTCAGTTATCAGCCAGGATCTAAGTTGATGTCTTTATAAAATATAAATACATATAAAAATAATATAAACCTACTATAAACAGAAATGACTTGCTTAGTAATATGAAAATTGAGCAGCTATTTTTATCTCATTTAAAATGATGTCCTCAATTACTTTAAGTTATCATTAATTATATAAACATTTTGACCACTTAAGTTTGTGTCTGAGTCACCTTGCAGCTCTTACATAGCAAAGCATTTTGAACTTTTATATTGCCTTTCCTATTTTCTCATGTTATCAGGGACTTGCATAGGCACTATTTTTTCTAGGACTCTATAAACAGATGTATGCCTGAGATTTTCTTTTGTGTCTGTGTTTCTAGCATTATATTACTGACAGATTTTTTTGTTGGTTATCAATCTAATTTTTTTTCTTGGTATATATAGTCCTTTCAGCCCTTTCAAATATATATATATGTAGTCAGTTTACAATGTGTCAATTTCTGGTGTACAGCACAATGCTTCAGTCATACATGAACATACATATATTAATTTTCATACTCTTTTTCACCATAAGTTACTACAAAACAGTATTGGATATAGTTCCCTGTGCTATACAGTATGAACTTGTTTATAAATTGGGAGTTTGAGATTTGCAGGTACTAAATATTAACATTATATTTTATGATGCTTACTTTATCCCATATTCAGACATGCTTTTAAAACTTAATTTTCACTAAATATATAAGTAATCAGACTTACTCTAAATTGTTTTATTTTCTGTCTGTTTCTAAAATAGAATTAGCTAGTAAATTCAGTGATAAAAGCTTGAATTATACTTTTATTTTATTTGCCAAGATCCCACTCCTGGCTGACCATTTTGGGTATTTAAGTATAAAGTAAGTAAATGTCAGTAGAATTAGGAAACCATTCCTGTGGTAATATTATTTTCAGTCCTTTCAAATAAACTCAGTGCCCAATATTTTGCAGAGGAAGCATTCTAAACATGATCAGGATCTTCTATCTTGTACGTTTGTCAGAAAGCGTCAAATGTTAAACAGTTTGATAAACAGAATAGTGCACCACACTGACCCCTACCTATATCCATGCTCTAATCCTGAAATCTGTGAATATGTTATTTTACATGGCAAAGGGGATTTTGCAGATGTATCAGGTTAAGGACTCTGAGACAGGGAGATTAGCCTGGATTATCTACATGGGCCTAGTCTAACAACAGGAGTCCTTAAAAATTGAAAATCTTTCCCAGCTGTGGTCAGAAAGATAAGACTTTGGAAGAAGGATTAGAAAGCTGTAAAGCTGTTAGCTTTGAAGATAGAGGAAGGGCCATGGGTAAAGAAATGTGGGTGAACTCTAGAAGCTGGAAAAGACAAGGAAATATATTCTTCCTTTGACCTACAGGGCATACAGCCCTGCTGACATCTTGATTTTTAGCCAAATGATACCTGTTCCTGACTTGACCTACAGAACCATAAAATAATAAGTTTGTGTTGCTTTAAGCTGCAAAATTTGTGATAATTTGTTACAGCAGTGATAAAAATAAATATAGGGGAGGTAATCCAAATTTATGGATTGGAGGGCTCAGCATTTTAAAGATGTCAGTTCCCCTTCAATTGATTCAAAGATTTATATGTGCACATCAAAATCCCCAACAGTTAATTGTTATAACTGTTTTTTTGTAGAACTTGACAAGCTGATTCTAAATACATAGAGAAGCGTGAAGGGCCAACAATAGCCAAGATGATATTAAAGAACAATGTTAAAGGACTTATAAAACAATATTAAGTCTATGTGATAACTACCTAAAGTTAGACATATAGACAAATGGAACAGCATTGAATTAAACCCTGTACCATACATGAACAGTAACTTTAGATAGATTATAAATCTAATATATTTGAAACATAAAGCAAAGCATCTGGGGGAGGGTAAAGCTCAGGTGGAATGTGTGCTTAACATGCATAAGGTCTTGGGTTCAACTCCCAGTACCTCCATTAAAATAAATAACCTAATCCCCCACCAAAATAAAGCATCTAGAAAATACTGTAGGAGATATTTTAATGACTTTGAAGTGGCAAAGTGTTCTTAAACCGGACAAAGCATGAAACATAAAAGAAGAGTTTTAAGTTGGACTTCAGTAAAATTAAGAATTATTTTTATCAAGAGATACCATTAAGAAAGTGAAAAGCTAAGCCACACGGTGGGAAAATATATTTGCTATACCTATATCCAACAAAAGACTTGTATCTAGGGCATATAAAGAACAAAAACCAGTGGAGAAAAAGGCAGAACCTCAATATTAAAATATGCAAAATAATTGAAAAGGTGCTTCACACACACACAAAAAAATCCACATAAGCTATGAAAAGGGGCTGACCTCTTTAGTAATAATGGAAATACGTACTAAAACCACACTTGGAACACCATTAGACATCCACTAGAATAGTTAGTTGTTAAGTGATATGAAGCATTGGTGAGGGCAACAAGCAATGGGGACTCTTACACATGGCCAGTGGGAATATAAATTCTTACAAATACTTTGGAAATAGGCTTTTTGAATGAAAGTTATATGTGTGTGTGTGTGTGTGTATATGTACACACATACACATACACACACACCCACACCCTATTACCAAGGGTAACCCATATGTGTACCCTTCAGAAACTTCTACATCTGAGCACCAAAGGACATCCAGAAAATTCCCATAATCACTATTTGTTATACCCCCAAATAGAAAATGACCCAAACACTTGTCAACAATAAATACATAACCATAAGTGGTGGCACATGCATACAAGTTGTATACTTTAAAGCAATAAAAAATATACTAGTTTACAGAAAACACTAGTGGATGAATCTTACATAATGTTGAGTGGAAAGTACGGGACCAAAAATTTCAAAAGCAAAAAAACCAATCCATGGTGGCTGAATTTAGGATGGTGAATCCATCAAAGGGGTGCCTTAGTAACTGGGAAGAAACCCAAATTGGAACAGCAATGTCCTGTTTCTTGACTGGATGAAGGTTACATAGATGTGTTTACTTTGTGAAAAATCATTGAGCTGTATACTTAAGATGTGTTCACATTTAAGCATGTATATTATATTTGCATTTTTTTAAAAAAAGTTTGCTTGCAAAAAAAGATATCCAAAGCCCAAGTATTTATCAGTAGGAGAATGGATAAAACAAATGATAGTATATTCAAACAATGGAATACTACTCAACAATAAAAAAGAATCAACTACTGATACAAGGATGAACCTCAAAAGCCTAATTTATACATTTCATTGTCAGGTAAATTTTAACTCAGAAGGTAAACAAAACTGTAAACAGTCATGTGCCCTGGGGGGAGGGGTGCTGTAGCCTTTGTCTCCTCAGACCTGTGCCATTACTGGCACATCTCGCAAGAAGAGAGGCAGGGCTCAGCCACAGCTACCATCTCCTCCTGTGCATAGTGCCTGGGCGGGGGTGGGGCTGAGGCCTGAATCTGCACGTGGGGGCTCCACAACCTCCTAGGCAGGACTGAGACTTGTTTATAGCCCGAGGCAGAGAGGATCTTTCTACCCTGACACCTCAGAGAACTTGTGCTGCCAAGAGAAACAAGGAGCTAAGATTTGGCACAGAGCATAGGTGGGGCTGTTCCGCAGTCTTCCCCGAGCCCACCTACAGACCGCCTACCCAAGGCAGAGCAGGCAGCTGCACAGAGCAGCAGAGTGACCAGCACGAGGAGAGGGCAGGTGGGCAGCCACCCACCTTCCTGGCAGGAACACAGCACCTGACCACGGTGCTGGGACTGGGTGTGATCTGCCCACCTGCCTCCCCCTGATCACAGCATCTGACTGTGGCATCAGGAGGGGGAGTGACCTGCCCGCCCACCGGGTAAGAGCTCAGCTCCTGGCCTTGTGTTAGGAGGGGACACAATCTGCTAGCCAATAGCCACTGAGAGCAGCACAGATGAGGGCGCCAACAGAAGGCCTATGAAACAGCAAGCTGAGTTCGCGAAGCAGGGTGAAGATACAAAGACTTGTCGATTAAATCATTAAGGGCACACCATCTCCAGGTTAAGTAGGTAACTGATACTCCTTAAGCCACGGTGCCAGAGAGATATGAGCAATGTGAAGAAGCAGAGAAACCACTCCCAATTAAAAGATCATGAGAAATCCCCTGAAAGCATGATCAAGGAAATAGACAATGATGGCCTACTAGATCAAGGTTTCAAAAAAAGAGTGATCAAAGTACTGAAGGAACTAAAAAAAAATAGTGTTTAGGGATATAAAATATGTCAAAAATGAAATAGAAACTATAGAGAAGAACCAAGTAGAATTAGTAAACTCATTGTCTGAGATGAGAGCTGACCTAAAGGCTGTGCAAAGCAGACTAGAAAATACAGAAGAACAAGTATGTGATCTAGAAGACAGGACAACAGGAAGCACCCAATCAGAACAGCTGAGAGAAAAACAAATAAAAAACAATGAAAACAATATACAGGACCTATGGGGTAATATAAAGTGTGCCAATCTATGCATAATAGGAGTTCCAGAAGGGGAAAAAGAACAAAGGGGATTGAAAAGGTATGGGAAGGACTCATGACTGAAAACTTCCCAAACCTAAAGAAGGAATCATATCCAAGCACAGGAGGCTCAGAGGGTCCCAAACAGGAAGAACCCAAACAGACCCACACCAAGGCACATCCTAATCAAGATAGCCAGAGTCAAGGATAAAGAAATGATCCTAAAGGAAGCAAGACAAAAACAGAGTGAGTTACAAGGGAACCCCCATAAGGTTTTCAGCTGATTTCTCTACACTATTTACAACAGCTAAGACATGGAAATGACCTAAAATGTCCATCAACAGATGACTGGATAAAGATGTGGGATATTTATATGATGGGATACTATTCAGCCACAAAAACTGACAACATAACGCCATTTGCAGAGACATGGATGCTCCTGGAGAATGTTATTCTAGGTGGAGCAGAACAGAAAGAGAAAGAGGAATACCATATGAGATCACTCATGTGTGGAATCTTAAATATATGCAATGTCTTGTGGTAACACAGCAAAAAAAAAAAAAGTGACGAATGTATGTACGTTCATGTATAAATGAAAAATTGTGCTCTACACTGGAATTTGTCATAACATTGTAAAATGACTATTACTCAATAAAAAATGTTTAAAAATAAGTAAAATAAAATATAACCTTTAAAATACTGTATAATGAGAGGTGTGATGTTCTAGTATCTGTTCTAAGAAGTACGTTAGACACACATAAGAATAACCAATGGTCAGAAAGATCACATGTTACCAGCTACCACCCCATGCAAATTAATGGCATTTAGGAGATATTCATATATGTGTGTACATATGTAAAATATGTATTAGTATATATGTAAATCAAATAAAATATTATAATCTAATGTAAAATCATATCAGCAAAAGCACTGTGCTGACATAAGTATCTTGGTGTAAATAGATTACAATTTTTTATTGAGTTGTCATAATGGGAATATTGTGAACCAAGTGGAAGTTGTAAAAAAAAGTCATCCAAAAAAAAAAAAAAATCCTGACTACATGAAAAGATGCACAGTTACTATAAGGCCTCTCCCCTTATTTACTATCAGTGTGAGAAAGTCTCTTTGAATAAGTTAGGAGAATTAAAAACTCTTAACAAGACACAAAAATGCACTCTCTGTTAAAGAAAATAAACCAAAAGAAAAAACAAATGAATGGACAATTAAGATCCTACAGATAAAAATACCAATTTTTATGGGAAGTATAGCCTTAAAAAATGAGATTATATTCTAATTTCACCTTTTGAATAAAGATATACAAAATTTAGCTGAATACCTTCGTATTTTGCACTTACGAAGAAAAAATGTATTTGCAATGAAAAAACAGCCATTATCCTGCCTTTTGAGTATTCTAAAGTTTTAGGTTTGAATATATTTCATCTTAAATGGTCTTAAGCACTATGCAGTGGTTGGTTTTTTAAAAATACCACTGTGTGTGGAACTTCTAAAAGTGATTCAAAAAATTTATATTTTTGTAATAATTTAGTAATGGCCCGGATATTATTTTTAACAAGACTACTCACCATGGAATGGTGCAAGATTTTTTCGATGAGTTTATATTCACACATGTTGAAGATTGTCACTATATTATGAGAAAATGTCAACCATGGCAGTATTTTGACTTGAAAACGAGATAAGCTGAGAAGCATATTTTAAGTATAAAATAAATGATTGCATGCCTTTAAAGACAAGAAAATAAAAGCACGATAAACTCTGACTTTGACACACTTAAAATATAAAAATTAACATAATGTGATTTACACACTTCTCTTTAACTCTTTCAGTACTTTCTCAGCCCCTTTCCCATTACACCTGCGTCCCCGCTCCTGACCCGCGGTGTACACACCCCCGATCACACGGGGGAGCGGGGACACTCACACCTGCATCCCCGCTCCTGACCCGCGGTGTACACACCCCTGATCACACGGGGGAGGTGGACCCTTGCGGTGAGGACCAGGGGCGCGGACACTCACCGGCTCCCTGCGGGCGAGGAGAATAGTCGAAGCGGGCCCGCCAGCGCACCCGTCCCCTCCTGCCCAGCCGGCCGGGGCCCCAGCTCGGTCAGGTCCACACACACCCCGGCAGGGAGCGGGCGCAGGCAGTGGGAAACTGGCGTAACTTCAGATAGCGGGCGGGGAGCGTCCTCCTCCCGCGGACACGCAGGCAGCGCTGTCCTGGAGCCTCCATGGCGCCGCCCGCTCAGTCCTGAGGAAAACAAGCTCCGCCCCCAGGGAAGATGCTGGCTGCTGACGCGGACTGCGTATGCGCACCGCCACCTAAGACACGCTGGCTTCGCGCGCCCCCTGCAGGTCCTCGAGGGCGGTGCAGTATACTCAGAACTCACTGTAGAACACATGACCCCTCCCAGCCAGGATGCTAAATCCCTGGAAATCTCAGTGCCCTGGCCTCTTTGTTGATGGCACTGGCGATGCGCTCATCCAGCCATGCCTGCTCTCTTGCCTGGCGCATGCCTCAGTCTTTGGAATCCCGCCTGAATCAGATTCTGTTCTGGAGGAAGGACAGGTGCAGAAGAATCTCAAAATTCCAGACTTAGAAGGTGATCAGGAACACAAACTCAACTCTGTCAACTCCCTGGGGTCCCCTGAGGAGTCTGATTTTCTCAGAACCATCTGCCCTGTGTCAGGAGCAGACCAAGCCTCAGGTAGCTTAGAGAGGCTATCATGCAGCACATGCTTTGGACGGTTCTCAGTTCTGACCTGCATGATTTTGAGACCCTTTTGTAACTCCTAACACTGTTTTCTCATACCTATAGTGATGGTTATTGACGACTGAGTTAATCCTCTTAAAATGCTGAGGTGCTGTTGTTCCTTGGAAAACAGAATATTTTGAAGGGATCAACTGTTTATCACTTCCCCCTAATTATGTTTTTAAAATTAGAAATGTTTCAGGGGGCACTCAGGTCCTCCTCTTGCACCAGTTCCTGGTGTTGGCAGTTTCTGCTCTGAGCTCCAGATCCTGATCCTGCCGGTGGTCTATGGTGATGCCAGTGTGTGCATGCTCTTCCTTGTGCACCGGTGTGGAAAGGAGACAGCCCTTCCCCTACATGAGGCTGCAACATTCTGACACTCAAAGCAGGCACAATGAAGAATCAGCTAGAGCCCCCGGTACCAGCTGTCCCAGGTAGAAACATCACCTTCACCACAGTGTTCCTGTGCTCCTATCAGGCCTTCATTACTCCCAGCAGGCCATGCATGAGCAGTGTGACAGGTGACTGCCTGTCCCAGCACAGCATGGTGGTGATGATCCCACCTTATCTGTTTGTCTTTGGAGTGTCCCCACACCTCTCTGAGCTTCACTTTGCTCTTCTCACAGGCAGGGTTGTACAGGCATGAACCTCACAGTGTTATGATAGGTAGTCATGGTAGCTGCTCACCCAGTGGCAGGCTCTGCCGAGAAGGCTGCTGGGAGTGCTGTGTGTCTTCACACTTGTCCTTCACTCTCCCCAGTGAAAACACTCTTGGCCTTATCCTTCCCTGGCCTGTGGCCTTTCTGTGTTTGCAAAAGAACATGGAAACAATCTGTTTGCAAAGAAGTTTTGAGGTTCTGTCCATCTGGTCCAGGAAATGCTGACTCTGCTAGATGTGCTGTTGGGTGGGCTCTCATGGGAGAGGCTTGGGCAGGACTTCCCTTGGCAATAAGCTGCCCCACCCAGGCCTTTCCATGATCCAGATTCCTGGGACCAGGGTGCAAATCCCCAGCTCCCCACTTGTCAACAATGTGACCTGGGCAACTTTCTCAAACCCAAGCTTTGTCCACCCAAGGTCATCAGAGATGGGGGATAACAGGATGTCCTGCACAGAGTGTCTGTGCAGATTAAGTGAGGTAGAACAGACAGAACAGTGGTGGGGCCTGGCCCATTGGTTGGCAGAAGGGAGCTCACCATGTTCAGCAATTTCCGCGAGTCACCCAGCAATCTGCCCAGAGGCTTAGCCACTCCATCACTATCATGTGTCTGAAGTCCACTTAACCACATGGGAGAGAAACAAACGCATAATCTGAGTGTAGCTGCCACAGGGAAAAGTGTATCTGAGCGGGGAGTAATACCAGAGGGTGATCAGGATGGTGGAAGATGCCCCCTGAGGTTGAGCAGACTGGAGCTGCCCTCCAGAGCCTGGGGTTAGTGAGGATGGGCTTGTAGAAATGCCTCTCTCCTTTACCCATCAATGCTAGGTCCTGCTGGTACTGAGTCCCACAATCGGTGTGCTGCTAGTGCCCTCAGCACAGAGAAAAACCCAGGGGTTCCCACAAGGCTTCGGCCATGTCCTCTGCTTCCTGAACTCCCATTCTGGTGACCCCACCTGGGATGCAGAGATGAGGTGAGGCAGGGGCTTGTGCTGTCAACACCACTACTCTACCCTGGGAATCTGACACACAGTAGGTGCTCGGTAAGTCATTGTTGAATGAACAGCAATACTGGGCCAAGTTTCTGTGGGTGTCTGTGCCCCCAGATCAGGGACCCCTCAGGGCCCACCTCACAAGTGACATGAAAATAATAATGCCACCAGGAGCAATAACAGTTCCTCAGAATAAGTGGGCTTTTCCAAGCACTCTCCACCTTTTGCAAAGGCTCCCAGCAGGGAAGTGGGCTGTCAGGGGCAACATTGCACTCTCCACTGTAACAAGGAGAAAGCCAAGGGCCACAGAGAGGAGTGCCTTTCCAGTGTCACTGCTCAATTTCCCACCTTTTGGGAGACTGGGAGGCTTTTCTACTACATTCTGGCTCTGAAGCCCCAATACTGTTTGGACATGCCTCCCTCCCTGGAGCAGGGAACCACTAAGTGACCTGTCACTTGTCACCAAGCAGACAGGCTCATTTCAGCTCATTGTGCCACCTGCAGGTTGTACTAGTAGCAGGATCCTCTGGGAGACATCACACTCTCCCAACCTGAAAACAGGTGAAAAGCTCACAGGTTTCCTGGAGAGGATGGTCACATGGCCTTGATCTGGCCAATCAGCATTTTCCATCCTCCCTGGCCACTGTGATTGGCTCAGGGCTGGGCACCAGCCCAATCAGGCTCCACGGAGGTCAGGCCTAGTTACTGGAATCCTGGGAGCAGAGAAGTTCTATTTCAGTTGGGAGTTGAGGGGTGATGATGTCAGCCTGTGGCAGTTGGTGACTATCTTGCTCTCATAAAGGCAGAGCCATGTGAAGATGACACCAGTGGCAGAGCCCAGAGGTGGGGAAGGATGACTTCTGCTGATGTCACTGAGCACCAGGTACAGCCCTGCCTGAAGCAATCTCCCTGTGGATGTCTCAGTTAGGTAAGTCATTCTCTCCTGCCCTGTTTGCTTCTTTAAGCCACTTTGGTTTTCTGTCACTGGTTTTAAGAAAAAGTTTGACTATTCCTTCAAGCTGGCTAAATGGAGACCCTGGAACTGCAACAGTGTGGTGACAGGCAACAATGTGGCTAATAGACTCCAGAGGCCTCTGTTCAAACAGGGGATTGTAAATGACAAGGGAGAGTACACATGGCCTCAGTGAACAGATTTGCTAGTGGTAGCTCGCAGTTCCTGGATATTAGAGTGCATGCACTCAGCCAAGTCTCAGCTCTGCTCTCACACCTGCTAACTCATACATCTCCTCACCCACCTGCCCGGCCTAGGGGGGCTGGACACCCCCGGGCACCTGAAACAGCCCGGGGCTTTGTGTTTTAATTTACACAGGCTGCCCCCACTTCTGAGGGTGAGGGTGACTGGGTTCCAGTTTACAGAGAAAACAGACTAGACGGTCTCACTGGTGAGCTGTGGGGGTGGGATCCCAATCTACCATCTGACCTATGACTTCAGAGTGGACAGCCTCCCCACCCTCAGCAAGGATGCTTGCTAAGCCTAGGGGCTCAGGAGTCCTGTTCCCTCCAGCACCCCTCCTGGAGGTGAGAGTAGGGGGTGGCTCTTCCCTATACAACATTCACCCCTGCAGGGGCACACGTGTGACCTCACAGTCTGTCATCCCTTCCTTATGACCTGGACCTCCTTGGCAGGGCATGAGAGGTGCCTTGATGTGTGAGAACTGCAGTTCATGGGTGCATACGTGGGCAGGTGCACCATGACTGAGAGGACAGCACCCCAATTAAAGCCCTCTCCATGCTAGATGATTACATCCTGGAATTGAGGGGTTCCCAGGGGACAGGTGGCCAATTCTGGCCTTAGGGGCAAATTCTTATCACCCAGGGGGCTAATTTTTAAATTAAATTACACATTTACAATTCAATAGTCAAGCCCCCTTCTCAGCAGCCTTGTAGCCTCTCAGCTTTTACCCCTCGTTGTGACCATGTTCTTAGCTTCAAATTGAGTGCCATTATGGACATGAACATGTCCCTGTCATGTGTCACGTTCAGAGTAAGGGGCCACCCAAAACTCCCCTCCCTTCCCCTTGTCGATACCTCCACACAGGGAGTAGGGCCCTTTCGATGCAGTTATGCAAATGTGTGAGCTAAGGGTTTAGAATGACCAGGCTAGGAGGGGTCTGCCCCACATAGCAGGGCAGGTGGGTTGGCAGGGGGTGATGGTTCACTTGTAAAACTCAGCTGGTGTCAGGCAGCGACAACAGACTGGCAGCCAAGGGCTCAGCTGGTGCAGAGTAAGCGGACTAAATGTGTTCACCCAGACGCCTCGGGGGTGGCAGCCCTAGAGTAAGACTACAAGTGAGGAAGGTGGAGGGTCCCCAGTGCCTGGACCTCCACCTTCTAAAAATCAGGACTGAGATGTGGCTTTGAAATCAGAACACTGGGGTTCAAAGCTTCCCCCACCACTTGGTCAATAATTCAAAGCAAATGAGCCTCAGTTTTCTCATGTGTAAAATCAAAACATTGAAGTCTCTCCCTCTGAGGGTGTGGAGGGAAGTAAATGCGGTGACAGCAGAGCACAGGAGCTGTCTGGGCTGAGCCTGCACACAAGCAGGACGTTGTTGCTGCCATTACCACCGTCTTCCAGGGCAGGGTCTGCACACTCTCCCTGTGAAGGTCCAGACAGTAAACATTCTAGGCTTTGAGGGACCTACAGTCCCTGTCACAACTACCACCCTCTGCTGTTGGAGGACAAAGGCAGCTCCTGCAGTATGTAATCCAGGCTCTCATCCCCGCTTCCTGGGATAAGTATTCCTGAGATACAATTGTCACATAACTTTGTTGGCTTTAGGTGTGCAGCATAATGACTTGTTACATGTGCATATTGTGAAATGATCACTGCATTAAGTTTACTTGATGTCTGTCTTCAGTCTTCACCCATAGTCACACACTATTTTCCTTGTGATCAGAAATTTTAAGAGGTACTCTCTTAACAACTGTCAAATGCACAGCGCAGTATTGTTAACTACAGTCACCTTGCAGTACATTATGTCCCCAGGACTTGTTTATCTTCTAACTGGAAGTTTGTACATTTTGATTATCTTCCCGAATTTCAATCACCCCCTGACTCACCTCTGGCAACCACCAACCTGATCTCTGTTTCTATGGGTTTCGGTTTATTTTATAGATTCCACATATAAATGAGATCATAGGTATTTGTCTTTCTCTGTCTTATTTATTTCACTTAGCATAATACACTGAAGGTCCATCCAAGTTGTCACAAATGGCAGGATTTCATTTTTTTAATGTCTGAATAAGATTCCATTATATATACATATATATGCGTCACGTTTTCTGTATCCATTCATCTGTTGATGGACACTTAGGTTGTTTACATATCTTGGTTATTGTAAATTATGATACAGTGAACGTGAGGGTGCAGTTGTCTCATTGACATAGTGATTTCATTTCCTTTGGATATATTCCCAGCAGAGGATTTGCTGGATCATACGGAAGTTCTAATTTTAAATTTTGGGGGAGTCTTCTTACTCTTTTCCAGAGTGATGGCACCAATTTACATTCCCACCAACATTGCAGAAGTTTCCCTTTTCTTCACATCACCACCATCACTTGTTATCTCTTGTATTTTGATGACACCCACCCTGACAGGTGGGAGGGGATATCTCATTGTGGTTTTGATTTGCATTTCCCTGATGGTGAGTGATGTTGAGCACCTTTTCATGTACCTGTTAGACATCTGTGTGTCTTCTTTGGAAAAATGTCTATTCAGTTCCTCTGCCCACTTTTTAAATCAGATTGCTTGTTTTTTTGCTGTTGAATTGTAAGAGTTATTTATATGTTTTGGGTGTTAACCCCTTATCAGATATATAGTATGAAAGTACTTTCTCCCCTTCTGTCTGTTACCCTAACCTCTGCTTTCTGGATGACAGGGGTCCAGGCACTTGGGAATCTCTGCTTCTCACATGTTTCCAATGGTGGGTGGGTGAGGGCTGTGTTGTGATAAAACTGTGCACAACCGTGGGTCACTACCCCTTCTTTTAGAAGGTGGGCTCTGAAGAGTGCAGTGTGGGCAGGGATGTTTCCCTGAAGTCATCATTTGGATGGTCATGTGCCCTGGAACTCACATCTTCTAGCCCGGATGTGATGGGGGAATTTGCAAAGGGAGGACCTTGCAGCTAAGAGACTTACCAGGTGCTCTTGTGTCTTGTTGGAAGGACCTGGAAACAAAGTTGTGTGGAACAGGGACTCCTCCAGGTCACAAGGCTCAGTTCAGACTTCTGGGATGCAGAGACCTGCTCTGAGCCACTGTCACTGAGGAGGGAAGGGCCTCAGGCAGGAGGGAGGGGTTGCTGGATTTCACTTGCCCTGTTTGTCAAGTATCAGCTCTGGTGATGTGTGGCACATGGGTTTAGCTTTGGGCATGTAAGAGGAGAGGTTCCTGGGGAAGGGCTGGCTTTTTCCTCTGATTGAGGTCCTACTGTGTGCCAAGCACAGCAGTCCTCTGAGTCAGAGCTGGAAAGCCAGGCACAGAGAGGTCAGGGAGTTTCCAGGTCACACAACATTAGGGGCATCATTAGGGTCTGATGCAGACCTGACGCCCAGCCTACATTCTCTCTCCTTTCCCAGGACCATCATGATCCCACATGTCAGCATCACCCAGAGAGGCCCAGTTATGGGCACTGGGACCTTTCCTGCCTAACATGCCAGGAGCCTTAAGAGGGAGGACAAGACACTTCCTGAGTCCATGATGCCCAGAGGCTGCTCTCAGCGAGAGGCCCAGCACACACTCTTGGATGAATCCTAGCTCTGTCCTGAGTCACTCTGTCCTCCCTGCCTCAGTCCTTCTGCCCACATGGGGCTGGAAACAGCAGCCACTTCACAAAGGTCTAAGGAAACTCCAGGATCCTGGAAGCAGCGCTCTCACACAGGGAACATGGTGGGGTCAGCCTCCATTGTCTCCTTAACTTTTCCTCACCTCTTTGCTGGATGAGGAGTCCTAGCGGGGCCCTGGCTTGTCCCAATTCTCACCCCAGATCAGGGTCCAGCAGGGGGTGGTGTCCAGGCTGGACTCTGTCCTCTGCCCCTTCTGGGCACCCTCATTCCCTACACCTTGGCTGCCTGGACACTGTCTTCCAGGGGCCACTCTGTGCCTCCCACACCTACCTAGCATCCACCCACCCTGGGTTACTCCATCGCCCTCTGGCCCTTGGACACACACCTACTCCGTGTTGAGTGGAAATGAGGTGACGGACATGCTGGGCCTCCTGGACAGTCTGGGGGAGCCCGATATCCCCATCCTGCCCACCGCCCAAGAGCCCAAGTTGGGGAGAGGGTGTGTCTCCATTCATACTCTGATTTGCTCAGATTCTCAGCACCTACTTTGCTGGGTGGATATGGGGGCAGAGGGATGATGTAAAAGCAGGAGACCTGGACAGCAGAGCATGAGAAGGAGGCTAGCCCAGGCTGGTCTCATAACCCCCTTAGCCTTGGCTTTCTCATCTTTAAAGTGGGACAGACTATTGTGAGGTGAGCAGGATCCTGACCCATAGCCAGGCACTGTCCTACACGCATAAGAGATCACTGACTCCTCATGAAAATCTGTGGGTCAGGGACAGGCGTTATCACCCATTTCTGCAGAAGTAACTGAGGCACAGAGAGAACAGGGGAGGTGACCACCCCAGATTACAGAGCCCAGGCCATCTGTTTCCAGTGTCCAGGCTCATGGTCAGTGCCCACTCTGGGTTTCCTTCCTCCCTTCACCCTCCACTGGGACCCATAGCTGCAGCCTCATCTCAGTGTGATTGTTCATGGGGAGCAAGATGGGGGCTCTGAGGGCCCGTTTCTCTGAGCACTGCTTTCCCAGAAGGCTCAATGGGTTGACTGTATTCACTACAGGACACCCAGGCCTGGGCCCAGGCCAGCCACACTGCAAGGCCTGAATCAATGATTATTGAGTGAATACCTGAACCTCTGCATGTACCTGCATGTGGCTCCCATTTCCTCATCTCCACAGCTGGCTACCCGACCAACACCTCGTGTCATCAGGCCTCTGCCAGGGACAGTCAAGGGGACCAGAGCTGCTCATCTGGGGACAGGGAGCCTCAGGGGCCCTGTGTCTGTCCCAAGCATCTCCTGGGCCAATTCACAGGGAAGCCCAGCCAGCTTCCAGGAACAGCAATCAGGTCCCAATCCCAGGGGTGTAGAGTAGGTCTTGAGGGGTGTTTCCTGAGACTGACTTTGTGTATGAAGGGGTCCTGGGGGTCAGGCTGCTTTCAACTTCCATTCCAGGCCCACACCCCTGCTGGTAGCATTGAGCTAGTAATAAAGGACACAGGCCGTGGGGCCAAGGCTATAGCAGGGCTCTGCTCCATCTCTGGGGCTCAGTGTCCTCATCTGTAACAGAGAACAAGTAACAGGGCCAAGGGAGGGCTCACTGAGACCCTCCTCTGTAGCTTTGGTTAGACACTGCCCTCTCTCTGCTCAGTGCCCTTCTCTGTAATAGAGAACTAGTAACATTTTTCTTAGCCCCTTTTGGCCCCATTTTTCTGAGTCTCTTTCCACATTGGGCCCAGGGCTTTCACAGAGATCACAGACTTGGGAGGTAATCAGAGTGTGGTCTCAGCCCTAGTGGTCCGAACTGAGGCCAGAGGAACTTCAGGAGGGGTGGGAATCCAGAAGTGCTTCATGGAGGAGGTGAGATCTGAGCTGTGTCCCCAAGGATGAGCTGTCATCCAGCTGAGGCCTGGCACTGAGCAGGACCCATGTACATGGTGAATGAGGGTGTGAATGAATGAATGGGCACCCCTCTAACAGAGAGTGAGGGGGGAAGTCCCCCAGGCCAAAGCAGGAAACACAGGGCACCCTGGGGGAACAGAGGGTGGGGCTGCAGTGTGATGCCTGCCTCACCCTTTATGGGTGTCTTGCCCCCACTTTAGCCTGTGTTCTGGTGGATTGGGAGCCCTTGCCTCTCCTCTGCTACAGTATCCTGCTCTTCATTCCCAGCAACACCCGCCTGTGTCACCTCAGTGTCCCCAAGTGGACCTGGACCTGTCTTGTGGGAGATTGTGAAGAGGGATTTGGTGTGCAGCCCAAGACTGAAGTGGGAGGGAGAGGATAATAGGGACCTCCAGAGGGGATCATGGGCTGGGGGAAATTGGAGGGTTGGGGAAGGCAGAGACTCAGGGCTGAAGGATCCTGCTTGTGGTGGCTCCTTCACAAGGGGCTTCACAGGGAGGAAGCATTCATGGGGTAAAGGCAGAGCTCAGTTTGGGGCTCGCTGACATGGAACAGCTCATCACAGAGACGTCCAGAGGAGCTGGATATAGGGAACAAAGGTGCCACTGATATCAGGGTCAGAGCCTGAGACCCAGATGAGGTGGGGTGGTGGTGCAGGGGAAGGGGCTTGAGGATGTCAAGATGTTCATTCATTGGGGTCCTCAGGGTGGGACCTTCATGTTCATTTCACAGCCACCTGGTGCCTGACAGAGCTAGGCTTAGGGAGGTCACTGAGTAGACACGTGCTGACAACCTAGATTCTCCTGTTTTCACATAAAGTCCCTGGTGTGAAGCCAGGTGGCACTCTTTAGAGTCATACACCCTCACCCCTGGGCTCTCTGTGTGCCTAGAGCCCAGTGGCACCTTACCTCCCACTCCCCACTGCAGGACCCTTTGCACACCTGCATTTCCACAAGCTATAAAGCATCTTCTCTTGCTGTGTGTTTACCCTATGAAAACTCATTGCCCCAGGAAGAGAGGCCTCACATCCTGCCCTTATTAAAGTGGTAAAGCCTGTTGTTCAGAGAAGCCCCTGACAGATCTCACAACCAACCAGGTACCTGTGCATGAATTGATCATGCAGCCCCCTCCTCCTTGTGTGAACAGCACCCCCCCAATAACAGACCCCACACACTCAACCTTGGCACTCGTGTAGGCACCTCTTGCCTGTGTGGCCTGATGTTGCCTATAGCAGTGTCCCTATTAAACTTTCCTAGACCCTTCTCAGACGCTGGTAATTCTTTACCAACCCAAGTAACTAGCCCGCCATTGTGCCCACAACACCTGAAACAGAATTGGCTAAATTATGGAGATTGATGATGCAGTTTAATTTGCTTTAAAGGTGAAATCAAGGTTTACAAATAGAAGCAACATACGTACTCAAGGCAGGACTAAGAACTCACACGGATAACTAAGACCCTCCATGCACATCCCACTGTGGCCTCAGGGCCTTTGCACTGGCTGCTCTTTCAGCCAGGATCTCTCTCCGCCTGCTTCTTAAACACCTCCAGGAATCTGCTCAAATGTCCTCCCTGACCTTATTTTTCTCCATGGAACATATCACCTCCGGACATTGTGTATATTATACTTAATTTTCTCTGTGTCCCCCACCAGGCTGTCTGCTGCATGAGAATGGAGACCTGCCTGCTTCACTCCCTGCTGTGCCCGGTATATGGAACCCGCCCAACACACAGTAGGACCTCAGCGAATGTGTGACGGGTGTGTGATCACTGTAGGCCACAGAAAAAGGTCTTCCCAGCAGTGATGGTAAGAGTCATTCTTTCTCTACTTACTGAGCCCTACTGTGCACTGGATACTGACCTGGGTGGGAGGCATGCAGTGGATGAGACACAGTGAGCACACACAGCATGTTAGGAGAGACACGTGCTCTGGAGAGCACACAGGGCTGGGGGAGTGCAGGAGTGGAGGAGAAGAGGGCCAGGTGGAGACAGTGGTGGCAGAAGAGACAGAGAGGTGGGGCCCAGGTCGTGCAGGGCTTGATGGCTCCTGTGAGGGCTTTTCCTCAGGGCAGCGGAACCATGGCTGGGCGTGGAGCAGGGGCCCGGGTCCTGAATGCTATGCAGGAAATGGAGAAGGTGTCTGCTGGGGAGATGTGCGTGGAGGAGGCTGTCCCTGTAGACTGTGCAGGCAAGGAAGGCTCCTCTGAGGGGGTGACATCTGAGCTGAGCCCTTGTATGGACCATGTTTCCACCTTCTGTAGACTGGATGCTTTCGTCTGCCCTGCAGGCCTATGCAGGACACACCCTGTTCTCAGTCACCTGGGCTGGGCCTCCTGCCTCCATTATGGGCCTTCCCACCCCAGAAGGAGTCCTTCTAGATCTAACGCACTACCCCTTCACTGGACTTGGACTCACACTGAGCCACTGTCCACCTGCCCAACTCACCCAGAGTCAAGTCCAGACACTTGGGGGAGCCCCTCCACCCCAGAGCCCATGAACTTACTCAAATGGCCAGTCCTCAGGCTGCTCACATGCCTCACCCTCCCCTCCTGCAGAAACTCTGTGACAGATCCTGTCCACAGCACCCTGCTCCTCTGATCCTGACCCCAGGCTTTCCCATGGAGTGTGACCCCGCATGGGGTGCAGTCCCCTCCTCCAGTCTGGTGAGTAGAAACTACCTTTTCTTTTTTCTTTTGTTAATATATTTATTTTTTAATTTTTATTTTATTGAGTTATAGTCAGTTTGCATTGTTGTGTCAATTTCCAGCATAGAGCATAATTTTGTCAATTGTGTTTACTCTTTCAAGAAACCATCTCTTGGCTTGATTTTTTCAAATGTTTCTAATATCTCTATTTTATTTATTTCCTCCCTGGTCTTTATTATTTCCTTCCTTCTGCTTACTTTTGTTATTTTTTGCTCTTCTTTTTCTAATTCTTTTAGGTGGTAAGTTTGATTGTTTATTGCAGTTTTTCCTCTTTTTTGAGGTAGACCTGATTCTCTCGCTATAAACTTCCCTCTAAGCACTGCCTTTTCTGGATCCCATAGGTTCTGTGTGGTTGTGTTTTCATCATCTTTTGTCTCACTGTGTTTTTTTATTTCTTCTTTGATTTCATCATCCACCCATTTTTTTTTTAAAGTAGTATGTTGTTAAATCTCCATGCTGTCATTTATTTCTCCTTTATTTTTCTGTAGTTAATTTCTACTTTTATGGTATTGTGTTCAGAAAAAGTTGCTTCAAATATTTTCTATCTTCTTCAAATTGTTAATGCTTCTTTTGTGCCAAAGTATATGATCTATCCTAGAAAATGTGGTACGTGTGCTTGGGAAGAATGTATATTCTATTTTAGGGAAATATAATGTTCTGAAAATATTAACCAAGACAAATTGTTCTATTTTATCATTTAATTTCTATGTTGTCTTATTAATTTTATGTAAGGAAGATCTGTCCAGTGATGTTAATGGATAGTTAAAGTCTTCTACCATGACTGTATTCCGATCAAATTTTCCCTTTTTATCTGTTATGTATTTAGGTGCTCGTATGTTGGGTTCATATATGTTAATGAGTGTAATATCTTCATCTATGACTCCTTTAATCATTATAAAATGTCCTTCTTAATCTTTCTTTATAATCTTTGTTTTAAAGTCTATTTTATTTGAAATCACTGTTGATATTCCTGCTTTCTTGTCATTTCCATTTTTGTGGAATATCTTTTTCAATCCTCTCACTTTCAATCTATGTGTGTCCTTCTCCCTAACGTGGGTCTCTTGTATACAGTGTATTGTAGATACTTGCTTTATTATCCACTCTGCACTCTATATCCTTTGATTAAAGCATTTAGTCCATTGACATTTATAATAATTATTGATAGATATGTGTTTATTATATTTTGAACTTTGTTTTGCAGTTGATTTGGTATTTCCTCTTTGTTCCTTTCATTTTCTTTTTGTGGTTTGATAATTTTCCTTTTTATTATCTTGGTGTCTTCTTAGTTTTGTGACTCTATTGTAACTTTTTGGCTTGTGGTTACCCTACTTTGTACATATATTAACCCATTACTATATCTGTTTGTTTTAAACAGATAGTAATATAAGCTCAAACTCATCCTACCAAGAATAAAAGAGAGAGAGAGAGAGAGAGAAACCTGTACATTTTCTTGTTCACCTCCCCCACCCTTAATGATTTAGATGTCCTCTTTTATGATTTCATGTTTATTCTGTTGTAATTCATTGTAGCAATCACCTTTCCAATCATGGTTTTCTCCTTTTTGTAGCATCCTGCTTCTTTTCTGTTTAGAGTAGGTCTTTCAATATTTCCTTTAGCATAGGTTTAGTGTTGCTAAATTCTTTTAGTTTTTGCTTGTCTGTGAAGTTCTTTATCTCTCCTTCTATTCTAAAGGATAGCCTTGCTGGATAAAGTATCGTAGGCTGCATCATTTTTTCATTCAGGACTTTGAATATTCCTTGCCCCTCCCTTCTGGCCTGTACTGTTTGTGTAGAGAAATCAGCTGAAAATCTTATGGGGGTTCTCTTGTATCTCATTCTTTGTTTTTCTCTTGCTGCCTTTAGAATCATTTCCTATTCTCAACCCTGGTCATCCTAAATGTAATATGTCTTGGTGTGGGTCTGTTTGGGACCTCCTTGTTTGGGACGCTCTGTGCTTCCTGTACTTGGATATCTGATTCCTTCTTTAGGTTTGGGAAGTTTTCAGTCATGATTTCTTCAAATACCTTTTCAATCCCCTTTGTTCTTTCTTCTCCTTCTGGGACCCCCATTATGAGTAGGTTGGCATGCTTTATGTTATTCCATAGGTCCCTTATATTGCTTTCATTGGTTTTTATTTGTTTTCTCTCAGCTGTTCTGTTGTCCTGTCTTCTAAGTCACATATTCATTCCTCTCAATTATCTAGCCTACATTTTACAGCCTTTAGCTCAACTCTCATCTCAGCAAATGAGTTTTCCAATTTTCACTGGCTCCTCTTTAGAGTTTCAATTTCGTTTTTTGACATATTCTCTGTCTCTATAGACAATCTCTTTTAGTTTCTTCAGTACTTTGATCACTCCTTTCTTGAAATCATCTAGTAGACTATTAATGTCTATTTCATTGATTGTTCTTTCAGGGGATTTATCTTGTTCTTTTAATTGAGAGAGGTGGCTCTGCTTCTTCATCTTGCTTATATCTCTCTGGCACTATGGCTTATGGAGTATCAGTTATCTACTGTCGTCCTTTAGGAGTTTATTTATTTATATAAAGTGGATGCAGAAATAAAACTAAGCACAAAGAAATTAGTTTTAAAAGCAGTATAATCAATAACAGAAGAACATATTGAAACAAGATAACAATTGAGTTGGGATGAATTTTTAAAACATTAAAGGAAGAAAAATATTTGAGAACAGAGTATCATCATAACAGAAGAACAAAACAAAGATAAAAATGAAATTGGACAAATTGAAAGATAATAATATTAGTATTTTAAAAGAAAATTTTAAAAGGGATTAAAAATAGAAATATAAAAATTATTTAAGAAGTAACATTTAAAAAGTAAAAGAAAATGGAACAGAAAAAGAAGAGAGGATGTTCCCGTGGAGATTGTGTGCCCTTAATAATTTTATCAAGAGGTCTTTCTTAAATAAGTGTGGTTGCCAAGTCTTACTTCTGTGCCTTTTGTCTGTTATCCCTTTGGTTACGGATGTGGCCATTAACCTGTTAACCAGAGCCTACCCTGGCTATTGAATGGGGACTCCTATTTGTTTTGTGGTTGTCACAGCTCCTGCCCCTGCCTTGTTTCATGAACTCAGCTCATTGGTTCCAGAGACCCTCTGGTCACACCCTTGGTCTGTGCTGCTCCCAGTGCCTGGAGGTAGACATGTCACATCTCCTCCCAATGCTGCATCTTGGTGCTGCTCTCCTGCATGGTAGGTGGGCAGGGTGTGCCCCTTCCCAATGCCGTGTCCAGGTGCAGCAGTCCTGCACAGTAGTTGGGTTGGTTGCTCCCCTGTTCAGTGCTACTCCCCACTCCACATCTGTTCCACACTCTGTAGGTGGGCTTGAGGCAAATGGCCACACCAGCCCTAGTCCCTGCTCTTTGCCAGAACTCTGCTCCTTGTTCATTTGTCTTAGAGGTGCGAGTTCATATACGCACCAGGACAGAACCTTCCTATATGTCTGGGGATGTAAACAAGTCTCAGTCCCACCTATGAGGCTGCAGAACTGCCAGGTACATATTCAGGTTTCAACCCTGCCTCTGCCTGGGTGGGTATGATGGCTGTGGCTGAGCCTCATCTCTCTTCTTCTGAGAAATCACCAGTTATGTTGCTGTGGGTCAGCAGAGACAAAGGACAAAACTCCCCTTCCCTCAGGCAAGCCAGCAATGTTGCTTTGCTTTATTTTTTTTTCTTATTTTATGGGGGGCCCAGGCTGTTCTGATCTGTATACAATCCAAGCAGTTGTCCACAGCACACTGTAGTCCCCCAGGGTTACCTCTGTACAGTCAACCAGAGTCTGCCTGGATCCAGCAGCCTGTCCCTTCCCATCCCTAATTCACTTCTAGGTTTGGGGGTTGTTGACACACTTTGTGCCCATGTAACTTAATTCTGTCAGTCAAGGGCGGTTCTGTACACATCTGAGCCTCAGAGGTTCCCTGTCCATCCTGCTGACCTCTCCGTTGGAAAGGGGGAGACCCAGTCAACCAGCACTATCCCTCCTTTGCTGCTCCCTCTTCAAAGGACCAACCCCAAGCCATTTTGCATTTTCTTCCTTCTTTTTTCCGTTTCTCCTACCAGATTGGTGGCACATTTTGTCTTTTGAAGATGGCAATGTTTTATCAAAGTTCAGCAGATGTTCTGAGTGGATGGGTGTGTCTGTGAATGTCACTCTTGGTGTATTTATTGGAGAGGATAAGATACAAGTATCCTTCTACTCCACTATCTTGGCCTTTCTCCAAGAATATGCACTCTTAATAATTTTGTCATAAGGTTGTTTTTAATTATGGGTGGTTGCCAAGTCTTCCTTCCATGCCTTTTGCCTGTTATCCCCTTTGTTGGTGGTGTGGCTGGTGTTCTGGTGGCCTGAGTCTGCCCTGGCTATTGAGCAGGAGCTCCTTTTTTTCCTGTGGTTGTCACACTCCTGCCCATATCCTGCTGTGAAAACTCCACTTGCTGGTTCCAGAGGCCCTCCAGTCGTGCTCCTGGTCTGTGTCCCAGCATCAGTTTGTGGGTGGTCTGCACCCCCACCAGATGCCTGGTCCCAGCACCACACTTGTGCAAGGTAGTTGGCAGGTAGCTCCCCTGCCGCATTAGGTCCATGCTTCATAGGTGGACTCAGAGAAAACAGCTGCACTAGCCGTCACCCCTGCTCTGTTCCAGAACACTGCTTCTTGTCCATTTGTCTTAGAAAAGCCAATTCAGAGAGGCATCGGTGTGTAATGGTCCCCTATGCTTGGGACTGTAAACAAATCTCAGTCCCACCTATGAGGTTGTGGAGCCCCTAGGTAGGGATTCGGCTTTTGACCCCTCCTTCACCTGGGAACCATGAACCAGAAAATATGGTGGCTATGGCTGAGCCTTGACTCTCTTCTCCCAAGAAGTCTCCAATAATGGCACTGTGGGTCTGTGGACACAAAGGCTACGGATCCCCTTCCCCCCAGGGCACACCAGCAGTGTTGCTTTGCCTTTTTTTTTTTTTTTTTGGATTTTATGGGGGACCCAGGCTGTTCTAATCTGTATACTCTCCCAGCCATGGCACACAGAACATTGCAGTCCCCCAAGGTTTCCTCTGTACAGTCAGCCCGAATCCTCTGCTCGACTCAGACAGCCTGTCCCATCCCACCTCTGCTGGTTCACGTCTAGGGCTGGGGATCATTGGGACTCTTTGTGCCCAATTAACTTAGTTCTGTCAGTCAAAGGCTATTCTGTACAGATCCGAGCCGCAGATGTTCCCTCTCCATCTTGCTGAACTCGCCATTGGAGTTGGGTAGACCCAGTGTATTAATGCTATTACTCTTTTGCAGCTCCCTCCTCATTGGAATGGTCCTGAACTATTTTCCTTTTTCTTCTTTTCTCCTACCAGATTTGTGGAAAATTTTATCTTTTGAAGAAGGCAATATTCTGTCAAAGTTCAGCAGGTGTTCTGGGTGGTGGGTGTGTCTGTGGATGTCACTCTTGGTGAATTTGTGGGAGAGGGTGAGCTCTGAGCATCTTTTTTACTCCACCATCTTTCCTCCTCCTTCACTTTTTCTTTTGATTGGAACACTTAGTCCATTGACATTTATAGTAGTTATTTTATAGATGTGGTTTTATTGCCATTTTGAAATTTGTTTTCCAGTTGATTTGGTATTTCTTATTTGTTTCTTTCTTTTAATTTTTTTTTCATTTTTGTCATATGATAAATTTCTTTTCTATAAGCTTGGTTTCTTTTTGGGTTTTATGACTCTTTATATACTTCTGATTTGTGGTTATCTTGTCTTTCAAGTCTGGTAACCCCTTACTTCATCTGTTTGGTTTTAGTTGATAGTCATGTAGGCTCAAGTGCATCCTAAAAAGAAAGAAGACAAAAAGAAAGAAGAAAAAAAAAAGAAAGGGAACAAAATCTATATTCTCTTGCTCTCCTCTTTCACCTTTTATGATTTTGCTATTCTCTCTTTCTTTCTTGCTTTCTTTATTGACTTACTGACTTATTTATATCTTCATGTTTTCCCTTGCAATTCACTGTATTTATTGCATTTCCAATTATGGTTTCCTAATTTCTATAGCTTCCTGTTTATGTTTTATTTAGATTAGAACTTTCAATTTTTTTTAGCATAGATTTAGTACTGCTGAATTCTTTTAGTTTTGCTTGTCTGTGAAATTCTTTCTCTCTCTTTCTGTTCTAAAGGAGAGTCTTTCTAGATAGAATATCCTAGTTTGCAGCCTTTTCTCATTCAGGACTTTGAATATATCTTTCCACTCCCTTCTGGCCAGAAGTTTTTATGTAGAGAAATCTGCTGAATGCTTATGGGGCTACCTTGTAACTAACATTTTGTTTTTCTCTCACTGCCTTTAGAATATTTTCTTTATCTTTAACTTTAACCATTTCAAATATAATATGTCTTGGTGTAGGTCTGTTTGGTTTCTTCTTGTTTGGGACCCTCTGTGCCTCCTGTACTTGGATAATTCTTTCCTTCTTAAGGTTTGGAAAGTTTTCAGTCATGATTTCTTTAACTATATTTTCAATCCCCTTTTCTTTTTCTTCTCCTTCTGGGACCCACTATTATGCATAGGCTGGCGCACTTTATATTATCTTGCTTTAATTGGTTTTTATTGGCTTTTATGTCTGCTGTATTGGGTTATTTCTTTTATCTTGTCTCCTAAGTCATTTATTCATTCCTCTGCATTATCTAGTCTGTTTTTGATTGCCTGTAGTTGAATTTTCTATTTTTAACTAGCTCTTCTTTATAGTTTAAATTTTCTTTTCAAAGTTTTCTGTCTCTATTGATAGTCTCTTTTAGTTCTTTCAGTGTGTTGATCATTCCCTTTTTGAAGTCTAGTAGACTATCAGTCTATTTTACTGTTTGTTCTTTCAGGGGATTTCTCTTGTTCTTTTAATTGAAAGTGGTTCCTCGGCTTCTTTATTTACTTATATTTCTCTGGCTCTATGTATTTCTTCTAGACCCGTTTCTGAGCTGTGGTGTGTAGTAGGCAGGGTGGGAGCACTTCAGTTGTGAAGAAAAATAAGCAGGAGATTTCCACTGGGGAGTTCCCTCTGTGGTGTTGTCTGTCACTTGTTATGCAGACTTAAAAAGTACTATTTGTTGATGTTGGCTTTATTCCTGCTTTAGCTATGGGAATGTCAGCCACCTACTCTGGTGCCCCTCAGGTTCTGAGCCCCAGGAAACATCAGTGCAGATCCAGCAGTGTCAGTCCCTTGGACCTGCCTTAGCAAGTGTGTAGTCACACACATGAATTTGTGGTCCACTACAGGTTCAGCTCAAACCCCAATCCCGCATCCACTTATGGAACCATACACCACCCTGTTGTAAATACCCTCACTGGCCACCCTTCTTGAGTCAGAACTCCACTCACTGCCTGTAAGTCCCAGAGGTGTGGATCCACAAAGTGACCAGAGAGAGCAAATCCACCCTCTCTGCCTGGGGCTGTAAACAAATCTCAGTCCCGCCTGTGAAGTTGCAATGGCACAGGATATGGATTCAACATTCAGCTCTGCCTTTGTGCAGCAGTGTTGGCTATGACCAAGCCCCATTTCTCTTCTCATGAGAACACACCAACAATGGAGCCAAGTGGAGAAAGTGACTTTGGCACAGCCATGCATCATTCCTCCCCCATTATACCAACATTGGTGCTTTTTTATGAGAGTTTCAGTCTGTTCTGTTCCACACACACACACACACACAGCCAGAGCTCACACTGCCCTCTAGTTTCCTGATGCTGCCTCTCTGCAGTGTGACCCAGCCCTCTGCCTGGGCTCTTCACTGACTCCAGTAGCCAGTCCTGGCTCATCCCTGCTAGTTCATGTCTAGGGCTGGTCATCACAGGGACCCTCTGTGTCAGTATTCCCCAGTTCTGCCTGCCATGCAGTTGCCACTGTCTCCTCCAAACCTTGGAAGCTCTGCTTCTTTCCTAGCTGATCTCCCAGCTAGAGAGGTTGTGTCCCAGTGTGAGGGTGCCTTTCTTCCTATGCTACTTTTTCCCTGCAGGATAAGTCCTGCACTGAATTTGTCTTTCTTCTTTTTATTCCTTACCATATTTTGTGAGAATCTTCCTGTATTTCAAAATGAGAGACCCTGTGCCAGAGTTCAGGAGGTTTCTGTGCAATTCAATGTTTTTGTAGATGTAATTCTTTGTGTATTTGTGGGAGAGTTCAAGCTGTGAGTCTGTCTACTCTGTCACTTTGGCTCCTTCAAATTTTAAAATAGGGCTAGGTCTTTCTTAATTACTCTCAACAAGCTGTTGTAGTTTCCAGCGTACATGTCTTGTAATTTTTCTTTGCCTCTATTGGATGCTGATTCAGAACATACACAACCTTCTAGAGAAACCTGTCCCACCCTGCCATTTGCTGCCAACTAGCTGGCCTGTGTCTGAGTCACCAAAAGATTTTGTTCTTTATCTGATTCTTCATTCTTTAGAATTTATCATTTTACTCTCATAAATGCTGATTGTACTTGTAACAAATACTTTAAAATAAAAATAATAAACTTTACGCTGTGGATTCAATATGAATGAATCTCAAGTAACATATGCTTTAAATACCTTAGAATTAGTAAAGCAGTATAGATACATTATGAACACTTGAAATGTTGCCTAAAGGAAAAGTGCAGAGATTTGCAAATCCCACCCCCAGAAGTGACCGTCATGAATGGCTTGGTGAACATCTCTCAGTCTCTATCTCTCTTATTCTCTCTGCCTCTGTCTCTCACACACCACAAGATTCATTTAAATCTATGATGATTTGACACATATGTGGTCATAGATGGCATCTGGGATGTAGATGATGGATTAACAAGCATCCAAACTGAGGGCTTCCTTGACATCAGGTGAAGACCTAGCAGTCATTTTTCCAGCTGCACAACAATCATTCCTCCATGTGAACCAGAACTGATGAATCCCACCCCCTCTCCATGAACATTAGTGTTGCTTCCAATCTCCTACTAGTTAAACCAGAACTGTGATGAACATCCTTGAAAAGACATCTTTGAAAAATTGTGCAAGAATTTTAGTATGATCAACACTAAGCATCAGCACTACTCGGAAAGGGGTGAACTTGTGGAACTGTAATTCACCCTGCATACTGTTCTCCCAGAGAGGAGTGTCTGCTCACTCTTCCCTCCAGGGGATCTACTGTGGCCTCTGCCTCCTTATGTTGTCACTAGAGCTGGTTGTCACCAGGCTAAAGTCCTGCTAGTGTGATGGTGACCAATGCTGTCTCCAAAGTGTGTACATCTGTGTGCATCCTCACTTGAGAGGTCAAGCACCTCTAATATACACTGGCCACCTGCATTTCCTCTTGTTGGAATTGTATGTGTTTGTTCTGTTTCTGTTTAGAACACAGTGTTTCAAGAAGTTTTTGGACCACAGGGATGTGAAACATTTCTCTGACTTTAGGTTATGAAAAATGATTTTTCCAGGTTGTGGTTTGACTTTCATGGCTTTTGAATATTATTATTTTTTATTTTGTAGGTTATGTTTTGCCACAGGAAGAGCTAAGCATCTCCCTTCTGGCTCTGGTTTCACACATAGAATAGCAGTGCCTATCTCGAGATTATGCACATAGTTACTAAAAATTTTCATTTTGTACATCTCATGTTTAATCCACCTGGGTTTCCCTTTCAAATAACCAAAATGCTACTTCAAGTAAAAAAAAAAAAAAACAAAACACCAGTCCCTTGTTAAAATATGAGAGCAGACACAAACAGCCACCTTTTGTATGATTTCATTGATAGGGAACATCCAGGGTAGGGAAAGACACACAGAGAGAAAGAGGATTAGGGCTTGTCAGGGGCTAGGGGAGGGAGAAAAGAGAATGTGTGGTTTGGATACAGGGTTTTATTATGAGGAAAGAAACAGTCTGAAACTAGACAGTGATGATGGTTACACAGCATTTTGAATGCACTTAATACTCCTGAATTGCACAATTTAAAATGGAAAAACATCTAAATTTTATTATTGTAAACTTAAAACTTAAAAATAGATGATACTCTAAATGACATGAAAGAAAACAAGGAAATTACAGAAAAAAACAAACAAAAGTGATTCCAGGAGAAGGGAAGTAAAGTTCGAGTCTGGGAGTGGGTTGATTCTGAGAATTAGATGACAGTGTTGTTGTTTGCAGAGGCATCTCAGCCCGTAGGGGTGGTGATGCCTGAATTGGCTCTGGGTCTCATAGAAGTGTGTGTGTAGGTGCAGGAGGAGCTACAAGATCAGGCTCAGGGTCTCCCTGCAGGACTGGTAATGTAACCTGGCTCTAGGTCTCCTGTAGGGCTAGTCTTACAGTCTCCCTGCAGAGCTGGTGGGATGTGACACGGTTCTGTGTTTTTTGCAGGTGCAGGTTCGGGTTCCCCTGCAGGGTTGGTAGAATGGGACCCAGTCCTGTGTCTCCTGCAGGATCCAGCTCAGGATCTCATGCAAGACCAGGCTCAGGGTCTCCTTGTAAGGCTTGTGGAATGAGACCCCATCCTTTTTCTCCTGCAGCAGCAGATTCATGGTGTCCCTGCAAGGTTTTGCAATTTCACCCTACTCTGTATCACCTGCAGGAGCAGGCTCAGACTGTCCCTGCTGGGTTATTGGAATATGACCCATCTCTGATTCTCTTGCAGAACCAGGCTCAGGGTCCCTCTACAGGGCTAGTCAATTTTGTTCCAGTCCTAGGTCCCTTGCAGGTGCAGGATTGGGGTCTTCTTTCAGGGCTGGTGAAATGTGACTCAGCTGTTGGTCTCCTGCATAAACAGGCAGACTTTCTCCCTGCAAGCCTTGTGGAATGAGACCCAGTGCTGGGTCTCCTACAGGAGCATGCTCGGGGTCTCTAGGCAGGGCTAGTGGAATTGGACCTGGCTAATGGTCTCCCTGCAGTGCTGTTGGAATTGGTCCAATTCTTGGGTGTCTTGAAGGTGCAGGCTCTAAGTCTCCCTGCATTGCTGGTGAAATGTGAGCCAGTTGTGGTTCTCCTGAAGGAACAGTCTCAGGGTTTCCCTGCAGGGCTGGTGGATGGGACATAGTCCAGTGTCTCCTGGAGGAGCAGGCTCTGGGTCATTCTAGAGCTGTTGCAATATGACCAATCTCAGGTTCTCCTGTAGGAGTAGGCTCGGGGCCTTCCTGCAGGGCTAGTGGAATTGGACACGGCTCATGGTCTCCGTGCAGTGCCATTGGAATTGGTCCAAATCTTGGATCTTTTGAAGGTGTAGGTTCTAAGTTTCCCTGCATTGCTCATGGAATGTGACCTGGCTCTGGGTCTTCTGCAGGAGCAGGCTGATAAATTACCTGTAGGGCTGGTGGAATGTGACATGGCTCTTAGTCTCCTGCCAGAGCTTATTCAGGGTCTTTCCACAGGGCTGCTAGAATTGGTCCCAGGCCTGGGTCTCCTGCATGTGAAGGCTCAGGTATCCCTGCAGGGCTTGTGGAAAGTGACTGGGTTTCTGTTTCCTGCAGGGGAAGGTTCAGAGTCTCCTTGCAGTGTTGCTGGAATGGCACATGGCTCTGAGTTTCCTGTAACAGCAGTCTTATGTTCTTCCTACAGGGCTAGTGGAATATGACTCAGACCTTGGTCACTTGCAGGAGCAGGCTATTTTTCTCCCTGCTGGGATGGTGGAATCAGACCCTGTCCTGGGTCTTCTGCAGAAGCAGGCTCCAGGTCTTCCTGCAGGGCTGTTGGAACATGACCTCATCACTTGTTCTGCTTCAGGAATAGGCACATGGTCTCCTTGCAAGGATAGTGTAATTGGACCCACCTCAGGGGTCACTACAGGGCTGATGGAATGTGACCTGGCTCTGTGGTTCCTGCAAGTGTAGGTTCTGTGTCTCCCTTCAGGGTTGGTTTAATGGGACCCATTCCTGGGTCTCCTGTAGAAGTAGGCTCAGAGTCTCCCTGCAGGGCTGGTGGAATGGGACCCGTCTCTGGGTCACCTGCCAGAACAGATTTGGACTCTACCTTCAGGTTGGAGGAATTGAGCCTGTTCTTGCATTTCCTGCAGGAACAGGCCTTGGGTCTTCCTGGAAGAATACTGTAATATGACCCATCTCTGGTTCTCTTGCAGGAGAGGCTCATGGTCTCCCTAGAAGGTTAGCAGAATTTGTCCCATTCCTTGGTCTAAGGCTCAGGGTATCCCTGAAAGTTTGGTGGAATGGGACCTAGTCCTATGTCTCCTGCAGCAGCAAGTTCTGTTCTCTTTGCAGGGCTGGTGGAATGTGACTCCACTCTGTAGTATTTTTTGCAGATGCAGGCTTAGGGACCCCACCAGAACTGATGGCTCTTAGTCTCCTATGGGAGCAGGTGAGGGATTCCCTGCAGAGCTGGTGGAATTCGTCCCAGTCCTCGGTCTCTTGCAATTGCAGACTCAGTGTCTCCCTGCAGGGTTTGTGGAATATGACTAGGCTGTGGGTATCCTGCAGGAGCAAGCTCAGTTTTTCCGTGCAGGGTTGGTGGAATGAGATCTAGTTCTGGCTCTCCTACAAGAGGAAGCTGGGATTCTCCCTGGAAAGGCTGATGGAATTGGACTGGGATGTCTGTCTCCTGCAGGAGCAAGCCTAGGTATTACCTGCAGAGCTGGTAGAATGTCATACAACTCTTGTTCTTCTGCAGGAGCTGGCTCATGTTCTTTGTGAAGGGCTTGGTCTCCCCCAGGAGCAGGTTTGTAGTCTCACTACAGGGCTGGTGTTATGTGACCCACTCTGTTTTCTGCAGATGCAGTCTCAGTGTTTGCAGGTTTGGTGGAATGGGACGAAGTCCTGGGTTTCCTGGAGTAGCAGGCTTACAGTCTCCCTTCTGGGATATTGGAATGTGACCCAGTCATGTGTTTCCTGCTGAAGTGGCCTCAGGATATCCCTGCAGGGCTGTTGGAATTGTACCTCGCTCTGTATCACCTGCAGGATCAGGTTTGTGCTCTCCCAGCAAGGCTGGTGGATTTGGACCTATTCCTGGGTCTCCTGCAGGAGCAGGTTTTCAGTCTTCCTGCAGGGCTTCTGGAATATGACATATCTCTAATTTTCCTGCAGGATCAGGCTTGTGGGTCACCCAGCAAGGCTAGTGGAATTGGACCCACTTCAAGGTCTTAGTGCAGGGTTGATGGAATGGGACCCAGTCCTGGGTCTCCTGCAGGAATTGGCTCAGAGTCTCCCTGCAGGACTGGTGAAATTGGACTCATTCCTGAGTCTCCTGCAGGAGGAGGCCCTGCATCTTCCTGGAGGGATGGTGGAATATGACAGAGATCTGGTTCTCCTGCAGGAATAGGCTCAAGGTCTCCCTACAAGGCTTGTGGAATTGGACACATTCCTGGATCCATTGCAAGTGAAGGCTTGGGGTTCTTCCTACACAGCTGGTGGAATGTGATTTGGCTCTGAGTCTCCTGCAGGAGTAGGCTCAGGGCCTCCTTGAAAGATTGGTGAAATGGGACACAGTGCTGTGTCTCCTGCAGTAGCAGGCTCAGGTTCTCCCTACAGTGTTGGTAAAATTGGACCTGGCTCCAATTCAACTGCAGTAGCAGACTGAAGGTATACCTGCATGGCTGGTTTAGTGTGAAGGAACAGCAAGTCTTAATACATTGGCCCACTCCTGGGAAAAGTATAAACAGGGCTTTGTGCATGGTCTCTTGTATTGTCTGAAAAAGCCCCTTGAGATGTGTTGATTCTGATGACCTCTTCCAAGAACTTGAACACTTATAGAATCTCTGCCAACTCATCTTGTTTAGACTGAAGGAATCTGCCTTTCATCAGTTCTTGGAATAGAGATCAACACAAAATGAAAGAGGGAAGAAAAAATTACCAATCTATCTATTAAGAAATCAGCTGAAGACATTAGAAAGTTCTCTTGCAATGCACTTGTTTCTATTTTGGTGCATTTAGAATCATTTTTTATTATCAACTTTGGCCATTTAAATTAGAATATATATTGTTGTAGGCCTACTGGGGTTCATTATGCTTGGACCCTCTGTGCTTCCTGTGTTAAGATAGCTGGTTCTATCTTTGGTTTAAGAAAATTTCAGTCTGATTTCTTCAAATATCTCTTCAAAGCATTTGTCTTTCTTCTTTTCCATGTGGGATCCCTATGAGTCATAGACTGGTATGTTTTCTCTTATCCCAGGTTTCAGTTGCATTGCTTGCATTAGTTTTCACTTGCTTTTCTATGTCGTGTTCTGACTGAGTGATTGCGGTTATCCTGCTTTCGAAGTCACTTATTTGTTCCTCTGCATTATCTAGTCCGATTTGGACTGTCTTTAGCTTAGCTATTCTCACCGTTGAGTTTTCTGATTCTATTTGGCTCATCTAAAGTTTTTCTCTTTCCATTTATACTAGCCTGCATTTGTATTCATAGACTCAAGGTTTCCTTCAGTGTTTTTATGTCCTCCCTTTTCAAGTCATGTTCTAGTAAATTTTGGTGGTCTAATACATTGGATGTTCTTTCAGGAGACGCCTGTCTTTTGAAAATTTGGAATGGTTCTTTTAATTTTATTATATCTCTCTATCGCTATGGGTTAAGGATTATCAGTTATCTATTATAGACTTGAACAGACTTTGTAAGTGAAATCATTTCTGTGCACATTTAGTATTAATGCTGTGAGGATTGTTTTTGGTATGTAATGATGCCATGCATTCCTTCTGTGTCTGTTGCCTGTTATATCTATGATTGCTAGTGTGGTTTTTGTTGTGGTGAATACAACCTATTCTAGTAAAGTTAGCAGAGTGTCATTTTGGTTAAATGCTTATCATAGCTCTGACAGTGCTGGGACTAGTAATTTTTGCTGGAATAGAGGCTTCCAAATGGTTTCTGGGCTGCCGGCTGGATATGTGGATAGGGAATGGTTCCAATACACTCTCATGAAAGTGCATTCATCCTTACTATTGCCACGGAAAAGTCAAAATTTTATAATGGGTTCCCTCAGGTTCTCTGCAAACAAAAACAAAAGTGGAAACAAATCTAATGATGTCACACATTAGAACCTGTTGAAGCGTGCAGTGCCACAGTTGGGTCCTTAGTGTAGTACTGGGTCAGCACCACAACTATTGTTGCATTAGCATGTGGTAGTCAAGTCTGATGGAAAGGCTTCAAATTCACCTATTGTTCAGCAGATCTCTGCTCCAAGAACTCTTGCAATAAGGCATTGGAACTCAAAGGCAAGCATGGGGCATGTCAAAAACCTCTGCTTTGGACAATAAGAAATTTCAATCCTGCCTATGAAAGTTGCAGATCCTTGGGCTATAGAATCTGATTTCAACAATAAATTGCCCTGGATTCTAGAAACTAGATGAAGATGGCTCTGAATGAGACCCATTTCTCCTTTATGGAGAAAATGAGCAATTATACCGTGGATGTGGAAAGACTGTGACTAAGGCCCTGGGTTACTAAGCTAATCCACAACACATATGCCAGCAGATTTAATATTAAGAGAGGACCCAGGCAGATCTGTTCTCTAGATAGTACCAACCACAGCCCAAAACAATCTCCAAACCCCTGGGAATAAATTTGTGACATCAGCCACAGCCCTAACACACAGATTCCACAGGCACTCCTAGCTCAAAATTAACAGGTGGAGTATTGGTCTGGGAATGAATTGCAGAGAAATTTTGTGATTATTGCTTTCAGATATGTCAACCAAACGTCCACTATGCACTCTTTTAACCCTCAGCACATTTTCTTCCATCTCAAATGACCTGTCCACTTTAGAGTGTGCATTCCAGTAAAACACAGTTTCCCCTTTACTGCTCCCTCACCAAAGATCAGGTCCTGCACTGATTTCCATTCTCTAATTTGCCTTCTACTCTTTCCAGGTTATGTGAGAATTCTTTCTGACTTTTGAAGTAAGAGATGTTTGGGCATTATTCAGCAGGGTTCCTGAGCCAAGGGCTGGGAGAGTGTATGTTTATCTTGCTGTATACATGGGAGAGAGTGAGCAAAGTTTGCACTGATACTCTGCCAGTTTGGCATGGATAAATTAACACAATTTAGTCATAACTCACAGACACTTGATTCTTGTTTAGCTATTTTTCTGTATATCAATTGTGGGAGGATGTGTCCGAAAACTCCAGGTCTGACAATGTGTTCATACCTCATTGCAGACTTTCAAATAATAAACAGAATTAAATTACATACATGGGAAATGTATCAAAATAAATACAGTTTTAGAAACATACTATATCTAACTATAAGACAGAGTTGCCAATTTAGGTACCAGCTTGAAATATCCAAATAAGAAAAATGCACAGAAAATATAAATTAGCAGCCAAAAGTCATGAAGGAGGCAGGTCAACAGTTTTCTCTTGGTGCCTCCAGCACTAACAGAAACAATGAAATAATTCTTAGAACTATTAACAACCACAACCCTAGGTTTCCATTGTGCATGTGGTGCCCTTTCCTAATAATGACACATACTGGTCAATGTTGGCGATTCAAGGGGAAAAATTATTATTTAGGAAACCGCAAAGAAACCCAAACAATGTATTTTTACATAGGCTTGGTTTCAATAGCACTTAGAGATATTATAGATATGAGAACACTGCCGCAGCTTTGCTAGGCTATTGACAATCATGTGCTCTTCTATCAAAGATGAGAATGTTTAATCGACTAATTATGTTGAGAAAAGCAATTTAACCCAAAAAATACAGCAATCACATTATATCCTGCTCCTGGGACTTGACAAAAGGGAAAAGACGGTCCACAAAAAAGTGTCACTACATATCTATCCCAACAATTACACTTCATTTCAATAACTGAATTATAATAGTTACAAATACTGTTTTGAAAAAATGAGGATAAATAAATATCCAAATTCAGGCAAAAAATTCACTCACTTACAAAACTCCCTTCACACCAAAGTAGATATAAGCCCAGCATTTGCTGAATCTAGGGGAAAATCATCATTTCAAGGTGTGAGCGAAGAATTCAATACCAATCTATTTTAGTCGAGAGTAGTTGACAATGGAGGAGTTCACTGTTGTGCACAGAATGTGAAGGAGGAGGAACTCTGATACAAGGAGGGGCTTGCTCAGCTCCTACTGGCTTCATTGCAACTCAAGTGCTGATTCTTTGAAATGGATACATGAGGGGAGGGGAGGGAAGAGCAAGTGCTTGGTACCAAGGGCCAACCCTGGGAAAAGGCTTACCTGTGCTTCGTGCTTGGTCGTCTGAGTGGTTTACAAATGCCCCTTGGGACGTGTGGATTCTCACGACCTCTTCCAAGAACATGAGCGCTTTTATCATCTCTGCCATCTCTTCTCTTTTAGACGTCAGTAATCTTGGACCCGTTCTTGGAGCAGAGAATTGAGTACCTTCCTAAAGTGCACGTTGACACTCCATATGTCTCTGCCAGTATCAGCGAGGTTCAATATGTCTCATGAATGTCTTTTGAGCCTGGTATTCTCTAGAGATGCCTCCATGCCAGTATTCTCCATTGTAGCAGAACAACTCTCATCAATGTGTTCGCATCTCACCTCAATTCGTGCAGCCAGCTTTTCTGCCAACTTCCTTCATGTCTCCTATAAAGTCAAATTCTAAAGGACAGGGCAAGTCTGAAAGTACCTCGGAGCCTCACCTGTAAGCTGATGACAGGCAGATCTTCCACTATCTGCCCTTTCAGATTCTGGAAACTGACCCGTGAACTCAGGCCATTGCGCAGCACGAGTATCTCGAACTTACACAGATTCCAGAAAAAGAGACTTAAGCCAAGCTCCATAGAGGGCGGTACCGCCTCCATGACACTGATCCACCCACAGAATTCTGCCCAGTTACATTGGATCCACCAGCCACAACAATCCTGGCGGAACACACCAAGATTCCACCTGGAATCCAACCGGTAACTGTCATCCCCAATGGTTGCTGCATCTTGTCAGTGTTGGGGGAGGGGCTGCATCAGACGAGAGGTTCCAAAGGTAAATGTGATTCTCTCCATTAGCGTCCCATGATCAGTTTTTTCTTCCCTCTATCCTTTTGTATAGATCTGTATACACAGTACAAACGGAGAGAATTCTGTCCATGTTAAGTTTATGGATTCACACCTATTTAAACTTTCTAACAGTTCACAGTACACAGAGACCCACTATAAGAATCTTTTGTTTGTGTAATATCCATTCACCCACAATGCATATCCGTCTGTTGCTTTTCTGCTGAAATACACACTCTCTCAGAACATGGATCCATTTGTTTCATGGGGGCTGAAATTCCTAGAAGTGAAACCAATCCCAGTGTGCACTTTCCTGTCTGTCTCTTTTGCTCTTAGTACAGTTTTGCAGAGCTACTTGTCTTTGTTATAGGTGTATGCCATTTATTCTCTACGTAGGGTTGAATATGCCATTCATTGATCCTGTTGGAAGACTTGTAATCCTATATCACGGACTATGACTCCATCTTATTCAAATTCGGCATTTGGGTTAGGTCACGATATGCTCTTTTGAATCAATATTTATGAATATTAATGCACGCGTCTGTGTTCTGAATACATGTGTGTTGATTACATGCAAGCCTCGATACTGGGTCAATGCAGGCTGAATTATCCTTGACATCACTTTGAGTAATTTATTTTGAATTATCATGTTTCCTTTGGATAGATGTCAGCCAACCGTACTCTTTTTGTGTTTATTTGTTTGATTGTTTGCTTGTTGTTTGTTTTGCAAACACATTACGCCATGAATCTCTCCGTTTGCTTCAGAGTTATGTAAGCTGATTTACTTAGTATAGTGCTGAAAATCACCTATGATTTCCTGCTCCCCACTTCCATCTTCAGGATTTTGATTTCCTCATTGCCTTCTTGTTTATTCTTTGCAACTCATTGCTCTTCTTGCATTTCCAATAATGGTTTCCTTATTTACATTTCTACTTGCTACTTTTCGATTCAGGGTGGAATTCTCAATCTTCCTTTAAGGATAAGTTCCTAACTGCTGAATTCTTCTAAGTTTTGCCTGTCTGTGAAATGATCTAGATCTGCCTTTAATAGGAATGTCAGTCTTGTAGCATAGGCTACCATAGATTGCAGCTTTTTCTTATTCAGGATTTGGTCTATGTCCTGTCACTCCTTCTATCCTGCAATATTCCTCTCGAAATATAAGCTGAAACCCCTCTGGAGGTAGTGTTGTGACTAAGTTGTTTTCCTCTAGATGCATTTAAAATCACTCGGTTGATCATGAACTTTGTTGATTTGAATAATACTGCTGAATGTAGGTGTATTGGGTTTCCAACTACTTTGGTATGTGTACTTTCTGATTTCGTATACCTCATTCTTTCTTGTGTTTCAGCAAGTTACAGTCTGATTTTTCTACAAATATCTTTTCAGACTTTTTTTGTTAATCTTGCTTTTCCATCTGGGACTCTTACGAATCATACTCTTTCATGCTTTGTCTTACCCCAGGCTTCAACAGCAATGTTTGCATTGGGTTGCACTTCTTTTTCTATGTCTTCTTCTCATCGAGGGATTTCTGTTCCCCTGTCTTCACAGTCTTTCACGAGTCCGTCTGCATTATCAAGTCTGCTTTGGACTGACTTTAGCACTGATATTATCTCATCCTTGAGTTTCCTGATATTATTTGGCTCTTTTTTAGAGTTTCTCTTCCCCTTTCCTGGATAACTACCTTTTGTGATTCTGAGACACTGTTGTACTTCATGTTTTCCTCACCTCCATTTTCAATACATGCTCTGGTAGCGTTTTGCAGTCTAGATGTTTGAAAGCTTATTTTTTGGGCCTTCAAACTCTTTGGAACTGAAAATGGTACTTCCTGTTTCTTTTACTATACTTCTTTATCTCTACTGGTCAAGTAATATCAGGTATCTAATATAGATTTATAGGGCTTTGTTAAGTGAAAATTTTAGACCATTCGGTGTACAAAGTTCCATGATATTTCTGTGAGGACAATTTTCCCTAGGCATTGATGCCATGTCCTGTTCCTGTGTGTGTTGTCTGGTATACCTCTAATTGCTGGTGTTGCCTTTGTTGTGATGAACACACAATATTTTTTCAATTAGTAAAACTTTGTTTTATTGCACTTACTTCACAATTCTGAAAGTGCAGAGTAAACTTCCTGTTCTGGAAATGAAGCTTAAAGGTTTTCAGCTCGGCATTCTGCTGTATGTCATATTGGAGTCTTTCCAAAACAGCAAACTGAGAGTGCGCTTGTGCTTTCTATTGCCATGGGAATGTCCCAACGTTACCAGTTCTTCCCAGAGCTCCTCTATCTACAGAAACACCAGTGGAAACATATGTATGGATGTCATACATCAGGGCCTGCTGGAATGATCCCACAGAACGATCTTTGTGTCCTCTGGGCAGTACCATGTCAGTGCCATCCAAAATGTAGCATCTGCATTTGGGAGATAATGCTGAAGGAAATGCTTCAACTTCTCACGTTGTGGACTTTGACCACTCTTCCTTGATCCCTCATCCTTGGATCATGGGTGCACGAATGCAACCACAGAGCTGTACTGAATTCTCTTCCTCAAACCAATCCATAATCCCTGTCCATGTTATGACTGTAGCAGATCCTAAAGCTTTTAATACTGATTTCAAACCCAAGGGCCACTGAATCCCTCAGACCAGATGCACGACATCTCTGATTGAGCCACACACGTGCTCTATTGGCAAAATGTCAAATTGATCCTGGGCCTGCAAGATGCAGTGGATGTGGCCATGGCACATATCGAAAAACTCAACCTCACACGCCAATGTGGTTGCTTTCTTAATGGGATAACAGGTCGGTTTGCTCTCTTGATAGAACCCACCACAACCCACAATGCACTCCAGATCCCTGAGACTCAGCGTGTGCCATTATCTGTAGCTCTATACCTCATTTTCCGCTGCCTCTGCTGGCTCAAATTTGGCAGATCGGATCTTTGTCTCAGAATCAATTGTGGGGATATTTTGTGCTGATTTCTAAGAGTTATGTCAGCCAAGCATCTGCTGTGCACTCTTCTAACACTCAGCGCATTATCTACAATCCCATGTGTGCTGTCCGCTTGAGAGTGTGCATCCAAGTAAAACAGAGTTTCACCTTTGCTGCTCCATCAGCAGAGGTCAGATCCTGCACAGATTTCCATTCTCTACTTTGCCTTCTCCTGCTTCCAGGTTTTCTGAGGCCTCATCCTGTCTTTGGAAGTAACAGACCACACTTCGGAAAGTGTCCTGTGCCAAGGGCTGGGTGAGTGGATGTTTACATTGCTGTGTACATGGGTGGGAGTGAGTGCAGGTTGCACTGGTTCTCTGCCAACTGGGCATCGATAAAACAACATTTTACATATATAATTCACAGAATTGTGATGTTTGTTTAGCTCTGTTTAATATGCAGCCATGGTGGGAGGGTTTGTCCTTAGCCTCCAATTTTCACATTGTGTTGATAACTCAGTTGCAGTTTTTAAGAAGATTAATAGAATTGATTTACATGTTTTGGGATTTATAAGAAAATGAAGGTAGATTTTGAAACATACCAAATCCACCTAGATGCCAGACCTGTCAATTTTGTAACATTATGTCAACTATAAGAAAAATATAGACAGTTATAAAGTAAAATCGCTGTCCAATATGTTGAAGGTGATATGTCAACTCTTTACTGTTGAAGCCTCCAACACCAACCGGAACCATGAAGTACCTATTGGAACCACGAAATGACCGAGAACCTGGGTTTCCCTTGTGCATGTGGTTCCCTTTACTCACAATGACACATACTGGCCAATGTTGGCATTTCAAGGGGTAACATTCCTCTTTAGGAAAATACAAGAAAAACCAAACAAAATTATACATTTAGGCTTGATTCCAAAGCACCTAGAGGCATTTTAGCTCTGAGAACCCTGCTGCAGCTATGGTAGGCAATTGAGAACCAGGTGTTCTTCTATCATTGATGAGAACGCTTAATCATCTGATCATATTGGGTAAATAAATTTCACACAACCAAGTGTGCACCCCCATGATATCGTGCACCCGGGGCTTGTCTGAAGGGAAAGACGCCCCACATAACCTGTGTCTTTAATGTCTTTCACGACTTTTACAGTTCAGTTCACTATCTGACTTATAATATTTGACTATACTGTCTTGAAATACTGAGGCCTAATACATATTCAAGTTCAGTCAAAGATTCCCCTCACCTACCACACTCCCTTCACCCGAAAAAGACTTAACCACAGCATTTGCTGAATCTACGGGAAGGTCATCATTTCTTTGTGTGAGCTGAGTATTAAATTCCTATCTATTTTAGTTGAGAGTATTTGACCTTTAAGGAATTCACCATTCTTCACAGAGTGTGAAGTTGGAGGAACTCTGATTCTAGGAGGGGCTTGCTCTTCTCCTACTGGCTTCATTGCAGCTCAGGATCTGATTCTTTAAAATAGATGACTGAGTGGAGGGGTGGGAATTGCAAGTGCCTGATAGCTATGCCCAAACCTGGGAAAAGGCTTACCTGGGCTTGGTGCATTTTGGTCTGAATGGTTTGTAATTGCCCCTTGGGACCTGTAGATTCTCATGACCTCTTCCAAGAACATGAGCGCTTTTATCATCTCTGCCATCTCTTCTCTTATAGACGTCAGGAATCTTGGACCCGTTCTTGAAGCAGGGAATTGAGTAACTTTCTCAAGTGCACGTTGACACTCCTTATATTTCTACCAGTATCACCGAGGCTCAGTAGGTCTCATGAAAGAATTTCGAGCCTGGAATTTCCTAGAGAAGCCTCCATGCCGGTATTCTCCATTGTAGCAGAACAACTCTCATCAATATGTTCGCATCTCAGCTCAATCCGTGCAGCCAGCTTTTCTGCCAGCTTCTCTTCGCGTCTCCCATAAAGTCGACGTCAACAGGACTGGGCAAGGCTGGAAGTAACTCTGAGCCTCACCTGTAAGCTGATGACAGGCAGATCTTCCACTGTCTGCCCTTTCAGATTCTGGAAACTGACCTGTGAACTCAGGTTTTTGGGCAGCAGCAGTAACTCGAACTTGCACAGCTTCCCGAACAAAAGACCAAAGCCAAGCTCCACAGAGGGCGGCAGACCCACCATCACACTGATGCACCCACAGAATTCTGCCCAGGTACCTTGGATCCACCAGCCGCAACAAGCCTCGCGGTACACACCAACATTCCACCTGGAATCCAACCGGTAACTGCCATCCCCAGTGGTTGATGCATCAATTCCTTTTTTGGTGTGATGCTGCATTAGACGAGAGTTTCCTAAGGGAAATGTGATTCTATCCACAAGGGTCCCATGGTCCTTTTCTCTTCCCTCTTTCCTTTTGTTCAGATCTGTATACACAGTAAAAAACAGAGGGAAGTATGTCCATGTTCAGTTTATGGATTCACACTTATTTAAACTTTCTAACAGTTCACAGTACACAGAGACCCACTCAAGGAAACTCATGTTTGTGTAGTATCCATTCACCCAGATTACATATCCGTCTGTTGCTTTCTGCTGAAACACCCACACTTTCAGAAAATGGATCCATTTTTTTTTCATGGGTGCTGAAATCCCTAGAAATGAAACCAATCCCAACGTGCACTTTCCTGTCTGTCTCTTTTGCTTTTAGTACAGTTTTGCAGAGCTACTTTTTTTTGTTATAGGCTTATGCCATTCCTTCTCTACGTAGGGTAGAATAAGGCATTTGTTCATCCTGTTGGAAGACTTATAATACTATATCCCGTTCTATGACCCACTCTTATTCAAAACCGTCATTTGTGTTGGCTCATGATATGCACTTCTGGATCAGTGTCTATGAATAGTAATGCACGCGTCTGTTTTCTGAATACAAGTGTGTTGAGTACATACTAACAGCGATAATAGGTTGCTGCGTGATGAATGATCCTTGACATCACTTTGAGTATATTGTCTTGAATATTCATGGTTCTTTGGTATATGTCAGCAAACTGTAATCTTTTGGTGTTTGTTTGTTTGTCTGATTGTTTGTTTTGCAAACACATTAGGCAATGCATCTCTCCTTTTGCTTCAGACAGACAACAATGTAAGCTGATTCACTTAAGACACTGCTTAAAATCACCTATGATTTCCTGCTACCCTCTCCCATCTTTAGGATTTTGATGTCCTCCTTGCCTTCTTCTTCTTACTTCTTTGCAAGTCAGGCTCTTTTTGCATTTGCAATAATGGTTTTGTTATTTCAATTTCATCTTGCTACTTTTCTTCTCAGGGTAGGATTCTCAATTTTTGTTTTAGGATCAGTCTCAAATCGCTGAATTCTTTTCAGGTTTGCCGGTCAGTGAAATTCCCTAGCTCTGCCGTTGTTATAAACGGCGGGCATTTGGCATAGGCTACGCAAATTTCATTTTTTTCTCATTCATATTATGGGCTATGTCCGGGCACTCTTCCCCGTGCTGAAAATTTCTGCCGAGATATCAGCTGAAACCCCTCTGGAGGTACTGTTGTGACTAAGTTGTTTTCCTCGAGGTGCATTTTACATCACTGGGATGATCATGAACTTTGTTTATTTGAATTCTACAGCTGCTTGTTGGTCTTTTTGTTTTCCACCTCTTTTGGACACTGTGTACTTCCTGAATTCGTATAGATGATACTTTCTTGGCTCTCAGCAAGTTTCATTCTGATTTTTCTACAAATTCCTTTTAAGAATTTATTATTTTATCTCTTGCTTTTCCATTTGGGAATCCTATGAGTCCTATTCTTACCTGCTTTTTCTTAACGAAGGATTCAAGAGTGATGTTAGCGTTGGTTTGCACTTGATTTTCTGTGTCTTTTTCTGATGGAGGGATTTCTGTTCCCCTGTCCTCACAGTCATTCACGAGTCCCTCTGCATTATGTAGTCTGCTTAGGATTGACTTTAGCCCAGTTTTTATCTCATCCATTGAGTTTTCTGATACTATTGTGTTCTTCTTAAAGTTTCTCTTCCCCTTTTCTGGTATTCTGCCTTTTGTGATTCTGAGGCACTGTGGTTCATCAGTGTTTTCCTCACCTCCATTTTCAGAGCTTGCTCTGGTATCGTTTTGGCGTCTAGTTGTTTGAAAGCTTATTTTTTGGGCCTTCAATCTCTTTGGAACTGAAAATGGTACTTCCTGTTTCTTTTTCTATACTTCTTTTACTCTACAGTTCAGATACTATCATGTATCTAATATAGACATATAGGGCTTAGTTAAGTGCAAACATTAGACTCTTTGGTGTACGCAATTCCAAGTTATTTCTGTGAAGACAATTTTCCCTAGACGTTGATGCCATGCCCTGTTCCTGTGTGTGTTGTCTGGTATATCTCTAAATCCTGGTGTTGCATTTGTTGTGATGAACACACCATAATGTTTCAGTTAGTAGAACCTCATTTTTATTACACTAATCTCACAATTCTGAAAGGGCACAGGGCACTTCCTCTAGTGGAAATGAAGCTTCTATAGGTTTTCAGCTCTGCATTCTTCTGTATGTCATTTTGAAGTGTCTCCAAAACAGCCAACATAGAGTGTGCTTGTACTTTCTACTGCCATGGTAATGTCCCAATGTTACCAGTTCTTCCCAGAGCTTCTCTGTCTACAGAAACACCAGTGGAAGCATATGTATGGATGCCATACTTCAGCGCCTGCTGGGATGATCCCGCCGACCGACCTATGTGTCCTCGGTGCAGTACCCTGTCAGTGCCATCCAATATGTAGCATCTGCATTTGGGTGATAATGCTGTAAGAAATGCTTCATCTTCTCATGCTGTGGACATTGACCACTCTTCCCAGTTCTCTCATTCTTGAGTAATGGGTTCACGAAGGCAACCACAGAGGTGTTCCACATCCTCTGCCTCAAACCAGACTGTAATCCCAATCCAGGTTATGAATGTAGCAGATCCTAAATCTTTTAAAACTGATTTCAAATCCAACGCCCCCAGGAACCCTCAGTCCAGTTGCATGATACCTCTGATTGAGCCCCACACGTGCTCTAATGGCAAAATGTCAAATTGGACACTGGTCCTGTAGATGCAGTGGATGTGGCCATAGGACATATCGATAAACTCAATCTCACGCGCCAGTGCGGTTGCTGTCTCACTGAGGTCACAGTTCTCTTTGCTCTCTTGAAAGTACACAGCAAAACCCACAACGCACTCTAGATCCCTGAGTCCTGCGAGAGCCATCATCCGTAGCCCTACCCCTCTTTTCCGCTGCCTCTGCTAGCTCAGATTTGGCAGCTCGGATCTTGGTCTCAGATTCAATTTTGGGGATATATTGAGCTGATTTCTTTGAGTTCTGTCAGCCAAGCATCTGCTGTTCTCTCTGCTAACACTCAGCGCATCACCTTCAATCCCATGCCTGCTGCTGGCTTGAGAGTGTGCTTCCAAGGAAAACAGACTTTCACCTTTGATGCTCCATTACCAGAGGTCAGATCCTGCACTGGTTTCCATTCTCTAATTTGCATTTTCCTGCTAACAGGTTTTCTGAGGCCTCATCCTGTCTTTGGAAGTAACAGACGACTCTTAGGAAAGTGTCCTTGCCAAGGGCTGATTGAGTGGGTGTTTACAATATTTTGTGTATGGTAGCTAGTGAGAGCAGTTTGCACTGGCTCTCTTCCTACTGAGCATTGATAAATCAACATTTTCCACATATAATTCACCGAAATTGGATATTTGATTCGCTCTGTTTTTTTACAGCCATCGTCGGAGTGTTTGTCCGAAGACTCCAGCTTTGACCTTATGTTGACAAGGCCGTTGCAGACTTTAGGAAAGTTAACAGTATCGATTTACGTGTTTTGGGATTTATATGAAAGTGAAGTTAGTTTTTGAAAATTACCAAATCAACCTAGAAGCAAGAGTTGTCAATTTCAGTAAGATTTTGTCAGCTGTAAAGAAAAAACAGACAGTCTCAATGTAAAATAGCAGTCCAAAACTTTGAAGGGGACAAGCCAACCCTTTTCTCTTGAAGCCTCCAACAACAAAAGGAACCATGAAATACTTATTGGAACCATGAAATAACCCCCATCCTGGGTTTCCCTTGTGCACCTGGTGCCCTTTATTCCCAATGACACATACTAGGCAATGTTGGCATTTCAAGGTGTAACAATCCTCTCTAGGAATATACAAGAAAATCTAAACAGAATATATAATTTTAGGCTTGATTCCAAAAGCACCTAGAGGCATTTAACTATGAGAAACCTGCTGCAGCTATGCTAGGCTAATGAGAACCAGGTGCTGTTCTATCAGTGCTGAGAAGGCTTAATCATCCGATCATGTTGGGGAAAGCAATTTAACAACCAAGTCTGCACCTCCAATATATAGTGCACCCGGGGCTTGACGGAAGTGAATGACTGTCCACATAAAGTGTGTCTTTAATGTGTTTGGCGAATTTTACTGTTCAGTTCACTATCTGACTTTTAATATTTTCCTGTATTGTCTTGTAAAACTGAGGCCTAATACATATTCAATTTCCTTCAAATATTTCCCTCACTTCCCACACTCCTTTCAGTCCAAAGAATACATAACCCCAAAATTTCCTGAATCTAGGGGAAAGTCATCATTTCATTGAGTGAGCTAATTATTCAATTCCTATCTATTTTAGTCGAGAGTATTTGAACTTTAAGTAGTTCACTGCTGTTCACCGATTGTGAAGGAGTAGGAACTCTGATTCTAGTAGGGGCTTGCTATCCTCCTACTGGATTCCTTGCAGCTCAGGTTCTGATACTTTGAAATGGATGCCTGAGTGGAGTGGAGGGAAGAGCATGTGATTGATAGCTAGGCACAAACCTGGGAATAGGCTTACCTGGGCTTGGTGAATTTCGGTCTGAATGATTCGTAAATGCCCCTTGGGATGTGTGGATCCTCACGACGTCTTCCAAGAACATGAGCGCTTTTATCATCTCTGCCATCTCTTCTCTTTTAGACGTCAGGAATCTTGGACACGTTCTTGGAGCAGGGAATCGAGTAACTTTCTCAATGGAACCTTGAATTTCCGTATGTTTCTGCCCATTTCAGCGAGGTTCAGTAGGTCCCATGAATGTCTTTCTAGCCTGGAATTCTCTTGAGATGTCTCCATGCCTTTATTCCCCACTGTAGCAGAACAACTCCCATCAATGTGTTCTCACATCTCCTCAATCCATGCAGCCAGTTTTTCTGCCAGCTTCTCTTCGTGTCTCCCATAAAGTCGACGTCAACAGGACTGGGCAAGTCCTAAAATACCTCGGAGCCTCACCAGTAAGCTGATGACAGGCAGATCTTCCACTGTCTGCCCTTTCAGATTCTTGAAACTGACCCGTGAACTCAGGTCTTTGGGCAGCAGCAGTATCTCGAAATTACTCAGGTTCCCGAAAAAAAGACCTAAGCCAATCCCCACATAGGGCAGCAAACCCACCATCAAACTGATCCACCCACAGAATTCTGCCCAGTTACCTTGGATCCACCAGCCGCAACAAGCCTCGTGGTGCACACCAACATTCCACCTGGAATCCAACCGGTAACTGCCATCCCCAGTGGTTGATGCATCAATTCCTTGTTGGGGGTGATGCTGCATTAGACGAGAGTTTCCTAAGGGAAATGTGATTCTATCCAGAAGAGTCCCATGGTCCTTTTCTCTTCCCTCTTTCCTTTTGTTCAGATCTGTATACACAGTAAAAAACAGAGGGAAGTATGTCCATGTTCAGTTTATGGATTCACACTTATTTAAACTTTCTAACAGTTCACAGTACACAGAGACCCACTCAAGGAAACTCATGTTTGTGTAGTATCCATTCACCCAGATTACATATCCGTCTGTTGCTTTCTGCTGAAACACCCACACTTTCAGAAAATGGATCCATTTGTTTCATGGGTGCTGAAATCCCTAGAAATGAAACCAATCCCAACGTGCACTTTCCTGTCTGTCTCTTTTGCCCTTAGTACAGTTTTGCAGAGCTACTTTTCTTTGTTATAGGCTTATGCCATTCCTTCTCTACGTAGGGTAGAATAAGGCATTTGTTCATCCTGTTGGAAGACTTATAATACTATATCCCGTTCTATGACCCACTCTTATTCAAAACCGTCATTTGTGTTGGCTCATGATATGCACTTCTGGATCAGTGTCTATGAATAGTAATGCACGCGTCTGTTTTCTGAATACAAGTGTGTTGAGTACATGCTAACAGCGATAATAGGTTGCTGCGTGCTGAATGATCCTTGACATCACTTTGAGTATATTGTCTTGAATATTCATGGTTGTTTGGTATATGTCAGCAAACTGTAAACTTTTGGTGTTTGTTTGTTTGTCTGATTGTTTGTTTTGCAAACACATTAGGCAATGCATCTCTCCTTTTGCTTCAGACAGACAACAATGTAAGCTGATTCACTTAAGACACTGCTTAAAATCACCTATGATTTCCTGCTACCCTTTCCCATCTTTAGGATTTTGATGTCCTCCTTTCCTTCTTCTTCTTACTTCTTTGCAAATCAGGCTCTTTTTGCATTTGCAATAATGGTTTTGTTATTTCAATTTCATCTTGCTACTTTTCTTCTCAGGGTAGGATTCTCAATTTTTGTTTTAGGATTAGTCTCAAACCGCTGAATTCTTTTCAGGTTTGCCGGTCAGTGAAATTCCCTAGCTCTGCCGTTGTTATAAACGGCGGGCATTTGGCATAGGCTACCCTAGATTTCATTTTTTTCTCATTCATATTATGGGCTATGTCCGGGCACTCTTCCCCGTGCTGAAAATTTCTGCCGAGATATCAGCTGAAACCCCTCTGGAGGTACTGTTGTGACTAAGTTGTTTTCCTCGAGGTGCATTTTACATCACTGGGATGATCATGAACTTTGTTTATTTGAATTCTACAGCTGCTTGTTGGTCTTTTTTTTTCCACCTCTTTTGGACACTGTGTACTTCCTGAATTCGTATAGATGATACTTTCTTGGCTCTCAGCAAGTTTCATTCTGATTTTTCTACAAATTCCTTTTAAGAATTTATTATTTTATCTCTTGCTTTTCCATTTGGGAATGCTATGAATCCTATTCTTACCTGCTTTTTCTTAACGAAGGATTCATGAGTGATGTTAGCGTTGGTTTGCACTTGCTTTTCTGTGTCTTATTCTGATGAAGGGATTTCTGTTCCCCTGTCCTCACAGTCATTCACGAGTCCCTCTGCATTATGTAGTCTGCTTAGGATTGACTTTAGCCCAGTTTTTATCTCATCCATTGAGTTTTCTGATAATATTGGGTTTTTCTTTAGATTTTCTCTTCCCCTTTTGTGGTATTCAGCCTTTTGTGATTCTGAGGCACTGTGGTTCATCAGTGTTTTCCTCACCTCCATTTTCAGAGCTTGCTCTGGTATCGTTTTGCCGTCTAGTTGTTTGATACCTTTTTTTTTTTGGCCTTCAATCTCTTTGGAACTGAAAATGGTACTTCCTGTTTCTTTTACTATACTTCTTTTACTCTACAGTTCAGGTACTATCATGTATCTAATATAGACTTATAAGGCTTGGTTAAGTGCAAATTTAGACTCTTTGGTTTATGCAATTCCATGGTATTTCTGTGATTACAATTTTCCCTAGACCTTGATGCCATGCCCTGTTCCTGTTTGTGTTGTCTGGTATATCTCTATAATCCTGGTGTTGCCTTTGATGTGATGAACACACCATACTGTTTCAGTTAGTAGAACCTCATTTTTATTACACTAATCTCACAATTCTGAATGGGCACAGGGCACTTCCTCTAGTGGAAATGAAGCTTCTATAGGTTTTCAGCTCTGCATTCTTCTGTATGTCATTTTGTAGTGTCTCCAAAACAGCCAACATAGAGTGCGCTTGTACTTTCTACTACCATGGGAATGTCCCAATGTTACCAGTTCTTCCCAGAGCTTCTCTGTCTACAGAAACACCAGTGGTAGCATATGTATGGGTGTCATATTTCAGGGCTTACTGGGATGATCCCGCAGACCGACCTAAGTGTCCTCGGTGCAGTACACTGACAGTGCCGTCCAAAATGTTGCATCTGCATTTGTGTGATAATGCTGTAAGTAATGCTTCATCTTCTCATGCTGTGGACTTTGACCACTCTTCCTAGTTCTCTCATTCTTGATTAATGGGTTCACAAAGGCAACCACAGAGCTGTTCTTCATCCTCTGCCTCAAGCCAGACTGTAATCCCAATCCAGGTTATGAATGTAGCAGATCCTAAATCTTTTAATACTGATTTCAATCCCAACGCCCACTGGAACCCTCAGTCCAGATGCATGATACCTCTGATTGAGCCCCACATGTGCTCTGTTGGCAAAATGTCAAATTGGACCCTGGTCCTCCAGATGCAGTGGATGTGGCAATAGGACATATCGATAATCTCAACCTCATGCGCCAGTGCGTTTGCTATCTCACTGAGATTACAGTTCTCTTTGCTCTCATGAAACTACCCACCAAACCCCACAACGCACTCTAGATCCCTGAGTTCTGCGAGAGCCATCATCCGTAGCCATATCCCTCCCTTTCCGCTGCCTCTGCTAGCTCAGATTTGGCAGCTTGGATCTTGGTCTCAGATTCAATTGTGGGGATATTTTGAGCTGATTTCTTTGAGTTCTGTCAGCCAAGCATCTGCTGTGCACTCTTCTAACACTCAGCGCAACACCTTCAATCCATTCCTGCTGCCGGCTTGAGAGTGTGCTTCCAAGTAAAACAGAGTTTCACCTTTAATGCTCTAATTCCAGAGGTCAGATCCTGCACTGGTTTCCATTCTCTACTTTGCCTTTTCCTGCTTCCGGTTTTTCTGAGGCCTCATCCTGTCTTTGGAACTAACAGACCACTCTTAGGCAAGTGTCCTGTGCCAAGGGCTGGGTGAGTTTGTTTTTACAATATTTTGTGTATGGTAGCTAGTGAGAGCAGTTTGCACTTGTTCTCTTCCTAATGGGCATCGACAAATCAACACTTTTCACAAATAATTCACAGAAAGTGGATAGTTGTTTCGCACCATTTTCTTTACAGCCATGGTCGGAGGATTTGTCCGAAGACTCCAGCTTTGACATTATGTTGATAAGGCAGTTGCAGTCTTTAAGAAGGTTAATAGTATCTATTTACGTGTTTTGGCATTTATATGAGAGTGAAGTTAGTTTTTGAAAATTACCAAATCAACCTAAAAGCCAGACTTGACAATTTCTATAAGACTTTGTCAGCTCTAAGGAAAAAACAGACAGTCTCAATGTAAAATAGCAGTCCAAAAGTTTGAAGGGGACATGCCAACTCTTTTCTCTTGAAGCCTCCAACAACAAAAAGAACAATGAAATACCTATTGGAACCATGAATTAACGCCCATCCTTGGTTTCCCTAGTGCACGTGGTGCCCTTTATTCCCAATGACACATACTAGGCAATGTTGGCATTTCAAGGGGTAACATTCCTCTCTAGGAATATACAAGGATATCTAAACATAATATACACATTTAGGCTTGATTCCAAAAGCACCTAGAGGCATTTAACTATGAGAAACCTGCTGCAGCTATGCTAGGCTATTGAGAACCATGTGCTCTTCTATCAGTGCTGAGAAGGCTTAATCATCCGATCATGTTGGGGAAAGCAATTTAACAACCAAGTCTGCACCTCCAAGATATAGTGCACCTGGGGCTTGACGGAAGTGAATGACTGTCCACATAAACTGTGTCTTTAATGTGTTTGGCGAATTTTACAGTTCAGTTCACTATCTGACTTCTAAGATTTTCCTGTACTGTCTTGAAAAACTGAGGCCTAATTCATATTCAAGTTCATTCAAAGATTCCCCTCACTTTCCACACTCCATTCAGCCCAAAGAATACATAAACCCAGCATGTCCTGAATCTAGGGGAAGGTCATCATTTCTTTGTGTGAGCTAAGTATTCAATTCCTATCTATTTTAGTCAAGAGTATTTGACCTTTAAGGAGTTCACTGTTGTTCACTGAGTGTGAAGGAGTAGGAACTCTGATTCTAGTAGGGGCTTGCCCTCCTCCTACTGGATTCATTGCAGCTCAGGTTCTGATACTTTGAAATGGATGCCTGAGTGGAGTGGAGGGAAGAGCATGTGATTGATAGCTAGGCACAAACGTGGGAATAGGCTTACTTGGGCTTGGTGCATTTCCATCTGAATGTTTCTTAAATGCCCCTTGGGATGTGTGGATTCTCACGACCTCTTCCAAGAACATGAGCGCTGTTATCATCTCTGCCATCTCTTCTCTTTTAGACGTCAGGAAACTTGGACCCATTCCTGGAGCAGAGAATCGAGTAACATTCTCAAGGGAACCTTGACTCTCCGTATGTTTCTGCTCGTTTCAGCGAGGTTCAGTAGGTCTCATGAATGTCTTTCGAGCCTGGTATGCTCTAGAGATGTCTCCATGCTGATATTCTCCGGTGCAGAAGAACAACTTTCATCAATGTGTTCGCACATCTCCTCAATCCATGCAGCCAGGTTTTCTGCCAGCTTCTCTTCGTGTCTCCCATAAAGTCGACATCAAAAGGACTGACCAAGTCTGAAAATACATTGGAGCCGCACCAGTAAGCTGATGACAGGCAGATCTTCCACTGTCTGCACGTTCAGATTCTGGAAACTGACCCATGAACTCAGGACTCTGGGCAGCAGCAGTTTCTCGAACTTACTCAGCTTCCCCAACAAAAGACTTAAGCCAATCCCCACATAGGGCAGCAGAACCACCATCAAACTGATCCACCCACAGAATTCTGCCCAGTTACCTTGGATCCACCAGCCACAACATTCCTCGTGGTACACAACAACATTCCACCTGGAATCCAACAGGTAACTGCCATCCCCAGTGGTTGATGCTTCAAGTCCGTGTTGGGGGTTATGCTGCATTAGACGAGAGTTTCCTAAGGGAAATGTGATTCTATCCAGAAGGGTCCCATGGTCCTTTTCTCTTCCCTCTTTCCTTTTGTTCAGATCTGTATACACAGTACAAACGGAAGAAAGAGTGTCCATGATCAGTTTATGGATTCACACCTATTTAATCTTTCTAACAGTTCAGAGTACACAGAGACCCACTCAAGGAAACTCATGTTTGTGTAATATCCATTCACCCAGAATACATATCCGTCTGTTGCTTTCTGCTGAAACACTCACACTCTCAGTACATGGATCCATTTGTTTCATGGGTGCTGAAATTCCTAGAAATGAAACCAATCCCAACGTGCACTTTCCTGTCTGACTCTTTTGCTCTTAGTACAATTTTGCAGACCTATTTGTCTTTGTTATAGTCTTATGCCATTTCTTCTCTACGTAGGATAGTATAAGGCATTCGTTCATCCTTTGGAAGAATTCTAAGTCTATATCCCGTTCTATGACCCACTCTTATTCAAAACCGTAATTTGAGTTGGCTCATGATATGCACTTCTGGATCAGTATCTATGAATATTAATGCACGCGTCTGTTTTCTGAATACAAGTGTGTTGAGTACATGCTCACAACCATAATAGGTCGATGCGTGCTGAATGATCCTTGACATCACTTTGAGTAATTTGTCTTGAATATTCATGGTTGTTTGGTATATGTCAGCCAACTGTAACTTTTTGGTGTTTGTTTGTTTGTCTGATTGTTTGTTTTGCAAACACATAAGGGCATGCATCTATCCTTTTGCTTCAGACAGACAGTCATGTAAGCTGATTCACTTAAGATAGTGCTTAAAATCACCTATGATTTCCTGCTACCTTCTCCCATCTTTAGGATTTTGATGTCCTCCTTGCCTTCTTCTTCTTACTTCTTTGCAACTCAGGCTCTTCTTGCATTTGCAATAATGGTTTTGTTATTTCCATTTCATCTTGCTACTTTTCTTCTCAGGGTAGGATTCTCAATTTTTGTTTTAGGATCAGTCTCAAACTGCTGAATTCTTTTAAATTTTGCCAGACAGTGAAATACTCTAGCTCTGCCGTTGTTATAAACGGCAGTCATTTGGCATAGGCTACCCTAAATTGCAGCTTTTTCTCATTCAGGATATGGTCTATGTCCTGGCACTCCTCCCTGTGCTGCAAAACTTCTGCCGATATATCAGCTGAAACCCCTCTGGAGGTTCTGTTGTGACTTGGTTGCTTTCCTCGAGGTGCATTTTACATCACTGGGATGATCATGAAATTTGTTTATTTGAATTCTACAGCTGCTTGTTGTTCTATTGGTATTCCACCTCTTTTGGACGCTGTGTACTTCCTGAATTCGTATACACGATACTTTCTTGGCTTTCAGCAAGTTTCATTGTGATTATTCTACAAATTCCTTTTCAGAATTTATTATTTTATCTCTTGCTTTTCCATTTGGGAATCCTATGATTCTTATTCTTACCTGAATTTTCTTAACCCAGGATTCAAAAGTGATGTTAGCGTTGGTTTGCACTTGCTTTTCTGTGTCTTCTTCTGATGGAGGGATTTCTGTTCCTCTGTCCTCACAGTCATTCACGAGTCCCTCTGCATTATGTAGTCTGCTTAGGATTGACTTTAGCCCAGTTTTTATCTCATCCATTGAGTTTTCTGATACTATTGGGTTCTTCTTTAGAGTTTCTCTTTCCCTTTCCTGGTATTCTGCCTTTTGTGATTCTGAGGCACTGTGGTTCATCAGTGATTTCCTCACCTCCATTTTCAGAGCTTGCTCTGTTATGGTTTTGCCGTGTAGTTGTTTGAAAGCTTATTTTTTGGGCCTTCAATCTGTTTGGAACTGACATGGTACTTCCTGTTTCTTTTAAAATACTTCTTTTTCTCTATTGGTCAAGTACAATCATGTAAATAATTTAGACTTATATGGCTTGGTTACATGCAAACATTAGACACTTTTGTGTACGCAATTCAATGTTATTTCTGTGAGGACAATTTTCCCTAGACCTTGATGCTATGCCCTCTTCCTGTGTGTGTTGTCTGGTATATCTCTAAATCCTGGTGTTGCATTTGTTGGGATGAACACACCATACTGTTTCAGTTAGTAGAACCTCATTTTTATTACACTAATCTCACAATTCTGAAAGGGCACAGGGCACTTCCTCTAGTGGAAATGAAGCTTCTATAGGTTTTCAGCTCTGCATTCTTCTGTATGTCATTTTGAAGTGTCTCCAAAACAGCCAACATAGAGTGCGCTTTTACTTTCTACTGCCATGGTAATGTCCCAATGTTACCAGTTCTTCCCAGAGCTTCTCTGTCTACAGAAACACCAGTGGAAGCATATATATGGATGTCATACTTCAGGACCTGCTGGGATGTTCCCGCAGACCGACCAATGTTTCCTCGGTGCAGTACAATGTCAGTGCCGTCCAAAATATAGCATCTGCAATTGAGTGATAATGCTGTAAGAAATGCTTCATCTTCTCATGCTGTGGACTTTGACCACTCTTCCTAGTTCTCTCATTCTTGAGTTATGGGTTCACGAATGCAACCACAGAGCTGTTCCTCATTCTCTGCCTCAAACCAGACTCTAATCCCAAACCAGGTTATGAATGTAGCATATCCTAAAACTTTTAATACTGATTTCAAACCCAACTCCCCCTGGAACCCTCAGTCCAGATGCATGATACCTCTGATTTAGCCCCACACATGCTCTATTGGCAAAATGTCAAATTGGACCCTGGTGCTGCAGATGCAGTTGATGTGGCCATAGGACATATCGATAAACTCAACCTCATGCGCCAGTGCGTTTGCTATCTCACTGAGATCACAGTTCTCTATGCTCTCTTGAAAGTACCCACCAAAACCCACAACGCACTCTAGATCCCTGAGTTCTGCGAGAGCCATTATCCGTAGCCCTATCCCGCTCTTTCCGCTGCCTCTGCTAGCTCAGATTTGGCAGCTTGGATCTTGGTGTCAGATTCAATTGTGGGGATATTTTGAGCTGATTTCTTTGAGTTCTGTCAGCCAAGCATCTGCTGTGCACTCTTCTAACACTCAGCGCATCACCTTGAAACCCGTGTCTGCTGCCCGCTTGAGAGTGTGCTTCCAAGGGAAACAGAGTTTCACCTTTGATGCTCCATTACCAGAGGTCAGATCCTGCACTGGTTTCCATTCTCTACTTTGCCTTTTCCTGCTTCCGGTTTTTCTGAGGCCTCATCCTGTCTTTGGAATTAACAGACCACTCTTAGTCAAGTGTCCTGTGCCAAGGGCTAGGTGAGTTTGTTTTTACAATATTTTGTGTATGGTAGCTAGTGAGAGCAGTTTGCACTTGTTCTCTTCCTACTGGGCATAAATAAATCAACACTTTTCACAAATAATTCACAGTAATTGGGTATTTGTTTCACTCCTTATTCTTTACAGCCATGTTCGGAAGGTTTGTCCGAAGACTCCAGGTTTGACAGGTTGATAAGGCAGTTGTAGTCTTTAAGAAGGTTAATAGTATCGATTTACGTGTTTTGGGATTTATATGAAAGTGAAGTTAGATTTTGAAAATTACCAAAACAACCTAGAAGCCAGACTTGACAATTTGTGTAAGATTTTGTCAGCTGTAAGGAAAAAACACACAGTCTCAATGTAAAATAGCAGTCCAAAAGTTTGAAGGGGACATGCCAACTCTTTTCTCTTAATGCCTCCAACAAAAAAGGAACAATGAAATACCTATTGGAACCATGATATAACCCCCAACCTGGGTTTCCCTTGTGCACCTGGTGCTCTTTATTCCCAATGACACATACTAGGCAATGTTGGCATTTCAAGGGGTAACATTCCCCTCTAGGAATATACAAGAAAATCTAAACAGAATATATACATTTTGGCTTGATTCCAAAAGCACCTAGAGTCATTTAACTATGAGAAACCTGCTGCAGCTATGCTAGTCTATTGAGAAACTTGTGCTCTTCTATCAGTGCTGAGAAGGCTTAATCATCCTATCATGTTGGGTAAAGCTTTTTAACACAACCAAGTCTGCACTTGCAAGATATACTGCACCCAGGGCTTGACGGAAGTTAATGACTGTCCACATAAACTGTGTCTTTAATGTGTTTGGCGACTTTTACACTTCAGTTCACTATCTGACTTCTAATATTTTCCTGTACTGTGTTGAAAATCTGATGCCTAATACATAAAGTTCATTCAAGGATTCCCCTCACATCCCACACTATTTTCAGCCCAAAGAATACATAACCCCAGCATTTCTTTAATCTAGGTGAAGGTCATCATTTCTTTGTGTGAGCTAATTATTCAAATCCTATCTAATTGAGACGAGCGTATTTGAGCTTTAAGGAGTTCACTGTTAACCGAGTGTGAAGGAGGAGGAACTCTGATTCTAGTAGGGGCTTGCTCTCCTCCTACTGGATACATTGCAGCTCAGGTTCTGATCCTTTGTAATGGATGACTGAGTGGAGTGGCGGGAAGAGCATGTGATTGATATCTAGGCACAAACGTGGGTATAGGCTTACCTGGGCTTGGTGCATTTCGGTCTGAATGATTCGTAAATGCCCCTTGGGATGTGTGGATTCTCATGACCTCTTCCAAAAACATGAGCGCTTTTATCATCTCTGCCATCTCTTCTCTTATAGACGTCAGGAATTTTGGACCCGTTCTTGGAGCAGAGAATCGAGTATCTTTCTAAAAGGCACGTTGACTCTCCGTATGTTTCTACCAGTATCAGCCAGGTTCAGTAGATCTCATGACTGTCTTTCGAGCCTGATATGCTCTAGAGATGTCTCCATGCCGATATTCTCCACTGTAGCAGAACAACTTTCATCAATGTGTTCGCACATCTCCTCAATCCATGCAGCCAGTTTTTCTGCCAGCTTCTCTTCGTGTCTCCAATAAAGTCGATGTCAACAGGACTGGGCATGTCTAAAAATACCTTGAAGCCTCACCAGTAAGCTGATGACAGGCAGATCTTCCACTGTCTGCACGTTCAGATTGTGGAAACTGACCCGTGAACTCAGGTCTTTGGGCAGCAGCAGTATCTCGAACTTACTCAGCTTCCCGAACAAAAGACCTAAGCCAATCTCCACATAGGGCAGCAGACCCACCATCAAACTGATCCACCCACAGAATTCTGCCCAGTTACCTTGGATGCACCAGCCGCAACAAGCCTCGTGGTGCACACCAACATTCCACCTGGAATCCAACCGGTAACTGCCAACCACAGTGGTTGATGCATCAAGACCGTGTTGGGGGTGATGCTGCATTAGACGAGAGTTTCCTAAGGGAAATGTGATTCTATCCAGAAGGGTCCCATGGTCCTTTTCTCTTCCCTCTTTCCTTTTGTTCATATCTGTATACACAGTACAAATGGAGGGAAGAGTGTCCATGATCAGTTTATGGATTCACACCTATTTAAACTTTCTAACAGTTCACAGTACACAGAGACCCACTCAAGGAAACTCATGTTTGTGTAATATCCATTCACCCAGATTACATATCCGTCTGTTGCTTTCTGCTGAAACACCCACACTCTCAGAACATGGATCCATTTGTTTCATGGGGGCTGAAATTCCTAGAAATGAAACCAATCCCAACGTGCACTTTCCTGTCTGTCTCTTTTGCACTTAGTACAGTTTTGCAGAGCTACTTTTCTTTGTTATAGGCTTATGCCATTTCTTCACTACGTAGGGTATTATAAGGCATTCGTTCATCCTGTTGGAAGACTTGTAAGTCTATATCGCGTTCTATGACCCACTCTTATTCAAAACCGTCATTTTGGTTGGCTCACGATATGCACTTCTGTATCAGTATCTATGAATAGTAATGCACGCGTCTGTTTTCTGAATACAAGTGTGTTGAGTACATGCTAACAGCCATAATAGTTCGATGCATGCTGAATGATCCTTGACATCACTTTGAGTATTTTGTCTGGAATAATCATGGTTGTTTGGTATAAGTCAGCCAACTGTAACCTTTTGGTGTTTGTTTGTTTGTCTGATTGTTTTGCAAACACATTAGGCCATGCATCTCTCCTTTTGTTCAGACACTCATGTAAGCTGATTCACTTAAGATAGTGCTTAAAATCACCTATGATTTCCTGCTACCCTCTCCCATCTTTAGGAATTTGATGTCCTCCTTGCCTTCTTCTTCTTACTGCTTTGCAACTCAGGCTCTTCTTTCATTTGCAATAATGGTTTTGTTATTTCCATTTCATCTTGTTTCTTTTCTACTCAGGGTAGGATTCTCAATTTTTGTTTTAGGATCAGTATCAAACTGCTGAATTCTTTTCAGGTTTGCTGGTCAGTGAAATTCCCTATCTCTGCCGTTGTTATAAACGGCGGTCATTTGGCATAGGCTAACTCTAAATTGCAGCTTTTTCTCATTCAGGATATGGTCTATGTTCTGGCACTCCTCCCCGTGCTGTAAAATTTCTGCCGAGATATCTGCTGATACACCTCTGGAGGTTCTGTTTTGACTAAGTTGCTTTCCTCGAGGTGCATTTTACATCACTTGGATGATCATGAAATTTGTTTATTTGAATTCTACAGCTGCTTGTTGGTCTATTGGTATTCCACCTCTTTTGGACCCTGTGTACTTCCTGAATACGTATAGATGATACTTTCTTGGCTTTCAGCAAGTTTCATTCTGATTTTTCTACAAATTCCTTTTCAGAAATTATTATCTTATCTCTTGCGTTTCCATTTGGAAATCCTATGATTCCTATTCTTACCTGCATTTTCTTAACCCAGGATTCAAAAGTGATGTTAGCGTTGGTTTGCACTTGCTTTTCTGTGTCTTCTTCTGATGGAGGGATTTCTGTTCCCCTGTCCTCACAGTCATTCACGAGTCCCTCTGCATTATGTAGTCTGCTTAGGATTGACTTTAGCCCAGTTTTTATCTCATCCATTGAGTTTTCTGATACTATTGGGTTCTTCTTTAGAGTTTCACTTCCCCTATTCTGGTATACTGACTTTTGTGCTTCTGAGGAACTGTGGTTCATCAGTGTTTTCCTCACCTCCATTTTCAGAGCTTGCTCTGGTATCGTTCTGCAGTCGAGTTGTTTGAAAGCTTATTTTTTGGGCCTTCTGTCTCTTTGGAACTGAAAATGGTACTCCCTGTTTCTTTTACTATACTTCTTTTACTCTACAGTTCAGGTACTATCATATATCTAATATACACTTATTGGGCTTGGTTAATTGCAAATTTTAGACTCTTTGGTGTACGCAATTCAATGTTATTTCTGTTAGAACAATTTTCCCTAGACCTTGATGCCATGCCCTGTTCCTGTGTGTGTTGTCTGGTATATCTCTAAATCCTGGTGTTGCCTTTGTTGTGATGAACCCACCATACTGTTTCGGTTAGTAGAACCTCATTTTTATTACACTAATCTCACAATTCTGAAAGGGCACAGGGCACTTCCACTAGTGGAAATGAGGCTTCTATAGGTTTTCAGCTCTGCATTCCTCTGTATGTCATTTTGAGGTGTCTCCAAAACAGCCAATTTAGAGTGTGCTTTTACTTTCTACTGCCATGGTAATGTCCCAAAGTTACCAGTTCTTCCCAGAGCTTCTCTGTCTACAGAAACACCAGTGGAAGCTTATGTATGGATGTCATACTTCAGGGCTTGCTGGGATGATCCCGCAGACCGACCAATGTTTCCTCGGTGCAGTAACATGTCAGTGCCGTCCAAAATGTAGCATCTGCTTTTGGGTGATAATGCTGTAAGAAATGCTTCATCTTCTCATGCTGTGGACTTTGACCACTCTTCCTAGTTCTTTCATTCTTGATTAATGGGTTCACGAAGCAATCACAGAACTGTTCCGCATCGTCTGCCTCAAACCAGACTGTAATCCCAATCCAGGTTATGAATGTAGAATATCCTAAAACTTTTAATACTGATTTCAAACCCAACTGCCAAAGGAACACTCAGTCCAGGTGCATGATACGTGTGATTGAGCCCCACATGTGCTCTGTTGGCAAAAAGTCAAATTGGACCCTGGTCCTGCAGATGCAGTGGATGTGGCAATTGGACATATCGATAAACTCATCCTAAAGTGCCAGTGCTGTTGCTGTCTCCCTGAGGTCACAATTCTCTTTGCTCTCTTGAAAGTACCCACCAAAACCCACAACGCAGTCTAGATCCCTGAGTTCTGAGAGGGCCATCATCCGAAGCCCTATCCCACTTTTTCCGCTGCCTCTGCTAGCTCAGATTTGGCAGCTCGGATCTTGGTCTCAGATTCAATTGTGGGGATATTTTGAGCTGATTTCTTTGAGTTCTGTCAGCCAAGCATCTACTGTGCACTCTGCTAATACTCTGCGCATCACCTTCAATCCCATGCCTGGTGCCCGCTTGAGAGTGTGCTTCCAAGGGAAACAGAGTTTCACCTTTGGTGCTCCATTACCAGAGGTCAGATCCTGCACTGGTTTCCACTCTCTACTTTGCCTTTTCCTGCTTCCGGTTTTTCTGAGGCCTCATCTTGTCTTTGGAAATAACAGACCACTCTTAGGAAAGTGTCGTTGCCAAGGGCTGGGTGAGTGGATGTTTACAATGTTTTGTGTATGGTAGCTAGTGAGAGCAGTTTGCACTTGTTCTCTTCCTACTGGGCATTGACAAATCAACACTATTCACAAATAATTCACAGAAATTGGATATTTGTTTCGCTCCGTTTTTTTACAGCCATTGTCGGATTATTTTTCCGAAGACTCCAGCAGTGAATTTATGTTGACAAGGCAGTTGCAGACTTTAAGAAATTTAACAGTCTCGATTTACATGTTTTGGGATTTATATGAAAGTGAAGTTAGTTTTTGAAAATTACCAAATCAACCTAAAAGCCAGACTTGACAATTTCTGTAAGGTTTTGTCAGATCTAAGGAAAAAACAGACAGACTCAGTGTAAAATAGCAGTGCAAATATTTGAAGGGACATGCCAACTCTTTTCTCTTGAAGCCTCCAACAACAAAAGGAACAATGAAATAACTATTGGAACCATGAAATAACCCCCATCCTGGGTTTCCCTTCTGCACCTGGTGCTCTTTATTCCCAATGACACATACTAGGCAATGTTGGCATTTCAAGGGGTAACATTCCTCTCTAGGAATATACAAGAAAATCTAAACAGAATATACACATTTAGGCTTGATTCCAAAAGCACCTAGAGGCATTTAACTATGAGAAACCTGCTGCAGATATGCTAGGCTATTGAGAAACAGGTGCTCTTCTATCAGTGCTGAGAAGACTTAATCATCCGATAATGTTGGTTAAAGCAATTCAACACAACCCAGTCTGCACCTCCATGATATAGTGCACCCTGGGCTTGACGGAAGTGAATGACTGTCCACATAAACTGTGTCTTTAATGTGTTTGGCGACTTTTACAGTTCAGTTCACTATCTGACTTCTAATATTTTCCTGTATTGTCTTGAAAATCTGAGGCCTAATACATATTCAATTTCATTCAATTATTCCCCTCACTTCACACACTCCTTTCAGCCCAAAGAATATATAACCCCAGCATTTCCTGAATCTAGGGGAAGGTCATCATTTCTTTGTGTGAGCTAAGTATTCAATTCCTATCTATTTCAGTCGAGAGTATTTGACATTTAAGGACTTCACTGCTGTTCACCGAGTGTGAAGGAGAAGGAACTCTGATTCCAGTAGGGGCTTGCTCTCCTCCTACTGGATTCATTGCAGCTCAGGTTCTGATCCTTTGAAATGGATGCCTGAGTGGAGTGGAGGGAAGAGCATGTGATTGATAGCTAGGCACAAACGTGGGAATAGGCTTACCAGGGCTTGGTTCATTTCGGTCTGAATGATTCGTAAATGCCCCTTGGAATGTGTGGAGTCTCACGACCTCTTCCAAGAACATGAGCGCTTTTATCACCTCTGCCATTTCTTCTCTTTTAGACGTCAGGAATCTTGGACCCGTTCTTGGAGCTGAGAATCGTGTAACTTTCTCAAGGGCACGTTGACTCTCCGTATGTTTCTGCCAGTATCAGCGATGTTCAGTAGGTCTCATGAATGTCTTTCTAGCCTGGTATGCTCTAGAGATGTCTCCATGCCGATATTCTCCACTTTAGCGGAACAACTTTCATCAATGTGTTCGCACATCTCCTCAATCCATGCAGCCAGTTTTTTTGCCAGCTTATATTCGTGTCTCCCATAAAGTCGACGTCAATAGCACTGGGCAAGTCTGAAAATTCCTCGGAGCCTCACCAGTAAGCTGAAGACAGGCAGTTCCTCCACTGTCTGCCCTTTCAGATTCTGGAAACTGACCCGTGAACACAGGTCTTTGGGCAGCAGCAGTATCTCGAACTTACTCAGCTTCCCGAACAAAAGACCTAAGCCAATCTCCACATAGGGCAGCAGACCCACCATCAAACTGATCCACCCACAGAATTCTGCCCAGATTCCTTGGATCCACCAGCCGCAACAAGCCTCGTGGTACAGAGCAACATTCCACCAGGAATCCAACTGGTAACTGCCATCCCCAGTGGTTGATGCATCAAGTCCATGTTGGGGGTGATGCTGCATTAGACGAGAGTTTCCTTAGGGAAATGTGATTCTATCCAGAAGAGTCCCATGTTCCTTTTCTCTTCCCTCTTTCCTTTTGTTCAGATCTGTACACACAGTAAAACGGAGGGAAGAGTGTCCATGATCAGTTTATGGATTCACACCTATTTTAACTTTCTAACAGTTCACAGAACACAGAGACCCACTCAAGGAAACTCATGTTTGTGTAATATCCATTCACCCAGATTACATATCCGTCTGTTGCTTTCTGCTGAAACACCCACACTCTCAGAACATGGATCCATTTGTTTCATGGGGCTGAAATTCCTAGAAATGGAACCAAACCCAACGTGCAATTTCCTGTCTGTCTCTTTTGCACTTAGTTCAGTTTTGCAGAGCTACTTGTCTTTGTTATAGGCTTATGCCAATTCTTCTCTACATAGGGTAGAATTAGGCATTCGTTCATCCTGTTGGAAGACTTGTAATTCTATATCCCTTTCTATGACCCACACTTTTTCAAAACCGTCATTAGGGTTGGCTCATGATATGTACTTCTGGATCAGTATCTATGAATATTAATTCACGCGTCTGTTTTCTGAATACAAGTGTGTTGGGTACATGCTAAAAGCGATACTGGGTCGATGCGTGCTGAATGATCCTTGACATCACTTTGAGTATTTTGTCTGGAATAATCATGGTTTTTTGGTATATGTCAGCCAACTGTAACCTTTTGGTGTTTGTTTGTTTGTCTGATTGTTTTGCAAACACATTAGGCCATGCATCAATACTTTTGCTTCAAGCAGACAGTCATGTAAGCTGATTCACATAAGATAGTGCTTAAAATCACCTATGATTTCCAGCTACCCTCTCCCTTCATTAGGATTTTGATGTCCTCCTTACCTTCTTCTTCTTACTTCTTTGCAAATCAGGCTCTTCTTGCATTTGCAATAATGGTTTTGTTATTTCCATTTCATCTTGCTACTTTTCTTCTCAGGGTAGGATTCTCAATTTTTGTTTTAGGATCAGTCTCAAACTGCTGAATTCTTTTCAGGTTTGCCAGTCAGTGAATTTCCCTGTCTCTGCCGTTGTTATAAACGGCGGTCATTTGGCATAGGCTACCCTAGATTGCAGCTTTTTCTCATTCAGGTTATGGTCTATGTCCTGGTACTCCTCCTCGTGCTGCAAAATTTCTGCCGAGATATCTGCTGAAACACCTCTGGAGGTTCTGTTGTGACTAAATTTCTTTCCTCAAGGTGCATTTTACATCACTGGGATGTTCATGAAATTTGTTTATTTGAATTCTACAGCTGCTTGTTGGTCTATTGGTATTCCACCGATTTTGGACGCTGTGTACTTCCTGAATTCGTATAGATGATACTTTCTTGGCTCTCAGCAAGTTTTGTTCTGATTTTTCTACAAATTCCTTTTCAGAATTTATTATTTTATCTCTTGCTTTTCCATTTGGGAATCCTATGATTCCTATTCTTACCTGCTTTTTCTTAACGAAGGATTCAACAGTGATGTTAACGTTGGTTTGCACTTGCTTTTCTGTGTCTTCTTCTGATGGAGGGATTTCTGTTCCCCTGTCCTCACAGTCATTCACGAGTCCCTCTGCATTATGTAGTCTGCTTAGGATTGACTTTAGCCCAGTTTTTATCTCATGCATTGAGTTTTCTGATACTATTGGGTTCTTCTTTAGAGTTTCTCTTCCCCTTTTCTGGTATTCTGCCTTATGTGATTCTGAGGCACTCTGGTTCATCATTGTTTTCCTCATCTCCATTTTCAGAGCTTGCTGTGGTAACATTTTGCCGTCAAGTTGTTTGAAAGCTTATTTTTTGGGCCTTCAATCTCTTTGGAACTGAAAATGGTACTTCCTGTTTCTTTTACTGTACTTCTTTTACTCTACAGTTCAGGTACTATCATGTATTTAATATATACTTATAGGGCTTTGTTAAGTGCAAACTTTAGACTCTTTGGTGTACGCAATTCCAAGTTATTTTTGTGAAGACAATTTTCCCTATACCTTGATGCCATGCCCTGTTCCTGTGTGTGTTGTCTGGTATATCTCTAAATCCTGGTGTTGCCTTTGTTGTGATGAACACACCATACTGTTTCAGTTAGTAGAACCTCATTTTTATTACACTAATCTCACAATTCTGAAAGGGCACAGGGCACTTCCTCTAGTGGAAATGAAGCTTCTATAGGTTTTCAGCTCTGCATTCTTCTGTATGACATTTTGAAATGTCTCCAAAACAGCCAACATAGAGTGCGCTTGTACTTTCTACTGCCATGGGAATGTCCCAAAGTTACCAGTTCTTCCCAGAGCTTCTCTGTCTACAGAAACACCAGTTGAAGCATATGTAATAATGTCATACTTCAGGGCCTGCTGGGATGATCCCGAAAACCGACCTATGTTTCGTCGGTGCAGTACCCTGTCAGTGCCGTCCAAAATTTAGTATCTGCATTTGGGTGATAATGCTGTAAGAAATGCTTCATCTTCTCATGCTGTGGACTTTGACCACTCTTCTTGGTTCCCTCATTCTTGATTAATGGGTTCACGAAGGCAAACGCAGAACTGTTCCACATCCTCTGCCTCAATCCAGACTGTAATCCCAATCCAGATTTTGAATATATCCGATTATAAATCTTCTAATACAGATTTCAAACCCAATACCCCCTGGAACACTCAGTCTAGATGAATGATACCTCTGATTGAGCCCCACATGTGCTCTATTGGCAAAATATCAAATTGGACTCTGGTCCTGCAGATGCAGTGGATGTGGCCATAGGATATATCGATAAACTCAACCTAACGCGCCAGTGCTGTTGCTGTCTCCCTGAGGTCACAGTTCTCTTTGCTCTCTTGAAAGTACCCACCAAAACCCACAATGCGCTCTAGATCCCTAAGTTCTGCGAGGGCCATCATCCGTAGCCCTTTCCCACTTTTTCCGCCTTCTTTGCTAGATCAGATTTGGCAGCTCGGATCTTGGTCTCAGATTCAATTGTGGGGATATTTTGAGCTGATTTCTTTGAGTTCTGTCAGCCAAGCATCTGCTGTGCACTCTTCTAACACTCAGCGCATCACCTTGAAACCCGTGTCTGCTGCCCGCTTGAGAGTGTGCTTCCAAGGGAAACAGAGTTTCACCTTTGATGCTCCATTACCAGAGGTCAGATCCTGCACTGGTTTCCATTCTCTACTTTGCCTTTTCCTGCTTCCGGTTTTTCTGAGGCCTCATCCTGTCTTTGGAATTAACAGACCACTCTTAGTCAAGTGTCCTGTGCCAAGGGCTAGGTGAGTTTGTTTTTACAATATTTTGTGTATGGTAGCTAGTGAGAGCAGTTTGCACTTGTTCTCTTCCTACTGGGCATAAATAAATCAACACTTTCACAAATAATTCACAGAAATTGGATATTTGTATTGCTTCGTTTTCTTTACAGCCATGGTCGGAAAGTTTGTCCGAAGACATCAGCATTGACATTATGTTGATAAGGCAGTTGCAGGCTTTAAGGAGATTAATAGTATCGATTTATGTGTTTTGGGATTTATATGAAATTGAAGTTAGTTTTTGAAAATTACCAAATCAACGTAGAAGCCAGACTTGACAATATCTGTTACATTTTGTCAGCTTTAAGGGAAAAACAGACAGATTCAATGTAAAATAGCAGTCCAAAAGTTTGAAGGGGACATGCCAACACTTTTCTCTTGAAGCCTCCAACAACAAAAGGAACAATGAAATAACTATTGGAACCATGAAATAACCCCCAACCTGGGTTTCCCTTGTGCATGTGGTTCCCTTTATTCCCAATGACACATACTAGGCAATGTTGGCATTTCAAGGGGTAACATTATTCTCTAGGATTATACAAGAATATCTAAATAGAATATACAAATTTAGGCTTGATTCCAAAAGCACCTAGAGGCATTTAACTATGAGAAACCTGCTGCAGCTATGCTAGGCTATTGAGAACCAGGTGTTCTTCTATCAGTGCTGAGAAGGCTTAATCATCCGATCATGTTGGGTAAAGCAATTTAACACAACCATGTCTGCACCTCCAAGTTATATTGAACACGGGGCTTGAAGGAAGGAAAGACGGTCCACAAAACTTGTGTCTTTAATGTGTTTGGCGATTTTACAGTTCAGTTCACTATCTGACTTCTAATATTTTCATGTACTGTCTTGAGAAACTGAGGCCTAATACATATACAAGTTCAGTCAAAGATTCCTCAAACTTCCTACACTCCTTTCAGCCCTAAGAATACATAAACCCAGGATTGGCTGGATCTAGGGGAAGGTAATCATTTCACTGTGTGAGCTAAGTATTCAATTCCTATCTATTTTAGTCGAGAGTATTTGACCTTTAATGAATTCCTTGTTGTTCACCGAGTGTGAAGGAGGAGGAACTCTGATTCTAGTAGGGGCTTGCTCTCCTCCTACTGGATTCATTGCAGCTCAGGTTCTGATACTTTGAAATGGATGCCTGAGTGCAGTGGAGGGAAGAGCATGTGATTGATAGCTAGGTACAAACGTGGGAATATGCTTACCTGGGCTAGGTGCATTTCGGTCTGAATGATTCGTAAATGCCCCTTGGGATGTGTGGATTCTCAAGACCTCTTCCAATAACATGAGCGCTTTTATCATCTCTGCCATCTCTTCTCTTTTAGACGTCAGGAATCTTGGACCCGTTCTTGGAGCAGAGAATTGAGTGACTTTCTCAAGTGCACGTTGACACTCCGAATGGTTCTGCCAGTATCACAGAGGTTCAGTAGCTCTCATGAAGGTCTTTCGAGCCTGGTATGCTCTAGAGATGTCTGCATGCAGATATTCTCCACTGTAGCAGAAGAACTCTCATCAATGTGTTCGCACATCTCCTCAATCCATGCAGCCATTTTTTCTGCCAGCTTCTCTTCGTGTCTCCCATAAAGTCGACATCAACAGGACTGGGCAATTCTGAAAACACCTCGGAGCCTCAACAGTAAGCTGATGACAGGCAGTTCTTCCACTTTCTGCCCTTTCAGTTTCTGGAAACTGACCCGTGAACTCAGGTATTTGGGCAGCAGCAGTATCTCGAAATTACTCAGCTACCCGAACAAAAGACCTAAGCCAATCTCCACATAGGGCAGCAGACCCACCATCAAACTGATCCACCCACAGAATTCTGCCCAGTTTCCTTGGATCCACCAGCCGCAATAAGCCTCGTGGTTCACACCAACATTCCACCTGGAATCCAACAGGTAACTGCCATCCCCAGGGTTTGATGCATCAAGTCCGTGTTGGGGGTGATGCTGCATTAGACGAGAGTTTCCTAAGGGAAATGTGATTCTATCCAGAAGGGTCCCATGGTCCTTTTCTCTTCCCTGTTTCCTTTTGTTCAGATCTGTATACACAGTACAAACGGAGGGAAGTGTGTCCATGTTCAGTTTATGGATTCACACCTCTTTAAACTTTCTAACGGTTCACAGTACACAGAGACCCACTCAAGGAAACTCATGTTTGTGTAATATCCATTCACCCAGATTACATATCCGTCTGTTGCTTTCTGCTGAAACACCCACACTCTCAGAACATGGATCCATTTGTTTCATGGGGGCTGAAATTCCTAGAATTTTAACCAATCCCAACGTGCACTTTCCTGTCTGTCTCTTTTGCACTTAGTACAATTTCGCAGAGCTACTTATCTTTGTTAAAGGCTTATGCCATTTCTTCCCTATGAAGCGTAGAATATGTCATTCATTCATCCTGTTGGAAGACTTATAATACTATATCCCGTTCTATGACCCACACTTATTCAAAACCGTCATTTGTGTTGGGTCACGATATGCACTTCTGGATCAGTATCTATGAATAGTAATGCACGCGTCTGTTTTCTGAATACAAATATTTTGAGTACATGCTAGCCGCGATACTGGGTCGATGCGTGCTGAATGATCGTTGACATCACTTTGAGTATATTGTTTTCAATATCCATGGTTATTTGGTATATGTCAGCCAACTGTAACCTTTTGGTTTTTGTTTGTTTGTCTGATTGTTTGTATGTTTTGCAAACACATTAGGCCATGCATCTCTCCTTTTGCTTCAGACAGACAGTCATTTAAGATGATTCACTTAAGATAGTGCTTAAAATCACCTATGATTTCTTGCTACCTTCTCCCATCTTTAGGATTTTGATGTCCTCCTTGCCTTCTTCTTCTTACTGCTTTGCAACTCAGGCTCTTCTTGCATTTGCAATAATGGTTTCGATATTTCAATTTCATCTTGCTACTTTTCTACTCAGGATAGGATTCTCAATTTTTGTTTTAGGATCAGTCACAAACTGCTGAATTCTTTTCAGCTTTGCTGGTCAGTGAAATTCCCTAGTTCTGCCGTTGTAATAAACGGCGGTCATTTGGCATAGGCTACCCTAGATTGCAGCTTTTTCTCATTCAGGATATGGTCTATGTCCTGGCACTCCTCCCAGTGCTGCAAAATTTCTGCCGTGATATCAGCTGAAACCCCTCTTGAGGTTCTGTTGTGACTAAGTTGCTTTCCTCGAGGTGCATTTTACATCACTGGGATGATCATGAACTTTTTTTATTTGAATTTTACAGCTGCTTATTGGTCTATTGGTATTCCACCTCTTTTGGACGCTGTTTACTTCCTGAATTCGTATAGATGATAATTTCTTGGCTTTCAGCAAATTTCATTCTGATTTTTCTACATATTCCTTTTCAGAATTTTTTATTTTATCACTTGCTTTTCCATTTGGGAATCCTATGAGTCCTATTCTAATCCTGTTTCTCTTAACCTAGGATTCAACAGTGATGTTAGGTTTGGTTTGCACTTGCTGTTCTGTTCCTTCTTCTGGTCGAGGGATTTCTGTTCCCCTGTCCTCACAGTCATTCACGAGTCTCTCTGCATTATGTAGTCTGCTTAGGATTGACCTTAGCCCAGTTTTTATCGCATCCATTGCCTTTTCTTTTTTATTATTTTCTTCTTTAGACTTTCTCTTCCCCTTTTCTGGTATTCTGCCTTTTGTGATTCTGAGGCAATGTTGTTCATCAGTGTTTTCCTCACCTCTATTTTCAGAGCATGCTCTGGAAACGTTTTGCTGTCTAGTTGTGTGAAAGCTTATTTTTTGGGCCTTCAATCCCTTTGAAACTGAAAATGGTACATCCTGTTTATTTTACTATACTTGTTTTACTCTACATTTCAAGTAACTTCATGTATCTATTATAGACTTATAGGGCTTGGTTAAGTGCAAACTTTAGACTCTTTGGTGTATGCAAATCCATGGTATTTCTGTGAGGACAATTTTCCCTAGACCTTGAATCCCTGCCCTGTTCCTGTGTGTGTTGTCTGGTATATCTCTAAATCCTGGTGTTGCCTTTGTTGTGATGAATACACCATACTCTTTCAGTTAGTAGAACCTCATTTTTATTACACTAATCTCACAATTCTGAAAGGGCACAGTGAAATTCCTCTAGTGGAAATGAAGCTTCTATAAGTTTTCAGCTCTGAATTCTTCTGTATGTCATTTTGAAATATCTCCAAAAGAGCCAACAGAGAGTGCACTTGTACTTTCTAATGCCATGGGAGTGTCCCAATGTTACCAGTTCTTCCCAGAGCTTCTCTGTCTACAGAAACACCAGTGGAAGCATATGTATGGATGTCACACTTCAGGGCCTGCTGGGATGATCCCACAGACCGACCTATATGTCCTCGGTGCAGTACTCTGTCAGTGCCGTCCAAAATGTAGCTTCCGCATTTGGGTGATAATGCTGTAAGTAATGCTTCATCTTCTCATTCTGTGGACTTTGACCACTCTTCCTTGTTCTCTCATTCTTGAGTCATGGGTTCACGAAGGCAACCACAGAGCTGTTCCGCATCCTCTGCCTCAAACCAGATTGTATTCCCAATCCAGGTTATGAATTTAGCAGATCCTAAATCTTTTAATACTGATTTCATACCCAACGCCCCCTGGAACTCTCAGTCCAGATGCATGATTCCTCTGATTGAGCCCCACACGTTCTCTATTGGCAAAATGTCAAATTGGACCCTGGTCCTGCAGATACAGTGGATGTGGCCATAGGATATATCGATAAACTCAAACTCACCCGCCAGTGCGGTTTCTGTCTCACTGAGATCACAGTTATGTTTGCTCTCTTGAAAGTACCCACCAATACCCACAACGCACTCTAAATCCATGAGTTCTGCGTGTGCCATCATCCGTAGCCCTATCCCTCTTTTACCGCTGCCTCTGCTAGGTCAGATTTGGCAGCTCGGATGTTGGTCTCAGATTCAATTGTGGGGATATTTTGAGCTGATTTCTTTGAGTTCTGTCAGCCAGGCATCTTCTGTGCACTCTGCTAATACTCAGTGCATCACCTTCAATCCCGTGCCTGCTGCCCGCTTGAGAGTGTGCTTCCAAGGAAAACAGAGTTTCACCTTTGATGCTCCATTACCAGAGTTCAGATCCTGCACTGGTTTCCATTCTCAAATTTGCCATTTCCTGCTTCCTTTTTTTTGAGGCCTCATCCTGTCTTTGGAATTAACAGACCACTCTTAGGCAATTGTCCTATGCCAAGGCCTGGGTGAGTGTATGTTTACAAAGTTTTGTGTATGGGAGCTAGTGAGAGCAGTTTGCACTGGTTCTCTGCCTACTGGACATCGATATATCAACACTTTTCACAAATAATTCACAGGAATTGGGTATTTGTTTAGCTCCGTTTTCTTTACAGCCATGGTCGTAGGGATTGTCCGATGACTCCAGCTTTGACATTATGTTGACAAGGCAGTTGCAGTCTTTAAGAAGGTTAATAGTATTAATTTACGTGTTTTGGGATTTATATGAAAGTGAAGTTATTTTTTGAAAATTACCTCATCAACCTAGAAGCCAGACTTTTCAATTTTTGTAACATTTTGTCAGCTCTAAGGAAAAACCAGGCAGACTCAATGTAAAATAGCAGTCCAAAAGTTTGAAGGGGACATGCCAACTCTTTTCTCTTTAAGAATCCAACAACAATAGGAACCATTAAATACCTATTGGAACTATGAAATAACCCCCAACCTGTGTTTCCCTTGTGCACCTGCTGCCCTTTACTCCCAATGACACATACTAGGCAATGTTAGCATTTCAAGGGGTAACATTCCTCTCTAGGAATATACAAGAAAATCTGCACAGAATATATATATTTAGGCTTGATTCCAAAAGCACCTAGAGGCATTTAACTTTGAGAACCCTGCTGTAGCTATGCTATGCTATAGAGAACCAGGTGTTCTTCTATCAGTGCTGAGAATGCTTAATCATCTGATCATGTTGGATAAAGCAATTTAACACAACCAAGTCTGCACATCCAAGATATAGTGCACCCGGGGCTTGACGGAAGTGAAAGACGGTCCACATAACATGTGTCTTTAATGTGTTTGGCGAATTTTACAGTTCAGTTCACTATCTGACTTCTAATATTTTCCTGTACTGTCTTGAAAAACTGAGGCCTAATACATGTTCAAGTTCAGTCAAATATTCCACTCACTTAACACACTCCTTTCAGCCCAGAGAATACATAATCCCAGCATTTCCTGAATCTACGGCAAGGTCATCATTCCTTTGTGTGAGCTAAGTGTTCATTTCTTATCTATTTTAGTCGAGAGTATTTGACCTTTAAGGAGTTCACTGTTTACCGAGTGTGAAAGAGGAGGTACTCTGATTCTAGGAGGGGATTGCTCTCCTAATACTGGATTCATTGCAGCTCAGGTTCTGATCCTTTGAAATGGATGTCTGAGTGGAGTGGAGGGAAGAGCATGTGATTGATAGCTAGGCACAAACCTGGGAATCGGCTTACTTGGGCTTGGTGCATTTTGGTATGAATGATTCATAACTGCCCCTTGGGATGTGTGGATTCTCATGAACTTTTCCAATAACATGAGCGCTTTTATCATCTCTGCCATCTCTTCTCTTTTAGACATCAGTAATCATGGACCCGTTCTTGGAGCAGAGAATCGAGTAAATTTCTCAAGTACAAGTTCACACTCAGTATGTTTCTGCCAGTATCAGCGTGGTTCATTAGCTCTCATGAATTTCTTTCGACCCTGGTATACTCTAGAGATGTCTCCATGACTATATTCTTCACTGTAGCAGAACAACTCTCATCAATGTGTTCGCACATCTCCTCAATCCATGCAGCCAGCTTTTCTTCCAACTTCTCTTCTTGTCTCCCATAAAGTCGACGTCAACAAGAATGGGCAAGTCTGAACGTACCTCGGAGCCTCAGCATTAATCTGATGACAGGTAGTTCTTCCACTGTATGCCCTGTCAGATTCTGGAAACTGACCCGTGAACTCAGGTCTTTGGGCAGCAACAGCATCTCCAACTTACACAGCTTCCCGAACCAAAGACTTAAGCCAATCTCCACATAGGGCGGCAGCCCCTCCATCACACAGATCCACCAACAGAATTCTGCCCAGTTACATTGGATCCACCAGCCGCAACAAGCCTCATGGTACACACCAACATTCTACCTGGAATCCAACCGGTAAGTGAGATTCACAGTGGTTGATGCATTAAGTCAGTGTTGGGGGAGAGGCTGCATTAGACGAGAGGTTCCTTAGTGAAATGTGATTATATCAACAAGGGTCCCATGGTCTTTTCTCTTCCCTCTTTCCTTTTGTTCAGATCTGTATACACAGTAAAAACGGAGGGAAGTGTGTCCATGTTCAGTTTATCGATTAACAGCTCTATAAACTTTCTAACAGTTCACAGTACAAAGAGACCCACTCCAGGAAACTCATGCTTGTGTAATATCCATTCACCCAGAATACATATCCGTCTGTTGCTTTCTGCTGAAACACCCACACTCTCAGAACATGGATCCGTTTTTTTCATGGGGGCTGAAATTCCTAGAAATGAAACCAATCCCAACGTGCACTTTCCTGTATGTCTCTTTTGCTCTTAGTACAGTTTTGCAGAGCTACTTGTCTTTGCTATAAGCTTATGCCATTTCTTCTCTACCTAGGTTAGAATATGGCAGTCATTCATCCTGTTGGAATTCTTGAAAGTGTATATCCCTTTCTATGACCCACTGTTGTTGAAAACCGTCATTTGGTTTGGGTCAAGATATGCACTTCTGGATCAGTATCTATGAATACTAATGCACGCGTCTGTGTTCTGAATACAAGTGTTTTGAGTACATGCTAGCCGCGATACTGGTTCATTGCGTGCTGAATGATCCTTGACATCACTTTGAGTATTTTGTTTTTAATAATCATGGTTGGTTGGTATATGTCAGCCAACTGTAACATTTTGGTGTTTGTTTGTTTCTCTGATTGTTTGTTTATTTTGCAAACACATTAGGCCATGCATCTCTCCTTTTGCTTCAGACAGACAGTCATGTAAGCTGATTCACTTAAGATAGTGCTTAAAATCACCTATGATTTCCTGCTACCCTCTCCCATCTTTAGGATTTTGATGTCCTCCTTGCCTTCTTCTTCTTACTTCTTTGCAACTCAGGCTCTTCTTTCATTTGCAATAATGGTTTTGTTATTTCCATTTCATCATGCTACTTTGCTACTCGGGGAAGGATTCTCAATTTTTGTTTTAGGATCAGTCTCAAACTGCTGAATTCTTTTAAGGTTTGCCTGTCAGTGAAATTCCCTAGCTCTGCCGTTGTTATAAACGGCGGTCATTTGGCATAGGCTACCCTAGATTGCAGCTTTTTCTCATTCAGGATATGGTCTATGTCCTCGCACTTCTCCCCGTGCAGCAAAATTTCTGCCGAGATATCAGCTGAAACCCCTCTGGAGGTTCTGTTGTGACTAATTTGCTTTCCTCGAGGTGCATTTTACATCACTGGGATGATCATGAAATTTGTTTATTTGAATTCTACAGCTCCTTGTTGGTCTATAGGTATTCCACATCATTTGGACGCTGTGTACTTCCTGAATTCGTATAGATGATCCTTTCTTGGCTTTCAGCAAGTTTCATTCTGATTTTTGTACAAATTCCTTTTCAGAATTTTTATTTTTTCTCTTGCTTTTCCATTTGGGAATTCTATGAGTCCTATTCTTTCCTGCTTTGTCTTAACCCATGATTCAACAGCGATGTTTGCATTGGTTTGCACTTGCTTTTCTGTGTCTTCTTCTGATAGATTGGTTTCTGTTCCCCTGTCATCACAGTTATTCACGAGTCCCTCTGCATTTTGTAGTCTGCTTAGGACTGACTTTAGCCAAGTTATTATCTCACCCATTGAGTTTTCTGTCATTATTGGGTTCTTCTTTAGACTTTCTCTTCCCCTTTTCTGGTATTCTGCCTTTTGTTATTCAGAGGCCCTGCTGTTCATCAGTGTTTTCCTCACTTCCATTTTCAGTGCTTTCTCTGGTAGCGTTTTGCCGTCTAGTTGTTTGAAAGCTTATTTTTTGGTCCTTCAATCACTTTGGAACAGAAAATGGCACTTCCTGTTGTTTTTTTCTATACTTCTTTTTCTCTACTCTTCAAGTACTAGCAGGTATGTAGTATAGACTTATAGGGATAGGATTTATGAAAACTTTAGAGTATTTGGTGTAAGCAATTCCATGGCATTTCTGAGAGGACAATTTTCCCTAGACCTTGATGCCATGCCCTTTTCCTGTGTGTGTTGTCTGGTATATCTTCAATTGCTGGTGTTCCCTTTGTTGTGATGAACACACCATACTATTTCAGTTAGTAGAACCTCATTTTTATTATGCTAATCTCACAGTTCTGAAAGGGCACAAGGCACTTCCTCTACTGGAAATGAAGCTTCTATATGTTTTCAGGTCTGCATTCCTCTGTATGTCATTTTGGAGTGTCTCCAAAAGTGCCTACAGAGAGTGCGCTTGTACTTTCTACTGCCATGGGAATGTCCCAATGTTACCAGTTCTTCCCAGAGCTTCTCTGTCTACAGAAACACCAGTGGAAGCATATGTATGGATGTCATACTTCAGGGCCTGCTGGGATGATCCCGAAGACCGACCTATGTGTCCTCGGTGCAGTACCCTGTCAGTGTCGTCCAAAATTTAGCATCTGCATTTGGGAGATAATGCCGTAAGAAATGCTTCATCTTCTCATGCTGTGGACTTTGACCACTCTTCCTTGTTCTCTCATCCTTGAGTCATGGGTTCACGAAAGCAAACATAGAGCTGTTCCGTATCCTCTGCCTCAAACCAGATCGTTATCCAAGTCTAGGTTACGAATATAGCAGATCCTAAATCTTTTAATACTGATTTCAAACCCAACGTCCCCTGGAACCCTAAGACCAGATGCATGATATCTCTAATTGATCCCCACACGTTCTGTATTGGCAAAATATCAAATTGGTCCCTGGTCCTGCAGATGCAGTGGATGTGGCCATAGGACATATCGATAAACTCAACCTCACGCGCCAGTGCGGTTGCTGTCTCACTGAGGTCACAGTTCTATTTGCTCTCTTGAATGTACCCACCAATACCCACAACGCACTCTAGATCCCTGAGTTCTGCGTGGGCCATCATCCGTAGCCCTATCCCTTTTTTTCCGCTACCTCTGCTAGCTCAGATTTTGCAGCTCGGATCTTGGTCTCAGATTCAATTGTGGGGATATTTTGTGCTAATTTTTTGATTTCTGTCAGCCAAGCATCTGCTGTGCACTCTTCTAACACTCAGCACATCACCTTCATTCCCATGCTTGCTGCCTTCTTGAGAGTGTGCTTCCAAGATAAACAGTGTTTCACCTTTGATGCTCCATTACCAGAGGACAGATCTTGCACTGGTTTCCATTCTCTACTTTGCCTTCTCCTTCTTCCAGGTTTTCTGAGGCCTCATCCTGTCTTTGGAATAACAGACCACTCTTCGTCAAGTGTCCTGTGCCAAGGGCTGGGTGAGTGGATGTTTACAATGCTGTGTGTATGGGAGCGAGTGAGAGCAGTTTGCACTGATTCTCTGCCTACTGGGCATCGGTAAATCAACACTTTCCACATATAATTCACAGAAATTGGATGTTTGTTTTGCTCCGTTTTCTATACAGCCATGGTCCGAGGTTTTGTTCGAAGACTCCTGCTTTGAGGCTAGGGGAGGCTGGGTCACACTTTTCCCTCCTTTCCCAGCTCAGCTGGAAGCTTGAAAGATGCCCAGGTCAGCCTGTGGCCCATTTTCAGCCCTGCTCCACCCTGGCCTGTCCAAATGCCATATGGCCCTGTCATACATCTGGCTGGCAAGCGTTCCTTGGGGTAGAGCATCTATCCCCGCTTCTCCACGTTTGCCCCCTGCCTGGTGCCCCTCTATATCTGCCCTCCCGCTCTCCCGGCCTCTCAGCGCCATCTCCCCTCCTCCTCCCCATAGTGTCTCAGCGTTTTCCTTCCTTTGGTGAGATGGGGCCATTTCTCTCAAGGGTCGTTTTAAATATTCAGATTTTTAAATTTTTATTTTATGGAATTATAGTCAGTTTACAATTTTGTGTCAATTTCTGGTGTACAGCTCAATGCTTCAGTCATACAATAACATTCGTATATTCATTTTAATGTCCTTTCTCACCATGAGCTACTACAAGATTTTGACTATGGTTCCCTGTGCTGTGTGGTATAAACTTGTTGCTTTATTTTATATTTACCACTCACTGTCTGCAAATCTTGAACTCCCAGTCTATCCTTTCCCACCCTGTTCCCCTCTGATAACCATGAGTTTGTTTTCTAAGCCTGTTTAATTTTAGATTCCACATGAGTGTTGTCATATGGTGTTTTTCTTTCTTTCTGGCTTACTTCACTTAGAATGATGTTTTCCAGGGCCATCCATGTTGCTCCAAATGGCATGATATTATTTTTTATGGCTGAGTAGTATTTCATTGTATACATGACACGGCTTCTGTATCCAGTCATCTGTTGCTGGACATTTAAGCTGTCTCCATGTCTTGGCTATTGTAAATAGTGCTATGAACATTAGGGTGCTGGTATCGTTCTGTATTAATGCTTCCTTTGGATATATGCCCAGGATTGGGATTATTGTATCTTATAGTAAGTGTATTTTTAGTTTTTTGAGGACTCTCCATACCATTTTCCATAACTGCTGTACCAAACTACATTCCCACCGATAGTGTACAAGGGTTCACTGTTTTCCACACCCTCTCTAGCATTTACCATTTGAATATTCATGCTTTAATTATTTTATTGCAGCAGCAACATGTAAGAATGAAAAAGTGGCATCCTGGTGGCTGGGGGATGAGCCTGTGTGTGCGTCCCTGTGCATGTGTGTATGTTCCTGTATGTGTGTACATGTCCCTGTGTGTACATGTGTGCCCTCCATGCGCCTGCATGGGGGTGGGGAGTGGGGCTGGAGCCTGTGTGTGTGACTGACATCTCAGGCACGTGGGCCTGGAGGGGTGTGCGAGGCTGTGATGCTGGGCTGAGAGGCTGTGAACTGACCAAGGCCACACAGCCCATCTTGGGGCCCAGGGCCCCACCCTTGCTTCCAGGCCTGTCACCAATCAGCTGGGGTGTCCCTTGCCATGACACAGGGCTTGGAGTCCTGACCCTAAGGGCCCCACAACTTCCCTCAGGAGGAGGGGTCTCTGGGGCAGGAGGAGGTGGCTGGGCTTGGCATGGGGAGGGGGGAGCAGGGAATCCAAGGGGGTGAGCATGGCTCTGGAGTTTGTGGGTGACCATCAGCAGTGAGGTGAGGGGAGTAAGAAGGGCCTCCTCACCAGGACTGAGTTTGTCACCCCGGCCAAGGGAGCCACTCTTCTGCACAAGGGCCAATTTAGAAAAATGTGGAAAACCAAGTTTCAGGCTCCATGGTAGATAAGTCCCATTCCAGACCGAAATAGCAGGATGTGACCCCGTAAAAAGTGGTGAGCGCACATGAGCCATCGCCTCGCCCAGAAAGGAATTCCCCCGAGAGCCAGAGCTCACCCCACACCCACCCAGGGGACTGGGAGGACTGGAGTGATGGCCCTGCTGGGGTCCCACTACCCAGGAAGATGGGGAGAAGGGCCGCTGGTCATACAGTCGAGGCCCAAGGAGGGGAAGAGACCTGCCCAGGTCACCCAGCACAGGAGGGCAGTCAGGTGGGACCCAGGACTTCGGGCTTGTCACAGGCCCCCTTCTTAGGAAAGGGGCACAGGCCTGCCTGGGAAAGAAGCATCGGGTAAGTGAATAACCCTGCAGACAGGGCCAAGTTGGCTGGCTGGCCGAGCCTCAGTTTCCCCTCTGTGGAACAGGGGACGGGACGGCGCCTGCTCACAGGGTCTCTGTGAAGCTAGAGATGGTGCTGCTGTGGTGCTGGGGAGAGCCCTCCTGGTCCTCCTTACCTTGGAAGTGGCCGGAGGGCCCTTCCTGAGGGCCGATGGTGCCTGTCTAGCTGGGCAGGCTGCTGGTCCCTGCGGCCCTGACAGTGGCAGCTACACGGCTTAGTGAAGGATGGGCCAACTCCCCTTCCCAGGCACCCTGGCCCATCGTCCCCCACCATGCACCCTGGGCTGGCTCCCTCTTTCCTTCCTGCCTCCTCTTGTCTCTGCTTCCCCCCACCTGGTGTCCCTCTCTTGTCACCTCCTGTCCCTCTCTAGGACTTGACCCCCACCTTTCTCTCTCTCACTCACACACTGTCTCTCCCTGCGTGTGTCTTTCTCTGCCTCTCCCCCAGGCCCTCAGGCCCTGAGCTCAGGTCTAGCCCTGTCCAGGGCCACAGAGCCACAGGGCCACATCTCTCCCAGCACTCCCACACTCACAGCGATGTTCCAGCCCCAGCTCTGCTCACAGTGGAGGAGCCCGGTTACAGAGCTGCTCCTGCTGGCATTTGCTGCTGCATCGCTGATCCCCCCCACTTCCTGGGCAGCGCAGCAGTCTCACCTTGACCTGTTTGTGGCCCAGCCTGGACCCCAGAGCTGCTGCAGGGCTGGCTGCCTCCCCCACCTGGAAGGAGGGAGGGCCCCGTGGGCTCCAGGGACAGCTGGTGCAGAGTGGAGTGGACTCTTTTTATGCCCAACACCTTCTCCCTGGCAGTGGTGGCACCCCAACCACTGACCCTGCCCCTCCCACCTCAGAGTCGGGAGGCTGTGGGAGGATGAAGGGCTCTCATGGGGCCCACTGAGAGCACTACCGCCCTCAGCCCCCCTCAGGGTCTGCCTGGAGCCGGGGCTGCTGTGCAGCTGATGCAGGGCGGGGGCACGGGCCTGGTCAGTGCAGGGCCTCTCGCTGGATGCCCATGGCCTCCCTGCACCTCATCCGTTCCTCACCATGAGACACGGCCACTTCATTCTGGTCATCTAGCTCATGACCGGACACCCCTGTGACTGACAGGCCCCACATGCCCAGTGAGTGTTTACCGACTGAAGCAGCACAGCCATCACTAGATCTAGACACAGGCTGTACCCACCACCCAGGAGGAGCCCCGGGGCCCCTGTGGTCACTGCTGCCCTGAAGGGGTAACCTTGCATCTGCCATGTCATCTTAGTTCCTGCTGGTTTGTGAGTTGTGTGCCCGTGAATCACTGCATGCCCTCAAGAGGGTGTGACCACTAGTCCTCCAGGAAGCAGACACTGACACAGAGAGAACTGTGACAATTTCATTAGGGGTGACAATAGGAGAGAACAGCAGAGGGGCCAGGTTGGAGCAGGGAAACATTCGGGCCGTAATGCACCTCTGACATCTTCTCTAAACACATAATTGCCACAGCTGAGGGGCCCCTTCAGTTGGCAAATGGACTGTGCTGTAAGGCAAAAGGAGTTATTTATTTTAATAGGATCTTATTTTTTCCTGATTTTGTCTTCTCTAATGTATGTATGGCCTCTGACAGACACTGTAGTCTGTGTGTGCATCTCCTTGTCTATACAGAATGAAAATAATTATTTTAACATCTCAGACACAGATCTCAAAATGTGCACATTCTCATTATTATATTTCCTTCTTTAACTAGTAAGACCTAATATTTAATAGAAGAAAGGGACCTTTTGCCTTATGTTTAAAGCAGAGAATGGTAAGCTCTGGGCCTGAGCTCTTATATCTTCAGTTTAATTTAATGTACTTCCTAAGGTCTCTTTTGATAATTCTGTGTGCAGACACTTTCTTTTAAACTATGAGAATGCTGAGTGAGAAATATGTCCCAGTCATTTTGCAAAACAATGTGTGTGCTTGACCCAACCCTCCTCACAATGATGTCAGGGACCAGCGTTACCCCCCGGCTCACAGAGAACAACACTGAGACCCTGTGGGGGCCCCACTGAGTCTTGGTGTTAGGGGATGAACTGCAAGAACTCAAAGAATCAGAAATTGGATCTTGTGATATAAATGTGGAGATGCCAAGCTGACAGTGGGCATGGTGACAGGAGGGAGCAGGGGTGTAGGGACAGGGGTCCTACAGGGTGTCTCCTGATCACCCCTGACTTCCCCCAAAGAACCTGCCTCATGCTGAAGGGCAAGGCACCTGCTCAGCTGATCTAAATCCTGCCTGCACTTTTCAAATCACTGGGGCAAAAGAAAACTTCAGCCACACAAATTACCCTGAAAAAAACAAGCTAAATTTCAGTTTCTCTGATATCCAGAGATTTCATCCAGACCCAGAACTTTCATAAACCCAAGAGAACAATCATCTTTATATGAGGTTGTGAACTGAGGGCCTTCTGAAGGCACTGGGTTCTGAAGGGGATACGTGCATGGCCGCACTGAGTCCCCTGCACACACAAGTGGCTCTGAGTGGACCTCACGCCGCATTCACACGGCCCGCCTGAGCTGCCCGCCCTGCCAGGAGTGACCTTCCAGCTCCATCTGAGTGAACCCAACAAATGCCCACTGGGCAGCCCTTCAATTTCTTTCTTCCCCTCCACACCCTCTTATTCACTCCTGTGTGGCTCACGTGTCCCTCTTCTGCACTCTGAGGCCCTGCACGGGCACATCTGCTATGGTGACAAGCTGTCTGCTGTGAATGTCTCTCTCCCTCACTCGCTCCCTTACCCCTCAAGGCAACCCCATGAGCCCCTGAAGTTAGGGGTGTGCTTCACCCCTCACAGAGCACATCACATGGTCCATGCAAGAGGCACATCTGCCAAACTGGGACTTCAAATTCATTTGATATTCTGTCAAAAGTCTATTCTGTTCTATACAAGAGACATCTGCTTCCCAGGTCAGGATGGGGAAATGACACAGTCCATCAGATGTGTGTGCTGGGAAGCTAGACAGACGTCACAATGTCCCAAGTCAGATTTCCTCAGGCATCGCAAGGCCCTGGAGTGCCATCTCCCCTTCTGCAAAGACTCGACAAGGGAGCAGAAGCACATGCTCTCATCTTACCGAGTGCTGTAACCGGTGGTGGTGGGGGTGGCAGTGGGTGAGACCGCATAGGCCACAACAGAGGTGGGGGTGGTGGTGATGAATAGCCTCTGAGAAGTGACGCTGGGTGTCCCATCAGGTGAGGCACACCAAGTGGTCCTGCACAATTACCAGGACATCGGGAATCCACAGTGACCTGCAGAACAGAAGAGAGAGCTGTGTTGGATGACAGACAAAAGGAACAACACCTACAGAACCTGAAACCCAATGCAGCAGCTGTCAGCACCGGGCACCCTCCCCTCCACCGGGTGCCCAGACAGCAGCACAGGGCCACACACTCGACCTTGGGGATAAAACACTGTTGCCACATGACACCACCGGTGTCTGTAAGTGGAGGAAGGTGAGAGTCCTGCCTGAGATGATGTACAGAGGTTCCAGCAAATTGATAAAGTAGGACCTCCCAAACTGGAAGCCTCTCTGTGCAGGACAACCCACCCTGACACCTTCCCCAGCTCCACAGAAGCATGGTCTGCATGAACCAGAAACACAGAGAAAGAAAGGAAGTGAAGGCCTGGTTTTCCACATAGAATCAGAGCCGCACCTGGGTACTTGCTCTATCTGCAGGACCCTGCCAGACCCTCTCTACTCCCAGATCACAAAGGGCCCTCCTCCGCCAGCAGGAGCTTCCCCTGGGTGCAATGAGCTCTGAGGAGCTGGGCATCCCGCAGTCCTGTGGGGGAGCTGGCAAAGTGATTCTGAGGGGACAAGGCTGTCCTCAGAAGGGAGTCAGTCTCCACTACAAACATCCTTATTCGAAGGGATGTCTGGATTTTAAGTTCGCTAGGAAAAGCACAATACGTTTGTCATATGGGAAAGGGAAGGGGGAAGTCTCAATCCTGCAAATAACACCAACAGGATTTTAGCTCAGGTGGAAAATCCCACGGTGTGTGATGAGACAGAGAAGAAGCTCTGACAGCTTCCAGGGCAGAACCGACCCACCGCGGGATGGAGAACATGATGCCAGGACTCTTGTGCAAATTGGTCCTGCAGGGAAGTAGGCATTATCATGGCGGGCACTTGCCCTTCTAGCCTCAATTCCCTACTACAAATGCACCATCTCTGAGAGTCAGGCTTTTCTGCCCAAGAGTACAACTGGAGGCAGCGGGGAAGGCACCTTTACCTCCCCAGAAGAGACAGTGATGGCCTGTGATATTACCACACACAGGAAGACTCAAAGTTGCACAAACACCACGGTGTAAGGCTGGAGGGGTGGCTTAGATCAGTTTTCAGTTACAAGGAATTGAATGGGCATTATACAAAGGAGAATCCCACAGTTTGAGACTGGAAACCATTCAAAGAATGACAACAGGAAACGGTCTCAGTGAAACAGGAGCAATCCCAAGAGAAGTAGGAAAAAAGGAATTAGCCGAGACAGGAGAAGTCAGTATGGAGCAAGGGCTCACCATTCTTATGCTATTTTAAGAAAAACAGAGTCAAAAATTGAGGTCTTCAGCCCTCATGCACTCCCTCGCTGATGGCTTCTGCAAGTAACACTCAAGGTGACAGGGGGAGAGGAAAAGCCAATGGAAACTGGGCAAGAGTTTGAATTTGAAAAAAAAAGACATGACAGACTCATAACAGAACACACAGTCTACAGACGAGGCCACAAGAGGCTGCTGAAAAAACAAAAAGAATAAATATCCCAGAAACACATCCACCGAAAAAGACCTCCCAATTTATCTAGGCCTCCGTGGTCACCTAAGGAGGGTGGGAGTTACCGGGGAACACAGGAGACACACGAGGTACTGAATCGGAAACAAACACAGAACAGATGGAGGATTAGGCTAATCAGAGCAGACTATATTCAAGGAAAAAAAAATTTGAGCCTTCATTCCCATATGACAATCGCTCTCATATCACACCGAGTGGGAGACAGGTCTCAGGACCCTTGACTGAAGAGACCACAGGCCCCAGGTTCAGGTGTTCCTTCCATAACCGATCATCGGCTGTGGAAGGTCAGGGCTCCACTCGCTGCAGACAGTGACAGGGGCGGGCTTGTCCTCCAGGGAGACCGGAACGTGGTGTCTGTTGAAGGCCCGTGTGCAGAAACGACACGTCTGCCCTCCGTCAGAGGACCCTCTTTCCCTCTACAACAGACACCTCCCTCCCCAGGGCAGGACGGGGAAGACGCAGTCCATAAAGTGCGTCTGCTAAGGGACCAGAGGGACAAGGCCGTGAGCCCAGTCACGGCCGCCCGTGCACGGGGAATCCCCGGAGAGCGATCTGCCCTTCTTCTGCAGTGACTCAAGGAAGAAACAGGACTATGCTTTCCTCTCACCGAGCGGAGCAGCTGGTGCTGAGTGGCGAGGATGCACAGGGCACCAAGGGGGACCAGATGCAGGTGCCCAGCTGGGCGACGAAGGGCCGCACCCGGGGCAGGACATAACGGCTGGTCCTTGGAAAGTTTGGGGCACTCCGGCCCACGGGGTGACCTGCAGCACAGAAGGGAGGGCTGGCTTGGATGACAGACAAAAGCGCCAACACCGACAAGAGCCGAAACCCAAAGCAGCAGCCGTCGGCACCGGGCACCCTCCCCTCCACCGGGTGCCCAGAAAGCAGCACGGTGACACACGCTCCACCCAGACCTCTGGGGCCTGCCTGCAGCCTGGGCCACACAGGGGGACACGGGGATACGACCCTGAAGCCGCACGTCACCGCCGCCGCTGTCTCCAAGTGGAGGAAGCCAAGGGCCGTCCTGCCCGAGAGGCTGCACACAGAGCTTCCAGCACACGGGCAAACTAGCGCCTTCCCAACAGCCAGCCGCTCTGGGCGGGACGGCCCTCCCCGCCACCTTCCCCAGCTCCACGCAAGCTTGCCCGGCGCGGACCAGGAACACGGAGATGGGAAGGACGTGAAGAGCTCATTCTACACACGAGCAAGCAGAGCCACACCAGGGTCACCGATGTGCCTGCAGGACTCTGCCTGCAGGACCCTGCCAGGCCCTCTCTGCCCCCTCCTCACAAAGGGCACTCCTCCGCCCCGCAGGGGCTCCCCTGGGCTCAAAGAGCACTGGGGAGCTGGGCATCCCGGAGTCCTGTGGCGGAGCTGGCCAAGGGCTCCTGAGTGGACAAGGCTGTCCTCAGAAGGGACTCAGGCTCCACTACAATCATCCCTATCCTCAGAGACGTCTGGATTTTACGTTCACTATGGAACGCACCCTACCTGCGTGCTACGGGAGAGTGAGGTGGGGAGTCTCAACCCCACACCTGACACCAAAGGTACTGTACAACCTCGTGCGGAAAACCCCACGGTGTGCCATGAGACCGACGAGCAGCTCTGACAGCTTCCAGGGCAGGCCCGACCCGGCACAGGTTTGGGGAAAATACACAACGTACGCACTCTGGTGCGCATCGGAATTCCCCCCCATGGAAGGAGGCATTTTCACAGCGGGCTCTTTCCCTTCCAGCCTCTATTCCCTACTACAATCGCACCATCTCCGAGAGCCAGGCTTTTCTGCCCAGAGTACAACTGGAGGCTGCGGCCAAGACACACTTTCCTCCCGAGAAAAAACAGTAACGGGCTGTGAAGTTTACCTCACCCAGGAAGACTCAAAGTTGCACAAAGCACATCGTACAAAGCTGGAGGGAGGGCTTTGCCCCTTTTCAGGTTACCAGGATCTGAATAGACATTCTAAACAGGAGAATCACCTGGCCTGAGCCGGGAAACCCGTCAAAAGAAAGACGACACAGAAATCCGTCTCAGTGACCCAGGAGCAACCCCAGGTGCATGAGGTCAGGAAGGAGTCAGCCGAGCCAGGAGAAGTCAGTGTGCAGCGAGGGCTCACATTTCTCACGCTGTTTCGAGAAACCCACAGTCAAAATCTGCGGGCCCCGGCTCCTAAGCACTCCCTCATGGCTCCTGCAGGCACAAGCCAAGGCGACGGGCTCCCGGGAGAAGCAGCCCACTGGCTCCTGGGCAAAAGTTTTGAATCTGAAATAGGCAGCGACACGCCACACCAGACCCGTCACAGGGCACACAGTCTGCAGACGAGGCCAGGAACGGCTGCCGGGAGAACGTGAATATCACCTTTCCCATGACGAGGCCAAACAGAGCATTACCAACCCACTTACCTGGGCCTCCGGGGCCGCCGCAGGTGGGCGGGCGCTGCCGTGCCACCCGGGAGCAGTGCCAGGTCCCGCGTCGGCTGAAAACCACAGAAAAGAATGGAGGATTAGGCTTTCCTGCGAAGACACTGCTGAAGCGAAACAAAACCTTTGTGCCTTCCTTCCTTCCTTCCTTCCACGTATCACACTCGTTTCTTGGAGGAACTGGATACTGACCCCAGGAACACCTGCATGCTAAGCCCGCATTCTCTCTACTGCTGAGCTACATATACCCTTCCCCCCAGAGCACACTAGATTCTAGGCACAGAGGACAAGAAATGCCAGCCACGTTCACTAACATACCCAGTGTATAATAAGCTCCGTTTGCTCCACCAAAAGAGCTCAGTGTTTTATGATCCGTCAGCTCCTGCGGAGCCACTTCTGCAGTCCCAGTAGCATACTCCGGTTTTGTAATTTCGGGCTAAGTCGCCCCTTCCTAAGAACACAAAACAAGATAAATCAGGAACCGAACTTCAGATCATGTGCCTACGCTTAGTCAGTCAGGTAGACCAGAGTTATTTACCGAAGCTATCAGAACATAAGCCCTATCCTGGGAGAAGCTGGATGTAGAAGTAAAAGGCAGATTCTCCTCTCTGTACTGCCAGAGGCACAGGATCCATGAAAACAAATCAGCACAGAAAAGTTTCAACAGCTCTACAACTGAGGTGAACGGGTACAGTAACGCCACAAAGGACAGGAGAGTCCGCTGCACGTGGATAGCTCAGTTAATGCTGGGAAGACCACAGAGTTTCCTAAAAGAAAGATCCAGTGCAGAGGGGGCATGAGGAGGGGCTTTGGGGAAGGGCAGCCTGACTTAAAGGAGCAGGTGGGAAACAGCGTAAGGCATTAAGGGAACTAGACCACTGTTACTGGCGGTGGAATGGGAAGACAAAACATGCTGCCTTGAAAATGAAACATCACTTAATTAATTTCAAGTGCGGACGGCTAAAACAAGAACCAACTCCAAGATACACCTAACTTTCCCAGGGATGAATTTCTTTTCAATATCCTCTAATAAACTCTAAGGGAAAGACCCTGAAAAAAAGAATGCCCACACAGAAACTGGTTTCACTAGGTGAGTCTGGAAAATGAACAAAAGTGCATTATCCAGTCCTACGGCATTAAGCACAGAATCACATCCTAAACTGTAAGTTAAAAGCATAAGTCAAAAATTCTCATCAGCAGATGCAAACGTGAAAATGCACACAAACACCAACCCACGGTTTATGTCTCAGAATCCCCTGGTACTTATATAGTCACACAAGAACATTAAAAACAAGAGACTGTACCTCATCCCAGGAAGAATCTCTTCCTCTCTCTTATGTAAAGTGGCGCACTGACACACCATCTGTAAAATGTAGTTACAGGTACATTAATGAGAATATTCACGAATGTATATTAAAACCACCATGTGCGTATATCTCCGTTCGTGGATGTGTCAAAACAAATGTGGCAGGAAAGACTTTCAAAGAGTTAGAGCATTTTCTGAAAAAAAATTCTTAAGTCATGTTTGGGATATATTTCAAACCAAGTAGTAAGAGGAAATCACGTAAAAAGAATGAATATGGAAGTTGGGTTTGCGCACTATGTGTTTCTAAAATTTGACGTTTGCTCTTGTTTTTCTTTTTTCTTTTCTTCAGTTTTTAAATGGAGGTACCGGGAATGAGCACACGGAATTCGGCATGCTAAGCAAGCATTCTATTTACCACTAACCTATGTCCTTCCCCGAGTCAACTAGCTTCTCGGCATAGATAAAATAAAATACAAAACACTCTTTCACGGTTCACTGCCTTTCAAAACATGTTAGTTTGCTGAAGCGCAAAAGATCTTTGAGGCCTTCTATCCCATAGCTCACGAAGTCTCACATCAGACCGAGTGGGAGACAGGTCTCAGGACCCTTGACTGAAGAGACCACAGGCCCCGGGTTCAGGTGTTTCTTCCATATCCAATCATCGGCTGTGGAAGGCCAGGGCTCCACTCGCTGCAGACAGTGACAGAGGCGGGCTTGTCCTCCAGGGAGACCGGAACGTGGTGTCTGTTGAAGGCCCGTGTGCAGAAACGACACGTCTGCCCTCCGTCAGAGGACCCTCTTTCCCTCTACAACAGACACCTCCCTCCCCAGGGCAGGACGGGGAATTCGCTGTCCATCAAGTGCGTCTGCTAAGGGACCAGAGGCTCACGGCCGTGAGCACAGTCACGGCCGCCCGTGCACGGGGAAGCCCCGGAGAGCGATCTGCCCTTCTTCTGCAGTGACTCAAGGAAGAAACAGAGGACTATGCTTTCCTCTTACCGAGCGGAGCAGCTGGCGGTGGGGGGCGAGGTTGCACAGGGCACCAAGCGGGAACAGGTGCAGGTGCCCAGCTGGGTGACGACGGGCCACACCCGGGGCAGGCCACGCAGGCTGGTCCTCGGAAAGGTTTGGGCCCCCCGGCCCATGGGGTGACCTGCAGGACAGAAGGGAGGGCTGGGTTGGATGAAAGACAAAAGCGCCAACATCGACAAGAGACGGAACATAATGCAGCAACCGTCGACACCGGGCACCCTCCCCTCCACCGGGTGCCCAGAGAGCAGCATGGTGCCACAGGCTCCGCCCAGCCCTATGGGGCCTGCCTGCAGCCTGAGCCGCACAGGGGGACACGGGGATACGACCCTGAAGCCGCACGTCGACGCCGCCGCTGTCACCAAGTGGAGGAAGCCAAGGGTCCTCCTGCCCGAGAGGCTGCACACAGAGCTTCCAGCACACGTGCAAACTAGCGCCTTCCCAACAGCCAGCCGCTCTGGGCGGGACGGCCCTCCCCGACACCTTCCCCAGCTCCACGCAAGCTTGCCCGGCGCGGACCAGGAACACGGAGACGGGACGGACGTGAAGAGCCCATTCTCCACACGAGCAAGCAGAGCCGCACAAGGGTCACCGCACTGCCTGCAGGGCTCTGCCTGCAGGACCCTGCCAGGCCCTCTCTGCCCCCTCCTCACAAAGGGCCCTCCCCCACCCCGCAGGGGCTGCCTCTGGGCGAACAGAGCCCTGGGGAGCTGGGCATCCCGGAGTCCTGCAGCGGAGCTGGCCAAGGGCTCCTGAGGGGACAAGGCTGTACTCAGAAGGGACTCAGGCTCTGCTACAATCATCCCTATACTCAGGGACGTCTGGATTTTACGTTCGCTACGAAACACACCCTACCTGCGTGCTACTGGAGAGTGACGTGGGGAGTCTCAACACCACACCTGACACCAAAGGGAATGTACCAGCTCGTGCGCAAAACCCCACGGTGTGCCATGAGACCGACGAACAGCTCTGACAGCTTCCAGGGCAGGCCCGACCCTGTGCAGGGTGGGGGACAAACACAACGTACGCACACTGGTTCGCATCGGAATTCCCCCGAAGGGAAGGAGGCATTTTCACGGCGGGCTCTTTCCCTTCCAGCCTCTATTCCCTACTACAAATGCACCATCTCCGAGAGCCAGGCTTTTCTGCCCAGAGTACAACTAGAGGCAGCGGCCAAGACACAATTACCTCCCGAGAAAAGACAGTGACGGGCTGTGACTTTTACCACACCCAGGAAGACTCAAAGTTGCACAAAGCACACCGTACAAAGCTGGAGGGAGGGCTTTGCCCCTTTTCCAGTTACCAGGATCTGAATGGACATTCTAAACAGGAGAATCACCTGGCCTGAGCCGGGAAACCAGTCAAAAGAACGACGACACAGAAATCCCTCTCAGTGACCAAGGATAAACCCCAGGTGCAGGAGGTCAGGAAGGAGTCAGCCGAGCCAGGAGAAGTCAGTGTGGAGCGAGGGCTCACCCTCTTCATGCTGTTTCGAGAAACCCACAGTCAAAGTCTGCGTTCTCCGGCTCCTAAGCACTCCCTCATGACTCCTACAGGCTCCAGCCAATGCGACGGGCTCCCGAAAGAAGCAGCCCACTGGCTCCTGGGCAAAAGTTTTGAGTCTGAAAAAGGCAGCGACACGCCACGCCAGACCCGTCACAGGGCACACAGTTTGCAGACGAGGCCAGGAACGGCTGCCGGGAGAACGGGAAGATCACCTTTCCCAGGACGAGGTCCAACAGAGCATGACCACCCCACTTAACTGGGTCTCCGGGGCCGCCGCTTGTGGGCGGGCGCTGCCGGGCCACACCGGAGCCACGCCTGGTCCCGCGTCGGCTAAAAACCACAGAAAAGAATGGAGGATTAGGCTTTCCTGCGAAGACACTGCTGAAGTGAAACAAAAACTTTGCGCCTTCCTTCCTTCCTACCTTCCCTGTATGACACTCGTTACTTGGAGGAAGTGTATACTGACCCCAGGAACTCCTGCATGCTAAGACCGCATTCTTTCTACTGCTGAGCTACATATACCCTTCCCCCCAGAGCACACGAGTTTCTAGGCACAGAGGACAAGAAATGCCAGCCACGTTCACTAACTTACCAAGGGTATAATAAGCTCCGTATGCTCCACCAACAGAGCTCAGTGTTTTATGATCCGTCAGCTCCTGCGGAGCCACTTCTACAGTCCCAGTAATATACTCCGGTTTTGTAATTTCGGGCTTAGTCGCCCCTTCCTAGGAACACAAACAAGATAAATCAGGAACCGAACTTCAGATCATGTGCACACGCTTAGTCAGTCAAGTAGACAACAGTTATTTATAAGCTATCAAAACATAAGCCCTATGCTGGGAGAAGCTGGCGGTACAAGTAAAAGGCAGATTCTACTCTCTGTTCTGCCAGAGGCACGGGATCCATGAAAACAAATCATCACAGAAAAGTTTCAACAGCTCTACAACAGAGGTGAACTGGTACAGTAACGCCACAAAGGACAGGAGAGTCCGCTGCACATGGATAGCTCAGGGAATGCTTGGAAGACCGCACTGTTTCGTAAAAGAGAGATCCAGCGCAGAGGGGGGATGTGGAGGGGCTTTGTGGAAGGGCAGCCTGAGTAAAAGGAGCAGGTGGGAAACTGCGTAAGGCATTAAGGGAACTAGACCACTGTTACTGGTGGTGGAATGGGAAGACAAAACATGTTGCCTTGAAAATGAAACATCACTTAATTAATTTCAAGTGAGGACGGCTAAAACAAGAACCAACTCCAAGATACACCTAACTTTCCCAGGGATGAATTTCTTTTCAATATCCTCTAATAAACTGTAAGGGAAAGACCCTGAAAAAAAGAATGCCCACACAGACACTGGTTTCACTAGGTGAGTCTGGAAAATGGACACAAGTGCATTATCCAGTCCTACGGCATTAAGCACAGAATCACATCCTAAAATATAAGTTAAAATCATAAGTCAAAAATTCTCATCAGCAGATGCAAACGTGAAAAAGCACACTCACAGCAACCCCCGGTTTATGTCTCTGAATCCCCTGGTAGTTATATAGTCACACAAGGACATTAACAACAAGAGACTGTACCTCATCCCAGGAAGAATCTCTTCCTCTCTCTACTGTAAAGTGGCGCACTTACACACCATCTGTAAAATGTAGTTACAGGTACATTAATGAGAATATTCACGAATGTATATTAAAACCACCATGTGCGTCTATATCCGTTCGTGGATGTGTCAAAACAAAAGTGGCAGAAAAGACTTTCAAAGAGTTAGAGCATTTTCTGAAAAAAAAATTCTTAAGTCACTGTTGGGATATATTTCAAACCAAGTAGTAAGAGGAAAACACGTAAAAATAATGGATATGGAAGTTGGGTTTGCGCACTATGTATTTCTAACATTAGAAGTTTGCTCTTGTGTTTGTTTTTTTTTTTTCTTCTGTTTTTAAATGGAGGTACCGGGAATGAGCACACGGAATTCGGCATGCTAAGCAAGCATTCTATTTACCACTAACCTATGTCCTTCTCCGAGTCAAGTAGCTTCCCGGCATAGATAAAATAAAATACAAAACACTCTTTCACGGTTCACTGCCTTACAAAACATGTTAGTTTGCTGAAGAGCAAAAGATCTTTGAGGCCTTTTTCCCATGGCACACGAAGTCTCAGATCAGACCGAGTGGGAGACAGGTCTCAGGACCCTTGACTGAAGAGACCACAGGCCCCGGGTTCAGGTGTTTCTTTCATAACCAATCATCGGCTGTGGAAGGCCAGGGCTCCATTCGCTGCAGACAGTGACAGGGGCGGTCTTGTCTTCCAGGGAGCCCGGAAAGTGGTGTCTTTTGAAGGCCCGTGTGCAGAACCGACACGTCTGCCCTCCGTCAGAGACCCTCTTTCCCTCTACAACAGACACCTTCCTCCCCAGGGCAAGACGGGGAATTCGCGGTCCATCAAGTGCGTCTGCTAAGGGACCAGAGGGTCACGGCCGTGAGCACAGTCACGGCCGCCCGTGCACGGGGAAGCCACGGAGAGCGATCTGCCCTACTTCTGCAGTGACTCAAGGAAGAAACAGAGGACTATGCTTTCCTCTTACCGAGCGGAGCAGCTGGCGGTGGGGGGCGAGGTTGCACAGGGCACCAAGGGGACCAGGTGCAGGTGCCCAGCTGGGCGACGACGGGCCGCACCCGGGGCAGGCCACGCAGGCTGGTCCTCGGAAAGGTTGGGGCCCTCCGGCCCACGGGGTGACCTGCAGGACAGAAGGGAGGGCTGGGTTGGATGACAGACAAAATCGCCAACACCGACAAGAACCGAAACCCAAAGCAGCAGCCGTCGGCACCGGGCACCCTCCCCTCCACCAGGTGCCCAGAGAGCATCACAGTGCCACACGCTCCGCCCAGCCCTCTGGGGCCTGCCTGCAGCCTGGGCCGCAAAGGGGGACACGGGGATACGACCCTGACGCCGCACGTCGCCGCCGCCGCTGTCTCTAATTGGAGGAAGCCAACTGTCCTACTGCACGAGAGGCTGCACACAGAGCTTCCAGCACACGGTCAAACTAGCGCCTTCCCAACAGCCAGCCGCTCTGGGTGGGACGGCCCTCCACGCCACCTTCCCCAGCTCCATGCAAGCTTGCCCGGCGCGGACCAGGAACACAGAGATGGGACGGAAGTGAAGAGCTCATTCTCCACACGAGCGAGCAGAGCCGCACCAGGGTCACCGCTCTGCCTGCAGGGCTCTGCCTGCAGGACCCTGAAAGGCCCTTTCAGCCCCCTCCTCACAAAGGGCCCTCCTCCGCCCCGCAGGGGCTGCCCCTGGGCCCAAAGAGCCCTGGGGAGCTGGGCATCCAGGAGTCCTGCGGCGGAGCTGGCCAAGGGCTCCTGAGGGGACAAGGCTGTCCTCAGAAGGGACTCAGGCTCTGCTACAATCATCCCTATCCTCAGGGACGTCTGGATTTTACGTTCGCTACGGAACGCACCCTACCTGCGTGCTACGGGAGAGTGACGTGGGGAGTTTGACCCCACACCTGACACCAAAGGGACTATACCAGTTCGTGCGCAAAACCCCACGTTGTGCCATGAGACCGATGAGCAGCTCTGACAGCTTCCAGGGCAGGCCCGACCCGGCGCAGGGTGGGGGACAAACACAACGTACGCACCCTGGTGCGCATCGGAATTCCCCCGCGGGGAAGGAGGCATTTTCACGGCGTGCTCTTTCCCTTCCAGGCTCTATTCCCTACTACAAATGCACCATCTCCGAGAGCCAGGCTTTTCTGCCCAGAGTACAACTGGAGGCAGCGGCCAAGACACACTTACCTACCGAGAAAGACAGTGACGGGCTGTGACTTTTACCACAACCAGGAAGACTCAAAGTTGCACAAAGCACACCGTACAAAGCTGGAGGGAGGGCTTTGCCCCTTTTCCAGTTACCAGGATCTGAATGGACATTCTAAACTGGAGAATCACCTGGCCTGAGCCGGGAAACCAGTCAAAAGAACGACGACACAGAAATCAGTCTCAGTGACCCAGCAGCAACCCCAGGTGCAGGATGTCAGGAAGGAGTCTGCCGAGCCAGGAGAAGTCAGTGTGGAGCGAGGGCTCACCCTCCTCACGCTGTTTCGAGAAACCCACAGTCAAAATCTGCGGGCCCCGGCTCCTAAGCACTCCCTCATGGCTCCTGCAGGCACCAGCCAAGGCGACGGGCTCCCGGGAAAAGCAGCCCACTGGCTCCTGGGCAAGAATTTTGAGTCTGAAAAAGGCAGCGACACGCCACGCCAGACCCGTCACAGGACACAAAGTCTGCAGACGAGGCCAGGAACGGCTGCCGGGAGAACGGGAAGATCACATTTCCCAGGACGATGTCAAAAAGATCATGACCACCCCACTTACCTGGGCCTCCGGGGCCGCCACAGGTGGGCGGGCGCTGCCGGGCCACACCGGAGCCGCGCCAGGTCCCGCGTCGGGTAAAAACCACAGAAAAGGATGGAGGATTAAGCTTTCCTGCGAAGACACTGCTGAAGCGAAACAAAAGCTTTGCGCCTTCCTTCCTTCTTTCCTTCCCCGTATCACACTCGTTTCTTGGAGGAACTGGATACTGACCCCAGGAACTCCTGCATGCTAAGCCCACATTCTCTCTACTGCTGAGCTACATATACCCTTCCCCCCAGAGCACACTAGTTTCAAGGCACATAGGACAAGAAATGCCAGCCAAGTTCACTAACTTACCCAGTGTATAATAAGCTCCGTGTGCTCCACCAACAGAGCTCAGTGTTTTATGATCCGTCAGCTCCTGCAGAGCCACTTCTACAGTCCCAGTAGCATACTCCGGTTTTGTAATTTCGGGCTTAGTCGCCCCTTCCTAGGAACACAAAACAAGATAAATCAGGAACCGAACTTCAGATCATGTGCATACGCTTAGTCAGTCAGCTAGACAACAGTTATTTACCGAAGCTATCAGAACATAAGCCCTATCCTGGGAGAAGCTGGCGTTACAAGTAAAAGGCAGATTCTCCTCTCTGTTCTGCCAGAGGCACAGGATCCATGAAAACAAATCAGCACAGAAAAGTTTTAACAGCTCTACAACTGAGGTGAACGGGTACAGTAACGCCACAAAGGACAGGAGAGTCCGCTGCACGTGGATAGCTAAGGGAATGCTGGGAAGACCGCACTGTTTCATAAAAGAGAGATCCAGCACAGAGGGGTTATGTGGAGGGGCTTTGTGGAAGGGCAGCCTGAGTAAAAGGAGCAGGTGGGAAACAGCGTAAGGCATTTAGGAAACTAGACCACTGTTACTGGCGGTGGAATGGGAAGACAAATCATGCTGCCTTGAAAATGAAACATCACTTAGTTAAGTTCAAGTGAGGATGGTTATAACAAGAACCAACTCCAAGATACACCTATCTTTCCCAGGGATGAATTTCTTTTCAATATCCTCTAATAAACTGTAAGGGAAAGACACTGAAAAATAAATGCCCACACAGACACTGGTTTCACTAGGTGAGTCTGGAAATTGAACACAAGTGCATTATCCAGTCCTACGGCATTAAGCACAGAATCACATCCTAAACTGTAAGTTAAAAGCATAAGTCAAAAATTCTCATCAGCAGATGCAAACGTGAAAATGCACACTCACACCAACCCCCGGTTTATGTCTCAGAATCCACTGGTACTTATATAGACACACAAGGACATTAACAACAAGAGAATATACCTCATCCCAGGAAGATTCTCTTCCTCTCTCTTCTGTAAAGTGGCGCACTGACACACCATCTGTAAAATGTAGTTACAGGTACATTAATGAGAATATTCACGAATGTATATTAAAACCACCATGTGCGTCTATATCCGTTCGTGGATGTGTCAAAACAAAAGTGGCAGAAAAGACTTTCAAAGAGTTAGAGCATTTTCTGAAAAAAAATTCTTAAGTCATTGTTGGGATATATTTCAAACCAAGTTGAAAGAAGAAAACACGTAAAAAGAATGGATATGGAAGTTGGGTTTGCGCACTATGTATTTCAAACATTTGAAGATTGCTCTTGTTTTTGTTTTTTTTTCTTCTGTTTTTAAATGGAGGTACCGGGAATGAGCACACGGAATTCGGCATGCTAAGCAAGCATTCTATTTACCACTAACCTATGTCCTTCCCCGTGTCAACTAGCTTCTCGGCATAGATAAAATAAAATACAATACACTCTTTCACGGTTCACTGCCTTACAAAACATGTTAGTTTGCTGAAGTGCAAAAGATATTTAAGGCCTTCTTCCCCGTATCCCAATAAGTCTCACATCAGACCGAGTGGGAGACAGGTCTCAGGACCCTTGACTGAAGAGACCACAGGCCCCGGGTTCGGGTGTTTCTTCCATAACAGATCATCTTCTGTGGAAGGTCAGGGCTCCCCTAGCTGCAGACAGAGACAGGGGCGGGCTTGTCCTCCAGGGAGCCCGGAATGTGGTGTCTGTTGAAGGCCCGTGTGCAGAACCGACACGTCTGCCCTCCGTCAGAGGACCCTCTTTCCCTCTACAACAGACACCTCCCTCCCCAGGGCAGGACGGGGAAGACGCGGTCCATCAAGTGCGTCTGCTAAGGGACAAGAGGTACACGGCCGTGAGCCCAGTCACGGCCGCCCGTGCACGGGGAAGCCCCGGAGAGCGATCTGCCCTTCTTCTGCAGTGACTCAAGGAAGAAACATAGGACTATGCTTTCCTCTTACCGAGCGGAGCAGCTGGAGGTGTGGTGCGAGGTTGCACAGGGCACCAAGGTGGACCAGGTGCAGGTGCCCAGCTGGGCGACAATGGGCCGCAACCGGGGCAGGCAACGCAGGCTGGTCCTCGGAAAGTTTGGGGCCCTCCGGCCCACGGGGTGACCTGCAGGACAGAAGGGAGGGCTGTGTTGGATGACAGACAAAAGCTCCAACACCGACAAGGGCCGAAACCCAAAGCAGCAGCCGTCGGCACCGGGCACAGTCCCCTCCACCGGGTGCCCAGAGAGCAGCAGGGTGCCACACGCTCCGCCCAGCCCTCTGGGGCCTGCCTGCAGCCTGGGCCGCACAGGGGGACACGGGGATACGACCCTGATGCCGAACGTCGCCGCCGCCGCTGAATCCAAGTGGAGGAAGCCAAGGGTCCTCCTGTCCGAGAGGCTGCACAAAGAGCTTCCAGCACACGGGAAAACTAGCGCCTTCCCAACAGTCAGCCGCTCTGGGCAGGACGGCCCTCCCCGCCACCTTCCCCAGCTCCACGCAAGCTTGCCCGGCGCGGACCAGGAACACAGAGATGGGACGGAAGTGAAGAGCTCATTCTCCACACGAGCGAGCAGAGCCGCACAATGGTCACCGCTCTGCCTGCAGGGCTCTGCCTGCAGGACCCTGCCAGGCCCTCTCTGAACACTCCTCACAAAGGGCCCTCCTCCGCCCCGCAGGGGCTGCCCCTGGGCGCAAAGAGCCCTGGGGAGCTGGGCATCCCTGAGTCCTGTGGCGGAGCTGGCCAAGGTCTCCGTAGGGGACAAGGCTGTCCTCAGAAGGGACTCAGGCTCCGCTACAATCATCCCTATCCTCAGGGACGTCTGGATTTTACGTTCGCTTTGGAACGCCCCCTAACTGCGTGCTACGGGAGAGTGTCGTGGGGAGTCTCAACCCCACACGTGACACCAAAGGCACTGTACCAGGTCGAGCGCAAAATCCCACGGTATGCCATGAGACTGACGAGCAGCTCTGACAGCTTCCAGGGCAGGCACGACCCGGCGCAGGGTGGGGGACAAACACAATGTACGCACTCTGGTGCACATCGGAACTCCCCCGAAGGAAGGAGGCATTTTCACGGCGGGCTCTTTCCCTTCCAGGATCTATTCCCTACTACAAATGCACCATCTCAGAGAGCCAAGCTTTTCTGCCCAGAGTACAACTGGAGGCAGCGGCCAAGACACACTTACCTCCCGAAAAAAGACAGTGACCGGCTGTGACTTTTACCACAACCAGGAAGACTCAAAGTTGCACAAAGCACACCGTACAAAGCTGGAGGGAGGGCTTTGCCCCTTTTCCAGTTACCAGGATCTGAATGGACATTCTAAACAGGAGAATTACCTGGCCTGAGCCGGGAAACCAGTCAAAAGAACGACGACACAGAAATCCGTCTCAGTGACCCAGGAGCAACCCCAGGTGCAGGAGGTCAGGAAGGAGTCAGCCGAGCCAGGAGAAGTCAGTGTGGAGCGAGGGCTCACCCTCCTCACGCTGTTTCGAGAAACACACAGTCAACGTCTGCGGGCCCCGGCTCCTAAGCACTCCCTAATGGCTCCTGCAGGCACCAGCCAAGGCGACGGGCTCCCGGGAAAAGCAGCCCACTGGCTCCTGGGCAAGAATTTTGAGTCTGAAAAAGGCAGCGACACGCCACGCCAGACCCGTCACAGGACACACAGTCTGCAGACGAGGCCAGGAACGGCTGCCGGGAGAACGGGAAGATCACCTTTCCCAGGACGAGGTCCAAAAGATCATGACCACCCCACTTACCTGGGCCTCCGGGGCCGCCACAGGTGGGCGGGCGCTGCCGGGCCACACCGGAGCCGCGCCAGGTCCCGCGTCGGCTAAAAACCACAGAAAAGGATGGAGGATTAAGCTTTCCTGCGAAGACACTGCTGAAGCGAAACAGCACCTTTGCGCCTTCCTTCCTTCCTTCCTTCCCCGTATCACACTCGTTTCTTGGAGGAACTGGATACTGACCCCAGGAACTCCTGCATGCTAAGCCCACATTCTCTCTACTGCTGAGCTACATATACCCTTCCCCCCAGAGCGCACTAATTTCAAGGCACATAGGACAAGAAATGCCAGCCAAGTTCACTAACTTACCCAGTGTATAATAAGCTCCGTGTGCTCCACCAACAGAGCTCAGTGTTTTATGATCCGTCAGCTCCTGCAGAGCCACTTCTACAGTCCCAGTAGCATACTCCGGTTTTGTAATTTCGGGCTTAGTCGCCCCTTCCTAGGAACACAAAACAAGATAAATCAGGAACCAAACTTCAGATCATGTGCATACGCTTAGTCAGTCAGGTAGACAACAGTTATTTACCGAAGCTATCAGAACATAAGCCCTATCCTGGGAGAAGCTGGCGGTACAAGTAAAAGGCAGATTCTCCTCTCTGTTCTGCCAGAGGCACAGGATCCATGAAAACAAATCAGCACAGAAAAGTTTCAACAGCTCTACAAATGAGGTGAACGGGTACAGTAACGCCACAAAGGACACGAGAGTCCGCTGCACGTGGATAGCTAAGGGAATGCAGGGAAGACCACACTGTTTCATAAAAGTGAGATCCAGCGCAGAGGGGGGATGTGGAGGGGCTTTGTGGAAGGGCAGCCTGAGTAAAAGGAGCAGGTGGGAAACAGCGTAAGGCATTTAGGAAACTAGACCACTGTTACTGGCGGTGGAATGGAAAGACAAAACATGCTGCCTTGAAAATGAAACATCACTTAATTAATTTCAAGTGAGGACGGCTAAAACAAGAACCAACTCCAAGATACACCTAACTTTCCCAGGGATGAATTTCTTTTCAATATCCTCTAATAAACTCTAAGGGAAAGACCCTGAAAAAAAGAATGCCCACACAGAAACTGGTTTCTCTAGGTGAGTTTGGAAAATGAACACAAGTGCATTATCCAGTCCTATGGCATTAAGCACAGAATCACATCCTAAAATGTAAGTTAAAAACATAAGTCAAAAATTCTCATCAGCAGTTGCATACGTGAAAAAGCCCACTCACACCAATCCCCGGGTTATGTCTCAGAATCCCCTGGTACTTATATAGTCAAACAAGTATATTAACAACAAAAGACTGTACCTCATCCCAGGAAGATTCTCTTCCTCTCTCTTCTGTAAAGTGGCGCACTGACACACCATCTGTAAAATGTAGTTACAGGTACATTAATGAGAATATTCACGATTCTATATTTAAACCACCATGTGCGTCTATCTCCGTTAGTGGATGTGTCAAAACAAAAGTGGCAGAAAAGACTTTCAAAGATTTAGAGCATTTTCTGAAAAAATATGCTTAAGTCACGGTTGGGATATATTTCAAACCAAGTAGTAAGAGGAAAACACGTAAAAAGAATGGATATGGAAGTTGGGTTTGCGCACTATGTATTTCTAACATTTGAAGTTTGCTCTTGTTTTTGTTTTTCCTTTTCTTCTGTTTTTAAATGGAGGTACCGGGAATGAGCACACGGAATTCGGCATGCTAAGCAAGCATTCTATTTACCACTAACCTATGTCCTTCCCCGTGTCAACTAGCTTCTCGGCATAGATAAAATAAAATACAATACACTCTTTCACGGTTCACTGCCTTACAAAACATGTTAGTTTGCTGAAGCGCAAAAGACCTTTGAGGCATTGTTCCCCGTATCACACTAAGTCTCACATCAGACCGAGTGGGAGACAGGTCTCAGGACCCTTGACTGAAGAGACCACAGGCCCCGGGTTCGGGTATTTCTTCCATAACCGATCATCGGCTGTGGAAGGTCAGGGCTCCACTCGCTGCAGACTGTGACAGGGGTGGGCTTGTCCTCCAGGGAGCCCGGAACGTGGTGTCTGTTTTAAGGCCCGTGTACAGAACCGACACGTCTGCCCTCCATCAGAGGACCGTCTTTCCCTCTACAACAGACACCTCCCTCCCCAGGGCAGGACGGGGAAGACGCGGTCCATCAAATGCGTCTGCTACGGGACCAGAGGGACACGGCCGTGAGCACAGTCACGGCCGCCCGTGCACGGGGAAGCCCCGGAGAGCGATCTGCCCTTCTTCTGCAGTGACTCAAGGAAGAAACAGAGGATTATGCTTTCCTCTTACCGAGCGGAGCAGCTGGAGGTGGGGGGCGAGGTTGCACAGGGCACCAAAGGGGACCAGGTGCAGGTGCCCAGCTGGGCGACGACGGGCCGCACCCGGGGCAGGCCACGAAGGCTGGTCCTCGGAAAGGTTGGGGCCCTCCCGCCCACGGGGTGAACTGCAGGACAGAAGGGAGGGCTAGGTTGGGTGACAGACAAAAGCACCAACACCGACAAGAGACGAAACCCAAAGCAGCAGCCGTCGGCACCGGGCACCCTCACCTCCACCGGGTGCCCAGAGAGCAGCAGGGTGCCACACGCTCCGCCCAGCCCTCTGGGGCCTGCCTGCAGCCTGGGCCGCACAGGGTGAAACGGGGATACGACCCTGACGCCGCACGTCACCGCCGCCGCTGTCTCCAAGTGGAGGAAGCCAAGGGTCCTCCTGCCCGAGAGGCTGCACACAGAGCTTCCAGCACACGGGCAAACTAGCGCCTTCCCAACAGCCAGCCGCTCTGGGCGGGACGGCCCTCCCCGCCACCTTCCCCAGCTCCACGCAAGCTTGCCCGGCGCGGACCAGTAACACGGAGACGGGACGGATGTGAAGAGCTCATTCTCCACACGAGCGAGCAGAGCCGCACCAGGGTCACCGCTCTGCCTGCAGGGCTCTGCCTGCAGGACCCTGCCAGGCCCTCTCGGCCCCCTCCTCACAAAGGGCCCTCCTCAGCCCCGCAGGGGCTGCCCCTGGGCGCAAAGAGCCCTGTGGAGCTGGGCATCACGGAGTCCTGCAGCGGAGCTGGCCAAGGGTTCCTGAGGGGACAAGGCTGTCCTCAGAAGGGACTCAGGCTCCGCTACAATCATCCCTATCCTCAGGGACGTCTGGATTTTACGTTCGCTATGGAACGCCCCCTAACTGCGTGCTATGGGAGAGTGACGTGGGGAGTCTCAACCCCACACGTGACACCAAAGGGATTGTACCAGCTCGTGCGCAAAATCCCACGGTGTGCCATGAGACCGACGAGCAGCTCTGACAGCTTCCAGGGCAGGCCCGACCCGGCGCAGGGTGGGGGACAAACACAATGTACCCACTCTGGTGCGCATCGGAATTCCCCCGAAGGGAAGGAGGCATTTTCACGGCGGGCTCTTTCCCTTCCAGGCTCTATTCCCTACTACAAATGCACCATCTCAGAGAGCCAAGCTTTTCTGCCCAGAGTACAACTGGAGGCAGCGGCCAAGACACACTTACCTACCGAGAAAGACAGTGACGGGCTGTGACTTTTACCACAACCAGGAAGACTCAAAGTTGCACAAAGCACACCGTACAAAGCTGGAGGGAGGGCTTTGCCCCTTTTCCAGTTACCAGGATCTGAATGGACATTCTAAACAGGAGAATTACCTGGCCTGAGCCGGGAAACCAGTCAAAAGAACGACGACACAGAAATCCGTCTCAGTGACCCAGGAGCAACCCCAGGTGCAGGAGGTCAGGAAGGAGTCAGCCGAGCCAGGAGAAGTCAGTGTGGAGCGAGGGCTCACCCTCCTCACGCTGCGGGCCCCGGCTCCTAAGCACTCCCTAATGGCTCCTGCAGGCACCAGCCAAGGCGACGGGCTCCCGGGAAAAGCAGCCCACTGGCTCCTGGGCAAGAATTTTGAGTCTGAAAAAGGCAGCGACACGCCACGCCAGACCCGTCACAGGACACACAGTCTGCAGACGAGGCCAGGAACGGCTGCCGGGAGAACGGGAAGATCACCTTTCCCAGGACGAGGTCCAAAAGATCATGACCACCCCACTTACCTGGGCCTCCGGGGCCGCCGCAGGTGGGCGGGCGCTGCCGGGCCACACCGGAGCCGCGCCAGGTCCCGCGTCGGCTAAAAACCACAGAAAAGGATGGAGGATTAAGCTTTCCTGCGAAGACACTGCTGAAGCGAAACAGCACCTTTGCGCCTTCCTTCCTTCCTTCCTTCCCCGTATCACACTCGTTTCTTGGAGGAACTGGATACTGACCCCAGGAACTCCTGCATGCTAAGCCCACATTCTCTCTACTGCTGAGCTACATATACCCTTCCCCCCAGAGCGCACTAATTTCAAGGCACATAGGACAAGAAATGCCAGCCAAGTTCACTAACTTACCCAGTGTATAATAATCTCCGTGTGCTCCACCAACAGAGCTCAGTGTTTTATGATCCGTCAGCTCCTGCAGAGCCACTTCTACAGTCCCAGTAGCATACTCCGGTTTTGTAATTTCGGGCTTAGTCGCCCCGTCCTAGGAACACAAAACAAGATAAATCAGGAACCGAACTTCAGATCATGTGCATACGCTTAGTCAGTCAGGTAGACAACAGTTATTTACCGAAGCTATCAGAACATAAGCCCTATCCTGGGAGAAGCTGGCGGTACAAGTAAAAGGCAGATTCTCCTCTCTGTTCTGCCAGAGGCACAGGATCCATGAAAACAAATCAGCACAGAAAAGTTTCAACAGCTCTACAACTGAGGTGAACGGGTACAGTAACGCCACAAAGGACAGGAGAGTCCGCTGCACGTGGATAGCTCAGGGAATGCTGGGAAGACCGTACTGTTTCATAAAAGAGAGATCCAGCGCAGAGGGTTTATGTGGAGGGGCTTTGTGGAAGGGCAGCCTGAGTAAAAGGGGCAGGTGGGAAACAGCGTTAGGCATTTAGGAAACTAGACCACTGTTACTGGCGGTGGAATGGAAAGACAAAACATGCTGCCTTGAAAATGAAACATCACTTAATTAATTTCAAGTGAGGACGGCTAAAACAAGAACCAACTCCAAGATACACCTAACTTTCCCAGGGATGAATTTCTTTTCAATATCCTCTAATAAACTCTAAGGGAAAGACCCTGAAAAAAAGAATGCCCACACAGAAACTGGTTTCTCTAGGTGAGTCTGGAAAATGAACACAAGTGCATTATCCAGTCCTATGGCATTAAGCACAGAATCACATCCTAAAATGTAAGTTAAAAACATAAGTCAAAAATTCTCATCAGCAGTTGCATACGTGAAAAAGCCCACTCACACCAATCCCCGGGTTATGTCTCAGAATCCCCTGGTACTTATATAGTCAAACAAGTATATTAACAACAAAAGACTGTACCTCATCCCAGGAAGATTCTCTTCCTCTCTCTTCTGTAAAGTGGCGCACTGACACACCATCTGTAAAATGTAGTTACAGGCACATTAATGAGAATATTCACGATTCTATATTTAAACCACCATGTGCGTCTATCTCCGTTAGTGGATGTGTCAAAACAAAAGTGGCAGAAAAGACTTTCAAAGATTTAGAGCATTTTCTGAAAAAATATGCTTAAGTCACGGTTGGGATATATTTCAAACCAAGTAGTAAGAGGAAAACACGTAAAAAGAATGGATATGGAAGTTGGGTTTGCGCACTATGTATTTCTAACATTTGAAGTTTGCTCTTGTTTTTGTTTTTCCTTTTCTTCTGTTTTTAAATGGAGGTACCGGGAATGAGCACACGGAATTCGGCATGCTAAGCAAGCATTCTATTTACCACTAACCTATGTCCTTCCCCGTGTCAACTAGCTTCTCGGCATAGATAAAATAAAATACAATACACTCTTTCACGGTTCACTGCCTTACAAAACATGTTAGTTTGCTGAAGCGCAAAAGACCTTTGAGGCATTGTTCCCCGTATCACACTAAGTCTCACATCAGACCGAGTGGGAGACAGGTCTCAGGACCCTTGACTGAAGAGACCACAGGCCCCGGGTTCGGGTATTTCTTCCATAACCGATCATCGGCTGTGGAAGGTCAGGGCTCCACTCGCTGCAGACTGTGACAGGGGTGGGCTTGTCCTCCAGGGAGCCCGGAACGTGGTGTCTGTTTTAAGGCCCGTGTACAGAACCGACACGTCTGCCCTCCATCAGAGGACCGTCTTTCCCTCTACAACAGACACCTCCCTCCCCAGGGCAGGACGGGGAAGACGCGGTCCATCAAATGCGTCTGCTACGGGACCAGAGGGACACGGCCGTGAGCACAGTCACGGCCGCCCGTGCACGGGGAAGCCCCGGAGAGCGATCTGCCCTTCTTCTGCAGTGACTCAAGGAAGAAACAGAGGATTATGCTTTCCTCTTACCGAGCGGAGCAGCTGGAGGTGGGGGGCGAGGTTGCACAGGGCACCAAAGGGGACCAGGTGCAGGTGCCCAGCTGGGCGACGACGGGCCGCACCCGGGGCAGGCCACGAAGGCTGGTCCTCGGAAAGGTTGGGGCCCTCCCGCCCACGGGGTGAACTGCAGGACAGAAGGGAGGGCTAGGTTGGGTGACAGACAAAAGCACCAACACCGACAAGAGACGAAACCCAAAGCAGCAGCCGTCGGCACCGGGCACCCTCACCTCCACCGGGTGCCCAGAGAGCAGCAGGGTGCCACACGCTCCGCCCAGCCCTCTGGGGCCTGCCTGCAGCCTGGGCCGCACAGGGTGAAACGGGGATACGACCCTGACGCCGCACGTCACCGCCGCCGCTGTCTCCAAGTGGAGGAAGCCAAGGGTCCTCCTGCCCGAGAGGCTGCACACAGAGCTTCCAGCACACGGGCAAACTAGCGCCTTCCCAACAGCCAGCCGCTCTGGGCGGGACGGCCCTCCCCGACACCTTCCCCAGCTCCACGCAAGCTTGCCCGGCGCGGACCAGTAACACGGAGACGGGACGGATGTGAAGAGCTCATTCTCCACACGAGCGAGCAGAGCCGCACCAGGGTCACCGCTCTGCCTGCAGGGCTCTGCCTGCAGGACCCTGCCAGGCCCTCTCGGCCCCCTCCTCACAAAGGGCCATCCTCAGCCCCGCAGGGGCTGCCCCTGGGCGCAAAGAGCCCTGTGGAGCTGGGCATCACGGAGTCCTGCAGCGGAGCTGGCCAAGGGTTCCTGAGGGGACAAGGCTGTCCTCAGAAGGGACTCAGGCTCCGCTACAATCATCCCTATCCTCAGGGACGTCTGGATTTTACGTTCGCTATGGAACGCCCCCTAACTGCGTGCTATGGGAGAGTGACGTGGGGAGTCTCAACCCCACACGTGACACCAAAGGGATTGTACCAGCTCGTGCGCAAAATCCCACGGTGTGCCATGAGACCGACGAGCAGCTCTGACAGCTTCCAGGGCAGGCCCGACCCGGCGCAGGGTGGGGGACAAACACAATGTACCCACTCTGGTGCGCATCGGAATTCCCCCGAAGGGAAGGAGGCATTTTCACGGCGGGCTCTTTCCCTTCCAGGCTCTATTCCCTACTACAAATGCACCATCTCAGAGAGCCAAGCTTTTCTGCCCAGAGTACAACTGGAGGCAGCGGCCAAGACACACTTACCTACCGAGAAAGACAGTGACGGGCTGTGACTTTTACCACAACCAGGAAGACTCAAAGTTGCACAAAGCACACCGTACAAAGCTGGAGGGAGGGCTTTGCCCCTTTTCCAGTTACCAGGATCTGAATGGACATTCTAAACAGGAGAATTACCTGGCCTGAGCCGGGAAACCAGTCAAAAGAACGACGACACAGAAATCCGTCTCAGTGACCCAGGAGCAACCCCAGGTGCAGGAGGTCAGGAAGGAGTCAGCCGAGCCAGGAGAAGTCAGTGTGGAGCGAGGGCTCACCCTCCTCACGCTGTTTCGAGAAACACACAGTCAACGTCTGCGGGCCCCGGCTCCTAAGCACTCCCTAATGGCTCCTGCAGGCACCAGCCAAGGCGACGGGCTCCCGGGAAAAGCAGCCCACTGGCTCCTGGGCAAGAATTTTGAGTCTGAAAAAGGCAGCGACACGCCACGCCAGACCCGTCACAGGACACACAGTCTGCAGACGAGGCCAGGAACGGCTGCCGGGAGAACGGGAAGATCACCTTTCCCAGGACGAGGTCCAAAAGATCATGACCACCCCACTTACCTGGGCCTCCGGGGCCGCCACAGGTGGGCGGGCGCTGCCGGGCCACACCGGAGCCGCGCCAGGTCCCGCGTCAGCTAAAAACCACAGAAAAGGATGGAGGATTAAGCTTTCCTGCGAAGACACTGCTGAAGCGAAACAGCACCTTTGCGCCTTCCTTCCTTCCTTCCTTCCCCGTATCACACTCGTTTCTTGGAGGAACTGGATACTGGCCCCAGGAACTCCTGCATGCTAAGCCCACATTCTCTCTACTGCTGAGCTACATATACCCTTCCCCCCAGAGCACACTAATTTCAAGGCACATAGGACAAGAAATGCCAGCCAAGTTCACTAACTTACCCAGTGTATAATAAGCTCCGTGTGCTCCACCAACAGAGCTCAGTGTTTTATGATCCGTCAGCTCCTGCAGAGCCACTTCTACAGTCCCAGTAGCATACTCCGGTTTTGTAATTTCGGGCTTAGTCGCCCCTTCCTAGGAACACAAAACAAGATAAATCAGGAACCGAACTTCAGATCATGTGCATACGCTTAGTCAGTCAGGTAGACAACAGTTATTTACCGAAGCTATCAGAACATAAGCCCTATCCTGGGAGAAGCTGGCGGTACAAGTAAAAGGCAGATTCTCCTCTCTGTTCTGCCAGAGGCACAGGATCCATGAAAACAAATCAGCACAGAAAAGTTTCAACAGCTCTACAACTGAGGTGAACGGGTACAATAACGCCACAAAGGACACGAGAGTCCGCTGCACGTGGATAGCTAAGGGAATGCAGGGAAGACCACACTGTTTCATAAAAGTGAGATCCAGCGCAGAGGGGGGATGTGGAGGGGCTTTGGGGAAGGGCAGCCTGAGTAAAAGGAGCAGGTAGGAAACAGCGTAAGGCATTAAGGAAACTAGACCACTGTTACTGGCGGTGGAATGGAAAGACAAAACATGCTGCCTTGAAAATGAAACATCACTTAATTAATTTCAAGTGAGGACGGCTAAAACAAGAACCAACTCCAAGATACACCTAACTTTCCCAGGGATGAATTTCTTTTCAATATCCTCTAATAAACTCTAAGGGAAAGACCCTGAAAAAAAGAATGCCCACACAGAAACTGGTTTCTCTAGGTGAGTTTGGAAAATGAACACAAGTGCATTATCCAGTCCTATGGCATTAAGCACAGAATCACATCCTAAAATGTAAGTTAAAAACATAAGTCAAAAATTCTCATCAGCAGTTGCATACGTGAAAAAGCCCACTCACACCAATCCCCGGGTTATGTCTCAGAATCCCCTGGTACTTATATAGTCAAACAAGTATATTAACAACAAAAGACTGTACCTCATCCCAGGAAGATTCTCTTCCTCTCTCTTCTGTAAAGTGGCGCACTGACACACCATCTGTAAAATGTAGTTACAGGTACATTAATGAGAATATTCACGATTCTATATTTAAACCACCATGTGCGTCTATCTCCGTTAGTGGATGTGTCAAAACAAAAGTGGCAGAAAAGACTTTCAAAGATTTAGAGCATTTTCTGAAAAAATATGCTTAAGTCACGGTTGGGATATATTTCAAACCAAGTAGTAAGAGGAAAACACGTAAAAAGAATGGATATGGAAGTTGGGTTTGCGCACTATGTATTTCTAACATTTGAAGTTTGCTCTTGTTTTTGTTTTTCCTTTTCTTCTGTTTTTAAATGGAGGTACCGGGAATGAGCACACGGAATTCGGCATGCTAAGCAAGCATTCTATTTACCACTAACCTATGTCCTTCCCCGTGTCAACTAGCTTCTCGGCATAGATAAAATAAAATACAATACACTCTTTCACGGTTCACTGCCTTACAAAACATGTTAGTTTGCTGAAGCGCAAAAGACCTTTGAGGCATTGTTCCCCGTATCACACTAAGTCTCACATCAGACCGAGTGGGAGACAGGTCTCAGGACCCTTGACTGAAGAGACCACAGGCCCCGGGTTCGGGTATTTCTTCCATAACCGATCATCGGCTGTGGAAGGTCAGGGCTCCACTCGCTGCAGACTGTGACAGGGGTGGGCTTGTCCTCCAGGGAGCCCGGAACGTGGTGTCTGTTTTAAGGCCCGTGTACAGAACCGACACGTCTGCCCTCCATCAGAGGACCGTCTTTCCCTCTACAACAGACACCTCCCTCCCCAGGGCAGGACGGGGAAGACGCGGTCCATCAAATGCGTCTGCTACGGGACCAGAGGGACACGGCCGTGAGCACAGTCACGGCCGCCCGTGCACGGGGAAGCCCCGGAGAGCGATCTGCCCTTCTTCTGCAGTGACTCAAGGAAGAAACAGAGGATTATGCTTTCCTCTTACCGAGCGGAGCAGCTGGAGGTGGGGGGCGAGGTTGCACAGGGCACCAAAGGGGACCAGGTGCAGGTGCCCAGCTGGGCGACGACGGGCCGCACCCGGGGCAGGCCACGAAGGCTGGTCCTCGGAAAGGTTGGGGCCCTCCCGCCCACGGGGTGAACTGCAGGACAGAAGGGAGGGCTAGGTTGGGTGACAGACAAAAGCACCAACACCGACAAGAGACGAAACCCAAAGCAGCAGCCGTCGGCACCGGGCACCCTCACCTCCACCGGGTGCCCAGAGAGCAGCAGGGTGCCACACGCTCCGCCCAGCCCTCTGGGGCCTGCCTGCAGCCTGGGCCGCACAGGGTGAAACGGGGATACGACCCTGACGCCGCACGTCACCGCCGCCGCTGTCTCCAAGTGGAGGAAGCCAAGGGTCCTCCTGCCCGAGAGGCTGCACACAGAGCTTCCAGCACACGGGCAAACTAGCGCCTTCCCAACAGCCAGCCGCTCTGGGCGGGACGGCCCTCCCCGACACCTTCCCCAGCTCCACGCAAGCTTGCCCGGCGCGGACCAGTAACACGGAGACGGGACGGATGTGAAGAGCTCATTCTCCACACGAGCGAGCAGAGCCGCACCAGGGTCACCGCTCTGCCTGCAGGGCTCTGCCTGCAGGACCCTGCCAGGCCCTCTCGGCCCCCTCCTCACAAAGGGCCATCCTCAGCCCCGCAGGGGCTGCCCCTGGGCGCAAAGAGCCCTGTGGAGCTGGGCATCACGGAGTCCTGCAGCGGAGCTGGCCAAGGGTTCCTGAGGGGACAAGGCTGTCCTCAGAAGGGACTCAGGCTCCGCTACAATCATCCCTATCCTCAGGGACGTCTGGATTTTACGTTCGCTATGGAACGCCCCCTAACTGCGTGCTATGGGAGAGTGACGTGGGGAGTCTCAACCCCACACGTGACACCAAAGGGATTGTACCAGCTCGTGCGCAAAATCCCACGGTGTGCCATGAGACCGACGAGCAGCTCTGACAGCTTCCAGGGCAGGCCCGACCCGGCGCAGGGTGGGGGACAAACACAATGTACCCACTCTGGTGCGCATCGGAATTCCCCCGAAGGGAAGGAGGCATTTTCACGGCGGGCTCTTTCCCTTCCAGGCTCTATTCCCTACTACAAATGCACCATCTCAGAGAGCCAAGCTTTTCTGCCCAGAGTACAACTGGAGGCAGCGGCCAAGACACACTTACCTACCGAGAAAGACAGTGACGGGCTGTGACTTTTACCACAACCAGGAAGACTCAAAGTTGCACAAAGCACACCGTACAAAGCTGGAGGGAGGGCTTTGCCCCTTTTCCAGTTACCAGGATCTGAATGGACATTCTAAACAGGAGAATTACCTGGCCTGAGCCGGGAAACCAGTCAAAAGAACGACGACACAGAAATCCGTCTCAGTGACCCAGGAGCAACCCCAGGTGCAGGAGGTCAGGAAGGAGTCAGCCGAGCCAGGAGAAGTCAGTGTGGAGCGAGGGCTCACCCTCCTCACGCTGTTTCGAGAAACACACAGTCAACGTCTGCGGGCCCCGGCTCCTAAGCACTCCCTAATGGCTCCTGCAGGCACCAGCCAAGGCGACGGGCTCCCGGGAAAAGCAGCCCACTGGCTCCTGGGCAAGAATTTTGAGTCTGAAAAAGGCAGCGACACGCCACGCCAGACCCGTCACAGGACACACAGTCTGCAGACGAGGCCAGGAACGGCTGCCGGGAGAACGGGAAGATCACCTTTCCCAGGACGAGGTCCAAAAGATCATGACCACCCCACTTACCTGGGCCTCCGGGGCCGCCACAGGTGGGCGGGCGCTGCCGGGCCACACCGGAGCCGCGCCAGGTCCCGCGTCAGCTAAAAACCACAGAAAAGGATGGAGGATTAAGCTTTCCTGCGAAGACACTGCTGAAGCGAAACAGCACCTTTGCGCCTTCCTTCCTTCCTTCCTTCCCCGTATCACACTCGTTTCTTGGAGGAACTGGATACTGGCCCCAGGAACTCCTGCATGCTAAGCCCACATTCTCTCTACTGCTGAGCTACATATACCCTTCCCCCCAGAGCACACTAATTTCAAGGCACATAGGACAAGAAATGCCAGCCAAGTTCACTAACTTACCCAGTGTATAATAAGCTCCGTGTGCTCCACCAACAGAGCTCAGTGTTTTATGATCCGTCAGCTCCTGCAGAGCCACTTCTACAGTCCCAGTAGCATACTCCGGTTTTGTAATTTCGGGCTTAGTCGCCCCTTCCTAGGAACACAAAACAAGATAAATCAGGAACCGAACTTCAGATCATGTGCATACGCTTAGTCAGTCAGGTAGACAACAGTTATTTACCGAAGCTATCAGAACATAAGCCCTATCCTGGGAGAAGCTGGCGGTACAAGTAAAAGGCAGATTCTCCTCTCTGTTCTGCCAGAGGCACAGGATCCATGAAAACAAATCAGCACAGAAAAGTTTCAACAGCTCTACAACTGAGGTGAACGGGTACAATAACGCCACAAAGGACACGAGAGTCCGCTGCACGTGGATAGCTAAGGGAATGCAGGGAAGACCACACTGTTTCATAAAAGTGAGATCCAGCGCAGAGGGGGGATGTGGAGGGGCTTTGGGGAAGGGCAGCCTGAGTAAAAGGAGCAGGTAGGAAACAGCGTAAGGCATTAAGGAAACTAGACCACTGTTACTGGCGGTGGAATGGAAAGACAAAACATGCTGCCTTGAAAATGAAACATCACTTAATTAATTTCAAGTGAGGACGGCTAAAACAAGAACCAACTCCAAGATACACCTAACTTTCCCAGGGATGAATTTCTTTTCAATATCCTCTAATAAACTCTAAGGGAAAGACCCTGAAAAAAAGAATGCCCACACAGAAACTGGTTTCTCTAGGTGAGTTTGGAAAATGAACACAAGTGCATTATCCAGTCCTATGGCATTAAGCACAGAATCACATCCTAAAATGTAAGTTAAAAACATAAGTCAAAAATTCTCATCAGCAGTTGCATACGTGAAAAAGCCCACTCACACCAATCCCCGGGTTATGTCTCAGAATCCCCTGGTACTTATATAGTCAAACAAGTATATTAACAACAAAAGACTGTACCTCATCCCAGGAAGATTCTCTTCCTCTCTCTTCTGTAAAGTGGCGCACTGACACACCATCTGTAAAATGTAGTTACAGGTACATTAATGAGAATATTCACGATTCTATATTTAAACCACCATGTGCGTCTATCTCCGTTAGTGGATGTGTCAAAACAAAAGTGGCAGAAAAGACTTTCAAAGATTTAGAGCATTTTCTGAAAAAATATGCTTAAGTCACGGTTGGGATATATTTCAAACCAAGTAGTAAGAGGAAAACACGTAAAAAGAATGGATATGGAAGTTGGGTTTGCGCACTATGTATTTCTAACATTTGAAGTTTGCTCTTGTTTTTGTTTTTCCTTTTCTTCTGTTTTTAAATGGAGGTACCGGGAATGAGCACACGGAATTCGGCATGCTAAGCAAGCATTCTATTTACCACTAACCTATGTCCTTCCCCGTGTCAACTAGCTTCTCGGCATAGATAAAATAAAATACAATACACTCTTTCACGGTTCACTGCCTTACAAAACATGTTAGTTTGCTGAAGCGCAAAAGACCTTTGAGGCATTGTTCCCCGTATCACACTAAGTCTCACATCAGACCGAGTGGGAGACAGGTCTCAGGACCCTTGACTGAAGAGACCACAGGCCCCGGGTTCGGGTATTTCTTCCATAACCGATCATCGGCTGTGGAAGGTCAGGGCTCCACTCGCTGCAGACTGTGACAGGGGTGGGCTTGTCCTCCAGGGAGCCCGGAACGTGGTGTCTGTTTTAAGGCCCGTGTACAGAACCGACACGTCTGCCCTCCATCAGAGGACCGTCTTTCCCTCTACAACAGACACCTCCCTCCCCAGGGCAGGACGGGGAAGACGCGGTCCATCAAATGCGTCTGCTACGGGACCAGAGGGACACGGCCGTGAGCACAGTCACGGCCGCCCGTGCACGGGGAAGCCCCGGAGAGCGATCTGCCCTTCTTCTGCAGTGACTCAAGGAAGAAACAGAGGATTATGCTTTCCTCTTACCGAGCGGAGCAGCTGGAGGTGGGGGGCGAGGTTGCACAGGGCACCAAAGGGGACCAGGTGCAGGTGCCCAGCTGGGCGACGACGGGCCGCACCCGGGGCAGGCCACGAAGGCTGGTCCTCGGAAAGGTTGGGGCCCTCCCGCCCACGGGGTGAACTGCAGGACAGAAGGGAGGGCTAGGTTGGGTGACAGACAAAAGCACCAACACCGACAAGAGACGAAACCCAAAGCAGCAGCCGTCGGCACCGGGCACCCTCACCTCCACCGGGTGCCCAGAGAGCAGCAGGGTGCCACACGCTCCGCCCAGCCCTCTGGGGCCTGCCTGCAGCCTGGGCCGCACAGGGTGAAACGGGGATACGACCCTGACGCCGCACGTCACCGCCGCCGCTGTCTCCAAGTGGAGGAAGCCAAGGGTCCTCCTGCCCGAGAGGCTGCACACAGAGCTTCCAGCACACGGGCAAACTAGCGCCTTCCCAACAGCCAGCCGCTCTGGGTGGGACGGCCCTCCCCGCCACCTTCCCCAGCTCCACGCAAGCTTGCCCGGCGCGGACCAGTAACACGGAGACGGGACGGATGTGAAGAGCTCATTCTCCACACGAGCGAGCAGAGCCGCACCAGGGTCACCGCTCTGCCTGCAGGGCTCTGCCTGCAGGACCCTGCCAGGCCCTCTCGGCCCCCTCCTCACAAAGGGCCATCCTCAGCCCCGCAGGGGCTGCCCCTGGGCGCAAAGAGCCCTGTGGAGCTGGGCATCACGGAGTCCTGCAGCGGAGCTGGCCAAGGGTTCCTGAGGGGACAAGGCTGTCCTCAGAAGGGACTCAGGCTCCGCTACAATCATCCCTATCCTCAGGGACGTCTGGATTTTACGTTCGCTATGGAACGCCCCCTAACTGCGTGCTATGGGAGAGTGACGTGGGGAGTCTCAACCCCACACGTGACACCAAAGGGATTGTACCAGCTCGTGCGCAAAATCCCACGGTGTGCCATGAGACCGACGAGCAGCTCTGACAGCTTCCAGGGCAGGCCCGACCCGGCGCAGGGTGGGGGACAAACACAATGTACCCACTCTGGTGCGCATCGGAATTCCCCCGAAGGGAAGGAGGCATTTTCACGGCGGGCTCTTTCCCTTCCAGGCTCTATTCCCTACTACAAATGCACCATCTCAGAGAGCCAAGCTTTTCTGCCCAGAGTACAACTGGAGGCAGCGGCCAAGACACACTTACCTACCGAGAAAGACAGTGACGGGCTGTGACTTTTACCACAACCAGGAAGACTCAAAGTTGCACAAAGCACACCGTACAAAGCTGGAGGGAGGGCTTTGCCCCTTTTCCAGTTACCAGGATCTGAATGGACATTCTAAACAGGAGAATTACCTGGCCTGAGCCGGGAAACCAGTCAAAAGAACGACGACACAGAAATCCGTCTCAGTGACCCAGGAGCAACCCCAGGTGCAGGAGGTCAGGAAGGAGTCAGCCGAGCCAGGAGAAGTCAGTGTGGAGCGAGGGCTCACCCTCCTCACGCTGTTTCGAGAAACACACAGTCAACGTCTGCGGGCCCCGGCTCCTAACCACTCCCTAATGGCTCCTGCAGGCACCAGCCAAGGCGACGGGCTCCCGGGAAAAGCAGCCCACTGGCTCCTGGGCAAGAATTTTGAGTCTGAAAAAGGCAGCGACACGCCACGCCAGACCCGTCACAGGACACACAGTCTGCAGACGAGGCCAGGAACGGCTGCCGGGAGAACGGGAAGATCACCTTTCCCAGGACGAGGTCCAAAAGATCATGACCACCCCACTTACCTGGGCCTCCGGGGCCGCCGCAGGTGGGCGGGCGCTGCCGGGCCACACCGGAGCCGCGCCAGGTCCCGCGTCGGCTAAAAACCACAGAAAAGGATGGAGGATTAAGCTTTCCTGCGAAGACACTGCTGAAGCGAAACAGCACCTTTGCGCCTTCCTTCCTTCCTTCCTTCCCCGTATCACACTCGTTTCTTGGAGGAACTGGATACTGACCCCAGGAACTCCTGCATGCTAAGCCCACATTCTCTCTACTGCTGAGCTACATATACCCTTCCCCCCAGAGCGCACTAATTTCAAGGCACATAGGACAAGAAATGCCAGCCAAGTTCACTAACTTACCCAGTGTATAATAATCTCCGTGTGCTCCACCAACAGAGCTCAGTGTTTTATGATCCGTCAGCTCCTGCAGAGCCACTTCTACAGTCCCAGTAGCATACTCCGGTTTTGTAATTTCGGGCTTAGTCGCCCCTTCCTAGGAACACAAAACAAGATAAATCAGGAACCGAACTTCAGATCATGTGCATACGCTTAGTCAGTCAGGTAGACAACAGTTATTTACCGAAGCTATCAGAACATAAGCCCTATCCTGGGAGAAGCTGGCGGTACAAGTAAAAGGCAGATTCTCCTCTCTGTTCTGCCAGAGGCACAGGATCCATGAAAACAATTCAGCACAGAAAAGTTTCAACAGCTCTACAACTGAGGTGAACGGGTACAGTAACGCCACAAAGGACAGGAGAGTCCGCTGCACGTGGATAGCTCAGGGAATGCTGGGAAGACCGTACTGTTTCATAAAAGAGAGATCCAGCGCAGAGGGTTTATGTGGAGGGGCTTTGTGGAAGGGCAGCCTGAGTAAAAGGGGCAGGTGGGAAACAGCGTTAGGCATTTAGGAAACTAGACCACTGTTACTGGCGGTGGAATGGAAAGACAAAACATGCTGCCTTGAAAATGAAACATCACTTAATTAATTTCAAGTGAGGACGGCTAAAACAAGAACCAACTCCAAGATACACCTAACTTTCCCAGGGATGAATTTCTTTTCAATATCCTCTAATAAACTCTAAGGGAAAGACCCTGAAAAAAAGAATGCCCACACAGAAACTGGTTTCTCTAGGTGAGTCTGGAAAATGAACACAAGTGCATTATCCAGTCCTATGGCATTAAGCACAGAATCACATCCTAAAATGTAAGTTAAAAACATAAGTCAAAAATTCTCATCAGCAGTTGCATACGTGAAAAAGCCCACTCACACCAATCCCCGGGTTATGTCTCAGAATCCCCTGGTACTTATATAGTCAAACAAGTATATTAACAACAAAAGACTGTACCTCATCCCAGGAAGATTCTCTTCCTCTCTCTTCTGTAAAGTGGCGCACTGACACACCATCTGTAAAATGTAGTTACAGGTACATTAATGAGAATATTCACGATTCTATATTTAAACCACCATGTGCGTCTATCTCCGTTAGTGGATGTGTCAAAACAAAAGTGGCAGAAAAGACTTTCAAAGATTTAGAGCATTTTCTGAAAAAATATGCTTAAGTCACGGTTGGGATATATTTCAAACCAAGTAGTAAGAGGAAAACACGTAAAAAGAATGGATATGGAAGTTGGGTTTGCGCACTATGTATTTCTAACATTTGAAGTTTGCTCTTGTTTTTGTTTTTCCTTTTCTTCTGTTTTTAAATGGAGGTACCGGGAATGAGCACACGGAATTCGGCATGCTAAGCAAGCATTCTATTTACCACTAACCTATGTAATTCCCCCTGTCAACTAGCTTCTCGGCATAGATAAAATAAAATACAATACACTCTTTCACGGTTCACTGCCTTACAAAACATGTTAGTTTGCTGAAGCGCAAAAGACCTTTGAGGCATTGTTCCCCGTATCACACTAAGTCTCACATCAGACCGAGTGGGAGACAGGTCTCAGGACCCTTGACTGAAGAGACCACAGGCCCCGGGTTCGGGTATTTCTTCCATAACCGATCATCGGCTGTGGAAGGTCAGGGCTCCACTCGCTGCAGACTGTGACAGGGGTGGGCTTGTCCTCCAGGGAGCCCGGAACGTGGTGTCTGTTTTAAGGCCCGTGTACAGAACCGACACGTCTGCCCTCCATCAGAGGACCGTCTTTCCCTCTACAACAGACACCTCCCTCCCCAGGGCAGGACGGGGAAGACGCGGTCCATCAAGTGCGTCTGCTACGGGACCAGAGGGACACGGCCGTGAGCATAGACACGGCCGCCCGTGCACGGGGAAGCCCCGGAGAGCGATCTGCCCTTCTTCTGCAGTGACTCAAGGAAGAAACAGAGGATTATGCTTTCCTCTTACCGAGCGGAGCAGCTGGAGTTGGGGGGCGAGGTTGCACAGGGCACCAAAGGGGACCAGGTGCAGGTGCCCAGCTGGGCGACGACGGGCCGCACCCGGGGCAGGCCACGAAGGCTGGTCCTCGGAAAGGTTGGGGCCCTCCCGCCCACGGTGTGAACTGCAGGACAGAAGGGAGGGCTAGGTTGGGTGACAGACAAAAGCACCAACACCGACAAGAGACGAAACCCAAAGCAGCAGCCGTCGGCACCGGGCACCCTCAACTCCACCGGGTGCCCAGAGAGCAGCAGGGTGCCACACGCTCCGCCCAGCCCTCTGGGGCCTGCCTGCAGCCTGGGCCGCAAAGGGGGACACGGGGATACGACCCTGACGCCGCACGTCGCCGCTGCCGCTGTCTCCAATTGGAGGAAGCCAACTGTCCTCCTGCACGAGAGGCTGCACACAGAGCTTCCAGCACACGGGCAAACTAGCTCCTTCCCAACACCCAGCCACTCTGGGCGGGACGGCCCTCCCCGCCACCTTACCCAGCTCCACGCAAGCTTGCCCGGCGAGGACCAGGAACACGGAGACGGGACGGACGTGAAGAGCTCATTCTCCACACGAGCCAGCAGAGCCGCACCAGGGTCACCGCTCTGCCTGCAGGGCTCTGCCTGCAGGACCCTGCCAGGCCCTCTCGGCCCCCTCCTTACAAAGGGCCCTCCTCAGCCCCGCAGGGGCTGCCCCTGTGCGCAAAGAGCCCTGGGGAGCTGGGCATCACGGAGTCCTGCAGCGGAGCTGGCCAAGGGTTCCTGAGGGGACAAGGCTGTCCTCAGAAGGGACTCAGGCTCCGCTACAATCATCCCTATCCTCAGGGACGTCTGGATTTTACGTTCGCTATGGAACGCCCCCTAACTGCGTGCTACGGGAGAGTGACGTGGGGAGTCTCAACCCCACACGTGACACCAAAGGGATTGTACCAGCTCGTGCGCAAAATCCCACGATGTGCCATGAGACCGACGAGCAGCTCTGACAGCTTCCAGGGCAGGCCCGACCCGGCGCAGGGTGGGGGACAAACACAATGTACGCACTCTGGTGCGCATCGGAATTCCCCCGAAGGGAAGGAGGCATTTTCACGGCGGGCTCTTTCCCTTCCAGGCTCTATTCCCTACTACAAATGCACCATCTCAGAGAGCCAAGCTTTTCTGCCCAGAGTACAACTGGAGGCAGCGGCCAAGACACACTTACCTACCGAGAAAGACAGTGACGGGCTGTGACTTTTACCACAACCAGGAAGACTCAAAGTTGCACAAAGCACACCGTACAAAGCTGGAGGGAGGGCTTTGCCCCTTTTCCAGTTACCAGGATCTGAATGGACATTCTAAACAGGAGAATTACCTGGCCTGAGCCGGGAAACCAGTCAAAAGAACGACGACACAGAAATCCGTCTCAGTGACCCAGGAGCAACCCCAGGTGCAGGAGGTCAGGAAGGAGTCAGCCGAGCCAGGAGAAGTCAGTGTGGAGCGAGGGCTCACCCTCCTCACGCTGTTTCGAGAAACACACAGTCAACGTCTGCGGGCCCCGGCTCCTAAGCACTCCCTAATGGCTCCTGCAGGCACCAGCCAAGGCGACGGGCTCCCGGGAAAAGCAGCCCACTGGCTCCTGGGCAAGAATTTTGAGTCTGAAAAAGGCAGCGACACGCCACGCCAGACCCGTCACAGGACACAAAGTCTGCAGACGAGGCCAGGAACGGCTGCCGGGAGAACGGGAAGATCACCTTTCCCAGGACGAGGTCCAAAAGATCATGACCACCCCACTTACCTGGGCCTCCGGGGCCGCCACAGGTGGGCGGGCGCTGCCGGGCCACACCGGAGCCGCGCCAGGTCCCGCGTCAGCTAAAAACCACAGAAAAGGATGGAGGATTAAGCTTTCCTGCGAAGACACTGCTGAAGCGAAACAGCACCTTTGCGCCTTCCTTCCTTCCTTCCTTCCCCGTATCACACTCGTTTCTTGGAGGAACTGGATACTGGCCCCAGGAACTCCTGCATGCTAAGCCCACATTCTCTCTACTGCTGAGCTACATATACCCTTCCCCCCAGAGCACACTAATTTCAAGGCACATAGGACAAGGAATGCCAGCCAAGTTCACTAACATACCCAGTGTATAATAAGCTCCGTGTGCTCCACCAACAGAGCTCAGTGTTTTATGATCCGTCAGCTCCTGCAGGGCCACTTCTACAGTCCCAGTAGCATACTCCGGTTTTGTAATTTCGGGCTTAGTCGCCCCTTCCTAGGAACACAAAACAAGATAAATCAGGAACCGAACTTCAGATCATGTGCATACGCTTAGTCAGTCAGGTAGACAACAGTTATTTACCGAAGCTATCAGAACATAAGCCCTATCCTGGGAGAAGCTGGCGGTACAAGTAAAAGGCAGATTCTCCTCTCTGTTCTGCCAGAGGCACAGGATCCATGAAAACAAATCAGCACAGAAAAGTTTCAACAGCTCTACAACTGAGGTGAACGGGTACAGTAACGCCACAAAGGACAGGAGAGTCCGCTGCACGTGGATAGCTCAGGGAATGCTGGGAAGACCGCAATGTTTCATAAAAGAGAGATCCAGCGCAGAGGGTTTATGTGGAGGGGCTTTGTGGAAGGGCAGCCTGAGTAAAAGGAGCAGGTGGGAAACAGCGTTAGGCATTTAGGAAACTAGACCACTGTTACTGGCGGTGGAATGGGAAGACAAATCATGCTGCCTTGAAAATGAAACATCACTTAGTTAAGTTCAAGTGAGGACGGTTATAACAAGAACCAACTCCAAGATACACCTATCTTTCCCAGGGATGAATTTCTTTTCAATATCCTCTAATAAACTGTAAGGGAAAGACCCTGAAAAATAAATGCCCACACAGACACTGGTTTCACTAGGTGAGTCTGGAAATTGAACACAAGTGCATTATCCAGTCCTACGGCATTAAGCACAGAATCACATCCTAAACTGTAAGTTAAAAGCAAGAGTCAAAAATTCTCATCAGCAGATGCAAAGGTGAAAATGCACACTCACACCAACCCCCGGTTTATGTCTCAGAATCCCCTGGTACTTATATAGACACACAAGGACATTAACAACAAGAGAATGTACCTCATCCCAGGAAGATTCTCTTCCTCTCTCTTCTGTAAAGTGGCGCACTGACACACCATCTGTAAAATGTAGTTACAGGTACATTAATGAGAATATTTACGAATGTATATTAAAACCACCATGTGCGTCTATATCCGTTCGTGGATGTGTCAAAACAAAAGTGGCAGAAAATTCTTTCAAAGAGTTAGAGCATTTTCTGAAAAAAAATTCTTAAGTCATTGTTGGGATATATTTCAAACCAAGTAGTAAGAGGAAAACACGTAAAAAGAATGGATATGGATGTTGGGTTTGCGCACTATGTATTTCAAACATTTGAAGTTTGCTCTTGTTTTTGTTTTTTTTTTCTTCTGTTTTTAAGTGGAGGTACCGGGAATGAGCACACGGAATTCGGCATGCTAAGCAAGCATTCTTTTTACCACTAACCTGTGTCCTACCCGAGTCAACTAGCTTCCCGGCATAGATAAAATAAAATACAAAACACTCTTTCACGGTTCACTGCCTTACAAAACATGTTAGTTTTCTGAAGTGCAAAAGAAATTTGAGGCCTTCTTCCCCGTATCCCAATAAGTCTCACATCAGACCGAGTGGGAGACAGGTCTCAGGACCCTTGACTGAAGAGACCACAGGCCCCGGGTCCGGGTGTTTCTTCCATAACCGATCATCGGCTGTGGAAGTTCAGGGCTCCCCTAGCTGCAGACAGAGACAGGGGCGGGCTTGTCCTCCAGGGAGCCCGGAACGTGGTGTCTGTTGAAGGCCCGTGTGCAGAACCAACATGTCTGCCCTCCGTCAGAGGACCCTCTTTCCCTCTACAACAGACACCTCCCTCCCCAGGGCAGGACGGGGAAGACGCGGTAAATCAAGTGCGTCTGCTAAGGGACCAGAGGTTCACGGCCGTGAGCCCAGTCACGGCCGCCCGTGCACGGGGAATCCCCGGAGAGCGATCTGCCCTTCTTCTGCAGTGAGTCAAGGAAGAAACAAAGGACTATGGTTTCCTCATACCGAGCGGAGCTGCTGGCGGTGGGGGCAAGTTTGCACAGGGCACCAATGTTGACAAGGTGTAGGTGGCGAGCTGGGCGACGACGGGCCGCACACGAGGCAGGTAACGCAGGCTGGTCCTCGGAAATGTTGGGGCACTCGGGCACACGGGGGGACCTGCAGGACAGAAGGGAGGGCTGGGTTGGATGACAGACAAAATCGCCAACACCGAGAAGAACCGAAACCCAAAGCAGCAGCCGTCGGCACCGGGCACCCTCCCCTCCACCAGGTGCCCAGAGAGCATCACAGTGCCACACGCTCCGCCCAGCCTTCTGGGGCCTGCCTGCAGCCTGGGCCGCAAAGGGGGACACGGGGATATGACCCTGACGCCGCACGTCGCCGCTGCCGCTGTCTCCAATTGGAGGAAGCCAACTGTCCTCCTGCACGAGAGGCTGCACACAGAGCTTCCAGCACACGGGCAAACTAGCGCCTTCCCAACACCCAGCCACACTGGGCGGGACGGCCCTCCCCGCCACCTTACCCAGCTCCACGCAAGCTTGCCCGGCGAGGACCAGGAACACGGAGACGGGACGGACGTGAAGAGCTCATTCTCCACACGAGCGAGCAGAGCCGCACCAGGGTCACCGCTCTGCCTGCAGGGCTCTGCCTGCAGGACCCTGCCAGGCCCTCTCGGCCCCCTCCTCACAAAGGGCCCTCCTCAGCCCCGCAGGGGCTGCCCCTTGGTGCAAAGAGCCCTGGGGAGCTGGGCATCTCGGAGTCCTGCAGCGGAGCTGGCCAAGGGTTCCTGAGGGGACAAGGCTGTCCTCAGAAGGGACTCAGGCTCCGCTACAATCATCCCTATCCTCAGGGACGTCTGGATTTTACGTTCGCTATGGAACGCCCCCTAACTGCGTGCTATGGGAGAGTGACGTGGGGAGTCTCAACCCCACACGTGACACCAAAGGGATTGTACCAGCTCGTGCGCAAAATCTCACGGTGTGCCATGAGACCGACGAGCAGCTCTGACAGCTTCCAGGGCAGGCCCGACCCGGCGCAGGGTGGGGGACAAACACAATGTACGCACTCTGGTGCGCATCGGAATTCCCCCGAAGGGAAGGAGGCATTTTCACGGCGGGCTCTTTCCCTTCCAGGCTCTATTCCCTACTACAAATGCACCATCTCAGAGAGCCAGGATTTTCTGCCCAGAGTACAACTGGAGGCAGCGGCCAAGACACACTTACCTACCGAGAAAGACAGTGACGGGCTGTGACTTTTACCACAACCAGGAAGACTCAAAGATGCACAAAGCACACCGTACAAAGCTGGAGGGAGGGCTTTGCCCCTTTTCCAGTTACCAGGATCTGAATGGATATTCAAAACAGGAGAATCACCTGGCCTGAGCCGGGAAACCAGTCAAAAGAACGACGACACAGAAATCCGTCTCAGTGACCCAGGAGCAACCCCAGGTGCAGGAGGTCAGGAAGGAGTCAGCCGAGCCAGGAGAAGTCAGTGTGGATCGAGGGCTCACGCTCCTCACGCTGTTTCGAGAAACCCACAGTCAACGTCTGCGGGCCCCGGCTCCTAAGCACTCCCTAATGGCTCCTGCAGGCACCAGCCAAGGCGACGGGCTCCCGGGAAAAGCAGCCCACTGGCTCCTGGGCAAGAATTTTGAGTCTGAAAAAGGCAGCGACACGCCACGCCAGACCCTTCACAGGACACAAAGTCTGCAAACGAGGCCAGGAACGGCTGCCGGGAGAACGGGAAGATCACCTTTCCCAGGACGAGGTCCTAAAGATCATGACCACCCCACTTACCTGGGCCTCCGGGGCCGCCGCAGGTGGGCGGGCGCTGCCGGGCCACACCGGAGCCGCGCCAGGTCCCGCGTCGGCTAAAAACCACAGAAAAGAATGGAGGATTAAGCTTTCCTGCGAAGACACTGCTGAAGCGAAACAACACCTTTGCGCATTCCTTCCTTCCTTCCTTCCCCGTATCACACTCGTTTCTTGGAGGAACTGGATACTGACCCCAGGAACTCCTGCATGCTAAGCCCAGATTCTCTCTACTGCTAAGCTACATATACCATTCCCCCCAGAGCACACTAGTTTCAAGGCACATAGGACAAGAAATGCCAGCCACGTTCACTAACATACCCAGTGTATAATAAGCTCCGTGTGCTCCACCAACAGAGCTCAGTGTTTTGTGATCCGTCAGCTCCTTTAGAGCTAATTCTACAGTCCCAGTAGCATTCTCCGGTTTTGTAATTTCGGGCTTAGTCGCCCCTTCCTAGGAACACAAAACAAGATAAATCAGGAACCGAACTTCAGAACATGTGCATACGCTTAGTCAGTCAGGTAGACAACAGTTATTTATAAGCTATCAAAACATAAGCCCTAGCCTGGGAGAAGCTGGCGGTACAAGTAAAAGGCAGATTCTCCTCTCTGTTCTGCCAGAGGCACAGGATCCATGAAAACAAATCAGCACAGAAAAGTTTCAACAGCTCTACAACTGAGGTGAACTGGTTCAGTAACGCCACAAAGGACAGGAGTGTCCGCTGCACGTGGATAGCTCAGGGAATGCTTGGAAGACCGCATTGTTTCGTAAAAGAGACATCCAGCGCAGAGGGGGGATGTGGAGGGGCTTTGGGGAAGGGCAGCCTGAATAAAAGGAGCAGGTGTGAAACAGCGTAAGGCATTAAGGGAACTAGACCACTGTTACTGGCGGTGGAATGGGAAGACAAAACATGTTGCCTTTAAAATGAAGCATCACTTAATTAATTTCAAGTGAGGACGGCTAAAACAAGAACCAACTCCAAGATACACCTAACTTTCCCAGGGATGAATTTCTTTTCAATATCCTCTAATAAACTGTAAGGGAAAGACCCTGAAAAAAAGAATGCCCACACAGACACTGGTTTCACTAGGTGAGTCTGGAAAATGAACACAAGTGCATTATCCAGTCCTACGGCATTAAGCACAGAATCACATCCTAAAATATAAGTTAAAAGCATAAGTCAAAAATTCTCATCAGCAGATGCAAACGTGAAAAAGCACACTCACACCAACCCCCGGTTTATGTCTCAGAATCCCCTGGTACTTATATAGTCACACAAGGACATTAACAACAAGAGACTGTACCTCATCCCAGGAAGATTCTCTTCCTCTCTCTTCTGTAAAGTGGCGCACTGACACACCATCTGTAAAATGTAGTTACAGGTACATTAATGAGAATATTCACAAATGTATATTTAAACCACCATGTGCGTCTATCTCCGTTAGTGGATGTGTCAAAACAAAAGTGGCAGAAAAGACTTTCAAAGATTTAGAGCATTTTCTGAAAATAAATGCTTAAGTCACGTTTGGGATATATTTCAATCCAAGTAGTAAGAGGAAAACACGTAAAAAGAATGGATATGGAAGTTGGGTTTGCGCACTATGTATTTCTAACATTTGAAGTTTGCTCTTGTTTTTGTTTTATCTTTTCTTCTGTTTTTAATTGGAGGTACCGGGAATGAGCACATGGAATTCGGCATGCTAAGCAAGCATTCTATTTACCACTAACCTATGTCCTTCCCCGTGTCAACTAGCTTCTCGGCATAGATAAAATAAAATACAATACACTCTTTCACGGTTCACTGCCTTACAAAACATGTTAGTTTGCTGAAGCGCAAAAGACCTTTGAGGCATTGTTCCCCGTATCACACTAAGTCTCACATCAGACCGAGTGGGAGACAGGTCTCAGGACCCTTGACTGAAGAGACCACAGGCCCCGGGTTCGGGTATTTTTTCCATAACCGATCATCGGCTGTGGAAGGTCAGGGCTCCACTCGCTGCAGACAGTGACAGGGGTGGGCTTGTCCTCCAGGGAGCCCGGAACGTGGTGTCCGTTTTAAGGCCCGTGTACAGAACCGACACGTCTGCCCTCCATCAGAGGACCGTCTTTCCCTCTACAACAGACACCTCCCTCCCCAGGGCAGGACGGGGAAGACGCGGTCCATCAAGTGCGTCTGCTACGGGACCAGAGGGACACGGCCGTGAGCACAGTCACGGCCGCCCGTGCACGGGGAAGCCCCGGAGAGCGATCTGCCCTTCTTCTGCAGTGACTCAAGGAAGAAACAGAGGACTATGCTTTCCTCTTACCGAGCGGAGCAGCTGGAGTTGGGGGGCGAGTATGCACAGGGCACCAAGGGGGACCAGGTGCAGGTGCCCAGCTGGGCGACGACGGGCCGCACCCGGGGCAGGCCACGCAGGCTGGTCCTCGGAAAGGTTTGGGCCCTCCGGCCCACGGGGTGACCTGCAGGACAGAAGGGAGGGCTGGGTTGGGTGACAGACAAAAGCACCAACACCGACAAGAGACGAACCGCAAGGCAGCAGCCGTCGGCACAGGGCACCCTCACCTCCACCGGGTGCCCAGAGAGCAGCAGGGTGCCACACGCTCCGCCCAGCCCTCTGGGGCCTGCCTGCAGCCTGGGCCGCACAGGGGGACACGGGGAAACGACCGTGACGCCGCACGTCGCCGCTGCCGCTGTCTCTAAGTGGAGGAAGCCAAGGGTCCTCCTGCCCGAGAGGCTGCACAGAGAGCTTCCAGCACACGGGCAAACTAGCGCCTTCCCAACAGCCAGCCTCTCTGGGCGGGACGGCCCTCCACGCCACCTTACCCAGCTCCACGGAAGCTTGCCCGTCGCGGACCAGTAACACGGAGACGGGAAAGATGTGAAGAGCTCATTTTCCACACGAGAAAGCAGAGCCGCACCAGGGTCACCGCTCTGCCTGCAGGGCTCTGCCTGCAGGACCCTGCCAGGCCATCTCGGCCCCCTCCTCACAAAGGGCCCTCCTCCGCCCCGCAGTGGCTGCCCCTGGGCCCAAACAGCACTGGGGAGCTGGGCATCCCGGAGTCCTGCGGCGGAGCTGGCCAAGGGCTCCTGAGGGGACAAGGCTGTCCTCAGAAGGGACTCAGGCTCTGCTACAATCATCCCTATACTCAGGGACGTCTGGATTTTACGTTCGCTACGGAACGCACCCTACCTGCGTGCTACGGGAGAGTGACGTGGGGAGTTTGACCCCACACCTGACACCAAAGGGACTATACCAGTTCGTGCGCAAAACACCACGGTGTGCCATGAGACCGACCAGCAGCTCTGACAGCTTCCAGGGCAGGCCCGACCCGGCGCAGGGTGGGGGACAAACACAACGTACGCACCCTGGTGCGCATCGGAATTCCCCCGCAGGGAAGAAGGCATTTTCACGGCGTGCTCTTTCCCTTCCAGGCTCTATTCCCTACTACAAATGCACCATCTCCGAGAGCTAGGCTTTTCTGCCCAGAGTACAACTGGAGGCAGCGGCCAAGACACACTTACCTACCGAGAAAGACAGTGACGAGCTGTGACTTTTACCACAACCAGGAAGACTCAAAGTTGCACAAAGCACACCGTACAAAGCTGGAGGGAGGGCTTTGCCCCTTTTCCAGTTACCAGGATCTGAATGGACATTCTAAACAGGAGAATCACCTGGCCTGAGCCGGGAAACCAGTCAAAAGAACGACGACACAGAAATCCGTCTCAGTGACCCAGGAGCAACCCCAGGTGCAGGATGTCAGGAAGGAGTCAGCCGAGCCAGGAGAAGTCAGTGTGGAGTGAGGGCTCACCCTCCTCACGCTGTTTCGAGAAACCCACAGTCAACGTCTGCGGGCCCCGGCTCCTAAGCACTCCCTCATGGCTCCTGCAGGCACCAGCCAAGGCGACGGGCTCCCGGGAAAGGCAGCCCACTGGCTCCTGGGCAAGAATTTTGAGTCTGAAAAAGGCAGCGACACGCCACGCCAGACCCGTCACAGGACACAAAGTCTGCAGACGAGGCCAGGAACGGCTGCCGGGAGAACGGGAAGATCACCTTTCCCAGGACGATGTCCAAAAGATCATGACCACCCCACTTACCTGGGCCTCCGGGGCCGCCGCAGATGGGCGGGCGCTGCCGGGCCACACCGGAGCCGCGCCAGGTCCCGCGTCGGCTAAAAACCACAGAAAAGGATGGAGGATTAAGCTTTCCTTCGAAGACACTGCTGAAGCGAACAAAACCTTTGCGCCTTCCTTCCTTCCTTCCTTCCCCGTATCACACTCGTTTCTTGGAGGAACTGGATACTGACCCCAGGAACTCCTGCATGCTAAGCCCACATTCTCTCTACTGCTGAGCTACATATACCCTTCCCCCCAGAGCACACTAGTTTCAAGGCACATAGGACAAGATATGCCAGCCAAGTTCACTAACTTACCCAGTGTATAATAAGCTCCGTGTGCTCCACCAACAGAGATCAGTGTTTTATGATCCGTCAGCTCCTGCAGAGCCACTTCTACAGTCCCAGTAGCATACTCCGGTTTTGTAATTTCGGGCTTATTCGTCCCTTCCTAGGAACACAAATCAAGATAAATCTGGAACCGAACTTCAGATCATGTGCATACGCTTAGTCAGTCAGGTAGACAACAGTTATTTACCGAAGCTATCAGAACATAAGCCCTATCCTGGGAGAAGCTGGCGTTACAAGTAAAAGGCAGATTCTTCTCTCTGTTCTGCCAGAGGCACAGGATCCATGAAAACAAATCAGCACAGAAAAGTTTCAACAGCTCTACAACTGAGGTGAACGGGTACAGTAACGCCACAAAGGACAGGAGAGTCCGCTGCACGTGGATAGCTCAGGGAATGCTGGGAAGACCGCACTGTTTCATAAAAGAGAGATCTAGCACAGAGGGGTTATGTGGAGGGGCTTTGTGGAAGGGCAGCCTGAGTAAAAGGAGCAGGTGGGAAACAGCGTAAGGCATTTAGGAAACTAGACCACTGTTACTGGCGGTGGAATGGGAAGACAAATCATGCTGCCTTGAAAATGAAACATCACTTAGTTAAGTTCAAGTGAGGACGGTTATAACAAGAACCAACTCCAAGATACACCTATCTTTCCCAGGGATGAATTTCTTTTCAATATCCTCTAATAAACTGTAAGGGAAAGACCCTGAAAAATAAATGCCCACACAGACACTGGTTTCACTAGGTGAGTCTGGAAATTGAACACAAGTGCATTATCCAGTCCTACGGCATTAAGCACAGAATCACATCCTAAAATGTAAGTTAAAAGCAAGAGTCAAAAATTCTCATCAGCAGATGCAAAGGTGAAAATGCACACTCACACCAACCCCCGGTTTATGTCTCAGAATCCCCTGGTACATATAGACACACAAGGACATTAACAACAAGAGAATGTAACTCATCCCAGGAAGATTCTCTTCCTCTCTCTTCTGTAAAGTGGCGCACTGACACACCATCTGTAAAATGTAGTTACAGGTACATTAATGAGAATATTCACGAATGTATATTAAAACCACCATGTGCGTCTATATCCGTTCGTGGATGTGTCAAAACAAAAGTGGCAGAAAAGACTTTCAAAGAGTTAGAGCATTTTCTGAAAAAAAATTCTTAAGTCATTGTTGGGATATATTTCAAACCAAGTAGTAAGAGGAAAACACGTAAAAAGAATGGATATGGAAGTTGGGTTTGCGCACTATGTATTTCAAACATTTGAAGATTGCTCTTGTTTTTGTTTTTTTTTTCTTCTGTTTTTAAATGGAGGTACCGGGAATGAGCACACGGAATTCGGCATGCTAAGCAAGCATTCTATTTACCACTAACCTATGTCCTTCCCCGAGTCAACTAGCTTCCCGGCATAGATAAAACAAAATACAAAACACTCTTTCACGGTTCACTGCCTTACAAAACATGTTAGTTTGCTGAAGTGCAAAAGATCTTTGAGGCCTTCTTCCCCGTATCCCACTAAGTCTCACATCAGACCGATTGGGAGACAGGTCTCAGGACCCTTGACTGAAGAGACCACAGGCCCCGGGTTCGGGTGATTCTTCCATAACCGATCATCGGCTGTGGAAGGTCAGGGCTCCCCTAGCTGCAGACAGAAACAGGGGCGGGCTTGTCTTCCAGGGAGCCCGGAACGTGGTGTCTGTTGAAGGCCCGTGTGCAGAACCGACACTTCTGCCCTCCGTTATAGGACCCTCTTTCCCTCTACAACAGACACCTCCCTCCCCAGGTCAGGACGGGGAAGACGCGGTCCATCAAGTGCGTCTGCTAAGGGACCAGAGTTTCACGGCCGTGAGCCCAGTCACGGCCGCCCGTGCATGGGGAATCCCCGGAGAGCGATCTGCCCTTCTTCTGCAGTGAGTCAAGGAAGAAACAGAGGACTATGATTTATTCTTACCGAGCGGAGCTTCTGGCGGTGGGGGGCAAGGTTGCACAGGGCACCGAGGGGGACCAGGTACAGGTGCCGTGCTGGGCGACGACGGGCCGCACACGGGGCAGGCAACGCAGGCTGGTCCTCGGAAAGTTTGGGGAACTCGGGCACACGGGGTGACCTGCAGGACAGAAGGGAGGGCTGTGTTGGATGACAGACAAAATCGCCAACACCGACAAGAACAGAAACCCAAAGCAGCAGCCGTCGGCACCGGGCACCCTCCCCTCCACCAGGTGCCCAGAGAGCATCACAGTGCCACACGCTCCGCCCAGGCCTCTGGGGCCTGCCTGCAGCCTGGGCCGCAAAGGGGGACACGGGGATACGACCCTGACGCCACACGTCGCCGCCGCCGCTGTCTCCAATTGGAGGAAGCCAACTGTCCTACTGCACGAGAGGCTGCACACAGAGCTTCCAGCACACGGGCAAACTAGCGCCTTCCCAACAGCCAGCCGCTCTGGGCTGGACGGCCCTCCCCGCCACCTTCCCCAGCTTCACGCAAGCTTGCCCGGCTCGGACCAGGAACACAGAGATGGGACGGAAGTGAAGAGCTCATTCTCCACACGAGCGAGCAGAGCCGCACCAGGGTCACCGCTCTGCCAGCAGGGCTCTGCCTGCAGGACCCTGCCTGGCCCTTTCAGCCCCCTCCTCACAAAGGGCCCTCCTCCGCCCCGCAGGGGCTGCCCCTGGGCCCAAAGAGCCCTGGGGAGCTGGGCATCCCGGAGTCCTGTGGCGGAGCTGGCCAAGGTCTCCTTAGGGGACAAGGCTGTCCTCAGATGGGACTCAGGCTCCGCTACAATCATCCCTATCCTCAGGGACTTCTGGATATTACGTTCGCTACAGAACGCACCCTAACTGCATGCTACGGGAGAGTGACGTGGGGAGTCTCAACCCCACACCTGACACCAAAGGCACTGTACCAGGTCGAGCGCAAAACCCCACGGTGTGCCATGAGACTGACGAGCAGCTGTGACAGCTTCCAGGGCAGGCACGACCCGGCGCAGGGTGGTGGACAAACACAATATACGCAATCTGGTGAGCATCGGAATTCCCCCGCAGGGAAGGAGGCATTTACATGGCGGGCTCTTTCCCTTCCAGCCTCTATTCCCAACTACAAACGCACCATCTCCGAGAGCCAGGCTTTTTTGCCCAGAGTACAACTGGAGGCAGCGGCCAAGACACACTTACCTCCCGAAAAAAGACAGTGACCGGCTGTGACGTTTACCACACCCAGGAAGACTCAAAGTTGCACAAAGCACACCGTACAAAGCTGGAGGGAGGGCTTTGCCCCTTTTCCAGTTACCAGGTTCTGAATGGACATTCTAAAAAGGAGAATCACCTGGCCTGAGCCGGGAAACCAGTCAAAAGAACGACGACACAGAAATCTGTCTCAGAGACCCAGGAGCAACCTCAGGTGCAGGAGGTCATGAAGGAGTCAGCCAAGCCAGGAGAAGTCAGTGTGGAGTGAGGGCTCACCCTCCTCACGCTGTTTCGAGAAACCCACAGTCAACGTCTGCGGGCCCCGGCTCCTAAGCACTCCCTCATGGCTCCTGCAGGCACCAGCCAAGTTTACGGCCTCCCGGGAGAAGCAGCCCACTGGCTCCTGGGCAAGAGTTTTGAGTCTGAAAAAGGCAGCGACACGCCACGCCAGACCCGTCACAGGACACACAGTCTGCAGACGAGGCCAGGAACGGCTGCCGGGAGAACGGGAAGATCACCTTTCCCAAGACGAGGTCCAACAGAGCATGACCACCCCACTTACCTGGGCCTCCGGGGCCGCCGCATGTGGGCGGGCGCTGCCGGGCCACACCGGAGCCGTTCCAGGTCCCGCGTCAGCTAAAAACCACAGAAAAGGATGGAGGATTATGCTTTCCTGCGAAGACACTGCTGAAGCGAAACAAAATCTTTGCGCCTTCCTTCCTTCCTTCCTTCCCGGTATCACACTCGTTTCTTGGAGGAACTGGATACTGACCCCAGGAACTCCTGCATGCAAAGCCCGCATTCTCTCTACTGCTGAGCTACATATACCCTTCCCCCCAGAGCACACATGTTTCTAGGCACAGAGGACAAGGAATGCCAGCCACGTTCACTAACTTACCCAGTGTATAATAAGCTCCGTGTGCTCCACCAACAAAGCTCAGTGTTATATGATCCATCAGCTCCTGCGGAGCCAGTTCTACAGTCCCAGTAGCATACTCCGGTTTTGTAATTTCGGGCTTAGTCGCCCCTTACTAAGAACACAAAACAAGATAAATCAGGAACCGAACTTCAGATCATGTGCATTCGCTTAATCAGTCAGGTAGATAACAGTTATTTACCGAAGCTATCAGAACATAAGACCTATCCTGGGAGAAGCTGGCGTTACAAGTAAAAGGCAGATTCTCCTCTCTGTTCTGCCAGAGGCACAGGATCCATGAAAACATATCAGCACAGAAAAGTTTCAACAGCTCTACAACTGAGGTGAACGGGTACAGTAACGCCACAAAGGACAGGAGAGTCCGCTGCACGTGGATAGCTCAGGGAATGCTGGGAAGACCGCACTGTTTCGTAAAAGAGAAATCCAGCGCAGAGGGGGGATGTGGAGGTGCTTTGTGGAAGGGCAGCCTGAGTAAAAGTATCAGGTGGGAAACATCGTAAGGCATTAAGGGAACTAGACCACTGTTTCTGGCGGTGGAATGGGAAGA